>NC_052626.1:139018754-139712504 GCF_016161935.1 Mauremys reevesii | reverse complement strand
CAGCTCGGGGCCAGGGGAGAAGTACCTCTTCCTGGCTGCAGCAGCTCTGGTGGGGCTGGGCTGGGCCGAGGGAGGGGCTCCTCTCCCCCGGCCATGACAAGTCTGGGGCAGGTTCGTACTGGAGCCCCTGGGGAGGGGTTCCTCTCCCTGCCACGGCAGGTCTGTGCTGGGGCCAGCGGGGAGAGGTGCCTCTCCCCACCGCAGGAGGTCCATGCTGGGGGAGAGACATCTCTCCCTGCCATAGTCCTGAGCCCCTGCGCGGGGCTTAATAGGCAGCTACAGCTTAGAGGGAACTTAGGCAGGGAGGGGTTGTTAGGGAGCTTTGCCCATGCAGACCCTGGCTGACCCCTAGCCTCTCCCATTCAGTCAGGCACATCTGCCCCTGTCTCCATGTATTCCTGCACCCCTATATGGCCCTGCACCCCCTCACCCCATCCCTATGTGGCTCTGCACCCCCTCCCCATCTCCATGTGTCTCTGTGCCCCTGCCCAGCCACTCCCCTGTCCCCATATGTCTCTGTGCCACCACTCAGCCACCCTCTGTCCCTATGTGTCCCTGTACCCCCTTCCCCATTCCCATGTGTCTCTGTGCCCCCACCCAGCCACCTCCTGTCCCTATGTAGCTCTGTACCCCCATAACCATGTGGCCCTGTACCTCCCTCCACCCGTGGCTCTGTGCCTCCACTCCCATTCAGCCCCTGCCCCAGTCTGTCCTCCCCCACTAGCCCTTATGAGCCCCTGTCTGACCTCCCCAGCAGCACCCCATGCTGTCTGTCTCCCATAGCCCCTGTCTCCTGACCTGGCCTGCAAAGAAGCCAGGCCTCTTTCTCTTCCCTCACTGGTGGGGAGCTGCTGCTTTGTTCCACCACCGCAGCGCCCTCTGGTGGGCAAAAGGCAGAACTGCAGCAACATTTTGGCAGAAGCTTTTTCTGCACAAAAATTAAAACTATGCAGGGCTCATTAATTGTGCACATGCAGTAGCACAGAGTCCCCCCAGGAGTACCCAGTACACATGAGGGGTAGGCCATGGGGGAGAGCCAAGGCTAATGCTCTGGACAGTCACTGCTTCTCAAAGCCTTTGCACTGCTTGACCAGGGAAACCTGGTTAGTGCAGAGAGTGCAGTCACACACAGATTCAGAGGGGCCCGTCTGGTCCTGTGGGTGCTGAACTGAGATGCAGGAGATCTGGGTTCAGCCCCAAGCCCTGCCAGTGGCTCCATGTGTGACCCTGGAGAAGTGACAGTCTCTCTGTGCCTCGGTTTCCCCATCTGTCAGATTGGTGCGGTAACACTCTCTCCCTCCCAGCTTCTGCTTAGGGCAGGGACTGACTTGCCATGTGTGTGCAGCACCCAGGACAAACGGGGCCCTGATCTCTGTAGTGGCCTCTAGGTGATACTGTAATACAAACCCTCACACAGAACATGGAACCTGCTAATCAATGCTCTGACATCCAAATCAATGACTGCGTTTCATCACAGCCTGGACTGCTGAACATGATTCAGCACGCGTGCGTTTCCCTTCTGGCTCTGTAGCACCTGGTACAAAGAGATGCTGTGTTCCGAATAATTGCCCCTGATCATTCACAACGATTTTCTCTGTGTCACTTGACCCTGAGACTGAAGTGATTTTGTCTATTAGGAATGGGCTGTTGAGACATAATGGTACGTGAGCTTTAGACATGCGTGCATGGACCAGAGGCAATTACTGGCACAAACAGCAATACTGTAATGCAGCCTTCCACCTGGCTCAGCACCTCTTCTGCTGGCCACAGGTCTGATTTGCGATGTGTAAGGAGGGGAGCAGCCTGTGAGAGCAGGAAGCAGAGTCTGGTCCCAGCACGGGGACACCACCTGTAAGTCACACGTTCATAAGTGACTTAGGACTAAGGCTCAGCACTGCAGTGTTCGCTCGAGCTCTCTACGCTCACCTGAGCCCAGCAGCCCCCTGCAGCCAGCACCGGAGCAGCACGGAGCAATAGCATGAGCAGCGCAGACCACAATGGTTCTAGCTCAGGAACCAGCACCACTTGCGCTGTAACCCCCCACGAGGAGCCAGCTGACTGGCTGGAATTTAAAGCAGCGCTTTGGTGGAGCTAGAGATCATTGGCGGGGAGGCAGAGAAGAGGCAACACTGGAGTTATCCCTCAAGCTGACACTGCAGGGAGGACAGACCTTTCGCCTGGGAGCTCTTTTGGGCAGGGAGCAGCATTTTGTGTTGTTTGTACAGCACCGAGCATACTGGGACCCTGGCAGCCCTGGCTGGCCCTAGCATACTTTGCTTCCCCTGCAGGCTAGCCACAGGCAGACGGGGGGTCAGCAATACTGACACTGCAGCAGCCACCTATCTGTGGTACCCTCGAACACCAGGCACCGTGCGTGGAACCACGGCTGCTGCCCTACTCACACTGGAAGGTTTGCTGCTGGTCCTTGCTGAGATAGGTGTTGAGATAGACAGGAGGGGATACGCAGGGTGTCTCCTACTGAGATGGCGGTGGGGAGTGGGCAGTGAAAGCTGTGTCTCTGCTTGAGATCTCTTTCTCCAGCTGCGTGACTCTGAGCTCTCTCCTACGTATCTCCCTGGGGCCCATTCCTGGCTCCGCCACAAACTCCCTGGCAAGTCACTTAATCTCTCTGGGTCTCAATCCCCCATCTGTACAGAGAAGATCAAATCCTCCCTCCCTCCCACCCTTTGTCCATCTGTCCACATGGCCTGGAAGCTGTTTGGGGCAGGAACTGTCTCGCTAGGTGTCTGTGACCTGGGGCCTGTCAGTGCTGCTGCAATAAAAATAAAGGTTCTGTCCAGCTGGGGTCAAGTGCGTGATAACTGCCCTGAGCATCTTCTGTGTTCAGACCACTGCCCAGGCGTGAGCTAACTCATCCTCATTCCCCCCGGGGCACAGGTGGGTGCATCTCACCAGCCCAACTATACATATGGTGAAGGTGAGTCAGAGAGGTGCTGGGACTCACCCAATCCCCCAGCTCCCCTGAGGTTGGGTCTTCGCTAAAATAACCCTCTACCCCATATTTTGGGATGTTTTGATATGAGAACATTCACCAGTTATTATGCTCAGTGCAGAAGCTAATTTCTCCATTCATGCCACATGAATGTCATCAGAGGCCCTGTAGAACGACCAGCACCTGGAGAGGAATGAACTGCAGGTCTGTAATGGTTTTATCAGGCTGTTATCGATGAGTGATTCCCATGAAGAGTGGATCCAAGTGATGTGAATGTGCTGTTCACTGAGAGCACATTAGCAGATGCTTGTAGTTTATTACCTATTTCTTTTTTCATCAAATGAATATTTTTAAATTTCTCAAGCATTTGACGTTAATGCCGGAATTCGCTTGTTTGCTGTTTTGTTTCAGTTACAGTAGCTCATTTTCAGCAAAGGAACAGATGGTTCCTGCTACTCAGCCTCAGTCAGAGTCCCTCATAGTGTCTGTTATGACCTCACCAGCACGGTTTGGCACCCCACTAACCACAAGGTCACCTCTCAACAAACATCTTTGTTTCCTGACATGATGAGTTCAGCGCATTTCCTGTGACTCATTCAGTTCTATTCCCAAGGGAGCAGTGACACCAGCATCCTTTCGATGGTGCAGTGAAAGCCGCTTGCTGCAATCTCACATCACTGGAATATTCTCTCTGATCTATGTGTATTGACCTTAGATGGTATAATGATGGGCCAACTGCACGAAGAACCGTGCCAGTTCCCTTTGTGGTGGCCATATGTTGTTCTTCGCCGTTGCCTTTGCTGCTGTCTGACACGCCATGTCCTTGCTGTGTTGCCGGGAGGGGTGCAGTAGCGGATACCTGCCCAAAGACACCTCTCACGCTGCCTCGGGAGTGCTGCCCCGGCTGAGAGAAAGGTGGGTCCAAGAGAGCTGGTCTCCAGCCCAGCGAGGGCTTTAAAAGTCTGCAGCCAGGCACTTTGGGGGGAGCCAGCGCAGGGCACAGAGCCCGGGGGGATGGGTTTGCTTTGGTCTTTGCTGCCCATGTGGTGCATGCTGGGGTAACTGCAGCTTCCTTCAGATTTTCAGGCTCAAATGGTTATTGGCTCCATTGGCTTCTAAGCCCAGCTGGGCAAATTGCCTTAGCCTCATCTGTGAGACCTGCAACAGTCCCACTTCACTGGGCTCCCTAGAAACAGTCTTTGCATCTCATTCCCCTGGAATTTCAAATACTTAACAATCATCCCTATTCCTGAAGCCTAACCATGGCATGAAGAAGGACATGATTCATGTGTTAACAGCACCAGGAACCCAATCCATGTGTTTCTTGTGTGCTGTCCCCTATAAATCTCCTTTCCAGAGCACAGCACTGGCTCCCGGAGATGTTTGCTGCTACCTGCTCACTGCACACACTTCCCATCTCTCTGTGGTCTCCACCCAGCCACCAGGGAAGCTGGGGAGAGCAGCAGCTGCAGTCCTGTGGTGCAGTGATACTTGTAGATGCTGCATGGGAAATTTTCTCTGGAAGACAGGAAATCCCGCCAACATACGTGTCTTAACAGACACTGGGGAAACGTTATGTTCTAACTACTTATGCTAAGCAATCTGTCACAGCTTGTATTTAGCTGGGACACTCTGCTCACCTTTCCCAGCCCTGAGGAAGTGCGCTGGGTGGCCCGAAAGCTTGTCTCTCTCCCCAACAGAAGCTAGTCCAGTTAAAGATGTTCCCTCCCCCGCTTCGTCAGTTAATAATAGGCTGCCCATGGCATAATATTGCTCCTGGGCTTGGTTTAACGTTCACCAGAAGCTCTTGACACCCCCCGAGCACAAGAGCAGCAGGGGTCTGGGCTGGGGACACTGCCTGAAGGAGGCAGGGAAGTGGCTCCCGCCCCTTTCCAGGGGTTTGGCACCCACTTAAATCATGGAGGGTCTTGGCAAATGCAGAGGATAAATGTGAGTTCGGTAGCAATGGTGTCACAGGGGAGCCACTGTCTCCTCTGTGAGCATGGATCCAAGCCTGGCTGAGGGACAGGGAGATCGCTTGTGAGGAGGCTCTCACAAGGCAGCTCAAGGGTTAGGACAGCTCTCCAACATGGAGGGAGCCAGGTTAGACCAGGAAGCAGAAGAGGAGGAACCAAACTGACCTCAGCCTACTCTCTTAGGCTCAGAGGAAAGTCAGTGTTGGTCCAGAAGAGCCCCTGGCAGCACAGTTCCCTCCCCCTGTGCTCCTGAGCATCATGGTTTTGCTCTGTCCTTAGTTGCCCTTGTCTAATCTGGTGTAGGCGGCATTTTGGAGGATGCATGTGAGGATCACAGCACAATCTGTAGAGCTGTTCCTAGGGACCTGAACGCAGAACATGAGGATTGAACGCACCTTCACTCTGAATTTCGTTCCTCGCTGAGCAGCCTGTTCTGTCCCAAACACAGCAGGCTGCTCTTCCCTGTCCTTTGCATTTGATGAAACTCACTCTCTGAAAGTTGCCCGGCCTATTACAGCCTCTTGCTTCATTTCATCTCCTGCTTTAAACTGAACAGCTCACAAACTCCCCGCCACGAGGCTATCACTGCGCTGAAAGGCTGCTGGATAATGTGTTGCAATGTGTTCTGCTGAAATATGAAACAGATAACAAGACGGGCTATAATTTCTGTCTCCAGTATTCTCTGTTTTGTTTGCACATCCCAGGCAGCAGCTCCTGGAGACTCAGTTGTCTGAGTCACCAGAGCCTGGAATTAATGGGAAGAAATTTTCTCCCATTTGAGATAAATTCTGAGCCTTTCTGTGCAAATAAAGATACTGGGCTGATGAGGAGTTGTGAATACAAGATGGAGTGAGGCTCCCAGATGCTCCATGTGGGCCATCTCTGATTGCACCCTGGCACTTTTTTTCTACACTTACAATGTGGTTTGAATGTTCAGCTGTGAAGCAGCATGAAAACATCCTAGGTGGGAGCAGAGACAGGGGCAAGTGTGAGGGGGAAACCCTTCTGAGACCTTCTCCTGCAGCCAGAACATAGGAATCCTAGGAATGTCAGGCTGGAAGGGATCTCAAGCCGTTAGCAAGTCCAGCTCCCTGTGCTGAGGCAGGACCAAGTAAACTTGGACTGTCCCTGATAGGTGTTTGTCCAACCTGTTCTTCAAAATCTCCAGTGATGGGGATTCCACAGCCTCCCTTGGAAGCCTGTTCCAGAGCTTAACTACCCTTGTGGTTAGAAAGTTTTTCCTAATCTCTAACCAAAATCTCCCTTTCTGCAGATTAAGTCCATTACTTCTTGTCCTGCCTTCAGTGACATGGAGAACAACTGATCACCGTTCTCTTTCTAACAGCCCTTAACAGAGCTGAAGACTGTTATCAGGTCTCCCCTCAGCCTTCTTTTCTCAGGACTAAACATGCCCAGGTTTTTAACCTTTCCTTATTGGTCAGGTTTTCTAAACCTTTCATCCTCTTTGTTGCTTTCCTCTGGACTCTCTCTGATTTGTCCACATCTTCCTAAAGCATGACACCCAGAACTGGACACAGAACTCCAGCTGCGGCCTCTCCTGTGCCAAGTGGAGTGGGACAATGACCTCCCATGTCTTGCAGACAACACTCCTGTTAATATACCCCGGAATGATATTAGCCTTTCTCACATGTGCATCACCTTGCTGACTCATATTCAATTTGTGATCCACTCTAACCCCCAGAGCCTATTCAGCCATACTAACACCTAGCCAGTTATTCCCTGTTGTATAGTTGTGCATTTGATTCTTCCTTCCTCAGTGAAGTACTTCACCCTTGTCTTTATCGAATTTCAGTTTGTTGAATTTAGAATAATTCTACAATTTGTCAAGGTTGTTTTGAAATTTAATCCTGCCCTCGAAAGTGCTTTCAACCCCTCCCAGCTTGATGTCATCTGCAGATTTGAGAAGTGTACGCCATTATCCAAGTACTTAATGAAAATATGGAATAGTACTGGACCCAGGACTGACCCCTGCAGGACAATGAACCATATAACTACTCTTGGAATATAGTCTTTCAACCATTGTGCACCCACCTTACAGAAATTTAATTTAGACCACATTCCTCTAGTTTGGTTATGAAATGAGATTATCATACCTGGCAAATTATAACATTTTTGCAGATACCTTTCATGGCATATCTGGCATAACTCATTGCAATTTTACAATATTGGTATTCATAATATCCTAAAGTGTCACACCTTCTCTCCTGGGAGCTAGTTTTCTCCTCTTCTGATTCCCAGATTCCACAGATGCCTGCTCATGAAGAGGGGATGTGGCACATATCTGTCCTGAAAGCTTCCTTGTTGAGGGATGTTACAGGCAGGGAAGGGGGTCTAGCTTCCCACTGATCCTCACACCTTTCCCAGCAGCGAGTGGTGGAAGGTGGAACAGGTTTGGAGATGTTCCAGCCTCTGCTGTAGATGCTGGGGGTCCGCATCTGTCAACAGTGCTGCTAATCAGCATCCCTTTCTGAGAGGTGCACAGGGCCAGGAATGCCATGACAAACAACAGCTGTCTGACTTCCTTGACAAGGAATCCACCCGCACAACTGCCGGCCTGGGCCTCACCAAGCAGGGTTCTCTGGGCTATTCGTCTCTGTGGCAGGGTATGTGAGTGAGACGTGAGAGCTGCTGGCACTGGGAAGATGTCCACGTTAAACTCAAATGCAGGCCAGCAAGGAGCCTCAGCATCCCAGATCAAAGCACGCTGTGCAGAGAAGTCTGCTAACGCCGTGGGTACGGTTTCACCGTTTACATGCAGAAGGAGAAGAAAACCACCTTTTTCTAAGCCATGCAGCACAGTGGCCTTAGGGTCTGTGGTGTGCATACTAATTGCAGCGTGGCTCTCATCTGCAGCAGTAACCATGCCATGCCATCCCATGCTCTGCGAGCCAGTAGGGTTGTGCCAATTGACAAAGGAGGGAAGTTTGCAACCACAGTTGATCCAGAAGGGACATTAGTTTAGATAGCAACCAGCCATGGCAGTAAATGCAGAGCCATGATAGTAAGTGTGTGTGTGTCTCTGTGCATGGAAGATATTGACTTGACTGGTGTGTCAGTAGTACCAGGGTTCATGCCTTTGTTTCTGGTAGAATAATCTAAGCTACCTACCTGCTTGCAGTGTGCCCAACTCTGTCGTTTCCCCTCTGCTATTGCAGCTTTGGCTCAAACAGCCACCTGCCAAAGAGGATGGTAACTGCGCATTGCTGGGATTAGCCGTATTACAGCAGGTGAAGGGGCCTTGCTCACTGCAGGGGCGCCTCCTCGTGGCCTTGCAGGCTGTAACGGCTCCCCCAGCATATGGCTGCCCCTACTGATGGTCGCTCCGTCACTGTGGTCTCTCTTCCCATAACTCAGCTCTCCGGCTAGGTCGTGATGTAGTCCAGCCCTGCTGGGGTAACAAAAAGTCCAGCATAAAACAGTCCATTGTCCTCACAAGAGGGTCTTTGACCCCCAGTTCTGGGCCCCTGGTTCTCACGCCTTTGCCTCAGGGCTTTCCAATGTGCTTGTCCCCTCCTCCAGACTCATGCCACCTTGCCAGGGGCTGGTGGCCCTTTCACTATACCAGGTTGCAACCCAGGGACCCCGTGGCCAGCAGCCAGGTTAGCCCATTCAGGGCCTTTGTAGTCTACATAGCCCATCCAGTAGCTGTGCTCAGTGCTGTACAAACAGGCCTTAGGCAGACAAGACAGACAGGGTGGGAGGGAAAAGAGAGGCCCGGAGTGGGGATGTGACAGGCCAAGCTCACCCAGCTGGGAACAGAAGCCAGGCTTGTCCAGTGTCCTGCCTCTCTCAGCTTAATGCATGTGGTGTAGTGAGAGCAAATGGACGTGACAAAGGGCCCCCACGTGGAAGGAGGCACCTGCTCTTTGAAGGAGATGTGCCCTGAGCTGCTGGAGGTGGCTCTGCTCCTCCCACTGTCATTAGCTCCGGCTGGAGAGAATGGTGCTGCTGCAGCTCCTGGAGGAACTTGCATTTACCAAGCTCAAAGTGCAGAAAGTTATTCTGACTGTAACCGCCGCTTCCCTGGGAGCGAGCCAGGTCGAGACAGCAGAGGTGGGTTGGGAGTCAGCAGTGTCTCTTCTCCCAAAGGTCAGGCAGCCAGGCACCTGTTGCCAATGCCCTGTGTGTGACCTGAATAACAATGGGCAATATCCCAGTGCAGCTGGGCTCTCCAAATCCCCTTCCCTGCCATGGAGCACAGATGAAAGTGGAAGCTCCAGGCTCCAAATGTCCCCAGCTGCAGGGAACTCTCAGACTCCTCCAGAGCCTGGTGCACCCAGCTGTGCTGGAGCCACAACCCTCCTTGCCCTGCAGTGTTAATTAAGCTGGGAAAGGTCAGGGATTCATAATTCATGACAGGCTGCTCAAAGGAATTCCTCCAGCACAACAGTTGGGTCTCCCCAGTTTAAGGGAAGTGTTTTCACGCTCCCGCAGTTCTTGGGGCTGACTTTCTGCAAAGAACATCGTTGGGGAAATCAGAGCGATGCAGAACATCAGCAGGGTCCTGGGACCCCACTCGAGAAGAGCTGGGGGCCAAACGGGGAAGGGAGAATATTTCTCTTCTGTCGCTCTCGCTACTGCACTGTGGAACGTCTGCTCAGCTGAAGAGCTGCCTGACGACGGGGAGTTGGCCTGGGTGTGGGGGCCAAATGGTGGCTGCCTGTGGCATGCTCCCCCTTTGCCTAGCAGGGCTTGTGAATGCCATCTCTGGGGTGTGTTCCTGGGGGTATGAAAGCAATGAGCCAGGCTAGGGGGGAGTCATAGGACCCAAGCTGGGGTGCAGGAAGAGGAGCTGGCTTTCCTTGGGGTGTGATGCAGGTGGGATCCATGTTTCTAGGCTGCTATTTTATGGCTCCGGCATGCTGTGGGGCATCAAGCACAAGGCCGAAGGCCTTCCATGGCCTAAGGAAAGTCACCGCTGAGCCAGGCGCTGTGCTCCTTCTCCAGGGCAGGTGCCAAGGCAGGAGGTGGCTGGGCCTCAGGCAGAGCTGGCAATGACACCAGCTCTCTCTGGCATGGTCTCTCTACAGAGTGAGACATTTAGTTCCTGGGACCAGAAAGGTGGATTGTCTGCTGCAGCCACTGCAGAGCCTGGGCATTCCGGTCCCGCTGCGAGACCCTCCTCTTGGATAAATGTCCCCTGTTCTACTGGAATGACGTTACAACAGACGTTGTCCCCATCTCAGTGCTCCCCAACACTTACCCAAGCAGGGCCCTCAGCATCAGGGGAGAGAAGTGAGCAGAAGGGGCCATGGAGTTGTATAAGGACCTGCTGCACCACTACAGCCTTGCCATTGGCCAGGACGCACATTCTCACTGTGGTCTGACAGAGCCTGGAGGCAGAGCTCGAAGCAGGTGTCCCTGCTACAGTGCCTGGGGGGTTCCCCCTGCTCCCCGTGATCCTGTAGGGGGTGTTGAAATAAAGTGAGTCACTTGGGCAAAGAAATCCGTGAGGAAGTGATTCCTCAACCGACTTCCAGAGTACGTGCGTCCTGCCTTCAAGTCTCTCTCTTGCCCTGTAGTCTCCTTGGGGCATGGTCCTGCTTTGTTCTGTGGCTTGTACAGCCCCATGCATGTTGTTTGTGCTTAGCAAACATAACATGAGGAGATTATCATTCAGGCAGAAGCATCTGCAGTCCCCCAGGCTTTCCCATTGTGGCACTGGCTAGTGAGAGCAGAGACCCCCAAATGTTTCCAACTGTGGAGTAAATCTGCTTTTTCCTGCGCCCCCGGCATATAATACTGGAAGGAGCTGGAAAGTGGCTCTAATTTCACTTTTCCAAAGGACAATAGAACGTAGACTCACAGCTACAGCAAACTTCCTTACCATGCAAAGGGTACTGAACACTTTAAATAGGATTATCCATGAGCTCAGAGTAAATGGGTACCACGGAGGAGTAAAATCCCATGTGTGTCCTACAGGAGCTCAATTAACCAAAAAAGCTTTGCACAGCAAGCTGTCGCTGTTCTGGGTTGACTTATGGAGAACTGGCTCTGCAGATTCTCCCTGTCAGTCATATGGGCAGAGCCAGTTGTACATATAAGGGAAATGTGCATGGCAGATAAATATGGACACTGAATATTTCCCCCATGGTTGGTTGATGCTTGTGACATGATGTTTCCCAGGGAGGACATGGACTGGCCCTGAGTTCTCAGAGATGGGGCATGTGACGGGAGTAGATGGCTAGGGATATCTGCTACCTCCAAGAGGCAGGGTGTCTCTTCCAGGAAGGGACAAGACTGTGCAGTCCTGGGGAGAACAGGTAACGAGACTCTCTAGGAGGTTTCTGAATCAAGAGCACCAAAGTCCCACGATGGCAGGGAGACGCTGAGGTGAGATGAGATGTCATAAGAACTCTCGTGATGCTGGCAGAGTGCTGCTCTCTGCACTGTGTTCTCCTGGCCTGTCTGCAATGTCTCTTTAGGCTGCAAGCTCCGGGGGCCATCCTTGGCTGGACAGTGCCCAGCACAGTGTGGCCCAGTGCTTCCAGTTGCTACCACAGTGCAAACAATCCTCATCGCCTGAGATGTTGAGTGCTCTCGGATTGTGTCGCCAGCACTGGCACCCACCATCACCCTGGAGAGTGGCCAGATGCTTCCTTAAAAGCTACTAAAACTGCTTGTCCCTGAACTAAACAAGGAATCTCGGTGAGTTCCTAAAGCCGCACAAGGGTCTTTTGTTCTGAGCTTTTTAGGAGAAGACATTGCACCAGCCGTGAGGTGACAGGCATTGAGCTAAAGCAGCAGATTGGGGATGGTGGTTCCCTGGGAAGGTGGGAAGCTGTCAGGGTCTCTCTGTCTCTCTTGCTCTTCCCCTCCTCCTCCTGCACTGGCATTTTGGAAAATTGTGCCAAGTTAAGATCTGCTGGTTTTATAT
This sequence comes from Mauremys reevesii, assembly GCF_016161935.1. NCBI lineage: Eukaryota > Metazoa > Chordata > Testudines > Geoemydidae > Mauremys > Mauremys reevesii. The sequence continues at coordinate 139,700,677 of NC_052626.1, read as the reverse complement.
TGGACACGGAGGGCAGCTCCAAGACTGCATGCTCTTTAGCTGAGCTGCAGAGCTAGGGTTTCTGGTGCTCTATGCATACTGCCAACTATATGCCCATTGGCTAAAGATTTAAGATCAATTTGTTCCAGACGATTTATCATCTTTTAAAAAAAAGTTACACTCTAGATTGTAAAGGGCAAAATAGATCAGGGCCAAAGGTCAACAAGATGCAGGGCCAATCCCATGGGGTGTCAAGCGCCCTCAGTTCCTGGGGTGTACATTGTAGGGTTGGGTCTTTTTAAAGCCAGAATGATGTTTTGTTTTGGATCTGTGGCATAATTGGTGCCATAAGCTTCCTAGCTGTCTAGGGAAAGAGATGGAATTTTGTTTTACCAGCAAAACCAACAGCCTGACTGTCTTAGTGTGCCAGATGTTTAAGACAAGCCTGTAACATTGACATAGGGCTGGATCTATCGCCTCTACTCAGGCAGGGTTCCTAGTGATGGCCTATGTGGGAGGTACATCTTCCCTTTATGTGAGCAGCAGACGATTGACTAAACTAACCTAGGTCAGCTTGTGAAGGGATCTGTCTTTATGCCATAGGAGAAAAATTAAACTTTTGGTCTTCCCTTTATTTTGATGTTTTACAATTAGAAGCCTTGTTCATTCAAGAGCCTTAAACCATCACACAATAAAAGAATGCATGGGCTTAGAAACTTCTTCTTTCTCTAAATATCACCAAAGCATTTAGCAAGTGTTGTAGAACATATGAGATATATGGGAACATCAAATTCCCTGTTAAATTACAAGTGAAATGGGTTGATGGAAATGTATTGCTGCATATGTGAGACATACTGCTTCTGATTTAACAGAGACTACAGCATAAAATTCACTGTGTGTCACTTACACCAGCTAAATTAACATAATACTGTCACAAAAACTCTAAGTGCTGGCATATGTGCTGTAATATGCCTGCTAAACCAGGAGATGTGAGCTTGGCCAGTTCTGACTCACTATGCGGAAAAGATTAAAGAAAGAAAGATTGAATCCATTACTGGGGAAGTGTTAGTTCTGATATTATTGTAGCCATTATTGGTGCTGTGCCTGGAAATGGAGTTCCTGGTTATATGGAAATATTACTGCATGTTTCATTACTTGCAGATTGTTCCGATATGACCTGGAAGAAAAATGATGGGGCAAGTTTGCCATCCTGCTGAAGTGAGGAAAAACACATGATTTTGTCAATGCGGACAAAAACGTTGTTGTTGTGATGTTCTTGGTCCAGGTTTCCATTATCAGACAGTGCCAAAGACATGCGTTTGACACCCAAAACCCTAAGGTACTAGGTGCCCATTGCCTTACACACTAATAAAATATACTAATTTCAAAGAGACGAGGTATGTGAGGGAATATCATTTATTGAACTAACTTCTGTTGGTGGAAGGTACAAGCTTTCAAGCTTCACAGAGCTCTTCCTTAGGTCTGGGAAAGGAAACCACAGTGCCTGAGCACATACAGGTTGGGCAGATTGTTAAGCATAAGGGCAAACACATTGTAGGAGACCACTTAAAATGAGATGGACAATTGAGAGTTGGATTGGTAAGCAGAAGAGATTTACGCATGCTGTAGGACAAGCGGGTAATTAAGAGTTAGCAAGCAGTGGTGTGTGTTACAAATTGTTGTAATGAACCATAAAACCAGAGGCTCTGTTGAGTTCATGTTTTTTAGTGTCTAGAAGAGTTATGAATTTAAGTTTCCAGGCTTGCTTTTAGTATTACTCAGATTCAGACTTTAAGATTGTGCCAGATTCCTTTGAGAATGAGGACTGAGAGATCAGCTATAGAGTGATGACTTTGTGAAAAATGTTCACCCACAGGTGATAGGGTGTTTTTGTCTTTTATTATTTTTCTGTGAGAGTTCATTTGAGACTGTGTGGTTTCACCCACAGAGTTGTTTGATGCACTGGATGAGGTATACCATATGTTGTGATTGGCATATGTAGGACCCATGGAGCTCTGTGAAGCTTGAATGCTTGTACCTTCCGCCATGTAGGACTCATGGATCTTGGAAGGTGTGTTATGGGGGTACTGATCACCGTAGCAGTGGAGATATGTCTGCAGCTTTTGGATCTGTTGTTCAGGCAGGGTCTAGCAGTCTGGATCTGTTCTGGCAGGGTCTGGTGCCGCTTTGAGTTGGTGGGTCTGGTCTGTGGGGAGCTTGCTTCTGGTGATGAGCATGGTGAAGTTGGAGGGCTGTTTGAAGGCTAAAAGAGGGGGTTCAGGAAAGATTTCTTTCAGGATGTGGTCCCCATAGAGAATGGGTTATAATTGTTTCATTATCCCTGTACAGTAAGTGTGGGATGATAAGTGATAACTAGGGGTGTGCAGTCTGTGTCCCCCCCCCCCCATGTTAAAGCAGGTTCTACCAGGGTATTTGGGTGGCCTGTTCCGTGGTCATTTAAATAAACTCAAAGCTATCAGTAGCCTCCTGAATCAACACCCTGCTACAGCAACTGACAGTAAAGTCCCATGTTTGGGGAAGAATTAGGCAAAATTCTGCAGTCATTCTCCTGCATGCAGCTCCAGCTCCTGCAACCTGGGAGTCAATAGGCGTTCCCATTGTTGCCTTCAGTGGCAGCAGGATAAGACTGGAAAATGACGAGCTGTAATCTGGTTAAACCCAGTAGCAGCCCTAGCCTGAGACTGGGGCCTGAATAAAGGGCCTGGAGAAGTACAGAGCAGGAGGAGCTATTCTGGCTTTTGAAAACAGAATTCACTGCCTGGACTGAGAGTCTGTGCTAAGTGATAAGCAAGGTCTTGTGTGCATGCTTGTCTCCCCAGAAGGGGATTAACCCCCTCTGAGCAGGCCTCAAAAGTAGACAATTTCTTCTTTGCTCTCTGTGCTAGTGTGTTTGCAAAGGAAGGAGCCATAGGAGCTGTAAGTTTATAACAGTCACGCAACACAGACAGTACCCATTAAGTGCGCATTGTAAGAATCCAGTCTGTTGCTTTAATGAGTGCTTCAGGGAAATTTACAATTACTTAGAAGAAAATTGATTTGTAGTCCCCAAAGCAGACTTCCCAGGTGCAAGGAGAGGGGGTCTAACGAGACACTGCTGGATTTGCAGTTTTGTCATTTCATCTTTTAAATGAGTAGGTGACTGTTTCCTGCCCTATGCCTGTTTAAAGTTATGATTATTTATTTCCATTAAGCTTCCCCCTCTTCAACCCATATTACTTATCACTTGCTCTTCACTTGTGCTATCCATGCAAGCTGCAGTGCCACCTTTATCACAGTCACTGCAAACAACTTCCTATTTATGGAGAGTTTTAATTTTAATATTCTTTCTTCTTATGCATTCACATAATTATACATCATTTTTATGTAGCAATACAAAATGTACAAGTCTCTCCCTGGGTAGTTTTATCACCTAGCCTCTTAAATCAGACATTTTTGCTACACTGCATTCCAGGAATTATGAAAATTCGGGAATGAAGATAAAGTATTGTTGTGACACAATCATGTACAGTGAAGTAATACTTACAGTAGCTAAGGCCTGGGCGTTCACTGAGCGAGAGCCTCGCTGCAGGACAGCACTCCTTGAACTCTTTCGTGGTGAATGAGCAATGGACGAACTCTGCTCTGATTCCGGAAAGCATTCCCATTCAGGAGCACATTTGTACTTGAAGTCTGTGGGGATTAAGTTTGTGCTTCAGGTTGAGCATGTGCCCAGAACTGGGCATCTCTCTGGTGGGGAGAGGAGCCCCAGGGCATTAGACAAGGATTTGACAGCTTCGGATTCCAGGCTATTGAGATTTAGGGGTCCCAAAATGTCAGGATGTAATGATCCATGATTCCTCTGCAGCTGGGGGTCCCAGGCTGTGGTCCTGCAGCCCCCCATTAACCCAGACTTGGTTGTTGATGTTCTGGAGGCAGGTTGAGGGATGTGGCCAGCTGTGGAGGGCAGCAGGAGGTGCTCTGACAGTCCTAGAGGCTAGCGAAGAAGTCGTAGTGCTGAGCAAGGCCTGAGAAGTTTAGCCAACAAACAAGAGAGAAGCGGTTCCAGACAGGGCTCTTGGGCTAAATGCCATGAAATAAGTGGCTTGTGTGCTACCCGTGCCCCTCCTGTGAGGACACGGGCCGAGACAGTGCGCTGCACCAAGTGTTTTCCAGGCCGAGAAGCAGATTGACAGGAGCCCGGATGAGCGATTGCAGCTGTCTCTTGGCTCTTTTACTGGTGTCTCTGAAAAAGCTCTTTGCAGGTCTGGACTATTTACTTCATATACTAACTTTTTGTCAAGCAAAAGATACAGTGGTGCCTCCTCAATGCAAGTGCCTTAGTGTAGTTTGTCTCTAATGACCCCTAATTCCCTCCCTTTCCTTCTCTCCTGTGGCACCGAGGGACCCTGAGTCTGATTTCCTTTGCATTTTGGCTCGTGCTTTGATCTTCACAGTTTCCTAGGGAGTACATGTTGCTGCATAGAAGAGCGACATTCCTAGGGGTCTCTAAATGGCCAGTGAAAGCCAGGTCCCCTGGCAACTCCAGTAGACAGCAAACTGCGAACATGTGGCAGGTCACAAATCCTCCAAATACCTAACAATTCACTCTGCTTTCCCCCTCTCTAAATGGTCATATATCAGCTGCTAAATGAAGACAGATTGTCTCACAATTTGATGTTTAATCAGCTCAATACAGCAGGCAAAGTGCAGGTAACTCTGAGAACTGCAGTATCTCTATTAGGAACATTCAGAGGAGAATAAAAATTTTTAGACAACAGCTTGTCCTGTTTGCATGCAGATATGAAATGTAGACCATGCTCCAAACTGGGTAATTTATTTATTTATAATTTTCTTAGAAGAAAAATGATTTGTATGTTTAAAAATATATTGTTATGGCAAGTGGTGGTGGTCCTGTTGCACAGTTTTCCAAGTTCCCTTTCATAGTATGTGAGCAAATGCTCTGTCTTAGGAAGACATGCTGTGGTGGTGTTAGTTCTGGGTTTGTCATGGATCCACAGGGTCTGGTCTATGCTCCAGCCTGTAACTAGTCCCTTGAGAGTGACCCCTCTAATGTGCCAGGCCCCGCCCCAAAAACCCACATATTTCCACAGGAGCAGGCCTGTGGCCTCCAAGACTTGCAAACTGGGCCTTTGGGCACCAGCAATCCAAGCCAGACTCCTACAGAAGCTTGTACTGGGTCCCTTCCAGGCACACTGAGTATTTGCAGCAACATAAATTAACAATCAACTTGTTTGTGAGGCTGGAATCTCATTGGCCAGCACTTGTGCTGCTAATTACCGCTGGAGACGGGGTGGGGGGCTCTGCACCTCAGCCGCGTGGATTTGAGCCTGGAGTTGGTATTGGGATGAGCCGTGAGCTGAAGAGTCTCTGTGACTCCAGCTCTCTCTTCCTCCCCCAGCGCTGGCTGGAGGACACCCTGTCCTGACTGGCTGGCGGCTCTGGGGCTGCGGGTTGTCTGTGGGAATGGGGGATTTGGATCTTCCTGTGCTGCTCACGCAAGGCCAGACAGTCTGTGCAGAGGGCGAGGTGCTGAGCTCACATTCTGGGTTCATGTGTGAGCAACCCATGGGCACTGAACCCCCCGACCCCTAGGTGCTGTGTGTCCCATCCCCCACTCCCATGCTGCTCTAGCGCTCGGGCTCTCCTGCACTTGCCTCTGCACAAGCTGGGACCCCGTGCGCCGAGCAGTCACTGCTCAGGGCAGGGCAGACCCAGAGCCAGCCACTCGGAAGGGGCTTGGGGAAGCTTTGTCCTTTCTTTGCTCTGGGCCTGGTTTAGGGGGGGGGAGTTGCTCATACAAAGCAGCGCTGGGGACTCGTGAGAGAGCGTGCACATGTCAGTGCCCATGCTGCTCTAGCGCTCGGGCTCTCCTGCACTTGCCTCTGCACAAGCTGGGACCCCGTGCGCCGAGCAGTCACTGCTCAGGGCAGGGCAGACCCAGAGCCAGCCACTCGGAAGGGGCTTGGGGAAGCTTTGTCCTTTCTTTGCTCTGGGCCTGGTTTAGGGTTGGGGAGTTGCTCTGAATACAAAGCAGCGCTGGGGGGACTCGTGAGAGAGCGTGCACATGTCAGTGCCGGTGCTGGGCCTCTGAGCTAAGAGAGTGGAAACGAAGCTGCCCAAAGCAAGTGGGGGCAGAGCTAGACTCCAGGGAGGGACGAAGCAGAATCTTTGTCCCCTTTCTAAAGGCCCTGCCCTGGGGATGCAGCCAGCTCCCTTCGCCCCTGGAGCTCCGGTTCCCAGGGCTCTACATGCCAACGGGGCTCCAGTGCAAATCTGCTGGGGCAGAGTCGCACAAGGCCGGAGTGCCACACCATCACTTGAGGGTGACCCCCAGTTCATCCTGCACAGCAGCGCTGCTCCCTGGCACCCCAGCAGCTGGAGGAATTCGGAGGCAGGTGATTTGTGCAGAGCCTGGGAGAGGTGGGGGTGACCATGCTGGAAGGGACAGAAAAATCCCAGCGTAGCAGCAACAAGCCCGAACACACAGACCTGCAGCCCCCTGAGTAGTCCCCTGGTTGTGTGTCTGTGAGCCCCGGGCCTCCTGCCCCCACTGGGTTCTTCTCAGGCAGGGCAGGCAGAACCTTTCTGCTGGACAGGGACATGCCTGGCCCCCAGGGATGCTGTGGTGTCGACAGTCCCAGCAGCCGCAGCTTGACCTGCCATCTGGGCACTTACATCCCCCATGGGCAAGATGGCACAATCGAGGGGTCGTTTTGGGTTCAACAGTCCCCCTCCAGTCTGTGGTCTAGAGAATGGCACAGCCTGTAGCTGGGGCTCAGGAGACCAAGGCTCTATCCCCAGCTCTGTGGCAGGCCTGCTAAGTGAGCTGGGGCAAGTCACATCACCGCCCCATGACTCAGTTTCCCCATCTGTCCAATAGAGAGAATGCTAATCCCCCTCTTTGTAAAGCACCCGGAGAGCCCCGGCTGCAAAGTGCTTTCAGACAAGTGCGCAGGGCGGCATTTCTGGATCTGGTGCAGCACAGCGCTTGGGCTCTCAGCGGGTATGGGGGCTGGGATGCTGCTGCCTCCTTACGCTCTGTCTGCTGTGCCTGAGACCAGTGCAGGGAGGTTGAAATGCCCCTCAGATATTCAGTGCTGACCTGCACGGTGATCAAGCTCCTTCCCACTTGAGCCCGAGTCCCCCGCGTGCATTCAGTATGCGTGCTAGGCAGCTGCGTTGCACGCTATGTTTGCTGAAGTTTTGCTGCTTTAATTCTACGCAGATCAGAGATTAAGACTTCAGTGCTTGGACAGGGCTTCTTCAGCGCTGTCACTTGAATGAACGTTGGCATTTGAGCAGCCTGCCTTTGCAGCGGAGCAGCCAGGGCTCGACACAGCCAAGCCGCTAGAGAGAGAACCGTCACGTACTGTGATGCTGAGAGCGGCGAGGCCTGAGCATGGGCCTGGGAGACACGAACCCTCGGGAGGGAGCTAATGTGTGGCTGACACTGGTTCTTGGACTGGTCACAGGAGGACCTGCGTGCTAGAAGTGCTGAGTACCCACTACTCCAGCTGTGGTCAGAGTCAGACCCTTGCCTCTGCCGCAGATTTCCAGCTGTACAGTGAGAACTAGGTCATCTGTGCCCTCCCTCCTGGGAGCCAGGAGAACAAACTCGTTCATGTCTGTGAAACATCTGGAGACAAGAGCTAAGTCATGTTACTGAATCCCTTTTTATTCCCGTCCTTTTAGAGTGAGGCTTGACTGTGTTGCTGATTTAGCCCTGGATCTTGGTCCCACCCCTGTCTAGAAAGCGTGTGCATGTTGTTCCTCCATTGATTATTGCCCAATATCTTTATTTAGTCTCCTTGGAGGTGACTTTCCAGGGCACAAAGGTTCCCCATGCCCCTTGACTTTCAAACTGTCATGTGCCATGAGTGCCCAGGCCCATGGGAAGCTAATGAGGCACTTAATGGCCCTGGGTGCCTTTTAGAATCTCCCTCTTTTTCTCTATCTTCCCAGTCACCTTCCTGTCCAAGGACAGAGTCTAGCTCCGTGGGCCCCAGCCTGCTTGGAGCCCTCAGCACTTCTATCACACAGATAATAAATGCTGCTAATCACTGAGGAAGGCTGGAGTTTTGCCACTATCAGCTCCCTGGGGCACCAGCAGAAATTCTGAAATAGAGAAGAAGGGGGATTTCTAGCCTAAATAAATGAATGGTGCTGAATTCCCTTTTGGAAGCATCCCGGACAGCGGGTGACTGAGTCAATGAGGTCAAGGCATTTCAGTTATTCCTTTGATGGTTAATTGGAGCCCCTAGAAGTCCTCTTGGAAGCCTGTGCTTTCGGCAGCCATTGCCGAGTATCCCTGATTAATAGCCTGGGTGTGGCTCCTTTCTCCTCTGCTGAACACATGATTCATCAGAATGTGTCCCCAGCACCTTTCCTTGGAAAGTGTTTTCTCCCCCAGACTGGTGCCCTGAGCAGTGGAAAGATTTCTATGTTGACCCAGGATCTGCCAGCCCCATTCTGCATCAAAGCATATAATATTCACCATGCTGCCTGCTGGCCATGGACATGTCAAATTAATTTACTCTTCCGTCTAGTTACAGCCAATCTAATCCTCCTCCAGATACATGCAGAGCTGGCATCCTTTTAATGTCTGAGCAGAGCCTGGATGTGTCAGGCCGCCTTATTTGCTGCTGGCTGTTGGAAACTAGGGTCTGTGGAGAAGAATTCAATAATGTTACTGCTGGAGCTGGAGATGTGGTCACTCTGCAGTAAGCCGTCCCGATCTTACCCTGCCTGTGTGAGGAACACAGCGACTGGCCTCCCATGGAGGAATATCGCCTTGTATCTGTCTGAGACAATGATTCGGCATCGCCCCATTGTAGGCAGTGGAACAACATACTCTGATTGACACCTGCTGAAGGTCTACCCCTTGATCGGTTATTGAATGAGCTGCTGCTTCCTTGAGAAATGATCGTCCTGCTCGGTTGAAACCAAACCTGTTGTTATGTATTCTCGGAGTTCAGTAAAAGTCCTTTTTGCTGCAGTGTGTTTCTGATAGGGACGGGTTTGGTGGCGCAGACCTGAGGTGGGCAGCACAGTGTTCTCCACGGGGAGGTTACCCACAGAGTTGGCAGTGCCTGATGAGAATGCCCGTGCAGTGACCAAGACTATCCTCTGGTTGGCTGGGGTGACGGGGCAGAGGATAAGGCACTTCTGTTTGGCCAGTTCCTGAGTCCATCTCCTCCTTGATAACCAGCAATTGCCCCCTCTGCTTCCCTCCTTGCACCAACTTTTCTCTCCTTAATTAAATGGTTTGATATTGGGGCAGTTCCCTGGCACTGAACTGCCGTGGTGATGGGTAGCAGACCAAAACCCGATCAACAAGAAGATCCTTTCCCCCACTCTGCTAGCGGTACCTCCCCCAGCTCAGGTTAAGCCAGGGGTTCTCAAACTGGGGGTCATGAACCCTCAGGGGGTCATGAGATTATTACGGGGAGGGTTGTGAGCTGTCAGCTTCCCCCCTCAACATCGCTTTGCATCCAGCATTTATAATAATGTTAAATGTAAAAAAAAAAGTGTTTTTAATTTATAGGGGGGGGGGTCGCACTCAGCAGCTTGCTGTGTGAAAGGGGCTGCCAGTACAAAAGTTTGAGAACCACTGGGTTAAGCTCATGCCAGGCTGCTGAAGACTCTGGGACATCAAAGGTGCTGAAATGAACACATGACATTTTCTCAGCTCTTTGTCCCCTGTGATCCATAGGCTGCCTGCTTGAATGCGTCCTTCCAGTGCTCAGCCTGAAGCTGAAGTTAACAGCGGGCCAGCTGCCAGTCTCCATGGTGCAGAGTGTCAGACTGGCAGAGAGATGGTAAGAAACATTTTTACACAGGAAGCATTTCCAACACTGGTCCTGGTTTTGGTCAATCCTAGGCTACCGCCATTTCCATGGAAACAGGAATTTGCATCCCGCAAACCGAGCCTAACAAGGGTTGCAGGCAACAAAGGTAGAAATGTGAGCAGCTGTAACTCCTGCATCTGCCCAAGGATTCGGTGGGTGGCTGGATTAGTGGGTGGAAGCTGGCAAATTGCCAGACTGTGCTGTGTCTGTGGGGCCTGCAAGCCATGCCCAGGTGCGTGAAATCTCTTTCGCGTTTCCTCGTGGTTGGCAGTCGAAAGGCTGCGATCTGGCAGAATGAAGTGGTGTCATGTGGGGTCTATGCTGCTGCCCAAGCTGCTCTATGGAACAGGCATTCGTGGTGTTTTGTGGATGGATGGAGAGCTCGGCCTACGGACTGGCACCTTCGCATGTGCAGATTTTTAGAGAAATTCCTTTTCCATCTTGGCTAAAGTCAGTGAATGAAATATGGCTGCGCTGGATTGTACAACTGACTATAGCTAAGTGACGCATAGCATTAGTGGTGGCTTCAAGTGCCATCCCTTCACTCAGCTTGATTCTGATCTCACATGCACAAGTCTTACACAAACTCCATTGACTTCAGTGTGGCTACTCCTGATTTACACAGTCAGAATCAGGTCTGGCCTCTCTCTCTCTCTCCCCATCATATGTGGACATCCTGGAGGAGTAATAACTCCTAGTCTGGGTGCATCTTTGCTGGTATTGATTAATTTTCACTTGCTTACACTAGGCCCAAAATTTGGCCCACCTCTGTGTGCTAGGACTATTCATGATGTATTTGGTTCTGGTATCACTCGCAGTGGGCTACGCACTTTCCAAGCAGAAAGGAAAGTGCAAGACGCTGCCTCAAAGAGTTCACAGTCTAATAGCCATACACACAAAGGACGCGGGGAAGGGCGCAACAGATATGCGACCAAAGTGGCAGTTGCCACATTAGGTATTTTTTTAAAACTCATTTTTTTTCGCAGAAATAATGCCCAGGTACACTCAGCCGTAGTCCTGGGATCATGATAATGCTGACGGTGTGACAACAATACCGCAGACAGTGGGTCTATTCCGAGTTTTCCCAGCACTTTGCAAGGATAGGACGTATCAGTGTCCCCATCAGAGAGAGGGGAAATGAGGCACAGAGAAGCTGAGTGACTTGCCCCAGGTCAGCCAGACAGTGGCAGAACCCTCTCTCCCTCTAAAGAAGGCACGTACAATGCCACGAGAACAGGTACACTACTGCATAGTTAATACAATGGACCTCAAAGGTAAGAACCTCAATTCAGTAACGTTTATCTTAACTCCATAAGGTCTGGTCAGGCTAGTGCGGACATTGCCAATCCCTCGCCCTGCTTGCCGGGCTGGGGGTGTTCTGCTCCGACTGCTTCTGGCCACTGACAGAGACAGGAGATTGGGGTGCAGTCTGGCCTGACAGTTTCTACATTCCTAACCCTGGGATGGAAATAAACCCCAGACCCGAGCGCGTGGCTGACGGGGTTTGAAATCTTTCCTAGGGCTCACCAGGGCTTGCTGGGGCTGGGCAATGGGGACAGCAACACAGCTCCAGGCTTCCCAAAGGAATTGTTATGTCTGGAAATTGCTCCCAGCGTGATGCAGTGCTCGGATCAGAGGCTCTGGCTTCATCACTTCTTGCAAATGCAACTCCTGAAAGCTGCTCTGGCGAACTTCCATTAGAGAGAGTTTGAAAATGTTCCTGTTCCTTTGAAAGTTGGCAGTGAGGCTTCCAAAGAGTTTACTCTGGATGTACGTTCTGGGGGGTGAACAGCCAGGGGTGGAGTTGCTGCCTTCCCAGCTCTTCTAGTCATGTCAAGTCAAGAAGTTCATGATCTGAATTCAGATCTCTCCATGACAATATTGTTATGTGGCCACCAACCTGCCAGGAATACAGATGTGCATGCCACTAAATGCTGGTGAATGGTCACCCGAGGAATGTTCTCAGCCATAAACTTTTCATATATACTGAAGCTTGTCTTTTCATCTCCCGCAGCGGCAGGTGGGGGCAGAGGATCTGATGGTAAATCTGTCCTAGGTGCTTCCAAGGAGAAGTCACCTTAAATAAAGTGATGCCAGATTTACTTAGGCGTGACCTTTTCTTCAAGGGGAAATGAAGATGACTCTTGATTAGGTGGTGGAATCTCCTTCCTTAGAGGTTTTTAAGGTCAGGCTTGACAAAGCCCTGGCTGGGATGATTTAGTTGGGGATTGATCCTGCTTTGAGCAGGGGGTTGGACTAGATGACCCCCTGAGGTCCCTTCCAACCCTGATATTCTATGATTCTCTGTATATTAGTAACACACAGGCATCTCAACTGAACTGGCACAAAGCCAAAGCCCAGTTCTTTTTGAAGAATATCATGCAACTGAACATAGAGTTTATCGTAAATCCTCCCTTTATGGGAGGGATGGACAGAGGCAGGGTGTGAGCCCAGAAAATGCCTTTTGCTTGGAATCTGACATGTTCCTATCTGCTCGGGTGCTGCTCTCCCCATGGGCCCCCAGGATGGGTGGGGGACCCCACAGGGAACATAGGGCCCTAGAGGGAATGGATGCTGGGGTGCGGGGAGCATTAAACACTATGGTGACAGTGAGGCTGCTGTCCTGTGGCGCAGCTATTTGTGCTGGGATATGCGGGTTAGGCAGAGGAGTAGAATAGAGGGGGGCCTGCATGGAAGCTGGAATTCCCAAGGTACCTGCCTTTCAGGTGAGCTCTCCTGCCTATAGTGACCCTGGTGAGGCGATCGCTAAGTGAGATGATTACATTTGAGTGAGAGAATTATTTTGAATGTTGCTTTGTGCTCATAGGAGAGATCTTTGCACATGGGGCCATGCTAAATGCTAGAGACCAGCTAGCTGGAGATGGATTCTCAATCTCTCACCTCCCCCCCCCCACCCCGACCTGCTGGTTTTCTCTGCCGTGCTGAAAATTTTGTAGTGTGAGGTCCAAATGCTCCTCTCTGGGGTGCGTCAGCTCCGTCCTCCTGTGTGCCCTACCTGGTGCTATTACCCATATCTGCTGGATGAAATATGGGAGGTGCAGATGGACCAGATCTGCCTGGCTACCCAACAGTGTGAAGAGACACCTGTGCCTGAGCAAGGGCCCAGGTTTGCTGCGTGGCGCTACGGCTGGTCGTTCAGCACCATGGACAAAGCCCAAGGCAGGCAGGAAAGCTGGGAAGTCTCAAACCCAGCAGAGAGGGGAGAGAACAGTGACAACAAACTACCCATTGGGGCAACAGGGTGGAGGGTCAGGCCCGAGTCTGAACACTTTGGCCCTTGTCAGTTTTCTTAGCTGTCTTTGAGGAAAACCCTCCCTAATCTTACTTACAAGTAACATAGAGGCACAGGCATTGCCCGGCTAGCCAGGGTGTTATCCAGCTCACCTTCTCTGAAGCAGCTGACAAACAGGAAGGGGCAAGAATCCTCAGTTAGATAATTGTGGAATAACTTGCCCATGGGCCACCTTTTGGCCTACCTCTGACCATTTGTGGCTCGCATATGCCCTGAAGCAGGGAGGGTTTATAGCCCTTGTACACTTGTATAAGGTCTCACGTAACTCTGGATATTTTGATTAGCCATAGAGATGTCTAATCTTTTTCTGAATCCCACTCACCTCTTGGCCGTAGGTTTATCTAGTGGCAATGAGTTCCACAGGTTATTTGTCCTTCGCGCACAAAAGAATTTCCTTCAATGAGTTTTAAGTTAGCTGCCTTTCTCTTTCATCTCTAACCCCCTTCTCCTTGTGCTGTGAGAGTGGCAAGCAGCAGTGCCTGTGTAAATGTGCGGGACTCACTGCTGCAGCGCCTCCTGCTGGTTGTCTCAGGGAATTAGCTTATCTGGCCTCCAGAATGCCCTCTGCAGGCTGGTGTCTTGCCACCACTGCTGGCCCCCGTGTCCCTCCCAGGACCCCGGTGCCCCTTTAACTGGGTGCTGCTCTCTGGCAGTACCCCCACAGTCTGGGTCTCCCCCTCCCAGGGGAACCCCCACCCACTATTCCCACTTCACCTCAGTCTTGGCTACTGCCCAGTCTCCATCTAGCCCCTGTTCACTGGGGCAGACTGCAGTATAAGCCACTTATCACAGGCAAAGGGGTTTGGACCTGCTGCCTCTGGCTACCCGTGGGCTGCTCCTGCAACCCAGTACCTAATAGGCCTTACCAGGCCTGGAGCTTTCCTAGGCCCGAGCTCCCGGCTCCCTTGGCCTTTCCCCAGCCCTGCTCCAGTCCAGATACCTGGTTAACCTCCTTGCAGCCAGGCCCTTCTCTCTCTGAACGCAAAGAGAGACTGTTGAGCTCCTGGCTCCCAGCCTCTTATATAGGGCCAGCTGAGGCCTGATTGGGGCGTGGCCCAGCTGCGGCTGCTTCCCCAATTAGCCTAGTAGCTGCTTTCCCTGCCACAGCCCTCTCCCAGGGCTGTTTTAAGCTCTTCAGGGCAGAAGCGTGGTAACCTCCCCACTCCAGCCTGGCTCACCATCTCTCTCCCACTCACTGTTTGGTATGCCTCCATCACATGCCATTTTCTCCCCTCCTCACTGAACTATCCCAAAATATCCCAAATCTTTTCAGTTGATCTTTCTCTGGCAGTCTCTCAAGGCCCATAATCATTTTCATCACCCATCTTTGAATCCCTTCTATTTCTGCTGTATCTTCTTAAAGACAGAACTGAACACAGCAGCAGAGGTGAGGGCATCCCATCCACTCAGCTATACTGGCATTCTAATGCCCATATTATTGTATCCCATTCTTCAGGCAGCAAATATTCTCTTTGCTCATGTGACTATTGCTGCACTTTGAGCAGAGGTTTTCACTGAAATGTGGCCTTGAACCAGGCAATGCAGGGCCGAAGCAGAACTGCTGATTACCTCGCCTCACATGTTAGTGGAGCTGTGTGCGGGCGTGAGTTTAATGGTGGAGTTAACACCTAAGACATCGATGGAATCATTGGCTAAAACCTCGTGCTGCTCTGGAAACATTTACTGCCACTGGAGAAAGTCAGAGGACTTGCCACACTCTGCTCCTCCTGAGTTATAATGGCTGAGGGAGACTCACAAACCAAGGTTTACAATTTGTATTTAGTAATAAAGTAATAATCTATCTTCCATGTTCTGACAGCCATGTTTTATTGGCTGTAGAGAAAAGTGGTACCTTGGTAAAACAAATTATGCTGCAATACTGGTAATGTGTGCTGGCTGCGAGAGAGGCAGATGAAATGAGACCATAAAAGAAGCAGCTTGGCAATATGTTTTCAGAACAAGGGAACCATTAGAGTGTTGCATTAATATTTATGTAAAACTGGCTTGGTCCTTCTGAGGGCCGCACATCAACCTCTGGGCCTTTTACAGCCTCATGGAAGCAGGGTTGAGACCCAGAAGAGGCCCAGGCTGATTTGATTAGTTCAGTTAAAGAATTGAAATTGCTCGGAACTAACCCACTTTCCCTGTTCTCCAGGAAGCAGCCCTGGGACTGGGTAACTGACCTGCTGCCACAGTCTGCCAAAACTCTCATCCCCAAATGATTCTGGCCAGTCGATCCTTCAAGTGTCCCTCTGCCTCTGGGATGTGGGGGGGGGAGCCAAAGTACCTTTTGGGTAATACTTTTTTCAGGGCACCGACCTGAATTCTGTGTGCACTCATTGAACCAAAGCACTAAGGGCTGAATAGCTTCCTCTCCCCATACTAGGGAGTGGAGCTGGGCAGAGGGGCCTCCCTCACCGCTCTGGCCTTTCCAGCTGCAGCAGTTCCACGCCTGCTGTGCAGAGGAAATAAATGAGATGTTTATCTGCAAACAACACATCTAACCAGTTGCTCACAGCACAGTCCAGATGCTGTCACTTTGGGCTACAGCTGTTAGGAGTATATTGAGCATCTTTTCCCCCCCGTCGGTTTTTACGTTGCCACAAGCCACAGTGTCCAAGCAGAGGAGACGCTGGAATAGAAAGAGGACAGCTCTCACTGAAATCAATATGGAGAGGGCAGACAGTGGGTGACCAGGCGAGAACATTCCCCAGCATGGCGGTTGGGGGCATGTCATTTCCTTTGTGTGTTTAGCATTGTTTTGTGTAGTAAGTGGAGCTTCATAAGTGCACTTTTGTAAGCTGCCAGCACAAGGGACCCAGCTCCAGGAGATCCTTCCTTCTATAAAAGGCTCCTGTACAGACAGGTCTTGGACTTTTCCACCTGTGGTCAGTGGGAAAAGGCGAGCCCCTTGTGTATGTACCCAGTGAAGAGGGTGAATCTTGGCTTGAAGTGCAAAACTCAACCGTGAGCAGTGCTTCCATGACAAGAGGTGTTTAATTCCATTCCATTGTTCCCAGGGAATACGCACCAGAGACTTACACTCCATTCCGGCCTGCTGTGCCATGGGAATCAGAGAAACATCGCTCTCCGTCTGATCTCCACTGCAACCCCAGCCCGGAGCAGAGAACAGGGACGCTGATTTAAACACTCTGTTTTACCATGCTAGCTTGGACTCCAACTTCCACTGCATCTACTGGATCGAGACACTTTCCTGGCTTCAAGCTCTGGGGCTAGTGTGACAAATGCAATAATTTCCTCCCCCTTGCTGAGTGCTGGGATTAAGTGAGGATGTTGGTTTCACCTCTGTTTTGAGTCAGACAGGGGTGATCTCAGCACATCTGCATAGCCAAGTGGTCTCTGTTGGTGCACAGAAATACATGTTCCGTTTATACCCAGATGGCACATTGATGTTGCCAAAGGACCCAGATCAGAGTAGTTTTTCACTGTCAGAAGCTATGAATCATTTTGGAGCCATTTCCAATATCATATAAATGGAGAGAATAAACAATATTACAATACTAGTGAGAACTGGCATAAGCAAATCCTGCTATACCCTCTCCAGACTCCGTTAGTTTAGAAATTCAGTTTCAAAGAAATCATAATTCAAAGGCAAACAAAATGTGATGTTTTCCTGAAGAAGCTAAGCGCCGAGGTGGACAAGCGTACATCCTGAATGGCTTCCCATGTAGGACACAATTCCTTTCCCATGTTGGTGACCAGACCCCTTACACATAAAGTGTACTGACTCATACCGAACACAGCTTGCGCCATTGTGTCCTGTAAACAACATAGCATGGCATTAGATTGATTGGAAATGTATTGTATGGTGATGGGACTCATAAGAGTGAAATACACACAGGAAAGAAACTCCCTGCCATTCCCCATGTTTGTACTCTCTGGAACCTGGAGAACTGTGACTCTGTGACACTTGGGATGCTTACCCATTTGCTAAGGTTATCTCTGACTCATTGGTGTGACCCAGGCGTCTTTTCCCAGTCCCCCTAGCCCTTTGGGTCTTTGCTCTGATGCATGAGTCATGCTTTGTCCTGTCACTTTGTACTCCGGACCTGTTTGGTCAAAGGCCTGTTACATACAATCAAGCATTGCAGGGGAGCTCAGAGCCTCAAGAGACAGCACTGGGGGCTGAGTCAGTGGTGGTGCCACATGCAGCTTTCTGGGTAAGAGGAGATGATCCCCAGTCAACTGAGAGTGCCAGCTGCCAGCAGCATGCTCGTTAAAATTGCTCATTCATTAATATTCAAAACATAAAGACTCACTGGTTGGGGTGAGGGAGAACAACTGTGCCAATTGTTTCTGATGGATTTTGTATCTAGTGCTCTGTTTTTCCTCAATTGTTTATAGAGACGTAGATTGCAAGATATAGATGTCAATGAGCTCAAGGTACATGAACTGGCTTCAACTGCCACAATGTACGGTCGCTGATTTCCTGTTGCCCGTATACTCTTTCAAACGTTCATTATAATGATTTGTGCTTTGGTTTTCATGTATTACTTTAAGGAAGAAAAACTCCAGTCCTTCTGTGAGCCTGTTCTCTCTGACAGCATTATGAATATGGCTGTCTTTAATCTTGGTTGCTGGGGATTGTGTGCAGCCCTATATCCAATGCAAATTACATCCAGAGCTTTCTGTTCATTAGTTCACCTTTCGGTCCTGTCTGAAGGGATTATTTACAAACGATCTGAAGATCTGCATTGTTGCATACAAAGCATTTCTCTACGTTACCCAGGTCTACTAGGCAGTTTTCACCTTACATTTTAGAGACTTGTTAAATCCTCAAGTCTGAGCTCAGCTGGACTAGCTGGAGATGCAGTGCAAGCACGGACACTTCTGTTTAATGATCCCTAAACATAACATTGAACCACTTGGCAATAAAGGGGTGAGAAAGAGGTGCTGTGCTCCCCCAAACGCTGTAAGCACATCTGCGCGGAGATGCTTGCCAGAGCTGGGAGCGCTGCAGGGCAAGGGCAGACATCTGCTGGGCATATAGGTCGGATCAGGGAAGGAGTCTGAGATCGCATCGTGGTTCCTGCCTGGGGGAGATGGAGGCACCAGGCGCCTTCACTGGTCACCTCGAGGAATGGAAGTTTGGCTGTGGGGAGCACGTCTGGGTTCTGCTGTAGTGACAGTAAGGGCTTGCGGGAGTTTGCGGGCATAGACGGCGTCTCTAGACGCTCTTCCTGGTGCTCAAAGGAAAGTCTGGATGTCTCTTTCAGAGAGGAGTTTTGGTGTTCTTGCTGCCTTCAGCCCTTGCACACAGCCGGAGGCAGACTGGATCCTGGAGGCAGCAAGGAAAGAGCTGGGATAGATGCAGAGATGAGCTAGGGACGCAGAGGTTTGGAAGAAGAAGGCAGGATCTTCCAGTGTTTTCACCAAGCAGCTGATTCTCACTTGCCCACATGGGCACAACCTCTCCTTTCCCAGAAACAAACTGAGAAAAGGATGAGTGTGACCCTCATGCCTTTCAGTAGGAAGGGCCCCAATTGGCTTGGGCTGTTTTTCGCTCTACACAAGAGGAGATTATATATACCTGATTGTTTGGACAGAGTCTGCCACTCTGTGTGCATTTCCCAGACCTTTGACTAAGGCATAGTCTGCCTCTCTTCCCCACTCCTCAACTGCACAGGAGTTCATGAATTGCAGAAGATGTAACTTAAGGCTGGATCCTGCAGCTCTTGTTTAAAATGTCTTAAACCCTCCATCTGCAGAGCAGAATCTAGCCCTAGGCCTAAAACCCCTAGATCTGGATCATTGCTGACAAGGCCAACAGTTGCACATGTTCCATCTCTGCCCTGCCGAGCAGCTCCAGGATATTACGTGTTTAGATCTAATCAGCCTGGAGAGTGTGTTGTTCTCCTGGAAGCCCAGGAGGATGTTCCCCAACCCTTGACCTAATTACTTGTCTGCATGATGCTCCTGATTCTGGAGTTGCTAGCACTAATAACTGACACAAAGGCCACAGACCCGCGTGCTCTGGAGCACTGAGAGTAGAAGGTGCCAGCCCACTAATGGAAAGAGATCAAGTGTATAGAAGAAGCTGTTGACTCAGAAGAGAGAGACAAGAGGCGCTAATGGAAAGGGATCAAGTACTGAGTGCAGTTTGGTTATATCCAGTATATACCGTCTCTTGTTTCCTTCTTTTACAGCCAGCTCTGTGGTCACACAGCTACACTCTGTCCACTGCAGCCCAGCTGATGGCACAGCCAGTAAAGAAAACCAAGCTTGTGTTTTTTAAAACCGGGAGGGCTGAATCTGGCATGCCCTGGGGGCATAGCTGTGCATTGAGGGGAGACAGCTCTGAGCCACAGACTTGCATACATCCCCCTGCGATGTGTGTGTGTGTCTTGTGGAGGCTTTGAAGGCCAGCGAGCCCCTGGCTGGTTGCAATGGAGAACCTCCTTCCAAGCGCCTGTCCCACCCTGCATTTTTCTCAGTCACAGACCAGGAGAACAGAAAGCGGGTTGCAGTTGTTCTCAACCTTTCCTGACACAGTGTATTTAGTTTCACTTTCTTGACCCTCTTCACTTACACCAGTGTAAACACAGGAATATGCCTTCTCCTATGGGAGGCTGCAATACCCCCCCCCCACCCGCCCGTGCAGCGTTGAGAGCATCCCGTGCCCAGTGGGCAGCCCTGCTGGGAGAGAACTTTATTATTAATGTCCTGGTATTGTGGGGAGCCTACAGCCCCTAATCAGGGTCAGGCCCCCCCGTGCTTTGGGCTGTACAACTCGCCTAACAAAACAAGAGGTTAGTCTAACTAACGCCGGGATGCAAACAATGGGGAGGGGCACTTGGGCAGCGGGCGCAGGCGGTGGCTTGGTTACATGGACGAGCTCTGTGGATAATTTGCAGTTTTCAACATGCAAATAAAGACGGGGTTGAGTGAGGCTGTTATGTAAACTTTAATGCAAATTACACATGAGTTTTATGCTCCTGGGAAATTGCCAGTGCGGCTTCCAGTGTTGCAAAGTTTGGGCTCCCTGCATGGTTTGCAGAGTCCTGTGCGCTCTATACGAGACCCTAGCAGGTTGCTGGTGCTGATAATGTTCTATCTTACCCTTATGTATGGCAAACTATTCCTGAAATGTCTCTGATCCTGCGCATATTCCTGGCTCTCCCGGCCAGGATGGGGGAACTCATTAGAAGTGTCTGTGTGTGGCTAGCCACAGGACACTGCCTCTCAATAAACAGATTCAATCACGTTGTCATGGCAACTGGAAATTTGACCTGAGAAGTGCTTGGTATCTTGCTCCATGCGGTTCACTAGCTGCTGAGCTCCATACCGCACTGTCATGGGAGCCTGCGCACAGGCAGGATGGTTGGAACACTGTATCACGTTGCCATGGTGAAACGGTAACTCTTGCACGGTTAGAATTGTACACACAGCGTCGCCTGTTTTAGATGTGTCGCAAGGAACAATGCGCCTGTGACAATCCTGAGCACAGGATGTGAACCTCAGAGCCAGTGTCACTGACAGCACTCGATTGGCACATGCACCTCAGTCTGGGGCGGTTGTCACTCACTGCCGTTACAGAACCCGCATGGCATGTCTTGGAGGGAGTCGTTAACCTGCCATTCCGGGGATTTATTGTGCATTTTAATGGACTTGGTTATGCTCTGTGGCTGTCTGACTGATTTTTATGTGTCCTTTCACTCTGGGTATCTCGTTAACTCCCTGATGGCATTTCTGATGTATGAAATAGTTGGGCATCCCTCCCAAAAGCGGCTCTTGAATTGGTTGTTTTTATACATAACTAAATATTTGGAACCTCTTCCAGGGGTTTGCAAATACACCTCTACCCCGCTATAACACGACCCGATATAACATGGATTCGCATATAGCGTGGTAGCAGCGGGGCTCCGGCAGCGATTTAAAGGGTCCGGGGCTCCGGCTGCTGCAGGGAGCCCTGGGCCCTTTAAATCACCACTGGAGCCGTGCCGCCGCTACCCCGCTATAACGAGGTTTCAGTTATAATGCAGTAGGGATTTTTGGCTCCCCACGACCGCGTTATAGCGGGGTAGAGGTGTACCACCTTTTCTGTGACAAGCAAGGATTTTTCTAGGCCTGGGAAGGCACAGACCATGGGCCTGACAGAGTGCTGGACTCTTCCTGCCTTTTTCTATTGGGGGCCCACATTAAATAGCTCTGGTAGCAGTTGTCTCTGAACTCACCGTCCATGTCCCTGAGACAGAAGGTGAGAGAAGTTAGAGAAAGAAATGGCCACATCCAGTGTTCTATTCAGCCCAGTGAAAAAATACAATAAATATTCCAAGTGACAGAGCTTCCCTCAGAGTAGGGGCGCCCCTCAACCTGGGGTCATGACCACCAGCAGCATCACAAAGAAGGTCAGGGGATTGTGACCACCCTGCCCTCCCCTCACTGCTGGGTGGGGGCTTCTGGCTAGATGCAGGGGAGTGGTTCCCAGGTTACCGTATGGAAAAGAGTGAGAACTACTGCCCTAGGGACTGACCATTCTACAGTCTAGATCTCACCATCAGGGCAGCCTAAACTCCCGGTCAGTGTCACTGTTACTGATCAGGGAGATGAGAGCATGAAGGCCAGTTTAAAATATTATTATCTAGGGCTGTTGCACGTGTTACAGGATCTTGAGGCTGTGGCTACACAACAAGCTGCCTTGTTTTAACTAACGGTGTGATTTTTAACTGATTTTAGTTAATCCGAAGCAAACCAGTGTGGACACTCAGATTAAACCAGGTATATTTCAGTTTAAGTATTTAAGAATTATTCCACCCTAGCTATGCCAGGCAACCCATGTAGGTCCATCTGCAGTGCCATTTGGCAGAACAGTGCCAGGTTATTCTGTGCCCCCAGGAGTGGGCGTTGAAGGCCCGGATAGTTGGCTGCAGTGTGTCTTTTAGTTTGCTCTGTGTGAGGAAACACAGCTGCAAAGGTGCCTGACGCTTTGTGTGGGCATTTGCGGAGCCCTGAGCTGAGGCTTACATTGTGGTGTTGCTCAGAGAGCTGCAGCAAGTGATTATTGGACAGGACAAGTGCAGTGGCATGGATCCCGACACACTTCCTATTCCGCCGTGAGATGGACGCTTAGCACAGCAGCCAGCTTAACTCTGCTTTTCTCTCCAGCACCTTCATTTATATTTGCACTAGCTGCTCCTCTCCAGAAGCAGCAAGAAATGATTCCACTGAGGATAATTGTAATTACCCCATTATGTGATCTGCTTCTTTGCTCATGCCTAACAAATGTGTTTTCTATTAAACAGAGTAGCTCTGTCATGCTGCATGACCTATCTGTTAAATTGCAATAGGCATCCAAAAGTGACACCATCATACATTTAAAAAAATCATCTAATTACACAACATAACAACGGCTGCACTCCCTATCGCTGTCCATAGCCTGGTACGTTAGCACTGGCACAAGCCAGTAAATAAAATCTGTTTCTTTCTGTGTATTGCTCTCTGCAATTGGAAGCAGGGTGTAGCACACTCCCTGCTTTCCGCTATTTTTGGTGACAAGCTGTTCCTGGCTGGAGGATTCCAACGCTCATTTTTCTGCACAGAGGCTCGGATTTGAGCTATGCACCTGGGCAGGGGAAATGTCTCCTCACATGCTGAGAGAGAAGGTGCAGCAAGTAAGAGGTTAAAAAAATGCTCTGGGCTGCAGCTTTAAAATGTAACATGGAAGGCATCAAACTGAATTTGGTAGGAGGTTCCTTGTCTGGCACACGCCTTGGCAGCACAGAGCTATCTGATCTCAGAGGCAATCAGACAATCAGACACTGGCTGGATTGCAGGAAGCTGCCCTCCGGCAGTCAAGTCCTAACTCTGAGAAGGGCTCAGATCCCTGACGTCTCAGGGGCAGTGTGCAGCCAGGCACAGCACAGGAGCACCAGGGGGCAGAGTGGGTGGTGGTGTGTTCCTGGAGATAAATACATTCTTTCCCTAGTTTGGTTTTCCTAGACAGTCAGCTAGGGGGAGTGAAGGATGCAGTTTTGGAGATGAGTGCCACCAAGGAGGACAGCCGGTGTCAGAAGGCAGTTCGGATTGTCACTGACCTGTGCCGGAAGAAAAGCCTGCCCAGCCTGGATTTGGACACCTGCAGGGGGTTCCTCCTCCTGCCTTCAGACCAGAGCCTGAGTATCTCGGAGCCAGGTACAGTAATCCCTGCTCTGCAGGGCTGAGCTCTTCCCGTAGGTAAGAGAGCTAATGCACACCAAGAGCCAAGGCAGACTGGCATAGGAGGTGACTTCTCTAAAGGGACTGGAGTTGGCACAGATGTGTAGCTAGCAGCACTGATAATCCCCTTGCCAGGAGCTGAGGGGCTGGGTCTCTGTCCAGAATTTATCTCCATCTCTGTGTATGTGTTGCCATTGACCCCCATCCCGTAGTTCTGCTGTCATGTTTTGTCTGGAAATTCCAAGCAACCTGTTGCAAGTTGGAAGTTCTGGAGCTAGCGGCTGCAAGGACAGCTAGAGTGGGTCTTGAGAGGGAGGGGATGTTACCAATGCAAATAACAGAGGGACAATCCTGCTGCAGAGAAGTCTTGTCTGTTAAAGTTTCTCTGACAGTCCCATGTTGTACTGACAAGTTAGATACCTGTAGTAAACACAGCAGTGGTTTCAATGACCAGAGTAGCCTGAAGTGTTTGTCCATATCTCCATTTAAGGACAGGAAGGGCTTGAATCGATTTGTTTAACTAGTGAGGCGTTTAATAGACTTTTCTGTATCTGTTTGCTAGCAAAAGCAAATGCAGTTGTAGTTTCACATCTGTCCCCAGTTCTTCCTTGCCAGCCGGCTAACACTAGAGGGACACACGGGCATTTCAGAGACTAACTGAGCTTGGGCGCTGCAGCAGCAAAGGGGTATTTCACCCTTTAAGTGAGGTTAATTTCCTGCATCTCTCTGCCTATCAGCTGGTTATTCCAGGGGCTTCTAGATTAAATGAATCCTTGCACCCCACCTCCACAGTTGGGGGAGATCAACCAGGCAACCTCTTTTGAGGTTATAACGCCGTATTTTAGCACTATCCTTTTTTGGAATGCGGCAGGTTGCCCACAAAGTGCAGAATCCGTATTCAGCAATATCTGTCAGCTGCTGAGAGTCTTTTAACATCTTTAAAGAGAACGTTCTGCCATCACCAGTACTCAGCCTGCGCAGATTGTGTTAGGCAGCTCTCACAGACTTCTTGGGCCAGATTCATTCAGTCCAGTGGCCTGATCCCTGGGAAGGGTAAGTATTTTGCTACATTGTTTCTTGTTCTTTTAAACAATTCATCTTATTTAAAAGCATCACTATTGTTATTATTTAACACTTACATGGTGGTGGTGCCTGGGTCCCCATTCTGTCCCAGACCATCTAAAATCCTGCCAGCCTTGCAGGCTGGTCCTGGTGCTGTGCTCAGAACAGGTTGGCAGGGCAGTCATTGTAGCCTTTGTAACGGGGCCTTTTGTGTTCAACACAACCCGTGCAAGGCACCAGCGTACATGGCAGTGGAGAGTCGCGTGCTATCGCCTGTCTCCCGCTTTGCATGTGTGCACAGTGCATGCCATGTGTAATAGCTCTGCCAGATATCATGTCTGTCTACATCTTTCTGCTGCCCACAGCACTACACTGTTAGCATGCCAGTCGGAACTGATGTCTCTATTTCACTGCTCCTTACTGGAGTTTCTGCGTATTTGTAGAGCATAGTATTAGGGATTGTTGGCTTAAAACAAGCCCAAGGCTAAACCTGCACTGAAGGGGTGAAGTGAGTCTGTTAGGAGGTGGGCAGGGGAACATTTCCCTGTTTTGGCCATAAGTGGAATTACTGAAGTCTCACCCAGCCCGTGACACTTGTGGTGTCTCCAAGCGGAGCGGCACTGGGAAGTCCTGGAGAATGCTATTCCCACAAGCATTTCCACACCCAGGAGCCCTGGTTCAGAGACTGTTAGCGTGCGGACAGTTCTCTAACTCCACCTGGCACTTGGGACCCTTTGAGATTAGCCCAGCATTAATTTTCTCAATTTGAGCTCCAGACTCTGAGGACTGGTACTGGTCTCTGCCGAGAGAGAGCCTGTATCCCCCTGCTGGAGCAGGGCAGCATAGAGCTAATGGATCCTTCTGCCTGAGGCAAGGTAACACATCTGTGTCCCAAGGGCAGTGCAATGAGTGGGCTTAGGGCTCTCGGACTTTGCTCTCAACAGAAGGAGATGCTGGGGTGGGTGTGTACAGAAGAGGGGAACCCTGCAGAGGCTGCAAGAGGATGGTGCCACCACCTTCCACTCAGCTGCTCCTGCTCCACTTCCCACTGCAGCCAGCACACTCCCCATGTGCATAGGAGCAGAGTTTGTGCTGGCTCTGTGCCCTGCACTGGGCTGATCCTATCTGCGCATCTTAAGCAAGGCAGCCGTGCTGCACTGGAGTCTCTATCCATTATGTGTGTGTGTGTGTCTATCTGTCGGTCGACCTACTGTTGTTTTGGGCTATGTACCTGTATGTTAGTTCTAGTCACTAATGTTACAGTGGCACATAGCTACCTGGTGTTTATCCATCAGCCATTTAAAACCCCATTGGTCCACACCGGGAGAACTGCACACAGGGAGAACTGCAGGCAGTTTTTCCTTGCAGTGGCCTGTCCCATTTTAACCGTTCGCAGCATTGTACCCCTTTGAGGGTTCAGAACTCTGTCTGATAATCACTGCAGTGTTCCCAGCTCAGAGTGGAGCTACATCCTGTATGTAAACCTGGGTTATGGGAGAAGATCATGCTGAGCAGATTGAAACATGAGCAGAGGGCATGTTAATAGCTGCTTCCACTTCTCTGCTTGCTGGTCCCTGTGTGGGGCAAGCCAGAGCCATGTGTATGCCTACAGAGCACTCAGCACACTGATCAGTGCCCAGCTCAGCTGGTAGTGCTAATTCTAGAATGTCTGACTGCAGAACTTCTCCAGCCCAGCAAACGAGCATATTTGCATATTGAACTGAGTACAAGCAGCTGCAATCTGTCTGGGGCCTTCACTTTGATAAGAAACTTCTCCCAGCTACTATTATTTATTATCTGTGGTGTGCCTCAGTGCCTCTCTGAACTGTCATAGCTGCCGGCTACACATTTTGCATTAGAGACCTATGCTAAGCAAATCTGTTGGCAGCCACCTGGAATATTGGTGCAGATCTGGTCACGTCTCCTGCATGAGGATGGAGCACAAGGCAAAAGGGTCCAGAGGTGGGCAACGAAAATGCTGTGTGCAGGGAGAGTGCTGTATGAGGAGAGGCTGAAGGAAGAGATTGTGCAGGTCAGAAGGAAGATGAATGGGGGGCCATTAGTGAGGTGTTTACACTAAGGAATGGGGTAGAGCAGGTAAACTGGGCCCTTCTGTTAACTCTCTCTCAGTATGCAAGGACAAGGAACACCCAATGAACAGATAACATTTGATGGAAGGACGTATGTTTTTACACAATGTTTAACATTCTCCTGTGGAACTCCCCACTGCAAGGTGTCACTGAAGCCAAGGGCTTGGGAAGATTAAAAATGGATTAGACATTTATATGGATAATGAGAAAATCTAGTTCCATTAGAGAGGATCAAATGTTTATAGGGGATATTAACCTTCCTGATTCGAGGCATAAACCAGTCGCTAACTGACGGAGGTTAGGGACACGCTGCCACATAATGGGCTATTCCATTAGTGGTGCTGGCTGCTGTTGGAGGGAGGATACTGAGCTAACCGGACGCCCGGTTGGACTTCTGGGTTCTAGATGCTCTTGTTTACATGTTCCACTTGGAACACACAGCCCCTCTCTGGTGTACGCCCAATGAACTTAGGTATTTAGCCCATCACTGACTTGGGGAATGGTAGTTCTGCTTATTCTGCACCACATCGGATGACCAGATGACAAAGGTGAAATATCAGGATGCGGGGGGAGCAAAAAAAAAAAGCTGCCAGAGGGCCTCCCCCCCCGCACCAGCTCGCCTCGTCTCTACCTCCCCCTCTAGGGGAAGGTACCCAGCTGGTGCAATCTCGCCCACTCAGACAGCAGCATTTCAGGAAGGCGGCAGCTCTGCCCTGCAGCACAGAGCACCCCAGGATTAGGAAGTGAGTGGCTGGGGCGTGCTCAGCCTGCGGCCGCTGTGACCCCACCGAGTTGCCCTGCGCATGGGGCGAGTCTGTCCCCAGGTACAAGAACGGCCTGTAGCGCCGAGCCGCCCGCGGCCCGTCCCTGCGCTGCGGCCCCAGGGAGTTCGGGGCAGGGCACATGGTACGCGCAACAGCTGGGCAAAGGGGCTGGAGGACACGGGAGCTCTCAAGGAATGGGGGCTGCCAGTCACCCCAGGGGAGGGGGCCGGTGGGCGGCAGCTCTGCCCCTCAGGTGCGGGGTCTGGGCGCAGCACTGGCGGCCCGGCCAGGCGCCCCCGCAGCCTCTCCCACCTTCACGCGGCTTGGGACACTGGACAAACAAGCAATTTTGTCCTCCCCAAATCCCCTCCCACCCCCTCCCTCCAGCGCGTGCGCCACCATACAGCTGATCAGCGCAAGCCTGGGAGGGAGGAGGAATGCGGTGTGCTTGGGGAAGAGGTGGGGCCAGGGCAGGGATTTGAGGAGGGATCCAATGGGGCAGTGAGGGGGTGGCGATGGGGCAGGGCCAGGGCAGAGATTTGGGGAGGGATCCAATGGGGGAAGGAGGGGGCAGAGTCGGGGCACGGGCGGGGGGGCGCGAGCCCCTCCGGGCTCCACCTGTGCGCCGGAGCGGAGGGCAAAATTGCTTGTTTGTCCCGTGTCCTGATCGAACATCAGTCGGGACGCGGGACAAACGAGCAAATATCGGGACAGTCCCGATAAAATCGGGATGTCTGGTCACCCTAGCACCACATAGGGTCATATATCAATCCAGCACAGAACAGACTGAGCCAGACAATCTTGTGTGAAGAGTCAGATCCAAGCCCCAAGCAAAAGCCTGAAGATTGTATGGTAAAGACGATAAAGCCTTGAGTATAATTATAACGGTTGGTGCAGTAAAGGGAAGGCAGCAGCAGCAGGACTTTTCTTTTGCATTACCTGTTGCCACCGAGGCAAGACTGACTCTTTCTCTAATCACATCATCTCTGGAGCCATTTCTCTATCAGAGTTTGATAGTTTGGGTCAATCTGTTAACCAAGGAATAAATCAAGCAGTGTGTGCAGTTTCTGGATCTGTTTATCTATCAGACTTTGCTTTGCTGAGTGCCCATCACCGATGTTTAAGTGCAGTCTGGACCTTTTGCGTAGACTCGAGAAAGAAAACTGAACTAACGCTACAAGGCTAGGAGCCATGGCTGTTCTGCATGGCTGCTCCTGTTTGTCACCAGACCTGTAGGAAAGAGTGGATTTTGGGATGGGCTTTCATAAGCCAATGGAGAGCAGTGTGTGCTGGGTAAAACTGCAGTTACACAGCAAATGGCCAGCTTATACTAACCCTGTTCAACGGCTGCTGGTTGCCCTGGTCAGTGTCTAAAACTGTGAAGGGATAAACCTTTGCCAAACAGCTCATGAGCTGGAATAAAATTGAGGATAAGCTGAGCAGGTTTTTATGCAGGGATCCTTTGCTAAAGTGCTTTGGGGGGTGTGCAAAAGGTGCTACAGTGTATAAAAGCCGATGCTGTTCCATTGTATGCACTTAGGGTTATATATCAGCTATTTCTCCCCTACTCAAAGTGCACAGGTAAATGCAGCTGCAGCGTGTTCCTAGTCTATTCTGCAGTGTTGTTTACACAGCAAAGGCATGCTGCAGGCTGCTGCTGGTTAATACTGCAAACAGATCATTAAGTCAGCTAGAAAAATCAGAGATCTGAATGGGAATTTAGCAAGGGAGAGCATCACTTTGCTTTGCTTGCTTCAAATCCCCCCTGCAGCTCCATCTGGAAATCCCGCTTCCCTTCAAGTCTGAAGCTGTTGTGCAGTGGTGCTGTGAGCTGTTAAACAGCTCATTTTGCTCCACCCCAGGGGTAGCTGCATTTAATGCTGGCAGAAGTGAACTCTGAAATATCAGTTCATCTTTATCATGACACTTGGATACTGCAGTAATAGGCGCCTTAGCTGATGGATAGATGGGTTACCTATCTCACTGTGGCAGTGTGAGGCTCAAAGTTAGCAGAGCACTTTGAGATACTGGGGAACAGACCCCAGAGAAGTGCAGAATATCAATTGTTGTTTGTTTGTATGGTTCTGGAGTCGGGATTGATGCCCGTTGTGCAGGGTGCTGGACAGGCGTGCAGTGAGAGAGTCTCCACACTGAAGAGCATACGGGCTGAGAATTGTGCCCTCTCCACAAGACTGGAAGTGACAAGGTTTAATAGAAACAGAGGAGCAAATGCAGTGTGGCGGTGTTTTACTTCTGCCCATCATCACACTGGCTGAGCTGGGGATCTGGGAAGCCATAGCAGGTCTGCCAGCTAAGACAGCAACTCTCAAGGCTCTGCCGTACCGATGCCTGAAGTGCCCTTTATTATTATTGTTTGTTTGTATTAGTCGTGCCTAGGAGTCGTGCTTCTCCAGAGCTGGCTGGAAGCTCCCTGCCAGTGAGAGGGCAGGAGAGCTAAGCCCGGGGTGCATTTCTCATCAGGTGAGTGGCTGTAGGCTAAAGCTTCCTCATGCCTGCCATGGAGTGCAGCTTTCCATGGGGAAGGGTGTCTCATTCCTAGCCCGCTTCCTCTGTGCCACAGCGAAATGGACTGTCCAGCCGAGAGAAAGGGAGGGTTCTAGGGGCGCTTTGCTGCGGGCGGGTGTGCCTTATATTGTAGAAGCACAATGTCCCGCCTTCCTTTGGGCTGGTGTCTTGCAGTGTCGTGAGCGCTGACCAATCAGCAGTCACGCCCACTGTGACATCGCTCCCTGAAGTGCCCTCCTGCAGGGGGCCATGCACACAAGCAGGATGGCCCTGAGGTGAGGCGGATTTAGAGGCTGTTCTGTGGGCACCTGTGTCAATACCGTATCTCACACTCAGGCAGCTCCCATCTGCAGCTCCAACGTGCTTCTAGTCAGAATCCCCATGACATGGCTGGTGTGAAGTGTGACATGCCGCTCGCCACACGTGCAAATCTCATCATAGGAGAGCAGACGTGCCATGCAGCAGGCAGGCCACGTAGCTCTCGACAAAGCCTGTCAATGGCCGGCTGAACTGCAGCCAGGCATGAGCGTGTGGGACTGGGGGTACATTTCACCCAGGGGGGCACTTGCCTTTCCCTCCCCAAGCTTCCTCAGGGAACTGCTCTGCCAGGGTTTGTCTGCAGGGGACATGCACCCCTGGTTTGCCTGGACTTTACACGCCCTCCCGTGCTTTGTGTGACAGAGCCCAGGGGCTGGCCAGCCTCCCCACTGTGTCCCTCCAGCTTTATGCTGCTTTCATGCCATTCGCCCCAGGGAGTGACAGCGCTCTGCTGGCATTAGATTGGAGAAATGAAGCTGGGACTGGGCCCCCAGGTTTTTTACCTAGAGGGCATGCTGTGAGCCTCCTGGGGTCCCACTGCTGGGGACGGGGGCATGCATGAGGGCGCCTGTAGTTCGTGATGCTGCGGCTCTGTTGTGTAGCCTGATCCCATGACATGTTTGGGGTGTGTCGGCTTGTGTCAAGAGCAGGCAGTGTTGGGTGCTGTTACATTAAATCGAAATCCCTCTCTGTAAGCTACACCCTCTGTTTGCCTTTCACAGTGTCACAACCAGAGCTGAAAAAGACCTGCCTGTGCCACGCCAGTGCCACCGCCCCCCCACCCAGACAGCTGGGATCGCTCAGTCGCCTGCTTGCTTGCCAGTAAAAGCAGCTGTGTGCTGGTGTCTGATGCATTTGGTGCAGCAGCCCCCACAGCAGCCTGGGGACACTGGTCGGTTAGAATAGCGGCTGCTGAATGTAGATTGCATACCTGCCCCGAGGCAGCTAACAAGCCCCTCCTGGGGAGGCTGGTGTGTGCAGGAATGGCCCTGCCACAATGCAGTCTGAGCAGTGCTCCAGAATTGGTCTGTGGGCAGTCAGGGTCCCTTGCCCTCCCATTGCTCTCAGCAGCTGAGCAAGCTGCTCTTGGACTGAGAGGTAGATTCTGTGCTGACAATAAGTGTTTATTGATTTATGGTTTATTATTACATCCCTTTTTGCACCCTAGACGCATCGCATGATGCTGTAGTTGCGACAATGAACCGGTAGTGGGCCTGATCCTGTGTGGTGCTGCGCACCTGCAGTTCAGCATCTTTCAGGCGCTCTGCAGTGCCCTGAGATGCTGCCCCTTAGTGGCGCAGACTCAGGTTGTAAAACCCCGGCTGTTATATCTGTCTGTCTCTCAGTCACTGTGGACAATCTGCCTGGCGTTCAGGCCTGTAACCTGGGCAGCATCTTCGACTCAGACCTCTCTGGATCCTCACCTTCAGGTTATGTCTAAATCTTGCCGATTCTTCCTGCATAGACACAGCCTTTCCTATCCACCCTCCTAGCCAGAACTCTTGTCCGGCATCTTGCATCTTGAGCACTGCAACATCCTCTTCTCTGGCCTTGACAAATGTGCTCTGACACCTTTCCTAACCATCAGAATACTGCTGCAAAGGCCATTTTCCTAGCCTGTCACTTTGGCTCACCCCTCATCTTGTTATCCGTCCACTGGCTCCTCCTTCTGTCACATCGCTGCTGTCTTCCCTTGCGAGGCTTTTCACTGCCTATTCCCACCTTACTGATCTCTCCAGACCTGGGCTCCCACCTCCTACCAGCCCATGCTGGCAGCCTCCGTCACCCACTTGTTCAATAACATTCAAGTAAGCACCTTTGTGTTTTCTCCCATGCTGTCCCCCACGGGCTCCCATAAACACCTGCAAAACTAAGGAATTCCTTCAAAGCACCCCTTAAAACTCTCTTTGGAGTGACGCACTGATACCACTGCCCGTCATGCTGACTAATACTGTGTCCCTTGTGCTCCTCCATCAGTCTGTGGCTTGTTTGATACTTAAACTGTTTTGTTAGGTGGTTGTACAGCACTGAGCACAACCGGGGCCTGCTCCGTAGCTGGCTCCAGGACACCACAGTAACACAAATAATAACAACAGCTCTACTTCTCTGTCACCATTTCTCAAGGGCCAGGGCTCCGGTACTCAGACGGGAGAAGCACACTGAGCTCTCTCCAAAAGAAACCCCAACTCCTTCCTTTAGGGAATCTCTCCTGTCCGGTGCCTGGAGGCAGCAGGTCTGGCCTGAGGGAAGAGTGGAATTCAGCTAGTAATCTGACCAATGTGTTTGAAATTTCCCAGTCTGTGAAGTTGGTGGCAGGGGTGGCTCCAGGCACCAGCACGCCAAGCGCGTGCCTGGGGCAGCAAGCCACGGGGGGGCTCTGCCAGTCGCCGCGAGGGCGGCAGGCAGGTTGCCTTCGGCGGCATGCCTGTGGAGGGTCTGCTGGTCCCGCGGCTTCGGTGGACCTCCCGCAGGCGTGCCGCCGAATCCGCGGGACCGGGGACCTCCCGCAGGAAAGCCACCGAAGGCAGCCTGCCTGCCATGCTTGGGGCAGCAAAATACCGAGAGCTGCCCCTGGTTGGTGGGTGCAGACTTGGGGTCTTTTTGCTTGGTGGCCGACACTCTGGAGGTACCACTGGCTTTATTGCCTGGAGACAGAAAATTCCTTCTGTAAAATGAGCAGAAGCTCTTGAGGGAGAAGAGCAGAGGAATCAGTATAGTCAGAGTCGAAAGTGGAAAGTGAAATCCAGTGATGGATCACACACACACCCCCATCAGTGGCCAAAGACAAATGCCCTGGGCCACTGCTTAGAGATACTGCAGCATTGTGTGACATCTGAGAGACTGGGCAAAAGCCAGCGTGTGAGAGAGTGTGTGTATGGGGGGGGGGGGTCAGTAGGGTCTTGAGAAGCAGGAATGTGCAGTGGCAGGTTCTCAGTTCATTTAACTGAACCATCCATCAGAAGGAAAAGACATAGGTCACAGCCATCCTACCCGTCCCAGGGACCAGTGCAGGATTCAGAGTCCTCATTGTCAGCTGTACAACATGTTATTTTTCTGTGCCATGAAAATGAGCTCCTCTGGCTGGCCGCAGACAACAAGTTTCCTTCAGAGTCTGACAGAAATCAGCTGGTCTGCAGAATTAGGCTGCCCCTTCGGGGCTGAATTGAGTTACTGACTCACTCCTAATGTCCTGGGGGAGCAAGGCCCAGAGGCCTGGGGCATTCTGGCAGCAGGGCCATCCACTGGAAGGCAGGGTAACCAATTAGTCATGGGCAGACAATCTGAATGGATGTGGTGGGTCAGAAAGGGTCTGAGAGACAAGCGAGATATTGAAAGCATCAGTCCAAGACAGGATGAGAATTATAAAATGGATCCAATACTGGACAGAGACTCAGTGGAATAAAATGGGAAATAGGTACAATGCTAGTGACTTAGAGGCTGGCAGGAGGGTGTTCCTGTGGGAAAAACATTGTCTGGTGATTAGAGAGCTGAGACTCCTGGGTTCTGTGTCAGGCTGGGAGAGGGAATCTGGTGTAATGGTTAGAGAAACTGGCTGGGAGCCAGGACTCTGGGCTCTGGTCCCAGCCGCGGCACTGAGGCAGGGTGTGACCCTGTGTAAACCAATTAGCTGCTCTTGTGCCTCAGTTTACCCGTATGTTAAATGCGTCCCTCCTCCTGGGGAAGCACTGCAGCTTAAGGACTGATTGATTGCAAGGTGCTGTTGAGATGTTCCCAGTTAAGTCCCCAGCACAAGTGCTGGGCGCTAGTCTCAGTAAAGCACACGGACCTTGCCTCAAAACTCACTTCTTCCGTGCACCCACTCTCGCTGACTCACTGCCGTTAAAACGCTTCCCCGCCCCCTGGGATACCAACGTGGAGAGAGGAGGAAGGAAATGGCGGGCTGGGCAAAGTGTAAAAACAAGGAAAACAGAAGCCCCTAGGCTAAGCTCCCAGTTCCTGGTACATGTCGTCTGTCCACCTGTCTGTTTACCTGTAGTCCTGGGGGGTGCCCCGTGCAAGCTCGGTGGCAGGCAGCGGGTCTTGGACAGTGGGGAACACCCTGCTGGCACTTAACAAACACTCATAAACAGTAACTATTATAAACACCCGCACGTCAATGTCTCTGCTCTGTGGCTGGTCCCTGCATACAGACATGCGGGTGCCTCTTCATGCACTACAGCTCTCCGCATTGCATAGACTTTGCTGGGCACAGACGTTGCTTGGGGTTTTTCTAGGGAAAATTTGCCTCTGAAATTTGTTGGGAAAAAATTCCGCTTGAGATGGTGCATGTAGCAGGGAGACCTGCCGGGAAAGCTGCATGGAATTGTGACGTCACTCCTTGCTGACGCTGTGCAGCTACAAGCAGCAGCTCTGAAGGTGCAGATGTGGGAATTAAATTAGTGCACGGGGCATAATGGATTAATTCGAACCATCATTAAAAATGTATTTTAAACAAAGACATGAATACAGTAGCATGCCATGCCATGCGAGTCCTAATCCTCCAAAGCAAAGATATTCCTTGCTTACACTTCCACCGCCAGTGGCCACGCAGGTGAGGAGGAGCATGTGGGGCAAAGAGCAGACAGGGGAGACACAGGGACAGACACCTACTTTATCTACACATTGTGTAACACACTTGTAAGAACGTATGTTTCATTCCCCTTTAGTGGCTGGTCCACATATAGACTAAGAGCCTACTGCTAGCTGATGGAGTTATTCCTTTAGTTCCAATAATAGAGGGCTCTCTTTTGATGTTGAAGGTTCCAGGTTCAAATGTAGGGTGCATAACATTTGCAGGTTACATCTTTAATCAAACGATATTAAAAGAATATTAAACCTACAAAACCAGAGACCTGCAGATAGAGACAATAATTGAATCATCTATTCACACGTGCCTGTTTGTATTTGTGTGTGTACCTATATATGTAGCTCTATTTGTGTAGTGTGTTTGCACATGGAAATAACATGCACACACAGAGCCTTGTGGCGTGCGTGTGTTGGTAGCATCCCTGAGCACAGATGTGGGTTTAGGTTTCGCTGATTGTTGTTGGTTGAATCACTCCTGAAGCCGTACAGTGGGGCTGATCATTTTTGTAGACTTTTTTGTGTACCTCGGAGCCTATTCCAGTGCAGCTGCAGTAGCCTCATACATAGTCAGGAATCGGAATCTAAAACTCCATAGAAACAGCCAGCCAGATCTCTGCCAGTGTTAATTGTGTGTGTGGAGTGGGCTGCGGAAGGTGGCTAGGAATTGGGCTCAGGAACAGAAGCCTGGTTGGTAAGTCCACACTTCCAAAGTTGCTTTCTTAATTTTGGTTGCCTTTCTAAATGTAATGCTAACCCTTCCTCTGCATTAGCACAGCTTGCCTCAGCGGTTTTGTTTCTGAAACATTTTCCTTTGCTTTCAGATATTTTGCCTAGATTGTGTTGAGACCAAGCATGTGCTTTTAACTACTTCAAATCAGAGCAAACCCTTTCTATCCTCTTCTCCATTGTTGGGCAAAATGAAACCGGGAAGCTAGTGATTTTCTATTTGCAGATGTTTGTTTGTGCTTGACATCTTTTGCTTGTTAAACTAGTCTCAGTGTAGCGTATGCTGCACTTTCATGCCGGCTCTGCACACATTCCAACATGTGTGTATGTATCAGTGAGAGATACCTAAACATCAACAAAACCAGGGGTAGATCTCATTGCCTGCCACAATTCTTCATTTAACTTTATAGCTTAACCCCTGCTTGCTTTTTTAGCCCTGCTCGTTTTCTCACTGTTCACATATTTGGTGGAATTTGATCTTTTCCCTGAGAAACCCTTGTTTTCTTCTTACATTTTTTGGCAGCTTTTCTTGTCCAGTTTGATATTTTCCCTCTTCCTTCTTGTCAGAGGCAATGACTGGTGCTCTTTCTACCTGGGAATTGTGTAAACACAAGACTTGCCTGCACTAGATGTCATCATTTCACTTTGATGAACTCACTAATCTAATAGTCACTACTAATGAATAGCAGTTGTTCAGGGGGAGATACGAATCCTCTCGGCACCATGCAGTGTCTTTAATTAGACTCACACATTGCAAAATGGCATCCGAGTGGGGCTGAGGAGGGGGGAGATTTGGAGCTGTTGTGAATGAAATTGTAGACAGGGGATGCAAAGATGAAGTTACTCTCTGGGGATTGCTAAGCATTTGGAAGCTGTGGATGCTAATTAGGGCCACCTTGAAATTTAGTTCAATTTGTTATGGTACAGTATGCTAGTGTTTGACAACATCTGAGGAAACTGTGCAGCAAAGACTACAGGCAGGCTGCCAGGAACTCAGTTCTTTACATACCCACCGGAAACATCATTAGGACAGAAAATCCAGGTCCTGTCTGAGTAGTAATTGCATAGAAATTCCAGTGTCCTGATGCCTCCTGTACTGTAAATCATGGTTCTGATTTTCCATCCATGTTTGCAGCTGATGCAAGGAAATGTATTTACTATTGAAACACAGTCTTAGGTCAACACCTCCAAACCCCACTTGAATGCACCTTTCTATGTGCAGTGTAGTTTGTCTGTCGGCCGTGGGCAAGCATCTGCCCGAGAATCATCTGGCCGAAGTGCTGAATCTGGTCTCTGGTTAAAAGGTTTCTTTTGCTGGGATGTTACGGTGCATGGCACAGAGCCACACAGCTAATTAGAAAAGGCAAAGGAAGCTTGGCATCCGCCTATAAATCTCCAGGATCAGACGGTCCTGCCTGCATGAGCTGCTGCTGTGTAGTACATTCTAGGGGTTAAAGACCTCCGCCTTTGCTACAAGCTAATAAAAACAACAGCAGCAGGAGCCAGCCGTGCAAAGCAGGAGCGGAGAGTTCTCCATCCCTCAGCTGAGCCTGAAGTCAGCTCCTGAGCCTCTCTGCCAAAGAGAGATGGTTTCCATAACTGCTGCCGGGTGTCCGGAGCAGGGAGCTGGGGCCAAGAGAAGCACTGGCCCTTGCACAGAGCTCGGCTGGGGTATCCTTCCCTGCAGCCTGCAAAGAGGCTTTGTCAGTCACGTGCTGGGGTGAGTCTTAGTGTAACCCACACACCTCCTGGGTGGGGTGTTCTGTCCCATCTAGTGGCACCAAGACCACTTAGAGAGAGAGAAAATGAGTCTGCTGTACAGCCTTAGCTAAGAGCCAGTAGGCTTTTGGCTCATGCTGTAGAGGCTTATGCACTAAGCTCCAGAGGTCCCTGGTTCAGTCCCGCCTGCTGATGACGGGGTCTGTTGGCGTTACATTAGCACACAGCCACAGCTAGTGCCGTTAGGGAGTCAGGTCTGATAATGGAGAGTGGGACTTCAGTGGTGACCTAAATCCACCTGGAGCCAAACTGTCCCCCTCCTGGATCCCCCACGCCAGGGGAGGCACTGAGAGCAGAAACAGCCACTTGTCCTTTGGAGCTTTGCCAAGAGAGAGCACCCTCAGCGCGTAGTTCCAGCCTTGCCCCATCACGGAGGGGAGGCTTGAGCAGGCTGCCGCTCGGCTCGGCAGCGGGGCAGAACAGTGCAGGTGACATGTATTGCTCTCCCAGTGTGCTGTTCTGTCCAAGCCAGAGCATTTAGCAGAGCGGCAGCGGTTCTGAACTACATTTCAATGGGAAGATTTCTGAGGTCCTGGGCTCTGGTCACTTCTGGAGAGAGAGAGAGAGAACAACTCTGCTTCACACAAACTTGTAAGTTTTTGAAATCTCTTTCCATTCCAATGTGGAACAAAAGCAAAACCTTTCGAGGATTTTTGCAGAACGGGCACTTTTGGATCCACACGGTCAGATCGATCGATCGATCTATCTATCTGTCTATCTAGAGCCAAAAGTGCCCATTCTGCAAAAATGCTCAGAAGGTTTTGCTTTTGTTCCACACTGGAATGGAAAGAGATTTCAAAACCTCACAAGTTCATGTGAAGCAGAATTGTTCTCTGGCCACCTCTACTCAGGTCCCAGCGGCCTGGGCAAAGAGACATAGTGTGCATGGATTATTTAGCCTTCACTCAGGGGACACCACTGTGTCTGTCTCCTCTTTATCCCAGCAGAGTTCAAAGACCAAAGGGCCTCTGGCCTTCCCAAGGGAGTGAGTCTGCTAACGTACATGGGGCATTTTGTGGGAGGAAGGTTGTGAGGTTCAGTTGCAGCTATTTAACATGAGCTAGGGACAGAGCAGCAGTCCTGTGTATTCAGTATTACTGAATCATTTACCGACGTTGCTACAGCACATTATGATAAAATGTCATGGGGTTAGCACACAGCCCCGTACTATAATTATACTCAGCATGGCTTGTTATAGCTTATTAGATTGGCATCTGTTAGGCATAAAGCATTGACAACTGTTACTACTTCATTTATAACCCTCTGGAGAGTAGCTGATTAAGACAAAACACCCTAAATCACTGAGGAATTGTGTTCTCCCTGGATGTGGGAAGAAGGGTTTTTTACCTTTCATCTTTTAGATTGGAAAATACCGGTATATTTTGGAGCTTCTCTTAACTAGAGGTGCTTCTACTGCGCTCCTCACTGTAGTAGCTGAGCACCTCCCAGGAGTGAATTACACAACATCCCTCACACCTGTCACGTGTGGTTTGTCTCTTCATCCTCTCCGCAGGGGAGAAGTGTGTGCTCGGAGTGGCTTGGTTTGGTAGGGTGTGCTTTTCGGGGCAGGGTTTGGTTGGTTCTTGTTTGGGTTTGTGGGGGCTTTGGGGGCACGGGGACATCTTGTTTTGTTATTTGCATCTTGTAGCTGAAAGCTATTCTTCTGCTTGCCCACCTCGGCCAAACGGCAAGCCACGCACATGCAGGGACGAGGATTCCAGAGGCAGGGTTCTTACCGGGGCAGTAACCTTGTGTTCCATGCATTGAACCGTGACTCCTTGATTCTCACATGCCTTGTATCATCCGTGTAGGGGCCTTGCCTTTTTGCGAGCGTGGCTGCCCATTGAAATGGCTGCTTGTCTCTCTAGGTCCTTGTATCTGCTGCCTCGCAATGATTCAGGGATTTTTCCTTGTGACACCGCTGTGTGATAGGGAAGGTCTCATCCCCACTTCACAGATGGGGAACTGAAGCACAGGGCAGATTAAGGCCATGGCTAAGCGACGAGTGGGGAGTGAGTCCCAGCTCATGTAGACACACTTGCACTAGCTCTCATCCGAGCTAGCGGCCCAAGCATAGTGGGGTAGCTGTGAGCAGAGATGGGGCAGCTGCCTCAAGTACAACTCCACCTGCCCTCCCCGTGGTGCAGACTGGGTGTCACGCAGGGTGGAAAGAGGAATTGGCAGAGATCTGCTACACTTGGAGCCCATATGCTAAGAACAGCTCCAGATTTTAAAGGAATTTCATTGTACAGCAAGTGTGACCGTTTGCTTATTACTTGGTTTGTGACTTTTCTATAGCCCTTGCTGCCAAATTAAGAAATGACACATTTCACTCCGTCCTCAGTCTTGAACTTTCCATTTTCTTCTTTGTGGCCTGAAGCTTCCCACTAGATCAGATTGCAGATTTCTTTCTATTGCTAATCTTTGGCTTGTCAGCCATGATCTGATTCAGGCCATATAAACGCATCAGGGTTATGTAACCTTTCTGTGCTTCAGTGTGCATCTAGTGGAGACGAGAGGAAGGGAAGTTGCTGCTTTATAACCGACACTCTGCCTAAGCTGGAAGCCAATTCCCCATGCCTTTGGGAGACAGGTGGGCCTGGCTCCAGATACCCCGGAATATTGGGGAAGTTTGCAATTGGAGCTAAGCTCTGCAGCTTGGGCCTGTCTGTCTCAAAAGCTGTAAATTGTGCTTTGTGTGTGCGTATAACTATAAAGGGAAGCTATGATCAGTGGTGATGCACAGCAATGAGTCAGGGATGGCTGCAGAGTTTCTGAGGGGCAGACCCCAGAGCCACCCCATATGGACAAAAATACAAAGCATTTACCCGCTGTGGCCTGTGTATTCCAATCACACCAGACACAGGTAGAATCCGGCAAATTAAAGATGTCTAAAGGCAAACTGATTCTATGCCTTTGATTCAATTTCCCCATCCTGCTAGGTGAGGCACTGTACTTGCAACAATCCAGAGGAGCAAAAACTAACTATATCTCCTCTTGAACATTCACTGTCCCCCCCCCAGAAGCTCTGTCGCTTATGTGTGGTATTACTGCTTAGTAGAGATGTCTCAGAGAGAGCCAGGATTCACTTTGCCTGGCTGGAGCCTGAGAAGACGGAGGCTTTTCATACATGGAGCAGGCACACAGATTCCTTGTGCTCATCAGTCATTTAGGATCCTTTGCTCTTTGCTGGGCAATTAAATCCTTCCCTGCCTCACTCCACTGGGAGGGGCCCAAAAGCCAGACTGGAGACTTGAGTCAGTTCCCATTATAAATTAAGCTGCCTCTGCATTTGAACCCCCCTGGGTATTTCCCTGGGAATTACTGCCTCTGGGGTTTGGTTTGGTTTTTAAAGCCACAGCACAGGGAGCCAGCTGGGCCACCCCCTCTGAGCTGGTTTGCTAGCTGTGCCTGAATAGCACTTGTCAGGGAGATTAGCGGGCTCGCTGCCCTGTTCTAAAAGCATCAAGCCACATGCTGAAAGGTGCTGGGTATGGGGGGAACATTAGCCTTTCCCCCAGTTCTGGGGTTAATTTGTTTCTTTAAAACACACCATTAAAAGACAAAGACTATGGCTACACTACTTCGAGGCTTTTAGCAACATGACTGTGCTGCTACAGCCGTGCTGCTAAGAGCCGTGCCGTGTAGCTGCTATTTGTCGGCAGGAGAGAGCTCTCCTTCCACCCTCCATGAGCGGCTCTGGCTTTGTCGGCAGGAGAGCGCTTCTGTTCACACGGGCGCTTTTCGTCGGTAAAACTTTTGTCGTTTAGGGGAGGGAGGTGCCGACAAAGTGCCAGTGTAGACAAACCCAAAGAACGCAGGCTCCTGCTGGCAGACCTGAGACTGGGAAGCAGAAGAGGCCATTTCGAGGCCAGGTGTCACGTGGTAGCTACTCTGTGCTAGAGATGAAGTGAGCGTGTAGTATCCAGCTAAGATGGCAAAGGCACCTGCAGCTCCTCCCCCTGTACAGCCTCTGGTACAATTTGCTCTGAACCAGGAGCTCAGCATCAAGCGAGGCCTCGATCTGCAGCCTGAAGGCGGAGATGAAAACCCCTGATCTCAGCAGCATCCAAAGACGGTGAGCTGGGGCTGCTGGTCCAGGATCTGAGCCTTCTTTCCTCAGCAGAGAGTCGGGGGTGAGACAGGCGAGAGGGAAGCGATGGCATCTGCCGGAGACGGAGCATGGTGTGTACAGGTCCATTGCTGAGCAGCTCAGGAAGTGTCCCTTGGTTTGAGCATCCAGGCTGGTAAGCTTTGCTGGTGCAAAGGGTTGTATTTACAACCAGGTTCATCCTTTCACCCAAGGCTCTGCTCAGAGGCCTTTTGGAATGCCACTAGCTCACATTCTCTGAGCGTCCCTGCTCCCAGCATGTTATAAATGACAGCAAAGCAAGCAAATGGCCAGCCAACCCAAAATAAACATCACTCCTGGAAGCAGGCGGCCAGGTCTCTCCTCTCCTGAGGCAGAGTCTGGCACTTTCATTTCCAGTCAGAACTGAGAGGGGACATTGTCTGAGCAGCAGCTCCCGAGGTGTTCTGGTGGCTCTGATGATGCCTCGCTCCATAACCCTGTACTTTGGCTTTGCTGCCTTAAGCTAAGCCGTTCCCCTGTGCTAGAATCGAGCTCTGAAGGTGGAGTAATGGACTCAGGGAAAAGTTCACCTTCTGTCCCACTGACAGTTGTGTTCACAGAACAGGTCCTTAGCAGGGATGAGAGAAATCATAGTACTGGGGTGGTTATGGCCGTGCAAGTTCGGAGATGTCGTGAGCAATTTCCCAAGATTTAAATCCTGGCACCTGGGCCCCAAGCTCCGGCCCACCTGGGGCTAATCCTGCCAGGATAGTGGTGGGGGCCCCCTCTTCTGTCGGGCTTCTGAAGAGAATGCCACGCGGAATCTTTCCTTACATTTCTGTGCCTGCCTATGTTCCTCTGCGTCACCCTGACTCTAGCTGGAAACACAGCTTGTCCCCCTTGCACCTGCCTCATTCATCTTTCTCTCCTCCAGCATCGCCTCGCTAACATGCAGGAGCGATGCTTGCCCAGCCTGAATGGGACACAAGGGATCAAATAGCGCTGGGTGGGGTTTGCTCCCATGTGGGCAAAGGGCTCGAATGCCCGGGTTGGGTGTTGATCTCTGAAACCTGATTCTCTGTCCTGTCAGACCTTTGATCCGGCTCTACGGTCGCTGCCTAGGTGGGAGAGCTGCTGCCAGCCAGAGCG
Organism: Mauremys reevesii; assembly: GCF_016161935.1. NCBI lineage: Eukaryota > Metazoa > Chordata > Testudines > Geoemydidae > Mauremys > Mauremys reevesii. The sequence goes on along the minus strand of NC_052626.1, from coordinate 139,658,267 downwards.
GTGCTATCCAGAGGAGCCCACAGCAAGAACCTGCCATTGGGTCTGTTGGTCCCCAAGCCCCGTAACTGGAATTCCCCTTCCACAGGCGAGGGAGAACAGCTCCGGCTGGGGGAGGAACCCAGAGGAACAGCTCATTTTCCCAAAATCCCACATGAGCTCACGGCAATAGAAAGCATGTGAGATAAAAGGGGGGTGACTCTGCCGGACAGCGGGGCTACAGTGCTGCTAAAAGCCTTCAGCACTTGAGAAATCACTTTAGTGCATCTCCCCCTATAGACTCAGTTACAATAAAATGGCAATATACAGTTTCAGACACATAGCAAAGCTGCAGCTGTCATCAGCCTCCCTCCCCCCAGAGCCTGAGGACATGGGGGGGCATGTCGCCGTCCAGTGGCATAGGAAGAGAAACCTCATTCAGCTGGTTGGGTTGCATTCCATTTCGTTTCTTTGCCATTTGCTGGGCAGAGCTGCCAGTGCCGAGGTGCTCTAGGAGGTGGCCTGCAGTCCGGCCAGGTGGACGGTGTTCTCATTGAGATAGGTGGGGACTGACGCTGACGTAGTCACCGTGATAGTCTCCATATGGCTGGGCTGTAAGTGTCCTCCAAATGTTTGCTCATTTCCCCAGTGTACTGTAGCTCCACAGCTATCCAGACTTTCCTGTTGTTCTGGGATGGATTTTGTTGGAAGTCTCTGCTGCTGCTGAGAGGTGCTTAACTGAAGTGAGGACCAATGCTTCAGCAGGTCTGTTCCAGCTGCTTATGAAGAGCCCATGTTCTTCACTCTTACATGTGCTTGGAAGCAGAGGCTCCTTGGCTTCCATGTGAATTCCCCTCTGTAGCGCTGGGCATTGGCAGAACGTGGCCAGGGCCTGTCGCTTTTTGTCCTTTGAAAAGCTCCAAACTTATGTCCTTGCTCTGACTGGCAAAAAATATTTAATTCTTGGCCCAGCCCTCAGACTAAGTTCAGAACAAAGTCTTGCTTAGAGTTAATAATCTCTGCGAATCCAGGCTTGTCCAGAAAATGTGGCCAATACGACCTCAATCGTGTCTCCGCCCCGGAAAGTGCAGGAAATAGGGCACCCTGCTGTTAGCATTCAAGCAGCTGAGACAAACTGAGATGCAGCCAAGCAAGTTCAGGATGGTATGTCCGTCTCAGACAGCAGCTTGCCACCTTGACGTGATAGCAGGTGTTTTTGCTGAAGGAAACCTCCGCTGGAACCCATGGGAAAACCTCATGTCTCTAATGTACTTGTAATGGGATAGCTTCCCTTGCAGAGCTGGAGGCAGGGGCCAGCCAACCCTAGTTACTACTAAGGAGGCTCACCTGAGCAGGGATCAACTGATTCACCTATAAGAGCAGCAGGAAGCTCCCGAGAAGGGGAGATGCTCAGGGAGGGACGAGCAGAGGCCTGCCAAGGCAGGGAGTGCTGAGATTCCAGCAGGGAACAGTGAGTCAGTGCTAGCTTTAAAACAAAAACACACACACACACACACACACACACACGCAAAAAAACAAGGGGGTAGTAAAAAACACAAGGGGCCCCCCCAGGGAGGTCTCAAACAAAAACACACACACACACACACTAAAAAAAAAACACAACACTGAAGGACCCACCGCCGAGTGCCGCCAAGAAGAGAGCACTGCCAGAGTAAAAAAAAAAAAAAAGCTTCTCTAGCCAGGGAAGAGATTCTCACTGGGCATGGGGCCCTCTTAGACGCGGGGCCCAATTCGGGGGAATTGGTGGAATAGGCCTAAAGCCGGCCCTGCAGTGAGTGTCACGTGGGGATAGAGAGACTCCAGAGACTGTGGGGCGAATAGGCTCCAGCAGGGAATACTGAGGTGTCAGGGAAAAGGCTCCAGGAAGGGGAGGCCTGGCAGACTTCCAGCAGGAAAAGTGGGAGTCTGAATTTGGTGGGAATCTGAGAATTTCCTGTGGGAATGATTTTGTTATTTTACTACATCCAGCCCCACGGAGGGGAACCAGAGAAGAGTTTGTTTGGGAATTTGTTCGAGAAAGCCCGGAAAGAGGGGAAACTGAGACAGGTGCCACAGAGCCACCCTGAGCCACAAGGGGCTGTTACAGAATTGCCCAGGAGTGGCGTGCCTGTGATGCTCCCCTTTCTTTGCCCACTGCTCTGAAAAGTCCCAGGAGGAACACCCATGGTACAGGCACTGCCCGGAAGCAGCAGAGGAGAGGCACAGCAAAGCAGCCAGCACTGTGTGTGTCAGCAAGGCAAGCAGTATGGGGCCCATCAGCACAGGTTTCCCTGCCATATCTCTAGTAAATGTTTGCTCCTAGTGAATTTCGTCTCAGTAAGTGGTGCTATGTATTTCACCTCCACAGAAAGACACCAAGCAAAGTACCAAGCTAATGAGCACTCTGGGCTCCCAGGCTGTGCTGAAGGACAGTTTTGTTTATTGCTAATATTGTCCTCTATTGATGAACATTAGAGGAGTTGCATTCTCTGCTCTGCCATGTGCTCCTCTTCAGACTCCTTAGGAGAGGAGATAGCCACACACACAGTCTCCCAGTCCATTGATGTATGTAACTCCCCATTACCTTATCCTCGCAGCACTGGGTGCACTGTGCATTGTCACTGTCTTAAACCTCGATATCAGTAAAGGCAGGGAGCGTTCTCCATTACAGATAAGTTCAAACCAGTGGGCTTACCTTGGTAGTGACTGTTCAGCATCCCTGCTGATGGGGAACCCCAGAGGCAAGAGACCAGGGCCTGAATGGAGTTTATGCAACCTCCATCCCTTGTCCTCTGTGACTGTGGGAACTAATGCATTTCATAGCTCCTAAATACCACAGAGACGGGCTCACCAAGGCCCCCATCCAGCAACGTACCAATGTAACAACGGCCAGACTGGTCAGACCAATGGTCCATCTAGCCCTGTTTCCTGTCTTCCAACAGTGGCTGGTACCAGGTGCTCCAGAGGGAATGAACAGAACAGGGCAATTATCAAGTGAAAGCAAAGCACTTAAACTCATGCATAACTTTAAGCACATCAGTAATCCCATTGAATCTATGCACATACTTAAGTGCTTTGCTGGACTGGGGCCTATAACACGTCGAGACAGCTGGAGGCCTTCTGAAGCTCAGCTTTCTCCCATTTTCTGACTATGCTACTGTCCTCTTCAAAATGAACCTCCAGCTACATATTGGAATACAGTCCGGAGAACCCTGCTCATAATGCACTCCTGTATGTGTATATACTGTCTGTGCTGTGTTTATCAGACAGCCTTTCATCTGAGGATCTCAGCGCCCTTTACAAGGTTGAGTTAAGTCTCAGCATGCTCCTGTGAGGTTGGTATTATCTCAAGCTTGCAGACAGAGAAACTGAAGCAGAAAGAAGTTAACTTGCTCAGTGTCAGGAAGTGACTCAGTGTCAGTTGGGAACAGGACCCTGAGCCTGGATGACTAGTCCACTGGTCTGCCCAGCCAAACACATGGCCTGTCTTCCTAAATAAAGGCACTGCCCACTCGGAACAGCTGCCACCAACACCTAAGCATAGTAGCTTTTCTTTTCTTTTTGCTTGCAAAGATCCAGTCTTCTCATGGAAAGACCCTGTACCTGCTTGGCATTCATGATATGGGAGAACTTCCTTGGAGCTACATGGTTAGATTATCTGTGTATTCAATCTGCTTTGATGTGAAGAAGAAGGTACTTGAGTTTTGATATCCATAGCTGTTCCCAGATTTAGATCTTTCTGGCATGGTGGATGATGTTGATACACTTTGTTGCTATATGTAAATACACTGCAGGAACTGAACCTGTTTTGCATTAGCCCCTTAATTGTACAAATATGTGTTTTGGTTCTTGCTTTGTAATTAAAAATAAATAATGGACTGGTTTAGTGCCTCTGTGGGCTTGGGGAATAGCACCATATGGTCGAGCAGAATTGTAGTACTTGCTTAATTTTCTGCTAATGGCCAGGGGGGCTGAGTCACAAACGTGAGCAGAAAGGGTTGGCAGCTCACCAAAGAGGTGGAAACCAGATTTAAATATCCTAAGCAAAGGAGGGGATCGGGGTCAAGTCGATCAAGTTCACATGTTGCATTAAAATCTGGTGCAGACGTGGGGGGGGGATCCATTGAGGACTTTGGACAGCTCTGCCTATCTCTTTTTCCGTTCTACCTCGGGTGTAAGCATTTTTCCATCTTTGCTTTTTATTGGCCCATGTCCTGTTTTGAAATTTCTACCCAGGTCACTAGGTAAACAGCTCTGTGGTCTTCTATCAAAGCAGCAGCTTCAGTTTCAGCTGCTAGGTCTCCAGCATATCTCCATTCATCTTCCTTGTGTTGCTTTTCACAGCTTTTGTCTGCTTTGTTATATGCCTCCTTTGCCTTTTCCAGTAGTTCTTTGGTCTTAGCATTCTGGAGTGTTCTGCTCAGTACTTCCTTTTCTCGATGAGAGGCCAGATTTCTTGGTTTATCCACTTCTTCCTTTGTCTATTTTGATATCCAGTTGTGACGGCTGCAGCTTGAATCACACTGTCTCTGAGCACTGCCCATTCTCCCTCAGAACCAAACTGTATCTCACTTTCCTCTGCCTCTGGCAGTGTCTCAGATCTTCCCCTTAGTTCCCATTGGGATTTCTCACAGTACTCTTTTGTTTTCAGTTTTATACTCTTAATGTTCTCTACCACCTTCTGTTTAAAGCTGATCGTCTCAATTTTAATTTCAGTTTAGCGGTGGAAAGGTTGCAGTCACTGCGGAATATCTACAGCGTGATAGGACCTCATTCTGGGACAGGTGACCTGATGCTCAAGCTAATGCAGATGTGCTCAGTCTGAGTGTTCATTTTGCCATCTGGTGAATTCCATGGTTCTTCGTGTGGGAACAGGTTACTTGCAGGAATGAGGTTAGAACCAAGTGCAGCTCACTGAGTCTCTCCCCATTTTGGTTGATGGTCCCCAGCTGATGCGTCCCCATTGCTCTTTCTATGTCTTGGTTGTCACAGACTACTTTAGCATTACAGTTGCCCATCACCATGGTGATGTGGCTAGGTCCCAAGTCTGGAATCCAGGGCATCAGTGAGATTAGATTGATAGGTGTGGATGAGAAGTGCTGCAAGCAAGAGAAGAAATATCTCATTTACTCCGGTCATAGTGACAGCAAACCCTCAGTGGTAATACACTCATTGTGGAAAAATCACTCATTAATTGGGACCCTATTAACCAATGCATCATATACGCCTGACTCCAAACCAAGGTCCAAGAGATGTCAATTGTACAGCGCTGTGCTCCAACCGAGGAACAGAGCGGTGGGGAAGAAATGAGTTCTGCAATTGTATCCAAAGTGTGGTTGACAGAATATCTAAACTATCATTGTCTGCTAATAATTTTATGTGGTTTGTGACTGGTTATCTAGGCACATGGTATGATGTCTGTTTGCTGAATGAAACTTCTGAAGCAAAATAGTTACAAATAATGAATTATGCAATTGGATTAATCATAATTCAAGTTGAAATTCATTAAACTTAATAAACCAGTGTCCAGACGAATGAAGAAGGAATAATCTCACCCTCTGAGTAACCGATCTAGAACTCAGAACACTTTTCACAAAGTTGTTAATGAGCCACTTTTCCAATTATTCTACCAGCTCTAGAACTCATGGAAAGGACCTCAAAGCCACATCCCTGAGTCAGTGGCATTCGGGCACTGGAGTCTGTAAAAACACCCCAAAAAAGAATTACAGAGGGTGAGAAAAACTGCAGCTGCCTATGGAACAAGGGTGGTTTGGACTGAAAATGTGAGGTTGCCTCGTACGCTCTGGGCAGCCAAACATAATTTTTTAGATCCAGTCACTAGCTCCCTCCAAGCTCTTTGTAGAAAGCAGGTTGTCTCCACACTTAGCCGGCAATAATTAGGTGGTTTTGATGTTTATAATCTTATATAATTACTCTCAAAATATCCTCTGATTCATCCCAGTCTTTGAAGTCAGCGCTTTGCATTCCAATAAGCTCTCTCATTGAAGGAGCATCTTGTAGTGGTACATTAAACTTTTCAGAAGTCATGTCTATGTAATTGAAACTTTGGTGTAGCTGACTCCAGGGCCTGGTGTCTCCATAGTGATGTGGAACACTCTTTAGTAGGGACAAAGGGTGCTCTGTGTGTGTGTGTGTAGCTCTGCATTCCCGCGCCAATGCCCTTCCACTGAGGCCCTGCATGGCTGGAGTCACTCTTCATGGTACTGCAGAGTCCCTGGATTTCCAAGTGAGACTCTGGGTGGAAGTTAGAATCAGCCACAGGGAGCCAGGCTTCCAGGAAGGAGGGGTGGGGTCCGTGCACAGTGGCTCATGGCTTCAGGCTGAAGGAAGGTTCCTTGCTGCATGGATCTCAGATCTGTAGTGCTTGGACGGGGCCCTTGAGCCTCTCCGAGCAGGATGTCAGTGAAGTTTTCCTTGTGGAAATTTCTACCCCACCTCTTGGGAAGGGAGCGCCAGCCATTGGAAGATATGCACACAGCTAAACCTTGCAAGAATGCTGCATATAAAGCTATCCGGATCAAATTCTGCTCTCATTTACACTGGTATCAACCCAGATGAACTGCATTGACTCCTATGGAGATACTCTGGATTGACCCCAAGCATAACTGAGAACGGGATTCAGCCCACATTCTATGATGGGAAGCTGCTGAAACCAAGACTCCCCTTCAGGCTGTGACAGTTTGGAAATGTGCCCTGCTCCTTTGAGACCATGCACGGTGCATCTGAAGCAGCCCCCCTGGGTTCCTGGGATGCTGTCCCCAACAAGCCCAGCATTCATCCCTGGCACTTTTTGGTATCTCTGTGGCTACTGCTAACGCTGCCCTGCGCTGGGCAGTGAAGTATCTGATACACTCCTGGGGAAAGAAAATCACTGATTTGTTTTCTTTGCCTGGTCACACGGGCCAAGAACTTGGTAACTGGAGGGTCTCAGCTGCCTTTTACTACGGTCTGCCCTGTTGTCCGTTCTGGGAATGGAAACACTTGCTCTTCGGCAAGTCTCTCAGGTGGCTGGGCTGTGAAGTATCTCACCTTGCCTGGAGTTATAAACCTGTGTTAGTTCCAGTTGCTACCGTGGGAAAGATACAATGACTGGTGACATTTGCTCTTGTCATTCAAGTTACTGGTGTGAACAGAAGCTGTTCTGAAAACCAAGTGCACCCGGCTCACCTGGGGACCCGTGGGGCTGTATCTCAGTTTGCATTGAATGCCCTTTGCTGGCTGAGTGGCTGCTACACGGAGGCTCCTTTCAGAGAGAGGCTGCTTTGCATTCCTTATCACAGCACAAAAGATGAGAGAATGTCTGAAGGAGGATAAAACTCTGTCCGGTCCCTAATTGTTTTTGAACCTGTTTTGCTGTCAAGAACTTAATGAAATATCTCCCCATCGCTTGTGACCCTTGTCTCTAGCTGATGGGGGCTTGTTTCTCCAGGAGCACAGTTTTGGTGCTTAACAACACATTCACATCAGGCATCCAGCCTGTTCGATAGCTTGTGAAAAGCAAATCAGCTGCAGTTAGACTTGGAAGCAACAGATGCAAATGACCTTTCTAGTTGAAGAATGTTTCAGGAGATATTTCCTTAGCTTACAGACACCAAGAGAACATGGCCAGTTAATTAGAATTAGAAGCGTTATTGAAGCATGGGCTACTTGTTTCCATTTGGGTGGTGTCCTAAGGACACAGCCACAACTATCAGCTGGCTGACTGGCACCTGACTCTAGTGCCAACAAACAGCTGCCATTAGAGGGCAGGTGGGGGATGCTTCTCACCCTGATTGGGCCCTATGCGGGCCTGAAGCTGGGACTCTGCATTCATAACGGGGCCAAAGGTGACCAGATTTTCTTCTTAAATGCCCTGGTAAAAAAAGCTCTTCATTTCGCATTTCCCCACCCCGAGCCTTCCAGAGCTTAGTCCAAGCTGGGTTCCTGCTTCCGAAGGGCCCACTCCCTATTTCCCAGGTGTTCTGGGATTGCTGTTCCTTAGGGTGCTCTTCTGTCCCTCTTGTTAAAATTATGCTTCTGTCCCATATTTCCCCTGCTTCCTTGGGCGTCTCTGCACAGGTCACAAGGCAGAGAGCTCCGATGGCCAATGTTTGTGTATAGCTGAGATTTAATGGAAGACGCTAGTGTTTCACTTCCCAGATACATGCAAGGTGAGCTCTTCTCTTCCGTTAGCCCATCTGTGCCTGAGACTCCCAGCAGTTCCTTGTGCGCAGATTACAAAGTCCAGGTTTTCAGATGTGTAGTGCTGGTGCTTCTTGGTGGAAAAAGAATTAAATCGCCTGTCGGTGTATGTCCCACGTGGGCTGCCATAGGAGCAGAGCATCTTTGCCTCTCCCCTAGCCATATACTCTCATAGTAATCTGACAAAAACCCACAGTCTCATTGCCAAAAGCTCTGGCGATAGACCCAAACATCTTCATAGCTGCTATTGCGACAGAGAGGCCCTCACATGACTCCGCCAGGCCCTGCCATTTCGGTCGTGGTGGTGGCTGGCTTGCTGTACTGGCATCCTTGTCCATGGACAGTGGGCACAGTGCAGCCAAGATTCTGCTTTGCTTTGTAAGGTTTTTGTAATGACTTGTGCTGTCCAAGGTCACTTGACAGGTTTTTGTGAAGACTAATTAGTTAACGTCTTTGCAGAGCTGGGAGGCTAAAAGGTGCTGTCTTATCCTAACTACTTTTATTGATCAGTCTCATTGACTTGAAAGCATCCAAATGCTTTGGAATCACATCAAGACAAAGGGCTCTGAGGTTATTTCTTAAAAGGAACCACCTGAGATATTCTCACTCTTCCTACTCTCCCCTTATGAAACAGTGGATTTTGGTGTTCCTCAGCAGGTGGCATAGCTCTGAGCCAGTTCTTCATTTGAAAGAAAATCTTAGCTGGGAATGTGCCAGCCACACCTGCTCCTGGTGCCAAGACTTTTAATCTCTCACTAGGCCATTTGCAAGGTTACAAGGTGAGAAGCATTCCCAAGAGAGATGCGCGCTCTCTCTCGCTCTCTCTCTCTCTCAACACACAGATGCAGGCCAACTAGAAAGTTGTACTGGCATAAGCTCGGTCAGTGTAGTGCCACCAACAAAACTATTTCTGCAGCGTGCGTCACACTCAGCGCGTTGTGTCCAAACAGAGTCCAGTTGTATTGGCAAAAGCGTGTTGCACAGTTGGTAGGCATCCCACAATTCCTTGGGAGGCATGCAGGCATTCCACAGTATGCAGTGACAGTTTTCCACATGGCTGGAGTGACCCAGAGATGCTACAATGTTGTGTGAGCTACCAAATTTATTTTCTTTTCTCTCTCAGGGAAGGGTGGGTGAAAAGCTAAATTATAGCTGGTGGTATAGTCAGGAGAACTCTTCACATCAGACTAAGAATCATCTGTGAATCTTAATGATGGTGAAAGCTACTTCAAAGTAATAAAAGTTAGTGTTGCCATAATTAGCCCAGCATTGTCTTGTGGTGAATAGACTGGTGTAACTGGGGCTTTGTCCAGAGCGTTAATTCATTTTCTGTTTGGACTCGGCTAATTATCTCCATTGGTAACTCAAGCCTGGGGAGCATAAAATCATCAGGGACATAAAAACTGCATTTTAATCACACCATATTCTCCTAACGTGTTTCCATCCAAGGTGAAACAAAACAGAGTATTTTATTGAAGCTTTCAGGAGCTTCAGAAGGCATTGGGCCTGGGGGAGAGGGGGGATGGGAGGGGGCAGGGAAGGGTTTTGACAAACCCAACAAAGGCCCTGCCTTTGCCTCTGCAAATAGCACAGACTTGCTTTTTGATTGAAGGTGGAAATCTCCAAACTGTCCTATCTGCCCGCAGGGTTCATCCCATCTCCTGGGCACCCCTCCTGGAAAAGACCCACAAGATGGAATAGAGAATGGAAACCTTCCCACAGGTTGGTTGGTTGGTTTTCTTTCTTTTGAGTAAATCCTGTCGGGTTTACTAGAGAAATCAATCGCAGGAATGTAATTCTCTAGGATGGCTACAGATAACTAGAGAAGAGAGATCATTCTCGTTTCAGTTTGAACGATTCTAGCACCATTTCTCTAGAACCCAGTTACATTCCTCTAGGGCTCTATTGGTTCAAACTCATTAAATTCTATAGGCTGTTTCCATGACAAAGGGATTTCTTTATAGGACATTTCAGTGTGAGAGTCTCCAACCAAACATTATCCCAGTGTCACTGAGGCTGGAGGTTGCGGTTGGGGGTGGCCTGCTCTCTGATGCACAGCTTCTAAGCCAGGTTTCTGCTCCCTGTAGGGTGATCCCATGACATGGCCCTTGCGTGGCTCTCCCAGTCACCCCTGCTTCTGACTGTGCCAGGTGCCATGTTGTTGTGCAGGGCGTGCTGAGGCAGCAGCTGACCACATGCTCCATTTCTCAGGAAGGAGAGAATGCTCTGGGGCTCTGGACTTGCTGCTGTTTCCTTGGCTTTTTGGAGGTCATCTCAGCCTCCTCGCTCTTTATTGGCATCAGCCACCAGAATGGTTAAACTCTGTGTCTGCCAAGGTCTCCAAACCAGCGTTCCCATTACAGGACTGCGTGCCACAACCAAGGTCAGGCCTGGCCTCAGTGGCAGCCTTTGGCCGGGGGGTGGCATGTGGATGTGACGCCTTCTCAGCAGCCATGAGCAGCTCTGCATCAGGAGCCAGGGACATTGCTTGTAAGGGGGGCCAGCCTGCCATATGTACTTCCCAGAGCTGCACATGGGAGGCCACCTGGCAGGGCATTGGAGGAGCAGTTTGCACTGACTTTTGTATCGGGGCGCCAGCCCACTGACACTGTGGGGCAATCCTGTGAGCTGCTTCACTTGGGCTGCCTCCTCGGCAGCGGACCCCGGGGATCTACGCCAGTTTCTGCAAAGAGCAACGCCTGGTTCATGATGCTGGTGCGGTTTGGGTCTGGCTGGGAAGTGACTTAGGGGAGATGGACCGTGCCCTCTGAGATCAGTCGCTAGTGCAGGCAGCCCCTGGGGGCGTCTGGTAGCCTGACGGTGACGGTCTGCAGCGCAGCTAGAGCTTCTTAGCACCTGTACAGAAACCGGGCAGAAAGAGAGGCAGCTACTGCAGCGACCCTGCCTGCAAGAAGCTTACAGGGAGCTCTGTGCACTAGTCCCAGCAGGGTTCTGAGTGTGCTGTGTCCATTGGACAGAGGGAGCAAAAGGGACCCAGAGCTTCCTAGGGTGGCTCCAGCTGCCCTCCCACAACGTGCACCACTCCTGAGCTGCACCCCTCTGGCCGCTCTCTCCCACGCTGCTCAAGTTAAAGTGACAGCTACTTCTGCAGGAAAACAAGCGTGCACAGTGGTATTTCGGTGATGAGCTGATCCAGACAGCTCTTTGTTGGCTCAGAGGACTCGTCTGATTCATTGTTTTCCTTAGTGTCAGGATGCAGGTGTGGGAGATCAGAAACAAAATTGACTCAATTTCTTTGATGTTTTAACTGTTCCTCCTACTGCATAAACAGTGATAAAAACTCATTTAGCAGCACCTGCCCTCCTCCAGCCAGTGAACATCCCCTCACCCCCTTCTCAAAACCAAAGCACATGGTGCAGAGCGAGAGTGTGAGTGAGACTTTCCTTGTGCTCCCAGCAAACAGCTGAGGCAAACAACATTTCCAGTTAGCCAATTTTCACTCCTCTTGTGTGAAATCTCCCAAGGGTCAAGGTGTAAGCACGAGGAGAGGGAAGCCAGTGTCTGGTAACCTGGCCAACAGCGACTGCTGCCGATCCTGAGGGGGATGTGTCCAGGAAGAACCGCTCCCCCTGAAACGGGAGCTGGGGAGGGGGGAGACCCAACCAATACTGAGGCCCCAGCTGCAGTTTAGGAACCCTCTGCAGGGTTCCTAAACAGTAAGGAAATGTGACCCTAACGAGCCTGCACTACCTCCAAGAGAGCTCTCCGTGTTCCCGTGGGGTAAGGCCCTGCGAACAGGAGGCCTTCTGCTTTGGAGTGATCCAGTCCGTCTCTCTTATGCACTTTTCCCCATCAACATCTGTTGTGATTGGTTACTGGGACATTGTATACATCTGTAGGCCTGATTATGACAACCGTCCCACCACAGGGTCGCAAGAGCCTCGTGATACATTGCTGAAGCCGCTCTGGAATTGTACATCCTGCTTCCCCAGTAATGAAGTGTTAATACGGCAGATAAGTAGTTTGCCTTAGTTCATAATTAAGGGGGAGGGACAGCTCAGTGGTTTGAGCATGGGGCTGCTAAACCCAGGGTTGTGAGCTCAGTCATTGAGGGGGCCACTTAGGGATCTGGGGAAAAATCAGTACTTGGTCCTGCTAGTGAAGGCAGGGGGCTGGGCTTAATGACCTTTTGGGGTTCCTTCCAGTTCTATGAGACAGGTATATCTCCATATATTTAATAATTCACTGTCATTTCTAATGGGAAAAGGTGAATTTCTGATTTTTCGTTGTAAATGAAAGGACATCAAAGACATACCTTGTTGAACACTAAATGTCTTTTAAGTAACTTGCAGTGTTGTTGTAGCCATGCTGATCTCAGGCTATTAGAGAGACAAGGTGGGGGAGATAATACCTTTTACTGGAACAACTTCTGTTGGTGAGAGAGACAAGCTCTTGAGCTTACCCAGAGCTCTTCTTCATCTAGTGCTCCTCCTGCTTCAGGTGATTGGAAGAGGAGCTCTGGGTAAGCTCAGAAGCTTCTCTCTTTCACCAGCAGAAGTTGGTCCAATAACATTTTTAGAGTACCTGAACTTTTCACAGCCCCAGTTTTAAGACTCATGGACTCAGTTATGGTCCAACTCCATCAAATTAATATTTGTTTGATAAATCTATTCTCAGATAATCCAATGTCATCTTCAAACAAGCCAATGTTTTTCTGAGGATGGCTCTTTTTTTAATACCATCTGTAAACTCCTGGTTCCATCCTCCTTTGTTTTAGGTGAGCTGCTAGAGGAAGGATTTTGGAGCTCATGCATAAAAGCATCCCTAAATCCTGTCAATATCTTGTGAATGCCAGCTCAGCAAGGAGCCATGTGGAGCCCTCTCATATAGGCAACAAGTTTTCAGAGTTGATGATTCATTATTTCTGAAGCTTTTCATTAACAGCTATGGTGTGTTTAGCAGATTTGTGAGTCCTACATAATTCCATGGCATGAAAGAAATGTCTTAGGAGACGTTTCCTGCAACACAGCCACTTCCATCAGTGATGACTTCTGCATTGCAGCTCTGCTTATTCCCTTATAGCATCCTGCTCTGTAGGTAGTTTAAATAATCAAAAGGAGGAATGCACATTAAGGGGAGGAATTATGATGATTATTTTGGGTTTCCTGATGGTAAACCCAAAAAGCAGCAGTCCTGAATTCAGCCAGGCTGAGCTGTTGGATTTTGTAACTCTCTTTTACTTTTTAAACTTCCTGTCACTATATTCACAAATCAAGTCTGACAGCTAAGCTGTCTGAGGATTTGCTCTCTCGTTTCTGCTGTCCCCTTGCAGGGTGATATGGATACGCCTGATTCAGCCCCAGGGGTTTTAGCTCAGGGCCAGCAACAAATGTCCTGTATTATTTATCCTTCAAACCTTATTTTTGTTGCTAATTATAGGAATAATAATAAGGATAAAGATGCTTTCGGGGGATGCACCACATGGTAACTCCTTGTCATTGATGCTAATATGCCGTGGGTTCATATTTATATCTCCAGGCTTAGGGCTAGAGACTGCTGACAAGGATTTGAAGGAACTGTAGTGGAAAACATTTCTTCATTTCAAAAACCATTTGCAAAGGAAAGTGCCAGAAAAGGAGCAACAGAGACGCATTTTCAAACAACCCAACTCCTTATGTTTTCGCACAGAACTGTGTTTGACACTGAGAACCCTGAGAAGAATTCTAGGACTTAGCTCAAAATGCAGTAGAGCGGTGTCTCGGAACCCTGCGATGTCGAGAACACGATTAGCCAAGTCTCCTAGGAAGCTCCGCCATCTGTCTTGCAATTCTATCTATTATTAAATGAGACTAAACCCATTCATTCACCAGCCCATGACACACCCTTTCTCTCAAGGCTCTGGTTGCAATGGCTTGAATAAGATAAACTGTACAGTCTGACTCAGACACAGCCTGTTCATGGGGCTGCTGAAGGAAAGCAGCTGAGTGCAGGAGGTTTCCAGTATTCAGAGGTGTGAGGTGGGTGCTTATTCTCTCCGGGCCCTGCTCCTTCACTCACTGGCAGCTTTTACATGCCTCCGTCAAGGCAATTAACCTGTGGGCAGCTAAGAAGCTTTCCCCTGCCAACCTAGATAGTTAATACCATTGGGATGCAGCTCCTAGAAGTTAATACAATTAAGATACACGGAACACTGGGAACCACAAAAACCTGTGTCTCCTGAAGAGGTTTCTTTATCTCAGTGGCGTTAACTTATTGATATCCAGACGTCACATTGTGTATATATGACACTTGTTTGAGAGTTGTTTGTTTATTTCAATTGATGTTAAAAAATCCTATAGCTCCAAAAGCAGTTGCGTTCCCAAACAGCAAGCCAGCGACAGCTAACAATATGAACAGGTTCCCTCATTACGCCAACAAAGTGATTTTCTTTATTTCATTTTTAGATTCAGGTGTTTTGTCAAGATGAAAATTTAAATCCCCTTCATGTTTTATAGGTTTTTTTCCAGGCTTTAACATCAAAGATCTAATTATGGCTAGATCTAAAGTAAAACATAGAATCAAAGGAATAGAACTCATGAAAAGACCTTGTATTTTATGGTGAGACATATTTCAAGGCTTATTTCTGTAACAGCTGCAATGAAGAAAAGATGCGAGCTGCCTGGATTGTCTGATTAAAGGCTCAGCTGCCTAATAACAGATTTTGAGTGATTTATTTTTAAACTGCAGTTTTGGGGTGAATTAAGAACCTTTTAGAGCTCATGAAAGTGAGAAGTGGTTGGCATTACCTAGATTCAGGCATAGTGCAAACAGGTATTGTAAACTCATACACATTTCTGCCGATTGTAAAAAATAGCAAATAAATACATTTCTGCCAATGCGCTTCAATCTCAACCAGCGATAAACAGGCTTCTTTATCAAAGGTACCATTTTTCTATGTGCTTCCTTCAGCACAGAGACCATCTGTTTCTTTACATGTCCTAATCCTGTGATTAACTCAAGCAGTCAAAAAGCCAGGAGTGAGGGCAGAAGGCCTGATCCACACTTCCACTGAGCTCCATGGAGAGGCTTCCATTAACTTCGAGGGGAGTGAATCAGGCCGTGAGCTAATTCCAGTTGCTATTAATGGGATTTACACACACTAGTGACCGTCAGCCTCGGCAGCTTGCTGCGGAGATCCCCAGGGACTGCAGAGTGAGGAGCCAGCTCTGGCACCTTGCTTCTGGCTCCAGTGCAGATTTGCGTTGCTGTGACCTGTGCCAATTGGCTGTGGAGCCCAGTCTCGCACCTAGTCTGCCTCCTATGCCAGGGCCTTCAGCGGGGCATAGCAGCCTATTGAGCAGCTGGGGACTCCTATCTGCTTTCTGGCCACTGTGCAGACCCCCAGCATAGAAGGCAGGGTCACACCTAAACCCAGGCTGAACTGTAAATCAATGGGATTTCAGCATGGACCTAAAAGCAAGCACGTACTTCAATGCTGTCCTGAATGGGGCCCAAGATTTGTCCCACAAATCCATTGTCCCTTTATCACCACTCGGCAGGGTGCCCTTCGTTAGCAGTGCGTTCTCTGACTTCAGGGAGATGTGGTGGGCCTGGTGGGATTAGCTCTTTGAATTGCAAAGGCTGGTTCGGAAACAGCACACTCTCCGGATTCTCCGTTGTGTGTGACAAGCCCAGCAGTAGCAGAAAATAACACCCCAAACTGTGGCTGTAGGCAGGGTTCTGATCAGCCCTAGCTCTCCCCTCCAGCTGTTCTCTGTGTCCTGTCCTCACGTCTCTTAATTCTGTGCCACTCTCCTGTCCATTGTCACAACCTTTGTATACTCTGCTCCTTCCCTGAGCCGTTGTACCCACCCTCCCTCCTCCTAGGCGTCTCTTTACCTGTTCTTGTCATTGCTCATCCCCCTCCGTCTCTCCCTCTTTCCATCATTCCGGCTCTTCCCTCAACACCTGGCCTAGGAGAGCAGGAGAGTCCTGCCCAGGGATGGCCAATTACGGTTGCTCTCTCATGGGCTGTTCTGACCAGTGAAAGCCCCTGTCTTTTTGCTTCCTGGAGCTGGTTGATCTGCACTGTGCTGGCCTCTTCGGCAGAGCAGAGCCCTGGTGCTCCTCGCACAGGTATGGTTTGAGAGAACTGGGCAAGGAGCTCAGAGTCTGCCCTGCAGTGCAGTGTGGGGAAAGTAGGCAGGTACCCAGGGGATCTGGTTAGGCCCACTTCACACCAGGTGGTTTGAACTTCCAGCAGATATTCCTTCGAGTATCTCAATGGCATGGTTGGGCTTGTGGTATTCAGCGAGCATTAATTTTAGCTCTGTAAATACCTCAACAATACTGTGGTAGCCCAGGTTCTTGAGAGCGTTGAGTACTGTCAGTGTGAGCTTTGTTTTCTGCATGTCAACCCACAGCCCGAGTGACTGCATGGACACGGGACAACAGGGGGGCACGTTTCACTTCAGACTACATTTTGGAATGTTGAGATGTTTCCCTTTTTGCCTGTTTTCCTGTTACCCATTTTGCACCCGAGAGTCTTGGCTAGATCCTGGAATATAGCTTTAATCGTCACTAATACAAGCTGCACATCTAGGCAAGGGAACAAATTTGCAGTTGTGTACTCGTGTCCAAAACTACCAAAACTGTTATTTGCAACTCCGTGCACAGACCTACCTCAGCTCCCAAAGTCCCAGGACACACGTCGATGCTGAGTGGGCCGTCTCTTCTTCGTATATGCCACAGTGCCAGAATCTGGGCTATGGGGAGGAATCTTCCGCCAATGTAATATCAGTGATTTGTCCATTAATATGCTGCAAAAAGTGATGTAAAAATAAACTGTCCTATCCCGTTCTGAGATACTGTGGATCATATTAAACCCCATGTCGTGTGCATGCTTTTTATTTATTCCATGATTCTTCCACCATTGCTATAAACCCTCTTCCCTCTCCAGAGAAGAGATTTAAAACCTGAAACCCACCACATATAAGGGAAAGTGACCAAACACCCAGAGGACAGTGTCAGCTTTCACTTTGGGTTTGTCTGTTTTATTTAATGCAGGGGAGACCATGTAATGCCTGCTATAAAACCTCCCTCTCTATTTGATTTCACTGTGTCAGCAGCCTGTGGTTTTGTATTCTCCATGAGCACAGCTGGACGGAAGGTGCACTTTAATAGGCCTATAACCAGCCTGCCTTTCAGAGTCATGGCAGTGGGTTTTTAACAGCACATCGGAAAGCCTGTGTTTTGCAGTGGAAGGCACGTTCTGCCATACCAGCAGAAAGGTGCATCTCCAGGGCAGTTTATTAAAGCTCGGTCCCACAGCAGTTCTGCACTCAGGCTTGTGGCTAAAGTGGCCTGCTAGGTACACAAACCCAAGTGTGAACTCAATATCTGACCGTGCCAATTAGCCCCCCACACACCCCCCGTTCTGATCCCTGCCTCTCCTGCTGAGGCAGTTTGTCTGAGTCCAGCACTTGGCAGGGGAACTGTGCGTGTTCACCCATCATTCGCAGAACCGCAGGGGCCCGGGGTAGAGACGAGACAAGCCAGCTTGGACCAGCTTTTCATTTTACCTTACAGCTTTCTCACAACCATCTTTTCTTTTCTTTTCTCTTCTCCCTCCCTGCCCCTCCTGCTCCCTGTGTGTCCCTGTCCCCTCTCCTGCCCTTAGAGCTCTCCATCAGCCTCCTTGCAGTGATAGTTATTGTGTGTGGCCTCGCCTTGGTGGCAGTTTTTCTCTTTCTCTTTTGGAAGCTGTGCTGGGTGCCCTGGAGGAACAAGGCCATTTCTTCTAACGTTTCCCAGAGCGAGGCGGCCTGCAACCAGGAGACCATGGCAGACAAGCTAAAGGACACAGGCGCACTTGGCTTCCTGGAGGCAGCTGTGAAGATCAGCCACACCTCGCCGGATATCCCAGCCGAGGTCCAGATGTCCATGAAAGACCATATCATGCGGCACGCACGGCTACAGAGGCAAACGACAGAGCCGGCGTCGTCCACCAGGTGAGTGCTGCGCTGTGCTCTGTGCAGCATGGAGACAGCGTGGGTCTGTGCAGATCGGCACCATGCATGTGGCTGAAATGGCTTTTCCATTTAAATTCTGAGAGCCTTCCATTTAAGAAGCTGCGCAGTGCCTGGGCTGATCTGCAGGTCTTCCCAGATGCCCCGTACCTTGGAGATTGCTGGCACTTAAAGCAAGAGGCATAAGTTCAGGCTTGGGATGGATTCTTCCTAGCATGAGCCCTCAAGAAGGGACAGTTTTGCCCCACACATAGGAGAGCTGTAGGTCTCCTTGTTAATACGACATCTCCTGGTGGCTGGAGGTGGACCTGTGTTGTTGGCCATTGGTCAAAGGCTGTTTGCCCAGTAGGTGGTCAAGGATGGAGTTAGCAGCTGTTGGGGAGAGGTTGGGTTTCTCAGGGAGAAGTGGGGTAAGTGCCCATTCTGTGATGTCATGCCCTGAATTTACAGACGGTACAGTAATCCTGAGCACAGGCTGGAGAAGAGTGGAGCCTGGCCAGCAAACCAAGAGAGGATTAGAGATGCTGTAGGTATCCATTGACATGGCCTGTGGGCAGAGGCTGTTACATTATCTATCCCTCATGTACGTCCCAGCCCATGTTCCCCCAAGACCAGTCCCACTGCACGACTCCCTGGGAATGGCTTCGGCTACATTTACCAGATGGCGCCTTTCCGTAGGGGAGAAACGCTGTCTCTGGAAGTTCAGTAGTAAGCAGCACTGAGCTGCCTGCAAAAGTGAACCATTGTTTCTAGTGTCTGCCAGGCTCTAGAGAGAAGCCCTAAAAACAGCAAACTAAGCACAGCCCGCAGCTTCTTGGCTCCTGTGCCTAAACCGGGGGGGCTCCATGGGTCCCTGAAAGAATCCCCATGCTGTGTAACAGGGGTGTTCTCCATGTTCCAGTTTAGCCTGGATGATTCATTCCATCTGATCCGTCCTGGAGCTCAGCAATGGGAAGTCAGACTTTCCAAAACGGCTATTTACTAACTCACAAGGAATCAGATATTATATCACTGTACACTAACGACCCTAGATATGTGTACGTTTCTAACTTACACCCAACAGGGTAGTTATACCCTGGGCTCAGTACTGTTTGATTATCGAGAATGTGTGATAACACGTATCTCTAGTCTCCAGCAACTGACTTGCCTTGGGTGTGTTCTTAATAATTATTTGTTGTTCGATATGTAAGAACTATGTCATTGAGCCTGAGGGGAGATGGACCCAGTGGGGCTGAAGGAAACACACCCATCCCCATGCTGGAGTGTTTGCCAAAGATTTGCTTGTTTTTGAACCAGCTGATGTATTAAGTCAAACTTAAGGTGGGCCCTTGATTAAAAGTAAAGGATTCAAACCGTGTTACTGTAACTTGGCCTTATTGTGTCAAGCTGTCAATATGCTTGTGGCCACTTTAATTTTGTGACAGCACAACAGGGCGAGGGAAGGATTGGTGACACGGTATATTGTCAGATAGAATTAGACCCCTTTGCTCTCTTCTTGCTTCTCTGGCTCACAGCAGGACGCGTTGGATAAACAGAATTGACGTGTCACTCGCTGGCCAGGCATAGGAGTAGCTGCATGCCAGTGCCCCGATCAATGCCTCATTGCTGCCCCAGCCGCAGCCTACAGGCCTGTGCATGAGTCATCAACATTAGAGGTGAGGTGCACGGGCCTTGGAGGGCTAATCTGGGGGAGAATCCAGAGTCTGTGAAACTAGGGCAGGAAGCTGAGTCCTTGCTTTCTGGCTGCAGCGCTGGCCACAGCCCCAGTGAGGTGGGCAGCACCGCTGCGCAGGCAGCTGTTGCTCAGAACGCTGCTTGTACCGGCGCCCAGCATACAAGACACACACCTCAGTCTCCTGTTTGAAGGGGAACTAAAACCCATCTTGTGACTGCTGGAATTATGCCAGGCATTGTCTGTGACTGAATTGCATTGCTTTTTGGGCAGCTCAGTCACATGGACACATGACACACATGCAGCATGTGCGCATGCTCACACACCAACACTGCACACACGCCCAGAACCCCTGCTCTGTGCACACACAAACACATGCACATTCTGCTTCTCCAGAACCGTTCATGCACAAGAGAGGGTAAAAGCTCGGTCAAGCTGAGCATGTGTGGGGACAGCTTGCCAGGGCCTGCCCGCGGTATGCCAGCCCTGCTTGTTTTTCATAGTCATTTGCATCATTAAATTCACCCCCCCAAGATGTAACAGAGAAAAAAATTAAACAGGAATTTGTGTCAGACTCCACTGGCAACCGTCTCGCTGCACCCTGAGTTACAGAGGGGTGTTTGGGATAATGGTGCCGATGTGTTACTGTCACTCATCTCCCTCTTGCACCTTCCTCAGATGTACAGAGGTAGAAAACTGCATGGAAAAAATAATGTACAAACCTCCAAGAAAGAAATGCAGCGCGTTGGCCTTTCTGGTAACACACTCAAAACTCACCCGGGCTCCAAGGTTTGCGTAGTGGAGAAGGCCCCCTGGGTAGCAGCCCTGTTTCTTTTGTGCACTTTAATCATCATCCTGTCACATCATTTCTGGCCCCTGAGTGCCACATCAAAACCAGAGATCAAGCTGCTAACCTGCCCTCCTTTGTTTGATTCGCTGCCCTGCGGCTGCCTCCTGTACTGAGTATTGCGTAGCTGGGTATCCTCTTGAATCCCTAATAAATGCATGTGAATGGGTGTGAATGATCAAATCAGGTACATGAGCCGTCTCTGTAGCAGGTCGAGCTTCTGTGGGTGCTGAGGCTGCAGGTAGGGTAGAGACAAGTGCTGGAGCAGGGATTGTTCTTGGATTTATTTCCAAATCTCTCCTTCCTGTGCCAGGCACACACCTTTTCATTCTGTGTCCTCCTGGGGCCTGGTGGGATCTCCACCCGGCTCCACACAACCACGACATGCTCACTGCTGAGTCAAAACTCCCCCTAGCAACCTGAAGGGCCCTCCTGAGTCCAGTCCCCTGCTGTCACAGGCAGCCCTGCCACATAATCCTATTCATAAATGTATCACTAAAAGCTATCGTAAAGCTGGTTAGCCCCACTGCTCCTATTTGGAGGCTGTTCCAGAGCCTCTCTCCTTTGATGGTTAGGAACCATCTTCTCATTTCCAGTCTAAATTTATTCATGGCCAGTTCATTGCCATTGGTTCTTGTGCCCAGGGCCGGCTCTAGACCCCAGCGCGGCAAGCGCGCGCTTGGGGCGGCATTTTGCCAGCAGACCTTCCGCAGTCATTCCGAGGTCCACCGACAGGTGGACCTGCCGCAGGCATGACTGCAGACGCTGGACCTCCCGCAGGCATGACTGCGGATGCTCCACCAGAGCCACGGGACCAGCGCACCCTCAGCAGGCACGTCTACAGGAGGTCCCCCGGAACCGTGGGAAAATCCTAGAGCCGCCCCTGCTTGTGCCCACACTGTCTTTCACTTAAACAGCGCTTCTCCCTTCCTGGCGTTTACCCCGATGTGCTTACAGGCAGCAGTCACATCCCTGTCAGCGTTGTGTTGCTAGGCTAAACCCGCCAAGCTCTCCGTTCTCCTTGTCATCTTAGTAGCCCTTCTCGGTATCGCTTCCAGTATGAGTACATCTTCCTTGGAGCCTGCTATATTAACGAAGGGTCGTTCCAAAGCCAAGCTACATGACCCCCAGTGTCAGCCTTCTCCCCTGTCTTGGGTGCTCCACGGTCCCTAGGCCCTAGAGTCCTCTGCCAGAGGAGTGCTGCCCCCTCCCCTTGTATTCGGGGAATGTCTAATGAGCCGTATCTGCTCCAGTGATTCGGCAGTACCTAGCCTGCTGCCCCAGGGGATCCTGCCGTGCTGTCACACGGCCTCTCACACCCCACCGGGCAATTGGCAGGCTCAGCGTTCTGTCGTGCAGGCCCAGCTTTGGGAGTGAGGCAGGTTATGGGTGGTCAGGCAGGGAGTGGGGGCTCCTTGAGTTCTCAGTTTTTAGCTACAGAGCAAAAGGAAGAACTGAGGGGCGTCACCCAGCTCACGCAGGGGCAGATTCTGCTGCCCTGCAGAGACAATTAAAGTGAATAACAACAGCAGGATCCCACTAGAGCCCAGAGAACCTGTACTGGGAAATCAGCAGGGCCTCTCTGAGCCCCTTCCCTTCAGAGTGAAACATGAAAAATGCATCTGAAGTAGCATGAAATGCTTTTAATGCTGAGGTCCCCTGGGACTGGAGCTGCTTCCATGGGAGATGGGGACACAGCCTGCCAGGTCTGCATGTGCCACTGCCCAGCTGGCATCTGTTGGGGGATGTCTGGGTGTAGCAGGGCCCGGAGGCAGACAACTTAGCTAGTCCTGCTTCCACTTGCCTGGCTTTCACAGTCCTGTGAATTGTGAGGGGAAGGAAGTTTAGTGCCAGGGTCTGGCAATGGAAAAGGGCAAAAGAGCTGGAGAGTCTCCCTGGCCTGTGGGCTCTGGCTTGGACACAGTGTATTTGCTCTCATTTGTGTCACAGGGGCATGGAAGGAGAACAAATGAGAACTGGAAGAACCCTGGGCTTCTGCTTGTTATCTGGGCTCCTCAGTTCAGGCACGTCTCTGTGTGTGAGGGGGGAGGTGGCACCTCTGCAAGCTAGGCTGGGATGTTTCCATTGCAGATCCAGGAAGAAAGCCTAATGCCCCAAGCTCATAACCAGCTCAGAGGTTCCCCACAGACAGCACAAGCACTCGTTCCCCTCCTTCTCCCATCCCCAGCTCTGCTTGGGCTCATCTAGGGAGGGAGCAGTGGGAATGTGCCAGGGAAAGTGTACAACTGTCCTCTCCCCTTGCAGGCACATTTCCTTCAAGAGGCACCTGCCTCGGCAGATGCACGTGTCCAGCATGGACTATGGCACAGACCCGCCCCTTGAGGCCGAGCAGCCAACCAGCATCGGCAGGATTAAACCAGAGCTTTATAAGCAAAAGTCTGTGGACTCCGAGGACCCGAAGAAGGAGGCGGCAAAAACCTGTGGGAAAATAAACTTCACCCTCAAATATGACTATGAGAACGAGACGCTGATTGTGCGGATCCTCAAGGCCTTTGACCTGCCGGCCAAGGATTTCTGCGGCAGCTCAGACCCCTACGTCAAGATCTACCTCCTGCCCGACAGGAAGCGCAAGTTCCAGACACGAGTCCACAGGAAGACTCTAAACCCCACCTTCGATGAGTCCTTCCACTTCCCTGTGCCCTATGAGGAGCTGACTAGCAGGAAACTCCACCTGAGTGTCTTCGACTTCGACAGGTTCTCCCGGCATGACATGATAGGGGAGGTTATCTTGGAGAACCTGTTTGAGGCCTCGGACATTTCCCGGGAAACCTCCATCTGGAAGGACATTCAGTACGCGACAACTGTGAGTATCTGCTGCAGAGGAGCCACGTTGGCTTTCAGATGGGTTGAGATTTATGCAGATATTGTGCATCAATGTTGTATGCACTGCCTGTGCACATTAAACTGGATAGTGTGTCTAGCCATCCACACCAGGAGAGTGTGTGTCTTTGTCCTCTCCTCCTCCTGGCTGCTCCACGCCAGTAATAAGAGTCTATTAGAGTAGCCAGTTATTAGAGTTTCTCCATTAGCACAAGTGAGAGGGTTTCATACTTTTAGCACTGAAGACCCACGGTTTAAACTCCACCGATGATGACCCAAGCATAGTGGAGAGGGAGGCTGTTGTGTGCACAGGCCTGTCAGCTCTGCCAGGGTCCTCATTTATTGCAGACCCCGTTCTAGCTCCACCTGCCCCATCTTGCTGTTATCTCCCTGTTCAGTACTGTGTGTTGTGCCCTACATGTAGTGAGTCATGTACTCAGTTCATGGTAGCTTGAAAGTTCTCAATGTCTACCATGTACATAGGATGGACATTAATAAATTACTCTGGAGGAACATCCTGGTCCATCAGATCACTTACCTCCATTTTGAGAAGTTACACCGTCTTTATTTACTGGGTGACCTGTTTCCACAGTATCAGAAAACATCTTTCTGGAAACGTGTAGGAATTGCTAGGTTTCCTGGAGTTTTTCTTTTTATCTTTTTGAAAAGTAACATTTTCAAGTCCTCTAAACAAAACAAATTAGCAAACAACTCCAACCTCCAAGCTGATCCTGCATGGAAAATTCAAACAGAGACGCTCAAGCCATTATTATTGTTCAGTATTAATCTGGCTCTCTCAGAACCCCCTCAGAAATTTACGCCCAGAGGGATCAGCTGGAAGCATAACTTTTGTTTGCTTTTCGTGTATAAGTTTGCATCATCATTTCACCTCTTTTAAAGTTCAACCAGAAGTTGTGGGATTAATCACTAAGTAAAATTCTATTCCGTAACTTGTGCAGGACAGACTAGAGCATCATAATGATCTCTCGTAGCTGTAAAATCTGTGAATCCGGAAATAAAATGTACAAATAGCGGCAGTTCCTCATTCAGACACTGCCCTTAGCCCCGAGAGCACAGTCGGGGTCTTGTTGGGCTGTGATTGTCTGATGGGACAGTAGCCCATCAGCTCTGCCTGGCAGTGTCACTCCTCACTGCCCCCTGGCTTTTGATGGAGCTGGGCTGGCCACATGAGCTCTGGGAGTGTGGGTGATGCTGACTAATGACTCATGCAGTGCTACCCTCATCCGCTCTTTGGCAGTGGAGCAGTTGCAGTAGCTCCCTCCCTTGTGCTGCACGGGGGAGAATACCTGCAATCACAGTGATGGTGAGACAGGGCAGCACATTATGAACAATGGCCTGTAAGAGGCTGCGGTGTTAGCCCCACACCCCGTCAGCAGGTGATGATCCTGCTGGGAAATAAAGCCTATTGTGCTGGCTCACTGAAAAGGACGCTTATTACCCCTCGGGGATGAGAGGACATAGAGGTGGTTCTCTGCAGAGAAGATCTAGTGTGTGAGCTGAGCAGGCCGGAGGGAGGATCCTTAGGAGCAGAGGAGGCCGGAGACTGGAGTTTTGGTGGGTGTTTTGAATTTCTTTAGTGAATGAAGGGGGTGGTTCTGATCCATTGTGACTGGTCAGACTGTGGTTATGGCCAGCGGGGGGCACCACCTGCCCATACTGGCTGCTCTGTTCAGTAGCTTGCAGATTAACCCCCACATAAATCGCTGTATTTCTGCTCTTCCCATATCACCTCCAGGTGTGCCTGTTTGGAGATAGTTAGTCCTGAGGGCTAACAACAAACCAATCTGCTTTGTAGGTCTGGAAGCGACTTGCTCTTTTTCTGTCTCATGTCACAGCCTTATTTCTGAGGCTGCAGAATATGCGATTTCCATAGCCCTGTGGCCCAAAGCAAAGGCCCTGCCAACCCTGCCTGGCGATGGGCATATTCACCTGTCTGGCAAACGGAGTGAATGCTGTGTGTAATCCCGCAGGGTTATTTGGTCTCTCAGCTCTCTTGCTTTCTGCCGGGGACTGAGCTCTTGCATAGCAATAGCTATTCCACAGGGGCCAGCAATATTAAAGGCCACCTGTTGGCACTGCTCCAGGACCTCTAGCAGTATTGCTCTCACTCACTGGCCACACCCCCATCTTGCCACTCCATTTCTACCAACAATATCACTCCATCATTGCACTGAGTTCTGACCTTTCCTTGCATTCCCCTCAAGCTAGGGCTCTCCTTGACCTACAAGTCCCGCCCATCTGCTGGCCACAGATACCAAGGGCTGGTGAGACCTCCCCTAGCTGTGCCCTGACTAGGGAGGTGCTGTGCTGAGGGAAGGGAGAGAGCTGCACGTTGCTAATGCAATTGCCGGACAGCCCAGCATGTGTCCAGAGCTGGAGTTTGGCTGTTGTGTAGGAAAGGATGGAATGAGCTGAACTGAGCAGTCAGTCCCTTGAAGTGTTTCTGAGGCCAGGGATAGATGAGACGTTCCAGTTCCTGTTTGACTCTGGACTCCATCCCGTCACACTGCCAGTTCTGACACGCTGGCAGCAGAGACTTGTTTGTCTGGATTCCCAAAGACAGAGCCCTTGGGAGCCAGGGCTGCCCGTAGCCGTACCAAACCAGTGTGTGGCTGCGGGTCCCAGGTACTGACGCAGCATCTGGTAATCTGTAGTGTGTTTATCTTCACACCAGCCCATGTGCGGGGAGGGAGCTGAGGCACAGAGTGGCTGAGTGACTTGCCCAAGGTCACACGGGGAGTCTGTGGTAGAACAGAGACTCCAGATCTCCAAGTCCCACACTAGTGCCTCCCCACTGGGAGATCCTCGTGATCTGGCTGCCTCCAGCAACATTGTCTGTGTGGAGATTGGGTGTATATGCACCCAGGTGGCCCCTGCACTTGCTGTTTGCAGCTGGGACACTCACTAGGCAGAGCTCTGCAGGATCCTCTTCGTTCTCACTTTCTCTTGGATTTCAGTTCAGCCTGTTTCAGAGGAATCCAGGACCAGGTCCTTCTGCACTGCCCTGCTGGTGCTAATCCTGAACGGTCCCGCAGCCTGGGCTTCACCTAAAACTGAGGTCAGCCTCGCTATGTCACTCAGGGCTGTGCAGAATGTCCCATCCGGACGGCCATAGTTAGGTCGACCTAATCCCTGGTGGGGATGTGGCTAGGTGGGCAGAAGGATTTTTCTGTAACCTAGCTCCAGCCTCTCGGAGAGGTGGATACCTACGTCGATGGAGGCATCTACACGACAGCACAACATCTGCGCCGCTGCAGCACCATGACTGTGCTGCTTGTGGCAGCTGTAGTGCAGACATACCCTCAGCGTGGACTTGGAACCTGGTGTGCGTGCGCGTGTTGTGCGTGGTGTCCATGTGTGCGCATTGCAGCGCACTGATTCTGTTCACTGTTCAGGGGTGATGTGGTTGCTCATAACTGACAGCTGTCAATGGGCTGCCTGCTACTCGGTTCCAAACAGGGGCGTTTTCAGAACAATGCCTATGGTGGCTGTTTCTCTGACAAGAAATTGTTGAGCAGTTGAGGATCTGATCCTATGAACAACAGGCACCAGTCGAGCCAGACGCTCCCCAGCACACCCAAAACACCAGCCCTTTTTTGTTTATCTTCATCCATCGTCCTTTGATTTCGGCACTTACTCAGTACTCCCGCCCCCCGGCACTCGCAGTACTGCCCCATAACCAGGGGCGGCTCTAGGTATTTTGCCACCCCAAGCACGGCAGGCAGGCTGCCTTCGGTGGTTTGCCTGCGGGAGGTCCCCGGTCCCACGGATTCAGCGGCACACCTGCGGGAGGTCCGACGAAGCTGCAGGACCAGCAGACCCTCCACAGGAATGCCACCGAAGGCAACCTGCCTGCCGCCCTCACGGTGACTGGCAGAGCACCCCCCATGGCTTGCCGCCCCAGGCACGTGCTTGGCATGCTGGTGCCTGGAGCCGCCCCTGCCCATAACCCCCTTCTTAGTGCTACTCCAGTCACTTGCTCCAGAGTTTGTTCAGTTTGAGAGTCTCCTGGCTCAGGCCTATACAGTTTTGCGTAGATTCTGTGGTGAATTTCCTGGTCCCAGGGTGTGCAGTCTAAACCTGCCTTGCTCATCAGTTATTTGACATGACTAGTGTGTTGGAGACTTAAGACACAGAAGTGTTCTTTTTGCTGATTTAATGTTTCTAACTTCAAATTACTTCTAGGGAATAGTTCCCTGCTTTGAAATCCTAATACCAGCTTTGCACTCCAGACATTGCTATGAAATTGCTTGCTTTTCCCACTGTGAGAACATGCTTCGATTTCTCTGTGGCCACAGCTGGGGTTCTCTAGCTAATCTTTACCTACCGGATGAAAAGAGTTGATTAGGTCATTTCGTAGCCAGAGTCTGCCCTTACTCCCCACAGGCTGGGCAAGCTGGCTTGAGGCTGGGTTGAATTTAATTTTCGAATGGCTTTGAAAGGCTCTTCCTTATGAAATGTTCCTTATAAGAGGGAGTTTAAACAAAACCACTGAAATACATAGTTAAGAAATTTGCCAGATTAACTGTCTTGTTTGAGATTGAAGTCCTTTGTGTACTGGGCTGCTTTGGAAGGGTGTCTGTTATCTTTAAGGATCATCACATGCAGGCTTTATCTTTCATCCTTGAAATCCTTCCTATTGTACTTGCACTGGATCAGACCATAGCAGTTCCTACAGCCCTGGAGCAAAGACTCATTATTTCTGTGTGAAACTCCACATTTATCATTATAATGGTAGAGCTGTCGTGCATGTTGCAAACATCTCCATAACTCTGTAGTTATTGCTAAAAATCCACAGCTCACATTACTAATTTACTGAGGCTGGCTTATTGTAAGGAATAGTAGCCATAACCGGATAACAAATATGCACCAGGTCTCAGGCAGCAGTAGCCCCAGGGATGCTAGCATTTGGCCTTAATGAAGTTCTTAATATTCTCATTTTGTGATGCAAACAACAAGGCCAGGCTTAGCTTCTGTTAATATGGCACCCATGTTTAAGCCATTCCTGACACCTAGAAGAGAGAGGTAATATGTATAGACTGCTTGAGAGAGCTTTTCCCAAAAGCATATTCAGTGGCTGTCGCACTGGGCTGCTGTTGCTCACAGACCTTTCTGTACCATAGATCACTTGCAGTTCTAGGCGCAAGTTATTTAACAGGGCTCTGCTGTGACTACCAGAGGCAGGTGGCTTCTTACCCCACCTGGACATAATGGACTAGGGAGTGGCTCCCTGGAGTGAGAGGATATAGAGTGTGGGCTGAGCAATTCTGGGCTAGGAAGCTGAGGAGCAGCCCAGTTGAGGAGGAAGGCTTAAACCTAACTCAGTTGTTCATTTCTTTGGTAATAAAGCCAGCCCCAGTTGGGACAGGCATCCACTAGCACACTGGTCAGCGCTTCAGAGCTGAGGCAGATGATATGGGGTTTTTATAGCGCCTTCCAGCGTGAAATCTGAAAAATACAACACAGTTAAAGAACATCAAAGCCCAAAGGGAAAAGGTATTTTTCTTTCCTTTTCTCCAGAATGAGGAAAACAAGTTTCCTTTTTATTGTAAAAGTGTCAGAGGGGAATGAAAGGACGGCATCGTCAGTGGAGAGGGTCTGTGACAATGCCAGGTGTGTAGTTTGTATTTGACTCTGGAGCAGAGATCAAGGTTGGGTGTGTAGGAAGTGGTAAGGGCTTTCTCAGGGGAGAGAGAATGGGGTTAGCTAATGGCAGGTACCGAACAAGCAGCGAATCCCAAACAGAGGGATTATTAAAGGACGGGCTGCGAAGGGGTCATATTGGCTGTGGGGTGAGCAGAGCAGGCTATGTACAGACAGTAGCATCTAGCAAGCCTCACAGAACTCCCCCAGGACAGTATGGGACAATTGCTTGGCTCTGTCCTGCCATCCTCTCCCTATCACATACATGGTCCCATTCATTTCCATGGGAGTGCTGCAGGCACTGGTCTGCCGTAGCCAGTTGTAACTACCCAGGTACACTTCTGTTTTAGCAGAAAGTGGGAAGATCAATGTGGTTCTCATCCTACAGTACCCGCAAAGGCTTGAGCAGTGAAGAATGTGTTAGTTTGTTCATGTAGGTGGAAAAGCAGAATGTGCCCAAAGGAGGATGTACAGCCATCCAGAGAGTGCCACTGCTGAGCAGCTATTGAATGAATGAACTGTAGCTTACGAACCTGTGAGCCATTCTGGTCTCAGTGTTTGCAAAGCTTATTGATCCAGACTTTCCGCTAACTCCGCCGAGCTGCTGACGTGAAGTTAGGAAATGGCCCAGTGTCTCAAATGTGCAGGCAACTCACCCATCCAATAGGGCCCTTCTCACTCATCTCATTTGTGGTAACAGAGTAAAACCCTCCGGACCATGCTCCCAGTCAGTGCTGGTAGGGCCAGGTCGGTGCCCTGAGCAGCTTCTCGCAGGGCAAGGAGAGGAGAAGAAGGTGCCTTTTGGATGCTCTCTCAATCTAAAGGAGATCTCTTCTAGCATCTGTGTCCATGGCCTCCTGCTAGGGCTGCTCCCAAGTGAGCCCTCTGACTAATGCATGGAATGAATCAAGGCCAGCACTGTGCCCTGCCCAAATGAGCAGTCACTGGTGTGCTGCACAGCCCAGTCAGGCACACAGAACCAGAACCAAGCCCAGACGCTTTCCCACTTATTATTTGCCTGCTTGGGCATGATAACAAATGGTCCGAGCCAGAATGGCTGTTCCCCAGTATTCGTGTGTAAACTCTTTGCTAACCCCTGCCGCCTCCTGCTGGGGTCGGGTGTGCGCTGCATGGATGGAGCTGCAGTGGCTGGCTTGCGAGGCTGTTCCAGGGACGTGGTGCAGAGCACTTTCCTGCAGTAGGGCTTTTTCTGAGCTCTTTGGCATCTGTAAGGTACAGGGCGGGATAATTTCCTGAATCTCACTTTTTTGCAGCTCAGCTTGAGACATCTTCAGGGAACCTGATTTTCACCTGCCTCAGGGTCTCACACTGCCTCCCCCAAAGCTAAGGAATTATAATTACCAGTTGCAGGTGACAATCTTGCTCAGTGACCACTTTGGCAGATCTTACAAGGAGCCCTGGGGAAGCTTTGTTAGTATTAATTAGTTATAGGGCACCATAAAGCATATGGACTGGGCTGATTCCCAGCCACACATGGGAAGGACTGGGCTGGTCTTTGAGTAACATTCCTCTCTATCTTCACAGAACTCTTGCCCAGATTTTATTCTGAAAACTCCTTGGACTCGGCAGGCGAGATGGGGCTAAACCCGAGCCAGAGCATGCTCCCCTCTCCCTCCCCCAGAGCACACCCTGACATTTGGCATAGCTTGGGATCACAGCTGGATCCAGACTCTGCAGCTGGAGTAATACACAGTGTTATCCTTTTACAGGAATCAATTTGGCAATTTCCCTTTCAAGAGCTCCATTTGCCCAGAAAGCAGGCCCTGCTAAGTCTTGTAATGCCTGGATGTGTCAGTGGGGTTCTGTGGTCTCTGATAGGTGCCTTCAGCTGCAGTCTGTAAGAACCTTCATCTGCAGCTACTGGCTCTCAGAAGGGTGTGAAATTCTACCTTGGAAAACAATAACAGAAAAAACTCATCCCCGTTGAATTCTTCCAGCCACATGTCTCACTAATCTGTATAGACAAGAGCAAATGCTTTGACACCTATGCAGAAAGAGGGCTTGGGAGCTAACTTGAGCCACAGAGCCAGAGGATCAGTACAAGCCGCGATCGCTAAGCTCTGTGTAGGGAGCCGGGCCCCAGTGAGGGGTTTCTGAGGGATGTAAGTGATGTATCGAATGGGTGCTGCTGTCATAGACCCGTTCCTCAGCACAATTAGGGGGTGCTGCTGCAGGTCGGGTATTACCGAGCTGCCCTTTCCATGTTCTCTTCTACAGGTACATTTATCAATTACAGTCCACATTTATCCTGGCAATCCCGACATGCGCAGGGGCTGCTTTGTGCAGCTGGGGGTTCCTGGCACCACATCAGGTGCAGGAATATACTATCTGATCTGACACTTCTGATGGCAGCGCAATATCCAGTCAGTCAGCTCCACCAGATCCCTTGGGGTAAAATCGATGGCAGTGACACCAGGCTGTGATGTAGAGCCGAGCTTGGCTCTCTGAGGAGGAGTTCAGCACTTTCAGGAGCAGAGCTGGTTCAGTGCATTAAAATTCACAAGCTCTAAAGCCTGTCCGTACAACCTGGGAGGAGGATGGTTTAAAGCCTTGCTCATGTTTTGTCCTGTATTCGCTGGGTTGGCTCCTAGCCATTCCCCCCCCACACACACACACATCTCGGCTGCATGGTGGGTCAGAGCCTGAGTAGGTGCCTCTTTAATGTGTGGCTAGCTCTTTGCTGTCAGTGAGGAGCAGCTGGGCCTGTGCCCACCGCTGCCCAGGAAGAACGGGTCTGCGTAGCTGTCCGACTCCTAGCGGTGCCATGTGCCAAGTTAGACATTCTCCAATCCATGCTCCTTACTCTCGTTACACCAAGCTCCGCGAGCGCAGATTGAAATAAACCAGTAGAGAGGAGACAAGCCCAGCTAGCCTGAAACAGCCCCTGCCTGGCCAGCCAGGCGCATGAGTCCCTTTGTCTGTCCGAATGTTGCCGCATGCCCTCCCCACATCATGGGGGGTGGGCGTCTCTGCTTTCACTTGGCCATTGCATGGGGTTAGGGGTCGAGCTCTGTGGAACACCCCCTTGAACCATAAACCAGCAGCCGTGGAGCTGCATGGGGCCCCCTGAGCTCTCGCCTGGGGCTGGGTACATGGAAGCCACAGGGCAAAGCCCGAGAGCAGAGCAGGCACAACTCTCCCGCTAGCACCCACTGTGCGGAGGGAAGCTGCTGGGGCGTTCCACTGTCTCGGCAGGGAGGGGTGGGGAAGCTTCCATTCAGTGACGTCTTAGCACAATATTCTAACTGAAGCACCGAGTTATCCTGCTGCATAGCGAGAATTAATGACAAGAGGAAGCTCTGGGCCCAGAGATAGAAAATCCAGTGGCGAAATCCCCAGGGGACCATGTCCCCTCCCCCCACTGCGCAGGGGCCAATGGTTCCATTGCAGCACCCCCTGGGTCTCTCCCAGGGCCTCTTGCCCTCTGTCCCTCACAACCCTGGGGCAGCTCCAGCTCCTTGCAGGTGCCTAGAGGCGCTTCCCTGTGCAAGGCTGGTCCCTTCTAGCAGGGGCCACCCCAGAGGGTTCAGACACCCCATGGCCATGTTGTCTGTCCCCAGCCTGTAGCACCTCAGCTGCAGTGCGTTAGTCATGGGGAGGTGGTGGGACGTGCCCCTGGCGGTATTGGGGCAGCAGGGTTTATGGGTGCCCAGCTGTGTATTACTCTCTGAGCCCACTGGCTTCTGGTCTAGGGACCAGATGTTTAATTAAAATGCCAATGAATGAAGGCAAAGTCTCTTGCCTGTGGCGTGGCTGGTGCTGGATGGAGGGGCAGGCAGACACCCATATACTTGCCCAGCCTGACCACTGTTTGCACAATACTGGGGCTAACACGAATGAAACGTTACCCCTGGGCAGAGGGCCAGCACATGTTTGGGTGCTTAAGGGGGACATACGTGGCGAGTAGGTCTTATAAAGCAATGGTATTGATGAGTGCCCTTCTCCTGTGCCTTTCTCGTTGCATGTGTTCATCAGCACATGCTCTGTTGTTATATTCATACAGTGGCCAAAGTCTGTGCAATGAGCTTTGCAGTCATATAAACCCTACACCCTGTGGAGCTTACCCTGCAGCTGGGGGTGGGACACAGCAAGTGAAGCAAACAGACTGTGCAGGGTGAGAGGGGAAATAAATGACGCTGCCTGGTTTAAATGGGGAAAATAGAATAACATTCTTAATAGAACATCCCTCAGGGAGCACAGGATCAGTGACTCTGCCAAGGAGCGGGCAGAGCGGTGGAGGTAGTTTGCTGGGCACTCTTGTTACAGGTTAGAAAGTATCTTAGCCTCAGAGACTATAATTAAAATCATAGTCTTCAGTGGGAGGTTTGCTGAGTATCAAAGAATCACATAACTCCACTGGGGTTCCTCAACAAAAATACTTAATTTTTATTAAACCGAGGAAAGTTTTCCACAAGTGAAAGCAGACTTAAGCAGTTCTCCCTCTTAATCATACAGTCCTAAGAACTCAGTGGATGTGTGGACTAGGAAATACTGACACTTTAACCAGAATCCTGTTCCAAACATCCCATCTGAGGGTACGCTGAAGAGCTATATAGTTTGCAGGAGGCAGGGATGTTCAGTGCAGAAGGCGATGTGAAGCAGAATATGCAGACTGCAGATGGGCAGGCATGTATATCTGAACCTGAATACACAGCCCTGATACTGCTCTCATTCCTGTCAAGTTGGAGATGCAATACAGAAACGTTCTACATTAGCTTAGAATGCCATGTTTTCTGTTTGTAGGATTACCTTGACTGCATTCTGTAATATAACAGAGACACACTGTTGTCCTTTCTTCTCCTCTTTCTGGAAGTGTCCCTCCCCCTCAAACCCACTTGCGGGAATCTGCTCTAAATCACACAGCTGAGCAACTCCTCAAGACATTCATTTTAATCCCACCGTACTTGAATACATCATTTCATAGCCTCTCTGTGGAAAAAAATAAAAAAACTCCACCCCATAGATTTACTGTTGTGATGAAGAGCCACAGAGCATATGGTGTAGCCACCCTGTGTCTCCTCACCTCATTAAAAAAGAAAAAGGAAACAAAAGAGGAGTAGATTATCAGATGTAACTCTTATTGAGCTTGGGAACATTAAAGCAGAGAATGACGCTTCCCAAGAACTAATGACTAATACAACTGTAACAATGATTAGCATAGCTAATGGAATTAAGAGCCAAGCCATTACATTGCAGAGAGAGAGAGAGTAAAGCTGCTAGCAGGACAGCCTTAGTCTTCACTGAATGCAGATGATATCGCACAGGGTAACGGGAATAGAAACTAGCAACATTTCTGCAAGTGTCTAAGCACTTAGGCAGCATTGTTCATTCGTATTCTCTCTCTGAGCTCAGCGCCCTCGCTCAGAAGCAGCTATTATTTTCAAGTTATCTGCCTGCCTCATCTCTCTGGCTGGGAGTAGTTGGACTTCAGTCAAGACCCTGAAGCCACAGGGATTCTAAAAGCTGCAGATGATATGCAGGGAACTCTGATGCTTTAATGAGGCCCCTTGTTAATATTCTGGGAAGCTAGAAATTCAACTCCCAGTGGACTTGTCAGTAGGTGCTAAGGACAGGGCAATATAATAGGTGAAAACACAGTTACCGGGTTGTATTTCATTGACAGTGAGATTGGGACTACGATGTTTTTGTCATGCCATTAGACTAAACTGTGTTTGTCATTTTGAAGGGAATGGTCTTTAGGAGAGTTGGTATTTTAAGAGGAGAGAGATTCTAGAGGGAGCTCTGACTGGACTGGTATATCAAACATTTTACAAGCAACTTGCATCTTTTGTGACAATATGTCTTTAGATTCTTACAAGTCTAGTCATACATCCCCTCTATCCAGAAAGCATTTAGCTGTCACTGCTTCTTTCATCCTCTTCGTGTTTGAAAAGATATGGGATTTATTTGCTAGTCAAGAGAAGTCTAGTGTCAAGAACCAATACTTTACTACATCGCTCATTAGTATTCTGCACCGCTAAGTGGAAAAAATATCTAATCTTTTGCCAGAGAAAGAGTGGGAAATCATTTGGCATAAATCACATGCATCAACAAGACAAAGGGCTTGGCTACACTTACAAATTTGCAGCGCTGCAGCAGGGTGTGAAAACACACCTCTGGCGCTGCTGCAAATGCGCGCGCCCAGCCCCAGCGCTCCAGCGCTGTCCGTTATTAGACCTAGTCCTCTAACACATGGGCATTTTACCATTCCCCAGTGCAGATACTTCTCTTGCTAGTTCTGTCACTTGGATACTAACAGCTGCAATTTCAAGAGATAATTTTATCACAATGGAAGGAACCAAATACCCCTTCTGCAATGGCAAATGGATTGTATGCCCTATGCATGAAATAAGCAAACTTGTAACCATGCTCTGTATATGTTTGGGGATATTTCTTCTTAGTTCAGAGTATAATGTTTTTCCGCAGCCTGAGCAATACCAATCTGTTTATAAACTCAGTTTGGCTTCACTTTTTTTTTAAATTCCCATGAGCAAGACAGCGATACACACCAGACTATGCTATTAGAAGGTGTCACAGGGTGGGCTGGGCCTGCAAAGGGTGTTAAGAGCTGTGTGTAAAGAGCTGCACACAGGAATCCATTTGCTGTGCACAACAACATGTATTATTGGTCCTCGAAATCCCAGGAGCTATGCTACGTGTTCCTGAGCACCAGCTATCTTCCCACCAGATATCTGGCACCGTATCGGTTAACTAGCTATTTACATATATAGCCATCATAGAGTGACCAGACAGCCCAATATTAGGGGCTTTGTCTTATATAGGATCAGGGGCGGCTCTAGACATTTCGCCGCCCCAAGCACGGCATCATGCCGCGGGGGGGTGCTCTGCCGCTCGCCGATCCCGCGGCTCCGGTGGACCTCCCGCAGGCGTGCCTGCGGAGGGTCCTCTGGTCCCGTGGCTTCGGTGGAGCCGCAGGACCAGAGGACCCTCCGCAGGCACGCCTGCGGGAGGTCCACCGGAGCTGCAGGACCAGAGGACCCTCCGCAGGCATGGCACCGAAGGCAACCTGCCTGCCACCCTCCCGGCGACCGGCAGAGCACCCCCCACGGCATGCCGCCCCAAGCACGCGCTTGGCGTGCTGAGGCCTCGAGCCGCCCCTGTATAGGATGCTATTATTCCCCCACTCCCAATTTTTCACACTTGCTATCTGGTCATCCTAAGTGCTCCACTCATTTATAGAGCACTCACAACAAGGGATTAAACCCCCAGTACAGCCTGCAGCTAGATGAGGTGACTGGGTCATGTGACAGCAGCCTGAAGGTAGAGCCATTATAAAAGGCAGCCTTTTCCACAGCAGCAGAGGTTTGGAGGGTGGCTCTCTGGCAGTGAGGACTGTGTTTGGCTTAGGGAGAGCCAAGCAGCGTCAGGAGTGGGGGGAGAGGAGCCTGTGACTGCAACCTCAGTGCAATAAAGTGGATTATTTGTGCTGGGAAAGGAAGAGTTTGCACCTGGCATGGCTGAGCAAACTGATTACATTAGTCTTGTGTTATGTCCTAATTAAGGGGGGGAGGAAATGTGAGTAGGCTGCATGCAGGTCAGTGGAGAGTCAGAGGAAAAGTGGAGGCCTGGCTGCCCGATGCTGGGATGGAGCAGACTGGCTCTCTGATGGTAGGTTGCTACTATAGCTTTCAGCTCTCCATCTGCCCTATTCCTGAGTCTCACTTACACCTCTCTAGCAGTGTAACAGGGCTGTGGTAATACACGCTGGGCCTGATTCGCAGTTCACTTAGATTTTCTGAACGTCACTTGACTATGCGTTATGGAGCTGTAACATTCCTGTTCATGATAATGCTTTGGGTTATGCCTCCTGAACGCTTTCTCCTTTGCTAACCTGTCTCTGGCCCCCTTTAGTCTTGTCCAATGACTGTGAAATGTCAACACACTGCAATGGCAGTCATTGCAAACCACCATGTGGGATGTGTCTCCTTTGCCTGCTCTTTCCAGAGCGTTTGGTCGCCACGCATGCCTCTTCTGTTGGCTTGAGTGCCCTGCTTCTAGAACTCTTCTTATATAGAAGGTAGCGTAGGCAATAGGGCTTGAGAGGGGATTATGGGCTAGCCCCAGAGATACCTGAGCATTTGGCTTTACAATTACAACCCCCGCTGATCTGGCAAGGCGGGAGGATGCACAATGTGTGTTTCCTGGGTACCCTGGAATGTTGGTGTAGAATATCGGGGAAGGAAGTAGCAAGATGACACAATAATTAGTTGTGATTCTTCTCTCTGTTTACCAAGTACCAAGGGGCCAGTGAGCCATTAATCCACTCCTGACCGAGCTGAAGCAGATAAGAGATGACTGGGTGGCAGAGGAAACCAGGGGGAGAGAGGCTGTAATTTATCAAAACAGTGACCGCTTCGTCCAGGAACTAGCTGTTTGGCTCCCTTGGAGCTGGGGTGGCAGAGGAGCTCCAGAGTTTGCTTCAGCCCTTAAGTAGCTTTCACTAATTATTTGATGCAAAAATGTAGCTACTAATTGCGCAATTAACTACTGGTCCCACTACAGCTAGTTACTTTCTTCTCCTCCTGTGCCTACCATTTACTCTAGCCCCATTTACTCTAGTGTGTGTGCATCGGGTCAGTGTACACGGTCATACAAGTTCCGGTTCTGTGACTAGTTCAGCAATCTCATGCGGTGTAATTGTGCTCATGCTACTAGCAGTTTCTATACTTAAAACTTCTACCGCAAATGGGTCTGGTCTGAGAGAACCTGAGTTGCTAATGAATCTGTGCTCACTGAGCTTATAAAAGTGGGGGCTGGGCAAAGGTAATTCACATCATAAAGATTCAGAGGGAGAGAAGTTCCCTGGCTTGGGGCTTTTGCATGCAGCAGGACAGCATGTAATCCCTTTGCGTACGTGCTGACTTCCTGAAGCAAAAGGCAAAGCTGAGGATGCTCCAGGACACAGCCAGTATGCTTTTGTTGATGGCATAAAACTGTGTGGAAATGGGAAATAAGCATGAATAACTGTCCCCAATGTCATATGGACAAGCTCCTATCTATGACTTGCAGCACATTGCTCTAAGAACATTTTTTTTGTTATATTAGCAGCTGCACAATTTGGTCCCCTCCTAGCTAGCATGCACACAAAATTGAAAATAATGCAGCGTGCTTCCACAGTGATTCTTGTTTTGCATGTGTCTTGTAGTGTTCTATTTAACTGCTGCTCTGTGCCCCCCCACAAGTGGCTGCATTTTGTAGTGGTTGATATATCCCATACCTATTTCTCAAAGATTGTGTGAGATTCAATTAATATTTATGTAGCACTTTATTTTTGCTGAGGATAAAAAGCAGAGTATGGAATATTAGATGAAGGGCAGGGCTTTTCCATTCAGACATGCACAAGACCTGTAGGGGGAAGCGTCTTTGAGAGTATGCCTTGGGCACTGGGGATGGGATAGGGAACAGATGCAGGACCCTAGGATTACATTTGATTCTGGTCTGGGGGGCCTCACTCCAGATTTTACTAAACATCACAAACCCACAAGCACAGCTGGCACTAATGGCCTCCTTACTGGCAGCCTCAGAGGAGAGACTAAAAATTGAATGTACTGTGGCAACTTAAGTCTCCTTTCTATCACTACTTCAGGGTAACTGCCCCTGTATTCCCCCGTCCATGGCTCACTGCCCGAGTTCCCAAGCAGTCTCAGATCTCCAACCATCATCTGCCCGGGCACTGGGCAGGGACACCTGCCCCTCTCTCTTCTGACTGAGGGGTTGCAAGGCTGCACAGCTTCCTGCCTTACACTGTGATAGCCAGGGCCGGCTCCAGACCCCAGCACGCCAAGCGCGCGCTTGGGGCGGCATTTTGCCGGGAGGGTGGCAGGCGGCTCCGGCGGACCTCCCGCAGGCATGACTGCGGAGGGTCCGCTGGTCCCGCAGCTCCGGTGGACCTCCCGCAGAAATGCCTGCGGAGGGTCCGCTGGTCCCGCGGCTCCGGTGGAGTATCCGCAGGCATGCCTGCGGGAGGTCCACCAGAGCCGCGGGAGCAGCGGACCCTCCACAGGCACGTCTGCAAGAGGTCCCCCAGAGCCGCAGGACCAGCGACAGCCAAAGCGCCCCCCGCGGCGCAGCGCCCTGCTTGGGGCGGCGGAATTCCTAGAGCCGCCCCTGGTGATAGCCCCAGCAAGCCAGCCTGTGTAAAGGCCAGCACCTGAGCTCTGCTTTACGTCCACGGGCTGCAAACTGTGTGTTGCCAGCAGTTACAAGTCCCCACACAGCTCCTTCTAACAAGCACATTTTTTTCCTTAAGAGAAAAGCATCACAGCAAACACAGAATAGAACCTAGGTCTCCTGAATGCCAGTCCTGTGCTTTATCCACTAGGTCACACAGCCTCCCAAGTGTAAAGTGGGAGTGATTTGCTCAGGGTGACACAACAGGCCAAGGGCAGCATGAGGACTAGAACCCAGAGCTCCTGACTGCCAGTCCTGTGGCTGCCCCATTGGCCCACACTGCCTTCAGCAGGGCACTCAGCCCACTGCCTGAATAGTCACTGTAACAAGTTCAGTACAAAGTCAACACCAAGCAGCTTGTGTAGGGCCACCCAGAGGATTCAGGGGGCCTGGGGCAAAGCAATTTCAGGGGCCCCTTCCATAAAAAAAAGTTGTAATACTATATTCTTGTGGGGGCTTGGGGCAAATTGCCCCACTTGCCCCCCCTCTGGGCAGCCCTGGGCTTGTGTCTGGCCTATGCAGAGGTCGGGTTGGAAGCATGTAATGGTCCCAGAACTCCATAGCAACGCTACTGCCCTGCTGCCCCTCAGAGGCAGGCCCTCCTGCAGGCCCTGTCAAGCTCAGCATAGCTCCAGCCTCTCTGAGCAGCAGCACAAGGCCAAGGCTGTCATGTTCGTCTAGTAGCTGAGCCAGTCATGCTATATGAAGGTTTCTGTCATTCCCTCTCCTCCCCACTCAACTGTATGAAGAACTTAAAAGTTTACTGACTTGTGTGCTGTAACCTGAGGGGAATCTGGGTGCTTAATA
This sequence comes from Mauremys reevesii, assembly GCF_016161935.1. Classification (NCBI taxonomy): domain Eukaryota; kingdom Metazoa; phylum Chordata; order Testudines; family Geoemydidae; genus Mauremys; species Mauremys reevesii. The sequence goes on along the minus strand of NC_052626.1, from coordinate 139,618,078 downwards.
TTCTTGGATAAACAAAACCTTCGGCTTCTATTAAAAGCTTTGCCTATTGACTTTGTCATTTGTCTACAAGGGTTTTCTCCTCTGGGCTCTAAGCATCCCTATGCAGAGCAGAAGCATTTGCTCTGACCAAGGGAGGAATAGAACGTGGCGCAAACGGCCTGTGTACTAGAGACATTTTAAAATGGTTTGTATGATACGTTTGTCGTGCATTGGTAACAGCTCTCGTTCCTTCACCTTTATATTCAGGATGAATGTTCGCTTCGATTAGGCAAAATAACAAGATTGTTCCATGCATTCCAAATAGTTGCCAGTTGTAGTTGGACATATTCCGGGAGGTTTCATCACATGACATAATCTTTAATTTAATTTAATTTCAGTTGGCTTGGCTGTTTTAAATACTTAGGAGCTGTTTCTAGACTTTGCTCTTTGTCTCCTCCCAAGAAAGAAGCATTTTACAGGAAGGGGAAGTCCTTCCTGCAGGCACGGTACATTGCATTGAGTATTATTGTTTGTCTGGCATCTGTAGGTGAGACCAAAGAAAACCGATTGGAAGGCTAATATTCAGGTAGGTCCAAAGAAAGCTGGATTAAAGTTTCTGGAGTTTTAGGTTAGATTTCAATTCCACAGCATAAGAAGGACTGAGTGGTTTATTGAATGTCTGCCAGCATTCATGATGGCAACCCAAGAGCTTGACAGTCTCAGCGTTTTTGAAACACGAGCGTTTGTTTCCTTCCCAACTGGCCTGGAATCAGGAATCTTTGTGACATTAAAGAGCCAAAACACAGTATAACAATGTGGGTTGAGCCAAAGTCAGTCTGTATTTCCTAGGAGTGAAAGACGCTGGGAATGAATTACTACCCCAGTCACCTTGATGCAGTGGCGGATTAACAAATCTGTCGCCCCTAGACCCTCAAAAAATTGCCACTCCCCCGCGCGCCAGCTCACCTCCACTTCCTCGCGGCAAGCCTGGGAGGGAGGGGAAAGAAGGGGAGTTGTGGCGCGCTCGGGGGATGGCGGTGGTGGAGCGGAGGTGAGCTGGGGCGGGGAGCGGTTCCCGACTCCTCCCCCCGGGTTACTCCCTGCACCCGCAGGCCCCAGCTCACCTCTGCTCCGCCTCCTCTGAGCACGCCACTACTCGCTTCTCCCTCCCTCCCAGTGCTTTCACGTGGCAAGCCTAGGAGAGAGGTGGAAGGAGGGAAGTGCGGCGTGCCTGGGGGAAGAGGCGGGCTGGGGATTTGGGGAAGGGGCAGAGTTGGGGAGGGGGTGCGAACAAATTTGCCGCTCCTGCAAATTTGCTGCCCTAGGCCTAGGCCTTGTTGGCCTAGGCGATAATACGCCACTGCCTTGATGTCTCTCTTTCTGTCGCATCAGAGGTGCATTGTCCTGTGCAGGCAAATGGCAGACTATGGCATGGGACCTAGTCCAGCACCGGTCAGGCCTACAAGATCTCACACCTCACCAGTGCCTATAGCATAATAGAGGGCAGTCGGTAGGTATGGTACATGCAGGTGAGCCACAGCATCTAGGGTGACTGTACAGAGAGCAGAGGAGGAAAATCCAGAGTGGAGAAGCCCAGACTAATGAGGTGAAAATCGGTAACAAAAAACTCCTAACACATTTTCTGCCACAGTCTTTTGGCAAAATCTTTTTGGGTTGTTTTTTTTGGGGGGCCTTTCCATAACAATACCTAGCTCTTAGAGCGCTTTTCATCAGTAGATCTTAGAACAATCATCATCACTAACGTATTTATCCTCACAAAACCCCGGCCATAAATGTGACCCACTAAGAAACCCTCCAGCAAGGTAGTGCAGTTAATTGAGTATTTGGTTTGGGTGGGGTCTGAAACACTGGGGGGGGAAAACTTGTTTCAAAGTGGACATGTTTCAAAATGTTCAGTGAACAGAAATGTTGGAAAAAAGGTTTGTCGTATTGATGGGAACATTTTGGTTGAGCCCAAAATGAAATTCTTCATTTAGATTTCAAGCTTTTTATAATGTGTTAAAATGTTTTTTAAATAAAACTGAGGAAATTTCAAAACAAAACATTTTTCCAAAATGAAAATTCAACAAGTTTTTTGGTTTGGAAATGCCAAAATGAACCTTTTTTGACATTCTCGTTTTTGTTTTTTTTAATTTACTTCCAAAACAGTTTCCTGAAATAGACCCAAATTTGCAAATTGTTTTGGTCGACCTGAATATTGTGTTTTTTGACTGAAAGTTTTGCCCAGCTGCACCCTCCAAAGTCATCTCTTGCCTGAGGGCAGCCTGGGTTTTGCTCTGGCTACTAGGGTGACCAGATATCCTGATTTTATCGGGACAGTCCCGATTTTTGGGTCTTTTTCTTATATAAGCTCCCATTACCCCCACCCCCATCCCAATTTTTTACACTTGCTGTCCGGTCACCCTCCTGGCTGCGCCAATAGAGTGGAACAATTAAGTAGGAGTTCTGCCTTGTTTATCACATTAGACAGCCACAAATCCAAACTTCTGGGATGCAGTCAGCTCCCTAAGTTGAAGTGCTCACATTCTGTATTGTCTTTTCCTGTCTCTGCTCTATATTCCTGGAGCAGAGGAAACAAATGTCACATGCTTGGCAAGGGAAGATACAGTAGTAGCTGGCGTAGCTTGACTGTACAGCATATAATTTTCCTAATGGTCTTCATTGGGCATTACATGTCACTTCATTTCTGCATAAGCAGCAACAAAGGAAGGGACAAGTGCATTGGTTGTAACGAAGAGAAGTGTTGCACTGTGAAGGGACTCGCATATTGCTTGGGAGGCAGAGAGGGGTTAACCTGAGCTGTGGGATAGCAGTCAGGCTACTTTTTATGTCTGTTCAAAATATTCAGCTTTAGAAAGGGGAAATACATGGCTGGGGCACATTCCATTATGCCAGCCATAATAATATAGTGCCATTCACTGCAAAATTATAGAGGTGGGGGGAATAATAGGCTAGCTTAGTGAAACTCCTGGGTGTATCAGTTTTTATCATTCATTCAACCAAATTCTGCCAGGTTAATGATCAACTAATTTCTCCTTCAACGTTATCTTTTCTTCCAGAATAAAACATTTAACATACACCAATTAGAGCTGTGTTCCTCACTTCAGACCTTGATCCTGGAACAAAAATATTTGAGTTTAGAAATTAGCTTTATTACAAAAAAAGGTTTGTTTTTGTTCCAGGCAAATGGCTGGCTGGATGCAGATTGTTAGAATGCCAGGCTGTCAGGTCGCAAGGTTTGTCTGACTCCTACACATACTGCAGACTCTTGAGTACTTTCTAAACCAAGGCAAAATTCTTTGCTTGGAGACTTTGCCTGGAGTTCTGCCACTCCCATCATTGCGCCAAAACCAAATTGTTTTGAAAGAGCCTTCCAGGGTAATGTCCATTCTGAATTCAGCTCTTCATCCTGTTAATGAATTAATTCACATTCAACAACAAGTGGCTTCTGAGTGCTCTGGGCCCATGTCACAGATCAGTGTTTCCCCCATGCTGCAGTGGGCTTGCATTGGCGTGAATCCTGCCCATCACTCTGTTGGGGGGGATTGTGTGCCTTCTCTCCATTCAACTGGGTTCTTCTCACTGTCTGTTCTGAGCCCTCACTCAAAGGGGCCAATGTGATACCAAATGTGTCCACTTGTATAACACAGGCCAGAGGACTTCCCTGATGGGAGCAGATCTGTTAGAAAACCATCTCATCTTGGTATACAGACTTCCAGTGATAGTGAATCCACCACAACCCTTGGTACATTGTTCCAATGGTTAATTACCCTCACTGGTAAACATTTGCACCATATTTCCAGTCTGAATTTGTTTAACTTCAACCTCCATCCACTGGATCTTGTGATACCTTCATCTGCTACATTAAGGAACCCTCTATTCTCAAATGTCTGCTATCCATGTAGATACCTGTAGACAGTGTTCCAATCACCCTTAACCTGGTGAGCTCCTTTCACTATCAGGCATGCTTTCCAACTCTACTGTAGTCTTGTAGGCTCTCTTGAACTCTGCAATTTTTCAACATCTGTCTTGAATTGTGGCTATCACAGCTGAACACTGCATTCCAGTAATGGTCGCACCAGTGCCAAATACAAGAGAATATAGCCTCCCTTTTCCTACTCACTATTCCCCTATTTATACATCCAATGATCACCTTAGACCTTTCAGCCACAGTATTGCACCGGAAGCTCATGTTCAGCTGATTATTCACCATGAGCCCAAGTCTCTTTGTGTCCCTGTTTCCCAGGATAGTCATCCATCCTGTAAGTATGGTCTGCATTCTTTGTTCTGTGAGGTATAGCTTTACATTCGACTGTACTGAAATGCATATAGTTTGCTTTTGGTCAGTTTCCCAAGCAATGCGGATCATTCTGTATCAGTGACTTCACCTTTTTGTTATTTCCAACATCCTCAGTCTTTGCCATCTGCAAACTTTCAGAGAGTGTTTGTGTTTTCTTCCAGGTCATTGTTATCAATGTTAAATAGTGTAGGGCTGAGATCCAATCGCTGAGGGATCCTGCTAAAACACACCCATGTAATAATGATTCCTCATAGGTCTCAAAATGTATTTATATGTCTGTTCAGTTTTTAATCCATTTAATGTGTGCTATGTTGATTTTTGTATTTTAGTTTTACTCAAAATGTCTTGTACTAATGCAAGTCTAGGTATGTTCCATCAATTCTCTTACCTGGAGTGGCATCTGGACCTATTTCTTCTCTTTTGTTAGACTGACTCAAGCCCCATTCCAGTAGCTAGGTCTGCCTTCTGGGAAGGTCTGGTGCAGTGTTTTATAAGGTCGATTCCTGGTGATGAATCTACAATATGGTGCAACATAAAGGCAAGAAGCCTAGAGCCTACACAAGGAAAATTACCAGACTTATCAGTCTGGCTTATGGCCTTGAAATCCATAAAATTGAGAACTAAGGGCTGAAGTGCTTCATGTTTGAGCTCCTGTTTGCCAGGTTACCCCACGACCACTCTTTAAATACCCTCCCACACATGTACATGGGAGGGTTTGGGGAAGAGATGAGGCTCTGGTCTCTGCATTCCCTGCCTTTGGGAATTTAAAGAAGCTCCTTCACCCTGTTAGCATTTATTTTTAAAATAAGAAACCAAGCCCCCCAGAGCAGCATCTTCTCTAAGGCAGCTCCAGCTGGACCTGCTTAGGATCCTTACAGTGCAACAACCAACTGGAAACTTGATGGCCCATTGTGATCATCGGGGGCATAATTAAAATGACAATGGATAAAAATGGGCCAAAGAACAGCCACTTGGAGGGTGGATGAAGTTCTGTTGGTGCCTGGTAACATCCACTCACGTTCTCCGCCCCAAGTGATTGAACACGGGGAATGCCCTTTCCATGCCCCAAAGGTGGGGCTATACCTACCTGGACCTGTTTGTCATGCGGAGCAACAGAAAGTGCCAGCTGTTCTGCTCTTTTCAGAACCACAGCCACGGCTCCATAGTGGATGCCTTTCACCTCCTGAGGATGGGTCACCTGTTCTAGGCATTCCCACCCTTCCCTCTCCTATACAAAGTCCTCCTCAAGGGTCCAGCAGGACAGGGCTTCAGTGACCCTCATAGCTCGCAGGGCCAGGCTGGTGCACTGGTTCACCACATTGCTGAACGTACAGTATCAGTGGACAGGCCGGTAGCCCTTCCTGTGCTCCCAGACCTCATCGCGCCGGACCACGATCAACTACAACACCCCGACCTGGAGTCCCTCCACCTCCTGGCGTAGAAACTCCCTAGCTGAACCTGTTTGAACTGCAGTGCTCAGACTCTGTTAGGGAAGTTCTGTTGGGGAGCAGGAAGCCCTTCATTCGCACAACGTACCTGGTGAAGTGGAAGCGTTTCTCCATTTGGTCCCTACAGAAAGGTACCTCCCCGCAGCAAGCTAGACTACCTTCTGTACCTGAAACAACAGGGGTTGGTGAGATCATCTGTTAAAGTGCACCTGGCTGCCATCTCAGCCTTCCATCCAAGCATGGTGGTTAGTTTGGTCTTTGGACATCACATTTTTGGTTGGTTTCTCAAGGGCTTGGATAGGCTTTATCTGCAGGTGCAGCAGCCTGTCCCCCAGTGGGATCTGAACCTGGTTCTCTTTAGACTTATGGGGGGCCCCCTTTGAGCCTATGGCGACCTGCCCTCTATCCTACCTGTCCTGGAAGGTGGTTTTTCTTGTGGCCATAACCTCGGCCAGAAGGGTCTCTGAACTCACAGCGTTGACTTCCGAGCCCCCCTACATATTTTTTTATAAACACAAGGTGCAGCTACACCCTCCCCCAGCATTCCTACCCAAGGTAGTCTCACACTTTCATGTAAACCAGGACATATTTCTACCGGTATTCTTTCCTAAACCTCATGCCAGCAACAGAGAGTGAGTGATCCATTCTCTGGAGTTCAGGTGTGCCCTAGCCTTCTACATTGAACCCACAAAGCCATTTCGTAAGTCACCACAGCTCTTTATTGCAATCACCAAAAGGATGAAAGGGCTTCCCATCCTGTCCCACTGCATCTCATCGTGGATCGCGTCCTGCATCAGAACATGCTAAGATTCCAGCCCCAGCATTGACGGCACACTCCACAAGCCACTGCATTCCTCACACAAGTCTCTATTCAGGACATATGCAAGGCAGCAACATGGTCTTCCGTCCACACCTTCACGTCGCGCTATGCCATCACCCAACAGGCGAGGGATGATGCAGTCTTTGGCAGGGCAGTCCTGCAATCAGTGAACTCTGACCCCTCCTCCATGGAAACTGCTTGGGAGTCACCTATTGGAATGGACATGAGCAAACACTCAAAGAAAAAAATGGTTGGTTACCATCTTGTAACTGTTGTTCGAGATGTGTTGCTCATATCCATTCCAAATCCTGCCCACCTCCCCTCTGTCAGAGTATTCCGGCAAGAAAGAACTGAGCAGGCGGCAGGTCAGCAGTGTCCTATATACACTGCCATGAAGGCATCTATGTGGCCCCACCCCTGCCACGCCCCATTCCAACCCCTTCCCCAAATCCCTGGCCCCACCTCCTCCCCCTCTCCCAGCATGCCACCAAACAGCTGTTTGGTGGTGGTCGGGGGAAGCGCTGGGAGGTAGATGGAGGAGTGGGGATGCGGCACGCTCAGGGGAGAGGAGGAGGACGTTGGGTGAGGGGAACTTGGCTGCCACCCACTAATTTTTCTCTGGGGGTGCTCCTGCCCCAGACCACCCATGGAGTTGGCACCTATGCAGCTAGGGTAAAACCTTCTGATGATTATGCATGTGGTGTGTGCACACCTGTTGGAATAGACATGAGCAACACATCTCAAAGAACAACAGTTACGAGATGATAAGTAACCATATTTTTCTTACAGGGAAAGTGAGAGGCAGGGATGGGCCTTTCTACAACAAAGGAGAAGATTTTCAGCATCCTAAGGAAAATGTATCTGTCTGTATGTATGGAAACAGAAATAATTCCTCTTTGGTTTTGTTTTGCTTCTTCAGAAATAAGATCATCAGACCTGATAATTCTTTCCAAGCCCCCCCCCCAGGGTGTTAGGTCTCATTGAACAGGTATCAATAGGGGCGGTGAGCCATCAAGGCCAGCATCCTAGCACCGAATTCTGAGTGAACGAGAAACTGATGCTTTCACAATTTGCAATTCAATATGACGCTATCAATTTGTCTCATTTAGACTCTTACCACAAACAGTGCCAGCTTTTCCAGTGATATGAAAGGTGTTAATGTGAAGGCGCACATTAATGTGTCTGATTATTGTCTGAAAAAGCACAGTATTAAGTCAGCTTTAATTGCAACTTGCTGTTAGCACATTGAATTAGGTAAGTTAAAGTGAGTTGCGCTGGTTAATGTGAGCTATCCAAGTGAGGCTGTGTAAATGCTATCCTTCCAACAACTCATTCTACATGATTGAGAAGAAAGGTTGCAGGTTACCTTCTATCCAGATGCAGAAAATCTCATCTCTTCCTTATGAAGATCCAAATCAGGACATGGAGAAAGATGGTGTTACAGAAACTGTGCAAGAAGAAGAGAAGCTGGTTGTGCAGGGCACTTTCTCCAGGGTGAAATGTTTGCTGGCATTGAGGGACGGCCAAATGCTGACTAACCACCTAAGAAGCAGTGCGGAAGCCTGATGCTGGCCCTTGGCACAGGGTGAATTTTGCCCTCTGTGAGGATTGGGGATTTGGTATAATCTCAAATGCTAAATCAAAGTGACTCTTCCAAGGAAGGCCTCCAGGCGTTCAGAAAAACCCTCCTCTCATTCTGTTCATCCTTTGCATGCTGTTCTGGGCCTGCAGTCAACCCCCCCGTTCCCCCCTGGAAGAAGGAAATGGGCTTTTTGGGGAGTCTTAACAGATGCCATATATTGGACAGTTTGTGTTCTCTGAAGCAAACCCTGTAAACTAGGAATTCATGTGCCAACAAATGCCAAAAATAAAGGGCCTTCCATTTTCACATCTCTTCCAGAAAATACCCTGTCTTGCATCAGGTGTTTCCACAAGTACTGCAAAGAAACAATGTAACGGAGGTGGTAAATTCACATTCTGTAGGCATTTATTAACCCTAAACATTTACATAAAGCGGTGAAATCCTGTTGCTCACAGGATGTAGTGTGAGCTGTGCAGCATGCAGTGCTGTTGAGAGGGGACATCGGCAGTAATTTATAGACTGTTTTTAGAATCCAAGCATGGAGTGCTAGACACTTTCCAAACACTCCAGACTTGGTCCCTGCTTCAAGGAGCTCACAATCTAGGGGAAGGTCAGCCCAAGGAAAAGCTTTCCAGGTTCATTGGCCCAGAGCAGCATCCCAAAAGCCAATGGAAACACTCAGAACAGCGATTTCCTTTATTGCGCACCCCTCACACCATGGTTTCCCAGCACTTTGCAGACAATAACTTTATTAAGCCTCAGCATCCCTGGGAGATGGGTCCCTATTGTACTAATGGGGAAGCAGATGTGCTCGCTGTCTCAATTACATCTGGGAACTACCAATATGTGAGGCTGGCTGTTGGGTCCACACCCGCTTTTAAACTAGCCCCTGCAGATTTGGTGATTTACTTATACTATATTGTTTTATGGTTTGGATGCGGACTTGCAGCCTCTGCCTCCTCTGAATGCCAGGCTCCAAGTCTTGGGGATACTGGTGTCACAGGAGGCAATGGCTCTGGTACGTGTTCTTCTGCCTTGTTTAGCTCTGCTGGCTCAAGTCTCTTCTCGAAAGAAGCATTGGTTAGGTGAGGTTACAAATGAGTCTGAGTGACTGACGAACACATCCCAGTAGCTCTGTTTGTAGCCAGCTTCCTCACTGCTGACACTTAGCTTGATACATAGGGGCAGGTGGCCCATCAGCAAACCCAGCAATGCTGAGGAAAGAATGCATGCTTTTGGCAGTGCAAGCCGGGCTGGAAAGAACAATGTTTGGAGGTCTGCATCAGCTCCCTGGGTCTCTTAATTTGCAAAGCATCTCCTCAGTTGTGAGTTATTTAGTATGCTCCAGTTTCATGCATTACTGTACAATAAGGATGTAGTGGATCCAGAGATGTCTCTGATTCTCTATAGGACACAACACATGTCATTGTTGCAACTCTGTTTTTCAGCCACCAGAATCCTCTTTGTATCATATTGCCTTCCTCCCCTGGCATGGATTGTCAGCGGGGCTGGAAACCAGGAACTTGAGAGCTGCACCAGACTTCTCACTGCTTCAGCTAGAGAAGCAGCTCCATTCAGAGTCCAAGGCCAGCATGGACCATTGACCATCTGTCTGACCTCCCCGTATCGCACAGGCCAGAGACCTGCCCCACAATCCTTCTGAGAGCAGAGCTCTCAGAAAAACGCCCACTCTGGATTTTAAAATTGCCTGTGATGGAGAATCCACCACAACCCTTGGTAAATTGTTCCATGCATAATTACCCACACTGTGGGAAACACACGCCTTACTTCCAGTCTGACTCTGTCTGCAAGATTGAAGAGCCCATTATTAAATATTTGTTCCCCGTGTAGATACTTATAGACCATAATCAAGGCAGCCATTAACCTCCTCTTTGTTAAGCTAAATAGATTGAGCTCCTGGAGTCTAACCCTGTAAGGTGTGTTTAAGTGGTAGCAGTAGTAAACTGTTGCCTTCTAGTGGCCCAGCCACTAGAGGGGAGATGTTGCCATTCTGCCAGTTCTATACTGCTCCTCCCAAGATAACTGAGCTCTTTTCAACTCTACCAACAAGTCAGTGCTTCTCCTGAAAGGAGCCACAACAGCAGGCTTCCTTCTGCCTCTATTCTGAGCCAGCTCCCCCATCATCATTACTAAGGAGCAAGAGCCTTTGAAAAGCGAATTACAATCTGGAAGTTCCAAACACAATGCTCTTCAGAAATTAAATTAGAAGCATTAGGCTGTTGATCAAGTGCATGCTCCTCTTCATGCCCAACATATGGACATCTCTCTCTCCCCCTCTCCCCAAATCTTCTTCAGAAGTACACATTGCCATGCTGTCTGGAGTTGCCAGGGCGACTACTCTCCAATCACATAAAGCCTCTCTAGTTGGGATAAAAAAGAGGCCAAAACGTATGGTGCCCCTTTACAAAAGACCAGATAGACAAGGTGAGCCGACTGGCAGATTTACTGCCTGGCAATTTCCTCAGCAGAGGAAGATTAGGTTGGAATTTAAAGGCAAAGTTCTAAAAAGCTAAATACTCAGAGATGAGGGCTTGTCAGGCTCTTTGCTCAGTTCTTAGTCCCCATTCCTTGTATTTGCTGAGAAACCTCATTTACCCCATCCATACCTATAGCAACTAATGAGCTCTCTGTCTGTGCAGGTGAGGGTTAGCTAGAAGTAGTCTGTGGACCTGTTCACATCCTGTTTCATGAGCATACAGGTAGCAAGATTTGGGTGTCTTGGTGTTTAGACGTAGGGAATGAGCAGAGTCCAGTAAATGGAAGAGAAGCCTGGGAAGATCTGTGATTGAATGATGATTGTCACATTGGCAGCCCTTCCCTGAGGCCCTTTAGAAGCACTATCTGCAAATGGATAGGCTTTCCACTAGCAGCCATGAATAATGCAGCGTGATTGCAAGAGTTGATTAGAACGAACTATTCTGGTAAAACCCTCTGCTGGGAATTGGGCTCCATTGTAGAAATACTGTGCATTAGGCAGACTAATACGCTCATTCAGATCAAACCCAAGCTAAGTGTAATGCTGTGGTGTGCAGCTGATGGCACCTTGCTGAGCAAGGAGGAGTAGTGGTGTTCTGTGGGAACCACCACCACAGTGATACGGGGGCAGTTCCGTGGCTCTGTGAGGAACAATCTCCCAGCTAATAGCAAGTTTGCTCATGACACCCCAAATGATACAGCACTAGGGCAAGATGATCTACTAGGCCAGTGAAACCGAATCAGGAAGGCAAATGAAAATCACATTGCATCACATCCAGAGGGTGGTATGTGAAGCATGTTCATAATGGCCTGTAGTCTGTGCTTTGTTCCAGGCTGTCCACAATGCAGCGTCACATCAGTTAATGAGATTGACAAATAGCATAATGTGCAGCAGTCCTGCCCAAGAAAAGTAGTGTCAAGGGTTGCTGTCATGGTGACAGGCATCTCCCCATCTGTGTGGTCAGGGTACTGGATTAGGCATCAGAAGACCTGGGTTTTGTTCTCAGCTTTGCCACCGAGCTGCTGGGTGACCTTGGGCAAATCACTTCCTTTTCCCGGGCCTCAGTTTCCCCTCCCAGTCTGTGTCCATCTTGTTTGTTTAGACTGAAAACTGTGGGGAAAGTGCCGTTCTGACTAGATTCATGGGCAGTGCCCAGCACAATGGGGCCCTAATCTTGGCTGGGCCCTCCAGGTGGTGCTGTAATGCAGCGTATGGATAGGGTCCGAGGCTGCGGCCTAGGGTCCCAGGCAGCATCTCAGCTCAGTTAGAATACAGGGTTTTTTAGCCGACTAAAGCTGTGCTTGGCCTGGCCTGAGATTTTTAATGGCTGTATAATGGCTGCTCCTTGATGTCGGGTGCTTAGCGTGGGGTTTTGTACAACGGTTGGAGTCAGAAAAGATATAGCATCTGTTTAAAATGAGATTTCGGAGCCGCTGACTTAAATACAATCCAGTTTGCAAGGATTCATGAACAGTGAGGCTGAGCTGATAGTGTTACCTCTGTACATCCACCGCCCCTCCCAAACGTGGGGGTCCCGGCTCATTACACTCCATAAATGATTTAATTAAGTTGGCAGGGCAGATGTGTAAGGATGTGCCTGAAGAAAGGGAGGGGTTCCATCGCCACCTAGAGGAAGTCTAGTGAACCTCGTTCAAATGGCTGTGGAAAAGCATTTACCACAATAAGATGAGTTGACTCATTGTTGAGAAACTAAAAATAAAACCAGTGTATGGGTCTGAGCAGCGGTGGTAGGGGGGTGGGGGGAATGTTGAGCCCTTTGTATCAGTTAGTAAAACAGAACGAGGGAGGCAAGCTGGTTCAGATGAAGAAAGTGTGAATCCTGGGCAAAGGCTCAACTTCCCAAGTCTCTGCCCACTAGCCAAAGAGGCCTGTGTCCTGAAGCATTGTTGGAATCATGGTATCTGTCTTGCCCCTCACATATTGGTGAGATAGAGAAACTTGGGATATGTTGCAATTTGAGCAGGAAGCTGACTGGTTTCTTTTTCACAAGAAACCTCAGTTGATCAGAGAATATTTGCAAAACTAGGATTTTTAAACAGGGCTGACTTCCCCAACAGATATTAACTCAGGAAAACAGCAGGCTTTTTAGTCCATGGTATCTAATTCAGGTGCACCACTAGCATTCAAAACGCATTTCCCAGAAGTGGGTTTCTGGGGTGAGAGAGAAGTGAAGCAGTTCTGAAGAGTGAAAAAGGAAAGAAGGATAAAAGAGTCAGAAAATGCAAAGGACGGACCTTGGTGCTTGGCTGGTTCTTACACACATCTAATGCTCTGTCTTCTCTTTTATTAAAGGAAAGCGTGGACCTGGGAGAGATCATGTTTTCCCTTTGTTATTTGCCAACTGCAGGTCGCCTCACCTTAACAGTAATTAAATGCAGGAATCTTAAAGCTATGGATATTACTGGCTACTCAGGTACGTGTGCATTTGCTCAAAGAGTTAGTGTCATTCCCTTTTACTCCCCCCACCTGGCAGCTTGCTGGCTTTGATGCTGTGCTAGTCTGTGGTGTTGCTGAGGTGCCCTGAGAAAGGGTGTGGGGTGTTTGTGTGCGCACAGATATATGAAGCTGTACTCACAAAACTTTAAACAATGAAACTAACTTGGAAAGCCAGCCCCAGGAGAGCGACAGGGGTGCACGACCCTCTCCGGAGCCACGCTCCACTTGGCCCGGGGAAGTGAGGAGGCAGTTACGGATCCTAATTCTCTGCTGGGCGTGCCATGCTGCATCACCAGTTACAACAGTGCGGTACTGGCAGATTGGAGCTCGGACACGTCCCTCCAGCTTCTCTCTGCACTCCTGGACACTGGGGGCTGGGGAATGATGCAGGCACTGGCTCCTGCAAGGGCATTCCCCTCCACGAAGGGAAATTTCTGCTAGCCACTTGCTGCCAGAATCTAGCCGTTTTGCCTGAATAATCTGACCTGTGATGAGTACAGGCATGTGACTGGGAATTCCACTACATGCACTGCCCTAGTGCTCCAGTGTGAGAGAGTTTAATCACCTAGCAAGGTTTTTGTGCATTCCTAGTTCCAAAAACCAAAATCTTGCCTGGGAACTCACCATGCACAAACACTAGTGTTTAACATGAAAGCCAGCCAAGTTTCTTACCTGGAGGTCTACAGAAGAACCTGAATTCTTCTGACAAACCTTTTAAGAAACAGTAATGCTAACTGAAGAGATCTCTGACCAGACTCAGATCTGCTCAAATGGAACCTGCTGCAGTGTGAAATGTCTGAGAATCCCATTTTCAGATGGAAGGCAGCTTTGTAGCTCTGCAATAACATGCTGTTTGTTTACTGCAACTTCCAAATGCATTGAGATTTCCCCAGCAGTCTACATAGCAACCAAGCTGTGCTCATAACTTACTCTGCCAAAACCAGCCACTGGTGAAGCAAGTGAGGTACAGCTGCCCTACCTCCTCTTTCCTCCCCCTGACGTTTCGCACCGAGAAAAAGGGCTTTTAAAGGCCGCTTCTTGCTATCAGGCCCCTGATGTGATGGCCAGTTATTTCCTCAACATGCAAACATGTCACTTAGACAATAAACTTGTATGTGCAAATTATGGAAACTTTCCTAGAGGATGGTCCTAGAAATAGGACATTTTTGGCTAAGATACAAAGGCATTTTGCTTTATCTAATTACTGTATGCTGAGTACCTGGGTGTCTCTCTGTCCCTGTCTCTCTCACTCCCCCCTCACCCCCCATCATACTGGCACTCATAGCTATGACAGCAAAAGATCTCTGTAAGTTAAGTTCCACTCCATATTTTGCTCTTCAAGGTGGCTGTGTTACATTTTTACTCTGTTCTACAAGTGCTGAAGTTGTCGTTTTGCTTCAGGAAATGTTTTAGGGTTGCTGTATTGTCAGATGCATTTGCAGATTCAGTTCAGCTCCATTGTGCTAGGAGCTGTACAAACTCGTAGGAAGACCAGGTTGTTTCACAAAAGAGCTGACAAAGTAAAATGACAAAAAGTAAACAGGGATTGAAAGCAGTGGGATGAAGGTGAAAACTGGCACACGGCAGGCTTGTTCTGTGGAACATTCCCTCCACTTTGAAATATAGCAAGGATTCTGTGGTAGGCACATGGCACCTTCCTGAGGTAACTTGGACACTGATGTATCAATGATGAAACCTAATGGGGGAAAAAGTACAAGGAAAGATTCTGTTCCCTGAAAAATTCTCCTTAAGAGACAGAGTTATTCTGAACTGATATAAACGGCAGTTGAACTGTCGTATTGTTGCAGAGAAATGAGTCATTGCTGCTCATTGGCAAAATGTATGTTGGGTCCCATTCTATTAGTTGGTCCACTACAGGATAATAGTCTACTACTTCTACCAGCTTCATGGAGTTACTCCTTTAGTTAAAGGGGTAGAAGGCTTTACTTTGGTGCTGAAGATCCTGGTTTCAAACCCTGCTGATGACCCATGTGAGCTGAGTTATTACACATTCATTTCCCAGTAGTGAATTGGTGAAGAGAGCAGTTCTTTGGGGGCCCCTCGTCCCCTTGGTCACAGTGGGTAGATTTCTGTCAGGTCAAATGTCTAATAATCATTGCTATAAGGGAAATTCGAGTGGGGTTCTTGTTCATGCCATTCCTGCATTGTATAGAACATGGGTTTAAATACATTTTCTTTTTCCAGCAAAAAAATAACCTCCCTTGTTTAATCTCAGTTTGCTGCTCACTCATGTTACTGAGCCCTGAGCTAGTGCTGTGGGACAGGAATTGGAATATTTGCAGGTAGGAGAGGGTGGAGTTTTTTTAATAAATTAGCTGAATGGAATGGCCTCTTATAAACATCCCACAGAGGTGGTGTTATGCATTGTATTTACCTCCTAGAGGACAAAATGATCCTCCATAAGCAGTAGGTTTTTCCCTTCCACTCTTCCTCAGATCCATATGTCAAGGTGTCTCTGCTTTGTGATGGGCGGAGGCTGAAAAAGAAGAAAACCACCATTAAGAAAAACACTCTTAATCCTACCTACAATGAGGCGATAATCTTCGACATTCCCCCAGAGAACATGGATCAAGTTAGTCTTCTTATCTCCGTCATGGATTATGATAGGTAGGTGGGCGTTTCTGGAGAGCAGAAAGAAAGGAAAATCCCATATGGCCTGGTTTTCCTGCTCCATTCCAAATCGCCTTGGTATTGCTCCCTGGATTACACAACCGGTTTGTGTCAACATGCGTCCCATAACGATGCATTGCAAACTGTCATGTATATTTAATGCTCTGGATAATTATGTTGCTAGAAACATGAGTACAATAAACCTGATCCTTAGCTTTTAAGTCATTTTCTTCTTGAATGAGTACAATATGCCCCGTAGCTGCAGAGTGTTGAGTGCATTTCATCTGAGCCATCATCCCTGTTAGAAGGCAAACTGCTTCCCCCAAAGTGGAGTGGTCAGTGTCTGAGGGATCCGTTTATTAATGAGCCCCAAGCACCTATTCTCATACCTCAGTTATCAGAACACGTGTCCATTGTGATCCTGCCTATTGACCTCATCTGGAGGTCAGCCCACATACTGAATCCCAAAAGGCCTGTGCTTGGATAAAACCATCAGCATGACTCTTATTTATATTTTGGTAGCTCCCAGAGGCCCAGCTGCAGTCAGGGCCCCATTGTGCTGGGAGCCGCACACATGTTGCAAGAGACAATAAGATATTGTCTTGGCAGTCCATAGGAAATTTCCAGTACTTGTAGGCAGTGTGGCTGTATAGGCAATGTGCACATGCCCTTTCTAGTCAAGATAATGACACCACTTTCCCATTGCCTTTCAGAGTTGGTCATAATGAGATCATTGGAGGTTGCCGTGTGGGGATCAATGCCGAGGGACTGGGCCGAGACCACTGGAACGAGATGTTGGCATACCCTCGCAAACCGATCGCACACTGGCACCCATTAGTGGAGGTGAAGAAATCCTTCAAAGAGGTGCGTGAAGTCACTTACTTCCTTTGACTGTGTGTGCCACGCATGGCTGAGCTGGTGCAAGGATTGCAAAAAGCTTCTACTCTCACTGGGGGAGTTTCTGAGATGGGCTGAGTGGAGCTTTTCGCTGGAGGTGGACCCCAGAGAACTAGCATCTCTGCTCTGGCTTGAAATAGTTCCTTGGGTTGGCAAGCAGGAGTGGAAAGAGATGGAATTTACAGATCAGCTTGGTTTTCTTTTTATATCTGAGAGAGAACAGACAGGAAAAGGGAACACTGCTGGGATCCAGAATAAATAGCCCAGGCATACCATGTTTCTACTCTTCATTTGTGCCCCTAAAAGATTTTTGTTGACTCATTCTCAAGCTTTTCCAGTAAACATATTCAGAGAGCATTTCATTGCATCTTTGTATCACTCAGTATGGTGACTGGACTTTAAAAGGTTGGACAACTTCCTGACCATCCACAAGTTTTCCCTTTCTGTTGTTCTCCATTTCCTCCCCTTTCTCATGCAGCCTCATGGTCTCCTTTGCTATATGTCTAATTTGGATGGTAAATGCCTGGGGGCAGAGGTGCAGTTGCCCGCCTGCACAGTGCCAGGCACATCAATGGCACTTTAGTGATGATAGACAAAGCCACCATCCATAGCTATGCCATCTAAAACAATAAAGACGATAATATCCCTGGCCGGGCCAGGATAGCATTCCCCTCCTATGCAGCATTGCCCAATGGCTAGGTGTGGTATAAGGAGTATTTTGTTGTCATCTGAAGTGTCAGGGATTAAGCTCTGCTGGAGGCCAGATGCTGGGCCCCATGGATCACAGCAGTGGCCTGAACTAGTGTGTGTCTGTCATAAGTAGTTAGTTAAGGGTTAAGGTCTACCTGTAAAGGGTTAACACAGACCTGGTGAAACACCTGACCAAAGGACCAATCAGGGAAGAGAATTTGAAAATCCCAGAGAGCGGGAACTTGGGTCTCTGTGTTCTTTGTTCTGAGTTCAACCAAGTCTGCTCATCTTTCTGAACTAATTTCTCCTATTCAAGCTAGTGAGTATTAGAAGAACTGGGTAATTGCATATAAGAATCCTGTGTCTGCAATTCTGTGTGTTTGCATTGATTATTTTTGTCTGTATTGTTTGTACTGAGGAACTGGGAGAAATTTCTCCAGGGATTAATAAGATTAGACCCTATGAATGTCTATCTTGGATTCATAGAGATTGTGTATTTTTTCTCTTCTTTCTTTTATTCTTTTAATAAACTCTTTTAAGTTCAGGACTTGGTTAAGTTCCTTACCTGTGGATTCAGGGAAGGAAGCTGTGGAGACAAGAGTTGTCTGATTTGAATCTGGGTTCAGGGGACAGGCAGTGCGTCAGACACGTTAACCTGACTGGTGGCGGGAGAATACCTGCGGGTCCCCACCTTTTGAACCCAGCTCAAAAAAGGGTGGGAGATCCATGACATGGTGGCAGTTTTCAGCTGGGCTACACTGAAGGAAGCTATTCTCTTCTTCTAGAGCAGGAAAGCAACCTGAGAGAAGAGTTGAGTTTACTAGTCTTCTGTTTCTAAGTGGTATTGTTAGAAGCAGTTTCAGCAGTTGGGCTGGAGGGCTGGAGGGAATTGAGTTTCCAGCAGGCTTTGTTGGAAGCAGTTTTTCTTTTGGGTTGCTTGGACAGGCAGCTTGAGGTAGAAAAGCACCTTAAAGAAAGTGTGTGCATTCCGGAGATAAGGAATCTCAAGACAGAGGGAAGCCACTGAGATTTTCACTAGTCTTTTCTTTAGATTTTCCTATTGCTCAAGTACAGAACAATGAGAGTTGCAAACACAATTTTTTATATATACAGGAACAAGTGACCAACTAGAGCTTGCTCGATTGCAAATAAAATCCTGGAAGCCAATGGCAGCCATGGAGGCAGAGCAGAAAGCCAGAGAGGCAGACCACATCAGACAAATGGAATTAAGAGAGAAAGATCTGGAAATCCAGAGGCAGCTCTGAAGTAGAGAACAGGCTAGCAGCATAATCCACCACCCATCCAAATTTAAGACCAATACATGATGGAGCTGAGGTCACAGCTCAGCGGACAATTATCCCTTGTGGCAGCTGAAATGCCTAGAGACCAGATGGACGACTTTCCACTGTTCCTAACCAAGGCCAGACTCAGAATGGGCATCACAGAAATGGAAACCAGAGATGTCATTTCCAGAGCACGCTGCTTACCTGAAAACACTATTTCTCATGGATATCAGGATCCAAGGTTTGATGATGGAGCAGTTCCTTGATGGTGTTCCTGAGAACATTAGACGCTACATCCAAGATGGTAAACCCAAAACTCTCACTGAGGCAGGAGAGATTGGAGCCAGATGGATGGCATCACAGTCACAGCCTACCTCTTCTTCTACCTCACCAGTTTCCAGTAAACCAACACAACCCCGTGACCCATCAGTGTGCGATGTTTTGGATGCAATGAACCAAATGCCCAAAGAACCTGAACCGGGTCCAACTCCTTGCACCTGCACACCAAGGAAACCGAATAGAGATCTCTCAATACCCAGTATGCTTTAGGAAACTTTAAACCAAAGTGACAGTTCGCCTTCATGTCAAAACCTGATTCTGTCCCCATGATTCTGGGCAACCACTTGGCCCATCACGTTGAGCCGCCAGAAACAGACTGTGTTACCAGAGACCCAGACAGAGGTGGTGGAACCGGATCCCAGGCCAACACCGACAGCAGCCATAGTTCATCCAGTCCCAGAACCTGAAATAACACCTCGTGGACCAGCGGAGGCGGTTCACAGTCAAAACAGAAACAATCTCATCACCTACATCTTCCAGGAGAAACTGTCTCCCTCTCCTCAGGAACAGTTCTCAGCTCCACTAAGACTTTTATACAAGGAAAGTCTTTATGGTGGACACCAGGAGGGCTGGCATCCTCAAAAACGGTTGCTAGTTATCATCCCAGTGGCCATGCTAAGACAGGTTGGGAAGGTCCTTCGACTGGGAGGATCGGTCTTGTGAGGTATGCCAAAAGGTAGGAAAACCTCAAGACCAGGTCAAGGCAGCCTCTCCAGCCACTTCCCATAATTGAGGTCCCATTTCAGCGAGTAGCTGTGGATATTATGGGTCCTTTCCCAAAAAGACCCCCAGAGGAAAGCAGTACATACTGACTTTTGTGGACTTTGCTACCAGATGGCCGGAAGCAGTAGCTCTAGGCAACACCAGGGCTCAAACGGTGTGCCAGGCCTTAACTGACATTTTTACCAGGGTGGGTTGGCCCTCTGAAATTCTTACAGATTGAACAAATTTCCTATCAGGGACCATGAAAGACCTGTGGGAAACTCATGGGTGCATCATTTCACCACCAAACTAATGGCCTAGTGGAACGGTTTAATGGAACATTGGGGCCATGATCCTCAATGAACACTCCAATAATTGGGATCTAGTGTTACAACAGTTGCTGTTTGCCTACAGGGCTGTTCCACATCCCAGTTTAGGATTCTTACCATTCGAGCTGGTGTATGGCCATGAGGTTAAGGCCATTACAGCTGGTAAAGCAGCAATGGGAGGGGTTTACACCCTCCAGGGACTAACATTCTGGACTTTGTAAGCAACCTTCAAAACACCCTCCGAGACTCTTGGGCCCTTGCTAAAGGTCTGGTATGATCGACATGCCAAGGAGCGGTCCTTCAAGTAGGAGACCAGGTCATGGTCTTGAAGGCGCAACAGGCCCATAAGATGGGGAAGGACCGTACATGGTCCAGGAGCGCCTGGGAGCTGTTAACTACCTCATAACATTCCCTGATTCCTCTTTAAAGCCTAAAGTGTTTCATGTTAACTCTCTAAAGCCCTTTTATCCCAGAGAATTACAGGTCTGTCACTTTACAGTTCAGGAAGGAGATGACACCGAGTGGCCTGAAGGTGTCTAAAGAAATGGTGGTGTGGAAGAGGTGACCCTCTCCACAACCCTGCAACGTCTGCAGCGTCAACAGATCATGTTCTCAGCCAACCCAGGACGGACTGAGCAAACCTGCCACTCCATTGACACAGGTAATGCTCACCCGATTAGGACCCCACCCTACAGGGTGTCACCTCATGCCAAAGTTGCTATTAAACAGGAGATTGACAACATGTTGGAGATGGGTATCATCCGCCCTTCTACCAGTGCATGGGCATCTCCAGTGGTTCTGGTTCCCAAACCAGATCAGACAACTATCCAATGCCACGCACTGATGAGCTATTGGAAAAGTTGGGACGTGCCCAGTTCATCTCTACCATTGATTTAACCAAGGGATACTGGCAGGTACCACTAGATGAAAAAATCTGCCTTCATCACCCATGCAGGGGTGTATGAGTTTACTGCTTCCATTCCCTGCCACCTTCCAAAGGCTGGTGGATGGTCTACTAGCAGGATTGGAAGACTGTGCAGTTGCATACCTCGATGATGTGGCCATTTTCTGATTCATGGCCTGAACACCTAGAACATTTGAAAATGGTTTTGAGCGCATCAGGCAGGCAGGACTAACTGTTAAGGCCAAAAAGTGTCAAATAGGCCAAAACAGAGTGACTTACCTAGGACACCAGGTGGGTCAAGGAACCATCAACCCCCTACAGGCCAAGGTGGAGGCTATCCAACAGTGGCCTGTCCCAAGGTCAAAGAAACAGGTCCAATCCTTCTTAGGTTTGGCCGATATTACAGGCGATTTGTACCACACTACAGCCCTGCTCCACTAACTGATCTGACCAGGAAAACCCAGCCAAATGCAGTTAAGTGGACTGATGAGTGTCAGGAAGCCTTTATCCAGCTTAAGGCGTGCTCATGTCTGACCCTGGACTTTGACAAACCCTTCCTAGTTACCACCGATGCATCTGAGTACTAATGCAGGAAGGACCGGATCACAACTTCCATCCTGTCGTGTTTCTCAGCAAGAAGCTGTCTGAGAGGGAAAGCCACTGGTCCGTCAGTGAAAAGAGTGTTACGCCATTGTGTATGCGTTCCAGCTACAAACCGATCATGCTGCACTAAAGTGGCTTCATACTAACAAGAAACAACAAAACTTATCAGATGGAGTTTAGCTCTCCAAGACTTTGACTTTGACATTCAACACATTTCAGGAGCTTCCAACAAAGTTGCTGATGCACTCTCTCGTGACAGTTTCCCAGAATCTAGTGGCTAAAGTGTTCTTTACATGTTATATGCTTAGTAGTATATGTAATAGTGCATGTGTTTATTACTCTGTTGGTTTTGCAGTTTAGGAGGAAATCACTGCCAGTGCTCCCACTGTTGGTGATTTTCATAAGTAGTTAGTTAAGGGTTAAGGTCTACCTGTAAAGGGTTAACACAGACCTGGTGAAACACCTGACCAAAGGACCAATCAGGAAGAGAATTTGAAAATCCCAGAGAGCGGGAACTTGGGTCTCTGTGTTCTTTGTTCTGAGTTCTTAACCAAGTCTGCTCATCTTTCTGAACTTATTTCTCCTATTCAAGCTAGTGAGTATTAGAAGAACTGGGTAATTGCATATAAGAATCCTGTGTCTGCAATTCTGTGTGTTTGCATTGAGTATTCGGAATTTTGTCTGTATTGTTTGTACTGAGGAAAAGGAGAAATTTCTCCAGGGATTAATAAGATTAGACCCTATGAATGTCTATCTTGGATTCATAGAGATTGTGTATTTTTCTCTTCTTTCTTTTATTCTTTTAATAAACTCTTTTAAGTTCAGGACTTGGTTAAGTTCCTTACCTGTGGATTCAGGGAAGGCCACTCTGTGGAGACAAGAGTTGTCTCCAAGCAGAGAGAGAGCAGGAGAGGAGGGGAAGTGGGCTGCTTCCTGTGTGTAGAGATTCAAGGGATTTGAATCTGGGTTCCCCAGGGGAAGCTTGGGGGACAGGCAGTGCGTCAGACACGTTAACCTGACTGGTGGCAGCGAGAAGAAATCCTACCCTAAGGGTTAGGGTGGGGGGAGAATACCTGCGGGTCCCCACCTTTGAACCCACAAGCTCAAAGTGGGGGTGAGATCCCATGACAGTGTCCATTGAAACCTGGTCTCCTATCATCAAGACGCTTTAGAATCCCGTAAATCAGGAGTGACCTCTATGAAGTCAGTAGTGTAAAACTGGTGCAAGTCAGACTAGAATCATACCCAGAGTCATCTCTGATACGGAATTTTTTTGACAATAGCAGTGACTTTGGGTGGTGAGCTGTGCTGTGAAATATACCACTCAGACGAAAACTGCAGTATGTCTCGCAGCCCCTCTGGCAGGAACATAGGAGTTATTCCTGTCTGCTGGGCTGGGATTTAGTGGCTCCTAAGTTTCAGGATAAATATGCAGTATTCAGTGATCCATTAGCCAGGAAGCTTAACCTCTGCAGTCTCAGTAGCAGCCGCACAGCACCTGGTTCCAGCTGTCATGTCTGATGCAGGAGGATAGAATCTTTTCTCCATTTAGTAGTTTGCATGATTTTATTCCATTATATTTAAGACCCGGCTGGGTTGCAGTTTCAAGGCTCAGTTCCTATAACATTTCTGGTAACAAACAAGGAAAAATTCAGTTATTTACAGGGAAAGTCAAAGAAACAGGCACAATATGAAACCCACTTAAAATGGAAATCAAAATCCACTGCTGGGCCACCTAAATGTTGAAAACAAAAATCAAATGCATCATTTCACCCTAATGCTGGGCAAATCAGGGGTTCAATTACAAAAGCCCAGCATCATTGAGTCCTGTATTCTTGCCACAACCCACGGCACAGAGCCAGCAAGCAAATGGTCCCTTTTATTGGCCTATTTTTAGCTCGCCTGTGTGCAACGCTTTTGTACAGGAGCGCGTCTAAAAACCAAATAACAAAACACAACGAAAAACCCACCAGAGTCCCAAGCCACAGTTACTGGGGAAATGTTTTTTCTATTACAGTAAATATAGACAGTCTTGTAAGAGAGTTTAGGGTCAAGGTGTCTTTGATTTAATCTCCCTCTGAGCATAAAAATAGCTCTGCTGCCCCCCTGCTGGATCCACCAATCACTTTCCTACCGAGGATTCTCGGGAGGTCAGGACACGATCCTTGCGTAAAACACAGGGGTAAGGATATTAAACTCTAGAAAATGCCTTGATGAATTTTGGTGGGAAGTTGTTATCCTTAGCTGCTTCATCCCTGCACATCCCCCTCCTCCCACTCCTTAATGGGCTGTTGTGTGGTGTTGGGCATCACCCACTGTCATGTTCGCATACGTCAATTCACAGAAAACGAGGTGGGTGGCAAATGAAAGGTTTTTCCTATAACTGGCGGGTACCCTGTTCCCAGAGCTTGCCAGCAGGTGTGCCTTTTCAGATCTTGCGTGGGCAGCTGAGCTTTCCAACAAGGGAGCTAATCGACTCGATTCTCATAATGTACAGTCTTAGCAAAGCTGATGACTCAGATCTCTGGTCACACTTCTCAAGACGGAGGCACTTGTTTGAGATGTCACTATGCAGTGAACTTGATACGCATCACCTGTGTCATAAGATCCTTTGGTGAAAACACCTAGGCAGTGTAAATTGTCACAATAAAGCAGCTGCTGTCTTCCCCCTCCTGCCCTCGTTGGGTGAGCTTACTTTGCATTATTGTGGGGAACAGTAATGACCAGGCTATTCGGGGAAATGTCACTATTAGGAAGCTTCCATTAGAATATGCAAGTTCTGGATTCTCTTCTCTCCGTCCCCCAGGTGTGTTCCCTCTAATGATGAGGAATATCAACAACTTTAGAAAGAAATGGAACAATCTGTCATGTGACAGTTCCTTTCTAATTTCAGACCTGGTTTTTAAGTCAAAAGCAAGGAAACCAATTTGAATTCTTTTTTTAAAGTGATCTGAATTGCAAAACAGAAAATTGTGTCAGCCGGGGTGAATTTGAAGTTATTTATACCATTCCGTTCTGTATGTCTTTCCTCCCCTCCTCTCAGATAAAGCTCCTGCCCGTCTCATCTTCCTTTCCCAATTCGACTGCACATGTGCAAAATGAAGAGGTCACTTTCTTCTGGGCAATGTAGAATTCCTTGCTAATTGTTATACATTCTCTAATCTGCACTCAACTAGTGCCTGTTTTAGGGGGAGGGGCAGAAATCTGTCTAAAAGGTGCTCCTGTCACACTTTGGACTTAGAATAAGATCACAGGCCTCAAATAAATAATCAGAAAAAGAGACTTTCCTTGCCAGGAAGGACTCTTTCTTTAATGAAATGAATTAGTCCCTCCCCCAGGTTTCCTCTCCTCCAAGGCTGCTGCTGCCCATCCCTGTACAGTTCCAGCTGCTGGTGTCTGTTCCAGACACAAAACTGCTCTATGGCTTCTCAGGGAAACTCTTCCAGGGTAGTGTAAATCCTGGAGTCCTCTTCCAGGGACCTCCTGCCTTTCCGTTGGTATTTCCTGACTATTCAACGAGAGGAACCTGTGTGCCGTATGGCCTGGTTCCCCCAGCCATTGCATCAGTCTTACACAGATGGCTCCCTGCAGGAATTGCACTGGAGTAGTAGAATGGTGAATCAGGCCTGAGTGTGCATGAGCCAAGATCTTGCTCTCCCTTTCCCTCTTTCATGGAGATGATCTGCAATGAACCATTGTCAATAGCCACAGCTCTGTTCACTCTTGTTTTGCTGCCAGTAAGTGAGAAGCTTGCACGTCTCTGGTGACATTCATTGAAGAATCTCAAAGCACTTTCAAGTCATTAATTACAGGCCCCTATTGGGTAAGGAAGTGTTATACCCCTTTCTCTGGATGAGCACAGACTGATTAAGGGTCTTGTCCACATTCACACATCAACTTCAACAGAGCTGGTCATGGAACCCAGGAATCCTGCTTTCCAGTGCCTTGCACTAATCAGTACCTAACACACGCTTCCTACAATCATCAGCACATGGCTAAAGAACCAACACGCTGATCCATTTCTGCCAGGACAGTTCAGCATCTGATGAGTTTCCCCTTGCAGTACTAGGTGTGCTTCAGCCATTCCAATTCCTTTCTCATGCCTTGCTGTCTCCCTCAAAATACTTCCTGACATCAGTCAGGATCTTTAGGTGCCATGTTTACAGGAAGAGATTTTTAAAAATCAGACTATTTTTATGAACATTAAAGGGAACAGTGAAAAGTGGAGATTTGTCTCTGTTACAGAGGAAAGAAGAAAGCTCTATCTTGTCTCCAGTGCATCTCCAATGTTACAAGGCAGTTTTGTCATTCAGCACTTGGGCATTTATTTGTTTTAAAACTTTTTTTTTTCTGGAGAAATAATTTAACTTCACCAGGAGCAGGATCAAGTCCATAATGAAGGACAACTGCTCATCTTTAAAGATATGCAAAGCCAATCTCCTCTAGTCCTTTGAGTCCATCTGGCCTTCCAAGAACTGACACTTCCCTGGCTGCTGTTACAGAAAGAATGACTCACTTCTCTAATTAAGAGAAGGGAAAATATCCTGAGGTTTCTCAAGACACATAGGTCACTTGACCCTGGTCTCACTAGAGCTTCCTTCACTGTTAAGAATAGATAACATTATCATTGAAAAAGCAGGAGAAATGCTGCAATGGCACATCCTAAACTCTACCAAGAGCTTATTTCTGGAGTAATTTCTGATGGCCCATCTTTTTTGGAGGTAATTCTACCATTGAGATTACATCTGCGTCGTGTGTTCCTCTGGAGCTTTAGGTTGTAGTGAACAGCCTGGCAGCAGTACTGCAGAATGACTTTACCTGAAGGTACCCTATGTCTGAGAGACAATTCTTGGTTCTTAACACAGTACTTTCTGCTGACTTTTAATTAAATACCCACTGTGCTGTATAGTGGGTTGCTTTGGAAATGAAAAATGTCTGGTCTCTTTGAGGAGAAGGAATAAATGCCAACCCTTAACCCCCCAATTCTGCCCCAGCCTCCCCAGAATGAGTATTTGTACAGATAAGTCATGAAAGCAGGTCGTCTGCTGCTGGCATAATGCTAGCTTTACATTAATCTGAGTGTTGAGTGTACCCTGAACAGGCAGAGCTGAGCCAAGATGGGCAACGGCCAGCACACCTTCCCCTGTGACCTGCTCAGCATTGACTGGAGACCTTACAATCCAGCCAGGCATAGCTGTGTGTTAGCACATCCGAACCACTCGGGCAGATGGACTGTGCCCATTGCAAAGCACGTGGGGAGTCCTGGGAAATTCCCCCCCATGCAAGGAGCCATCCCAAGGCCTATGCAACCCTGATGTCCCCCTTGCAGCCCTCTGGTTTTTAGTGTTCATGACCCTTACATGGAAGCAGGATTTTTGAGCATTTCTCTCTCTGGTTGGTCACTATCATGTTCCCACCATCATGCCCTTCCCCTAGACTGACTCAATCGTCTCACTGATGGACCTGGACTGAAGCAAGCATTTATTTTCTAAAGAGAAAAACAGGGAAAGAATGAATGAACTCTTGCAGGCCAGCGAGTGTGTTCAGGTGGCGTGTCTTAAACAGGATCTTTGGAGCCAGCCATCCTACACACAGGGATTCCATAGCTCTGATCTGCCATCCTGAGCTGGTGGCATAGCAGAGTACGGGAGAGAACTGCACATGGAAGGGACAGTGTCTCCAGGGTAGCAAGCGATGGGTGCAAGGCCTGATTGGCCACAGCTCTGCACCTCGGCGCACCATTTATACCTGTGCAAAGTGGGTGTTCAATGAAACTGAATCCGAATTCTCCACCCATACACACTTCTCGTGGCATTTCCCCCACACTTTGCAAGGAATGAATTACTAGCCAGTTAGGGGCCAAAGCTGCAGTGACATCATGCGGACATGAGATCCACAGCCAGGTATTGAGCCACATTTGTTTCTCAGTGGCAGTAAACCCAGCCACTTGCAAGGTTTACACTGGGTCAGGGGAGCAATTCCTCTGGAACTTATCACAATTATTCTGAGTTTAAGTGAGTAACTGCACCTTTCAGATCCTACAGGGCATGTTGATTCCCCAGGGTCCTGTCTTGTGCATGCTTTCCATGGCACAGGGTGATTCACGTGCATGGGTGATAGTCGAGAGCATTGGTCCTCCTAAGCAGTGTAACATTCATGTTGTTTGTTTGGACTAGAACAGAGAAACCCTGTGGCAAAGCCAGTCAGTGGTGTGACTTTTGCCTGGATTTATTCATTTGCAGTGATTTGGTGCAAATCAGCTGGTGAATTTTGTCTGTTATGTGAACTTCATGCACTTTGAGCACTAATACTTACATGCAAAGATTTTTGCCGGCTCAGGAGAGGAGAGAATTGGTTTGGGGTGGACAGCGCTGCAACAGGAGCCAGGAGCAGGTGCAATGTGAAATACCATGTTCCCTGCAGTCTTTGGGAGATGCATGTAGTTTGTCATTTGCATTCAATAAAATGAGAGAGAAAGAGACTGGCAAGACCTCAAAAACTTGAGTGATATTGGTTTTAAAATACGCTAATAGCTCCAAGACAAATTGCTAATAATTTATGGTCTGAAGTCCCTGACAATGAAGTGTTTACGACATACTAACCTATCCATCCATCCCCAGTCTGATCTGATTTTCAATTTGAAAAATGGCTCTGGCACTGGGTCCTGTGGAGTCTCATCATCTCTCTTTACTGCAATGATTTAATTAACTTTGCTATAGTTCAATATAAAAAAAAAGTTGCATGCTAAAATGGGAAACAATCAGAGGGCAAATTTTCTCCAGCTAAGGTGCATGAACATGATTTATCTGATGCTCAGTCTCGGGACCGGGGTTCAGGATTACAAAAGTAATAAAATGCACTGGCAACCCCCCATAGGTGGTGTCAGGCAGGTATGGCTGCCACCAATGAGGTGTTAATGACCAAATGATGGAAGTAGACAATCATAAGCTAAACCCAATTCTACAGCAGATGAGACTGTGGAAAGTAGGACAATGGTTTTGACAAGGGAATGTGGGGAGAATAACGTGTTGCTTTTCTCTCCCATCAGTGGCAAGGCCGAGCAGCGAGCTTCGACAGCCAAGGCTCGTGTCCATCTCCTAAGCCACCTCCCACACCATGAGCCACCGAACCAGTGGACTAGAATGGGACTAAACAAAGTTCTTTTGCACTTGTCCTACACAGTCTGAACAACTTATTGCTGAGTGGCACCAGCGAGGCACTCCAGGCCTAGTTGTTCCAATGTAGGTAAAGGCAGAAGAAACGCTTTGTGGTCAAATTTGTCTTGGTTTGTTACGTCTCCCAAGGTGATGTTTGTGGCTTTCATTTTATGGATCTGCTGTCAGAGGAAGAAGATGGAACAAGACATGAGCTGGAAGGTTGGTCTGTAAAATAACCTGTAAAATGCTGGACCAGTACCAGAGATCTTCTCAGCCTCTCTGAACACCGATGACATGCCCCGGGGAAGAGGCATGGGGAGAAGCATGCGGCTGCATTTTCTGCCTCTGATTGGAACTGTATAAATAGAAGCCTTGATTAGACTTCATGTGACCAGTTCTTTATTATTGTGATCAATCTGAATTCAGCCACATGTTTACAGGTTTCTTATTCATGTAGAAATGTTCATGAGCCTTTCAAAGTTTGTGCCGTGTGTACCCCAAACTTCCTTCTGTGACGTATTAAAGATTTGTTGATTCCTCAGGGAAAATGATCCATTCTCTGTATCTGTATTCTCCCTAGGGCTATTTGCATGAACAGTTACGATCCTGTCTGCACCTGCTGCTCATTCCTCTGTGACATCATTTGTCTGATGTGGAGTGAAGAGGACTGTATTGACACAAGCAGGGTTCCGATGTGAGGTGGGAAATGGGTTATAGGAGCAGGTGAAAGTCTTGCATGAACACTAGATCTTTATTTTATAAATAGTCCTAGTAGTACAGCGTGAGAGAATACAGGGGAGCACAAAACATATAAACAAGTGGGGGGGGGTTTAAAAAAAATTTAAAAAAGCTTTTAAACTAGGGCTGTCAAACAATTTTAAAAAAATCACAATTCATCATGAGTTTTAAAAAAAAGTTGTGAATAACTGCAATTTTAATTGCACTGTTAAACAATACTAGAATGCCAATTGAAATTCAGCATGGAAGCATGTCCTCTGGAATGGTGGTGAAGCACAAACAGGTATACAAATGTGTAGCATATCGGGCATGTAAATATCTTGCAGTGTTACCTACAACAGTGACATGAGAATCCCTGTTCTCACTTTCTGGTGACAATGCTGCTTGCTTCTTATTTACAATCTCTCCTGTAAATGTAAATGAGCTTGTTTGTTTTAGCAATTGGCTGAACAAGAAGTAGGACTGGGTGGATTTGTAGGCTCTGAAGTTATACATTGTTTTGTTTTTGAAGGCAGTTATGTAAAATAAATTTCTATATTTGTAAGTTGCACTTTCACAAAAGATTACACTACAGTACTTGTATGGGGTGAACTGAAAAATACTGTTGTTTCATTTTACATGGCGAATATTAGTAATGTAATATAAAATGAGCACTGTACACTTTGTATTCTGTGTTGTAATTGATATCAATATATTTGAAAATGTAGAAAAAATCCAAAATATTTATAATAAATTTAAACAATAGATATCAATTTAACAGTGTAATTAAAACTGCGATTAATTACAAGTTTTTTAATGTAGTTAATTTGTTTTGTGTTAATCTCTTGATTTAACTGACTAATTGACAGCCCTACTTTAAATTTCCCATCAGTTGTAAGCAGCTATTTAATAAGAAAAGTGTCTAAAATCTCAGACTTTTACCTGGGTTTATGTTGTGAATAATGAATGGTTGCTAATGCCATTGGCTGCAAGATCTAGAAAATGTTACCACATCTCAGTACCATGTTTTTGACTGGTATTTATCAGCAAATAGACTTTCTGAGACTTTTCATCTTGGACATCTGTTCTCTAAATTGCTAAATACATTAGTGTTTGTTTCACTGATATTAAACAATTTTGGGTAGCCATCCCCTTCCTCTCCAATCACCAATGTACATGGATGGTGACTCAGGTTAGCAAGCACCTGAGCGAGCAATCACAATTTCCAGCTCAGCCTCATTTTCCCTAAATGTTATACCATGCATTAGTTTATACTGTGTATTATGATTGACTGATCTAGACTTTTGTGTGTATGTCTTTGCTGGGTGAGAGGGAGCCGTTGTTCAGTGAAGCACAAATACCTAACTTCTCACCAGACTTTGGATCTTAATTCTCTGTGTGCCACATGCTAAAGGAGCAGAAACTCAATAAAAGATTTGATTTGTAATGCCTGTTTTACTGGCCCAAATGCTTGTTTCTCTTGGGAAAGCAGTGACAGTGTCTATCCATTTCCAGATGTTCAGCCAATCAGAGCACACCCAAAAAGACACCCCCCCATGTGAATTAAACTCAAGTGGAGACAACCTGCTGAAAATGAGACAATCCAATGATATTGGCGGTGGTGGTGTAGCCGTGTTGGTCCCAGGATGTGAGAGAGACAAGGGGGGTGAGGTCAGATCTTTTATTAGCCCAACATCTAATGGTGAAAGAAGAGCTTAAAAACTTGTCTCTTTCACCAACAGACCTTGACCCAATAAAACATACTACTTTGCAGTCCACTGCTATTTACAATTTGTTTTAAAAAGAGAAGCAGTGAAACTGCAGTAATGGTGCAGAATTACGTGTGGTGGTTGGTACTATAGACTATACGGCCCAGGTGGTATCCTGCAAACACCTTCCAGGCAGTAGTCCTTTCCGACGGTGTCCTGTGTCTTCTAGTAGGAAAAAACTTTAATAGTTCAAATATTGACTCACTGGCAGGGCAAGCCGAACCCCTGCAAACAGCACAAAGACTGACCTAGCCCTTAGTCTAGAAAAGAGACACTTAAGGGGGGAGTATAATAGAGGTCTATAAAATCATGAATGAGGTGGAGAAAGGGAATAGGGGAATGTTGTTTACCATGTCACATAATACAGGGCTTCTCAAACTGGGGGTCGGGACCCCTCAGGGGGTCACAAAGTTATTACACGGGGGTCACGAGCTGTCAGCCTCCACCCCAAACCCTGCTTTGCCTCCAGCATTTATAATGGTGTTAAATATATAAAAACGTGTTTTTAATTCATAAGGGGGGGGTCACACTCAGAGGCTTGCTAAGTGAAAGGCGTCCCCAGTGCAAAAGTTTGAGAACCACTGACATCACACAAAAACTAAAGGTCACATAATTAAATGCTGAGACAGCAGGTTTTAAACAAACGTAAGGAAGTCCTACATCACAACACACAGTCAACCTATGCAACTCATTGCCAGGAGATGTTGTAAAGGCCAAAACTATATCTGGGTTAAAAAAGAACTAGATAAGTTCATGGAGGACAGGTCCATCAATGGCTATTAGCCAAGATGGTCACAGACACAACCCCATGCTCTGACTGTCCCTAAACCACCAATTGCCAGAAACTGGGATGGGACAATGGGGGATGGCTCACTTGATACATTGCCTTGCTCTGTTCATTCCTCCTAGCTCATCTGGCACCAGCCACTGTCGGAAGACGGGATACTGGAATAGATGGATCATTGGTCTGACCCAGTGTGACCGTTCTTATGTTCTAAACCATGATCTGAGCTGAATTTAAGCTGTTGAGGGTCGCTATCGTAAGTTAAAAAGTGCCTCACACTGCTTTCAGAGGATCATATTAATCTTCTGCAATGCATGCATGCTATTATCTCCTGCTGGGCCTTCTGGGGCCACTGAGGGTGCGTCTACTCCAGGAGTGGTGAAAGCTTCCTAAAAGTGGGAGGTCACTGGTACCTGAACTGTGGTCCCACCTCCCATGCCACCCTTTCCCCCTAAGGCCCTGCCCCATGCCACCCCACCTTCTCCCTGAGCCCCTGCCCTTCCCCCCTCCCCCAAGACCCCATTCCTGCCTGCCTCTTCCCCCCTGACTCTGTCCCTGCTTGCTCCTCTCTTCCCCCGCTGCCACTGCTTGCCTTTAGGGCCGGTAAAAAGTGGCAGGGCTATGCCCCTACCCCCCCCCCCGTTCCGGCACCCCGGTCTACATTGCAATGTGAGTCCAGGGTTCAAGCCCAACCCCCTGCTGTCTACACAGAGATTGTTCTAGCCCCCCCTCCCCACAGGGCTTGAGGGGCCAAATCTGAGTCAAGCCCAAGGTTCATGCCCTATTGCTTTGCAGTGTAGATGTGGCCCCACTGGACACACACTGAGCCTTGGACCCAAGCCCTGGCATGTTTGCAGCGTGGCTGCAGCTCAAGCCACCGCCCCATCAGCAGCTCTGCAGGACACAGTCTGGCCATGTCAGCACAGCTGTGAGACCCAGGGCCAGCATTGGCCACGCCGGGGTACAATGAAGTGGGGATGCGCAAGTACCGCCGTGGAAACGCTGAGTCCGCAGGCCGGTTCCCGCAGAGCTGTGCTCAGAAGGCAGCATAGACGCTCCCTGAGTGTCGTGAGTCCTATGGTCGGATTCTGCTCCCCAGTACACCAGGGTCACTGGCTCTGTCTGGTATAATTACTCCGGCGTCAACGTGCTGTAACTTAGATCTGATGCAGACCCCTGCTCCACTCACTCCTTTCAGAGCTGGCCTGGGTCTATTGCTCAGTCTTTTTGGTGACTGAGCGAGGTGCACAGCTTGCCCCCGCCCCATTACAGTCTCCCCCCGAACACTCAGCTGCTCATCAGCCAGCACAGGAATGACGGTCACGTTAGTCAAGTTCCCCAAGAGCGCAGCTGCAAGACCACTTTGTTCGTGGCACACTGGGGTGTGAGTCTACCCTGTGCTAGCCGGCCATCGCCTCTGTGTCCACGTGGCTCCCACTGACGCTACTGGTGTTTTTTAAACTGCTCAGTATTATAGACTTTGACCCAGGCCACGTTAACTGGCGGAGCCCAGGTTCTGCTTTCATGCAGGCTGGTAACCTGCTCCCTCTGCAGTCAGAACGCAGGCGAGTGCTCCGAGCCCTCCAGTGCTTCCCGCTAGCCCACCTCCAGCCCCAGAGCAGTTCTCCCACAATTCCCTGGGCAGGAATCAGGAGCGGCTCAGCTCACTGCCCAAAGAAGCCAGGTCTGTGCTCCCAGCTGTCCCAGCGAGCGCAGCCCCAGGGAGTTCACAGCAATGCAGACAGGGCCTTGCAGCAGGGCAGCTCACACCCCACCTAGGCTAACCCGGGGCTCAGACCCAGGTGCCCATCGTGGGAGTTACGGTTGCAGGGAAGATTTACCCCCCGGAAGCTGCATGTCCAGTTTCAGCTGGATGGTAAGATGTTGTCATCTAAACATGTATTAATCACTCTCACTCGGTCCCTTGCTTCCTTAAGCCTCGCTTCTCGGGCTTTGTGCTGCTGTACAAATCACTGCCTTTCCGTCACGTTTCTCATTAGCTGGGACTTAGTCAAAACAGACGTGAGGTTGGCATCAAGCTTCTATTTTTAATCCCTGCTTCACACAGATAATCAATTTCCTCTCGCTATTGATTGTCAGCGGCGTTGCTGAAATGCTGCCACCTTCTCACTGACTAACACCCCCAGCCCGGCGTGCTACGAAACCCACAGTTAGACTGGAAACGCCGCAGCTGAGCTATGACGCTTGGTGAGGGGATAATGAACCCCCTGTATGTTCATCAGCGCCTGACCTCAGCTAGGCCACAAGCTGACCACACTAATGAGCAAATGCACAGATTGTCCAAGTACAAACTATTTCCCTTCGTCCCAATGGAAACCCTGTTCTTTTAGCTCTGAGAGCAGCTTGGGCCAGCATATGTGGAATGCAGAACCATTTCTTTCTTTCCTCGTGCAGAGGAGCAGGCCAGGGCCATGCACCACGTAAGCCTCGGGTCAGTGCTACATTGGCCAATGGTCACCCGCTGCACAAGGGTGAATTTCACTCTCTGGTACTGACTCATGCCAATGGCCCATTAAAATCAGTGGGACAGCTCCTGGGCCAGATCCAGCCAAGTCACTGACAGTCTTTCCAACGGGAGATGGATCAAGGCTCTCCTAAGTACTCCTCAAAGTATGCATTGCCCCTTCAGCCCCGCAGGCTCCAGCCCCTGATTGCATACACCCTCCACACAACAGAGACACGTAACTTTTTACAGGGCCCGTACCAGTTACTGGCAACTTTGCAAAATTGGAACAGTAGCCACAAGTGGTTAATTTTACTCAGTGTAAGGGAAACAAGCTAACCAAACCCTGCCAAACGTTCCCAGGCCCTGGGCCTGACCTCAGCCTCACTCTTCTCTTTGTTACAGCCTCACATGGCTCCTGTTTTTCAGAGACATGCTTAAGGGCAGAAAAACCGCTGAAGTGGTGTTGCCTGAGGTGCAGCGTAATTACCAGCTGCTCCTGTGGGACTGTCTGAAATGAGGCTAGAAGACATTATGACACACTGGGTGTATCTAAATACTTGGCCTGCAAATATGTTTTTGCATGACACGCTCGTCATGGTCTGCCATCAACCCTGCCTTTATTTTGCACCATATACAGGCACTTTAGAGTTCAGACACATGTGGGAGAGAAAGATCTCTGTGCATCCCTCACTGGGGGCATGTCTTCACTAGCAACATTAAAGTGCTGCTCGGGCAGCACTTTAACATGGCCTGTGTAGTCACGGCAGAGAGCTCTCCCAGCACTATTAAAAACCCACCTCCACGAAGGGAACAGCTCCCAGCGCAGGTGCACTGTCTACACTGCCACTTTACAGTGCTGAAACTTGCTTGTTTTTTCACACCCTGAGCGAGAAAGTGGCAGCGCTGCAAAGTGCCAGTGTAGACAGGCCCGGGGTTATAGCATCGATTTCCCAGTGCTTTGTGGAAGGAAACATTTCAAATGAATACAGCTGATTTTGTTCATCTCGGTTAAAAGCAGATAACAGCCAGAGTAAGAAACATCCCTTGTCGTTCCAGACTGAGCTTTACAAGCCTGACGCCGCATCTACACTAGAGCTGTATAAAGGGGCCACAGGGTAAATGAGAATCAGGCCCGGATCTCATACATGGCTGCAACTCTGAAGTAACCCTAGTGAGCTTCATTAAATTAACTGGTGCGAGACATGCAGGACTGAGCGGGACTGTGCTAGGTCATCTAGTCCAGTCCCCTGCACTGAGGCAGGACTAAGTATTATCTACCATCCCTGACAGGTGTTTGTCCAACCAGTTCCCAATGATGGAGATTCCACAACATCCCTAAGTAATTTGTTCCAGTGCTTAACTACCCTGACAGTACGTTTTTCTTAATGTCTCATGTTAATCTCCTTTGCTGAAATGTAAGCCCATTGCTTCCTGTCCTGTCCTCTGTGGTCCTGCGGATAAGGTGAACAATCTACCACCCACCTTGTAGTGAGGCAGTGTGGCTTCCCTCCAGCACAGAAGGGGTTAAGTCCCCCAGGATGTGCAGGGCGGGGCAGGCAGTATAAGAGCAGGGCCCTGCAGCTCAGTTGGGGCTGGACCAGGGCAGGAGGCAGCTGAGCCCTCAGCCCCGCCCACTGCCCCAGGAGATTGAAGACCCCAGGGAGAGACTGGAGGAAGGGCCACCTGACTGAGAGCCAGGTCCCAGTGGTGAAGGAGCAGCACCAGCAGGAGCCAGTAGGAGGTAGCCCAGGGAAACAAGACTTTGGTCTGTTTGTGCTGCCAGCAATAGCTTAGTTGTATATTATAGACTTATAGAAAGAGACCTTCTAAAAACATTAAAATGTGTTACTGGCACGCGAAACCTTAAATTAGAGTGAATAAACGAAGACTCGGCACAGCACTTCTGAAAGGTTGCCGACCCCTGGTTTAGCAGCTCCACAGCAGAAACAGCAGGGGGCTGGAGGCCGAACCTTGGCAAGGAAAAAGCCCTCCCAAGTGAGAAAAGCCTTGAGGCACCCTAAGAACAATTGTTGTAGCTCTAGCTGCATTGTGAACATGTGGGACTCCTGCGGCGCCGTGTGCAGTCGAGTTGGACTGTGCCTTTTTTGCTAAGTATGCATGAAAAGGGCATGTGCTGTGCAGACTACCCGTGGCTGTCACACTTACACGCCTCCCGCAGTCCATGCACATGTTGTGAGGCAGTTGGGAGGAAATTGCCCTTACTGATTCCAGCATTAAGTCAGGACTTGAATGCCTTGGGTCTCCCTTAGCCTTTGTGTTGTGCTCTGTAGTCAGTTCCAACAATGGGTTCAGTCTCGGATCACCACCTTATTCCACAGGCCCTG
This sequence comes from Mauremys reevesii, assembly GCF_016161935.1. Lineage (NCBI taxonomy): Eukaryota > Metazoa > Chordata > Testudines > Geoemydidae > Mauremys > Mauremys reevesii. The sequence continues at coordinate 139,581,357 of NC_052626.1, read as the reverse complement.
CTGAGAAGATCAGCTGCAGTCTGTGTCTGTCCATGGGGCTGGAGTGGCTCACTCCTAGAGTGACCTTACCTCCTGTTTTGGCCAGGACATTCCCTTTTTTTTTAAGCCCTTTCCTGGCTGTCCTGACATTTTTTTTAAAGAAGGCATTTGTCCCATTTGCTCTTGCTGATTGATCAGTTGGCAAAAGAAAATGGGATAAATGCCCACTTTTGTCAAAAAGGTGGGGTGCGGTGTGGAGGAATTTGGAGGGGGGGAGGGAAGGGTAAGCAGAGATGCCAGCCCCCTGCAACAGGGGACGCAGGGCTGGGGACGGGAGGCAACGTTCCAGCATGGGGGGGGGGGGCAGCAGGGTTCCAACAAGGGGCCAACAGCCTCCTGAGGGCTCCCCCCACCCCACCCCCACAGGGGTCTAGCCATGGGCAACAGCTTTGCAGGGGGAAGGGGGGGCTTCGGGCGAGCAGCTGGGGGTGTCCCATTTTCTCTTTCGGAAGTATGGTCACTCTACCCACCCCTCGTTGTGCAGAAGGGAAAGATGTAGGCTGGTTCCATTGCCCAAGAATATTGCCCAGGCTGCTCCATGAAAACAGCCAAACCTAGGCCCCTGCGCCATTGAAAGTCTATTTTGTGGTGAGGTCAGACTTTGTTCTGGTCATCTGCCCATGGTGAACTTGGGCCTAGGAGAACCAGGCTCTCACTCATCGTTACAGTCAGCCTGGGTTTGCAGAGAATGGCACTTAGTACATGACTGCATTTAACATCTTGGGATAGTTCTTGTGCTTTACAGGCTCAGTGCACCATCCGTGGCAATTTTACTTGATGAAGCTCTGTGTTATGAGGAATGTTTATTTCCTGTAGCTAGATGTGTAAAATAATTGTACAGTTTTGCACCGTGCAGTGATTGTCTTTGTCTTTACAGAGTCTCTATATTTTAAAACAGGGCATTAAGCATGCAACTATATGGGTGTAGTTTATTTTTTCCATTGAACTCCTAATTAAAAAGAACAAGGAATTTACGATACACTTTATTTCCAAAATCTAGTCTAGACATGAAGTCAAAAATGTAGTTTATTAAATTTAATAAACTAACTTAGAATGGTTCGTTGTGAGTTTTAATCTTACTATATGTTCAGTTGCCATGGAAAACACTCGTGGTGATGAGCGTAACCTGCAGCTTTGTCAAGTACAAAATAAAATTAAAACAAACAACCCACAATTCCCCCTGTTCCTTCCTGTCCCACTGTGAGCGTCTGCCAGTGAGGCTGCAATGCCCAGCTGAGCCCAAGTGCACAACAGCCAGTCTCCCCTATAGTGTCTTCCTCATACCACCAGATGTGGGTTATAATACATTTCTGTTGGGCCCCAGAATTTCCCTCCATGTGTAGCGTGGTACAGCTGGACAGGGGCATTTGGAAGATTTTTTTCTACCTCCTCCAAAGCTGAGATGCCAGACTGTACGTTCCAGTGGTTGGAGCTTGTGGAGAAGGTAGTGAGCTAGCTGCCTAGACAGGTGGATGGTCTGGCACAGCAGGAGGCAGGATGCCAGACTCTGTGGGTTAAGGAATTGATCCATTACTGCAAATCCTATATTTCTGAACAAAGAAAAACTGAATTTCCTGTACCTAGGACAGTGTCAAACATCAGGCCGCCAACCTAGACACAATGCGGGTCATTATCACTGTAGAGCTCCTGCACCCCAGGAAATCAGGACCTTCAGATGGATTTGATTTCCAAATAGTGCTGGAACATTCAGGGACCAGACTCAGAGTCACCCCCAAGAAGTATTAAATATACTAATGAACAAGAGCAAATAGTCTCCCTGGAAAGCTAAGGAAGGCAAGAAAATTACCATAAAGTGATGGAAGCATCTTGCAGGAACATCAAAGGGGCACATTCAGGGCACTGCTTAGTTCCCAAAGCCGTAAGCCGAGCTTTGCTCTTGCTTCCTGGGTCTTACACGACACGTGGATTACAGCTTCCCTGGTTGTTAGGCTAATGATTTAGGGTGCCCAGTTTGAGACACCTTCGAGGGGTCTGGCTCTCAGAGGTTGGGTGCTCAGCATGGCCTGAAAACCAGCTCCTTTATGGTGTTGCGCATTGGGCACCAACTACCACTGTCACGAGAGAATGCAGGCCTGTGAAGCCAAGAGACCGATAAGCAGAGCATTGAGTCTCCCACCCACAGCCAAGAATCCTGTGTGTTAATGAGACAAGGCGCTGACATGGAGCCAGGTACTGGACCTAGCACTCTCACTGGCAAATGGAAAACATGGATAAATTATTTCAACAAGGCCAAGGCATCACTGTACTGTGGGAAGGACCGTCAGCAGCACAGTGCACAGAGATGCCTAAGCTGCGTGTGAGGCAAAAAATTCCCCAGGCTGATCTGAACAATACTGCTACTAAGGGCCAATAACAGCTGGAACGGGGAGGATTTTAATTCTGGTGGGTCCCGTTCATTAATTGACATGAGATTTTTTCCCCTGGCTTTTTTTCCCTTGGTGCATTGCCCCATGAGTCACTGCTGCACATCTCCGCATCTGCACATTCTGGGTCTCCTGACTCCCAGGAATCTATCCCAGAGCATTCAGGCACCCTTGGGAAAGATAATGGCGAGGACTAAAACTAGGAACTCAATAGTATCAGGAGGTTCTCACCTGATGTGCCATGTATGGAAAACTCCCAGGCCTTGTCCTCACTGCGGAGTTAACTTGAGGAATAACTCGTGTGTTGGCTCTAATTCAAGTCCTGTCCACACTCCCAAGTGTGGTGGTGCTTTGAACTCAAATTGGCTGGCCTGCCAGCGGGTGTAGGCTGCAGGTTGAGTTAGCACAACTTGTCAGCTGCTTACGCTCTCTGTGCTGCTTGCGTGTTCTTGGGCAGTGTGGCCACTCTCACTTGAGCGAGGCTAGCTCGAGAGGAGTTAGCCGGAATGCAGCTGACTCATGTTCACTGGGCAGTAAAGACGTAAGGCTTATCTGCACTTGGGATTGACTGAAATAGCTTGTCCAGAATAATCATCCATATTGGAGGTGGATTAAGTTTTTATTCCAGAATAAGCGTGTTCACCCGGGGTTTATAGTGCAATAACTATTCCAGAGAAAGGATTCAGAATAGCTAATTTGATAAATATCCAGCCTTAGCCATCATGACGTAGTGTAACGTGGCCAGCACTTTACCTCCAGCATCCCTTCATTTTGCAGCCATGCATTAGGCCCAGCCTAGGAAGCCCTGCTGCAAGAGTGGATTGTGTATGGCTCTTTGCAGGCACACATCTACCTGTCTGTGTGGGCAGCTTGCAGGATCAGGCTCAGTAAATGATCGGCTAAGGCTTGGGATGTTGCTCCAGCGGGGAAGAGAGGGGATGGGCTGGAGATCTGAACGGATGCTTCTCTTCCACACGAGTAATGAATGTGTGTCGCTCTCCTAACAGTTCTGAGCTGCAGCATGAGGCTGGCGGAGGGAGAGCTGAGTAACGCAGGCTGAACAACCGTCTGCTTGCAGAGCAGGAGGGACACAACACTGTCAGATGTGCCATTAGGAGAGGAGCAGTAGAGGGGTGAGAACTCACCGGCCCTGGACGCTTTTCCCTATCAGTGCACAAAACAGGCCTTTTCACAAAGCCCTCTGGGCCCCAAGGCTCCTGGCCCCGACTGCACATGGGGTAACAGCTGCCTATCAAAGGTAGCGGCTTAGTCACCCAGCCCCAGTTCATGGGACTGGGGCCAGAGAACAAAATCCAGCCTCCCTCTTACCCAGAGGCTCTCTGGGGTCACCCCACTCGTAAAGCGACGATTCCTGTTCAGTGCTGTCTGAGTCTGACCCCCCCAAGCCCATTTTCCAGCGACCGTCACAGCACGACACGCTGTGATAGCAGCTAGGGCTGCCCGAGGCCAGGGAAACGTGGCAGCTGTGCTGAAGTTCGCGATAATGCACTTGCTGCTGGCGCAGAGCAGGGGACAGGACAGGTGGGTGCCCGACGTGGTGTGTGCGCAGAGCCGTCTGACAGGTGAGGTGCTGCCCTACGGATGTTTGGGTAAGGGGACGGTTGGCCCCTCACTGATGCTGAGTGGGGGTTTTGGTGGTCGCCCAGTTCCAAAGGAAAGGGGCAGGGCCAGTGAGAAATCAGGAGCCTGAGACTGACAGTCCCCAGGGCCAATAGGGAGAGGTCAGTGCTCCAGGTCAGCCCGATTGACAGGACAGACAGGCCAATGAGGGAGTTAGGAGCCTGGGGTCCCGACCTCTGAGTGCGCTGGAGCTGCCTGGGGCAGCGCAGGACGAGCTAAGGGGAGAGCAGGGGCGGGAGCTGGGCCGGGGGCAGAGCCAGAAAGGAGCAGCCCAGAGAGCAGAGCCGGGCTGGGAGCAGAGCCGCGCCAGCCAGAGGGGCAGCCCGGGGAGCTGCGCTGGAGGCAGAGCCGCGCCGGCCAGAGGGGCAGCCCGGGGAGCTGCGCTGGAGGCAGAGCCGTGCCAGCCAGAGGGGCGGCCCGGGGAGCTGCGCTGGAGGCAGAGCCGTGCCGGCCAGAGGGGCGGCCTGGGGAGCTGCGCTGGAGGCAGAGCCGTGCCGGCCAGAGGGGCGGCCCGGGGAGCTGCGCTGGAGGCAGAGCCGCGCCCGGCCAGAGGGGCAGCCCGGGAGCTGCGCTGGAGGCAGAGCTGTGCCGGCCAGAGGGGTGGCCCGTGGAGCTGCGCAGGGGGCAGAGCTGCGCCGGCCAGAGGGGCGGCCCGGGGAGCTGCGCTGGAGGCAGAGCCGCGCCAGCCAGAGGGGCGGCCCGGGGAGCTGCGCTGGACGCAGAGCCGTGCCGGCCAGAGGGGCGGCCCGGGGAGCTGCGCTGCAGGCAGAGCCGTGCCGGCCAGAGGGGCGGCCCGGGGAGCTGCGCTGGAGGCAGAGCTGTGCCGGCCAGAGGGGCGGCCCGGGGAGCTGCGCTGCAGGCAGAGCCGCAGCCGGCGGGAGCTGGGGCCGTCCGGAGCCGAGTGCAGTGAGCAGCTGGAGAATGCGAGGGGGGACCCCAGGCAGAGGGCCCAGGGCAGGGCGAGGTCACCAGCCAAGGGGTCTCACAGGCCAGACTGGGAGGGGGCAATGCTGGGGGGAAGGGCCCTGCCACCTAGAGCCTGAGGGCGGCCCCGGGTTGCCAACTTTCTGACCAAACAAAACCGAAAACCGAACACCCTTGCCCCGCCCCTTCTCCGAGGCCCCGCCCCACTCACTCCATCTCCCCACCCCCACCCTCACTCGCTTGCTCATTTTCACCGGGCTGGGGAGGGACCTTTCTCAACCGGGTGTTCGGTTGAAAACTGGCAACCCACCTGCAGCGTCCCTGCCCTGTTTTGTTTATTGGTTGCTGTTTAATCAGTCGTGTTTGCTTTGAACTCTATGTAATGAGCAGTGGGTCAGGGACGTGGCTGGGATGGAGAGAGCACCCTGCTGTGGGGACACCCTAGCCACTGTCCTAAGTGACCACAACGAGATGGGGGTCCAGCCCCCCAGGGATCCTGGGCCCGGCCTTGTCAGGGTTACGAGGACTCTGCCCCACGGGAGGGAGGAAGGGGACCCTCAATGGCAGGCAGGCTCCTGGGTAAAGGGAGCGGGAGCGAGGACTCAGATCCTTTCGCTAGCCAGTTCCACCGCGGTCAGGTATAGGCCAGGGAAGTTCCCCATGATAGCAGGACCATTCCTCCGCTTACATTTGGGTAAGAGCTAGGGGCTGTGGGTGGAGGGAGGGATAGTAATGCTTGGATATTACTGTGTTGACTCTTCAGTGCAAGTGAAGAGCAGATCCTGTAACTCAGAACATGAGGCTAAACGTCTGGGCCCAGTTAGCTCAGATAGAGATCAGAATAGCTGAGGAAGGAACCACGGGGGCTTATCCGGTGCCTTAATAATAACACTCAATAACATCTGCAGGTGCACACCTTTTCACCCAGACATCTCGCAGCATTTACACAGACAGGTCGCTGTCATTGCTCCCTTTTACAGTTGGGGAAACTAAGGCCCAGAGGGGGCAGGGGGCTCATTTCAGCTCATAGAGGGGTTCAGTGACAGAACCCAGAGGCTCCATCCACTAGGGCATGCTTCCTCCCTAGGGCAGTGCTGGCTGGAATTCTAAGGACAAGGAGGGATCTTTGTTCAGAACCAGGTTAAAGCAGCTGGGCTGCAAAAGTTGGATCCCCTCCAGGCTGAGTTCCAACCAGGGGAAATCCAATAAACTATTCTGTGTAATTAGGGTTCTAAAGGAGGGCATTAAAACTGAGGCAGGAGCCCTTTCAGTCTGCTAACGAGGTGGATTGGGAGACCTTGATGCATGAACCAGCATGAGGTAATTAGAGGAAAAGTAAACAGAGGCTGTCCAATCTCTGCTAATATCACCCCATAGAACAATCATGGGGAGCTAGAGAACAAGGGGTAGGACAGGGCAGAGCACAGGCTGCAGGGGATTAATGGAGGATTAATTGCTGCCCCCGCCCCTTAAAGCAGACACAGGTGCATGGTGTTCCAGGGTGCTGACTGGGCTGCAAGGGAGCTTATATAGGGAGGGTCACAAGGCCAGGGTCTGTGTCCAGCTGAGGGCAGGGCTGTGTTATATCCGTGCACTGCAGCCTCTGCTAGAGAGATTCCTGTTCCAGCTGAGCTAGGGGAAAAGCCAGGCCCTGGGCAAACCGGACTGGGAAGGGCTGTAGCTGCCTAGGAGCCAAGGCCAGGACTCTGAATGGAAGGGAGAGCAGGTGGCAGGGGCCTGCTGCCTCTAGAAGCTCCCACATTAGAGCAGTGGGTTCAATGCACCTGAGCTTAGCTCCAGGGACACCCTGAGAAAGTGGAGAGAGGGGCTGCTTCAGAAGGTCCATTTCACAGGGAGTTTAGCCTGCAGGGCTGGGGCTCTCTGGTGTAAGCTAGCTGGGTGTGACCCCTCTTAGGAGAGCAGCCAGGAAAAACATGTGTCTAGCTAAGAGCACTGCCCTGGGCAAGGGGGATGGTGCTGCCCGACCAACAACCAGAGGGGCTGCTCAGCCCAGTGCTCCTGTAACAGACCACAACTGCTGGCGAGGGAACATGAGCTACATGAGAGCAGGCCATAATATGGAGAGAATTGCTTTAGGGCGGGGCTGAAAATAGAGGAGTTAAAACTCAACCTAGGACAAACTGCTGGGCACAGAGCTCTGCCCGTGGCATCCGCTTGCAGGGCAAGGGCCTTGCTGAGGAGCTGCTTGCTCCTGCCTGGAAGTTGCCTTTGAATGTATAAGCCCTAGTGGTACAAAGTCTACTGAAACATTGCACAGAACTCTTTTCGTAATACATGCTTTGGTGAGACCAGAGGAGTTTGTCGAACTTGTACAGAAAATGTCAGGGCCCTTGATAATGCTCCCAGATTGGTCATCCAGTTCTTTATCCAAACATATTTGGAATATTGCAGTATTTAAAAAAAAAAGGAAAATAAGCGAAGTTTACAATAATTAGCATTTCACTGTGTGCAAAAGAGTGTACTGTTCTTTGTAGTCTTATGTTGCAATTTTGTAAACTATAAAGGTTTTTATGGGGCTATGATTTGGAGCTTAAATGCCTTAAAAGATGCACAGAATTCTAAAACAAACAAAAAAAACCCCACCTCCTCCTCAGGCAGCCTCTTGTAACTCTGCTCCCAGGCTGGCTCTGCAGATAAGGGACAAACTCAGGCGAAGTGCAGACAGCCTCCCAGCTCTGCTGGGTCTGCTCACAAAGGGGAAGCTCTTCTCTTTGGGAAGGTGCCCTACTAGCGATGAACAAACCCACACACTATAGCTGAAGCGGGGGAAAAGGTGCAGTGACTGCTTCAGGCTAAACTGGGCTGCAAATGGCTGGTGCTGCAGTGTGAATAGCCCTGTGTTCATGGGGCAGCAAGATTTGTATTTCCAGCCATGCTTGTGGCCCAAGGGAAACTAGAGAGAAATGCACAAGGATTTCTGCAAGCAGGGAACAGGGTTTTCCTAAACTTTGAGAAGCACTTTAATTCCATTGTGATCCAGATCCACAGAGCAGTTAGATGTGACCTGCAAACAGGTTGGGTTTGCTTCTGTGTTGTATCCCCATTACTCTGCCTTATCCATATAGCTTGTGAGCACTCAGGGACAGGGACTGGTTCTTCCCAAGCATTTGTATGGTGCTTACTCCCTGACTGGAGTAATGGGTCTGAGGCTGAGCAACACACCTTTCACCCCTGCCCCCTCAGCAGGGCAAATCACAGGGAGAATCTCCCTGCTCTGTCTGCTTGGCAGCCGAGTCGTGCCATCCAGACACTAACTTGTAAGAGAAATGATGGGCAGCATGTCAATTCCCATGTAGTCCATGAGACCTCCACTGATTTTCACGTGTCAAAGAGCTGCCATGCCCGTGGGAGCAGTGCTTACTGAAATGTTACATCTGGCCATGTCAAAGAAATAATCAGGGTGTAGATTATTCCCTTCCCTGGCATCTGGGATGGGGGCTTCCAAATCACTTTTCCTTGGGCAGCATTTCAAATGCAGAACAACTGGGAACAGGGTTTGCTAGTGCTTGGTACATGTCTCTGAATTCTTCCATTCAGAATCCTGCTGCAGGGCATTTCCCTAGTGGGGGAGGTTGTGGCCTGTCATGTGCAGGAGGTCAGGCTAGATAATCATGATGGTTCCTTCTGGCCTGAAAGTGTCTCAGTCTCTGCCTGTGAAAGCCACATGGCAGGGCCCTGGGGGATGCCACCAGGGGCGGCTCCAGGCACCAGCGCTCCAAGCGCGTGCCTGGGGCGGCAAGCCGCGGGGGGCGCTCTGCCGGTCGCCGTGAGGGTGGCAGGCAGGGTGCCTTCGGTGGCTTGCCTGCGGAGGGTCCGCTGGTCCCGCGGCTTCGGTGGACCTCCTGCAGGCACGCCTGCGGGAGGTCCGCCAAAGCCGCGGGAGGTCCGCCAAAGCCGCAGGACCAGCGGACCCTCCATGCTTGGGGCGGCAAAATGTCTAGAGCCGCCCCTGGATGCCACAGCTGCCAACATAAAGTTTCTTCCCCCAAGCCCATATGGAAAGCAAGGGGAACCACTTGTGGCTTCTCTTTGCAGGGCTCCAAAGGTGGATGCTTCTGATGTAGCAATTCCTTCCCTTCTGCTCTCTCCTCTGACATGAGATCATCCCCTGGCCCGTCTGACCCTTGGCTGTCTCCATGGGTGGTGGGTATCATAGGCTGGGGAAGGCTGTGCCTCCCCGAACAGCCAGATGTGACCCCTTCCTCTCCTGCTTCCCACTCCGCGCGGCTGAAGTCCTGTCTCCCTATGGGCCGCGCCACCTGCCCTCCTGGTGCTGTGGGGCTGGGGGGAGCTAGCCTGGGGCAGGGACCGGCGGCTGCAGGTGGGGGGTGGCTTTGGATTCTGGTAAAGGAAGGCGGAAGGCACAGGCCTGGGAGCTAGCCTCCCCCAGCTGGCAGTTCATGCACTGCCCATGGTGTCCCACCTGGGCTGGTTCTGGTTTCTCTGGCTCTGCAAGAGACAGATAGATAGATGCTGTGGCCAGCTGGTCTGTGTGCTGACCTGCTGCCTGGCATGCCTGGCTCACCGACTAACAGGGGTGATCCCGCTGGGCCCCAAAGCTTGGGCCTGGATTTCAAATTCCAGAGCTGGGGTGGAGGAAGCCCTCAGGGTGGGCCGCTAAGGGTCATATCCCTGCCTTGCTATAGGAGGGGTGCGAGCGCTCGGGGGTGAGCAGCTGGAAAGGGAGGAAACCCTGGTGCCCTCTGTACAGCAAGTTGGCATTGTACACTCTGGGCTCAGAGAGACATGTAGCAAACCAGTACACAGGAAACCTGACCCAGTAATCAGTTCACATCTGTAAATACTTTCTGGGCAGTTAATTGCTTTCAGTGCAAAGGGCTCGTTTCTAATCTCCCATTAGCAATCACACGTCTCTTTCCATTTCAAATTGCCTCAGCAAATGAGTCTTGCTGCCACAAAGGACGGGACAAAGAGCACTAATGACTTTTTTTTAATTAAGTCAGTTGTTGGTGCTACTCCAGGATAAAATGAATCTGTTTTTCATAAATGGAGTTGGATTCTGTTATTGCTCTGCCAACTTCCTCTGAATCCTGCAGTCCCAGCTGCCTCACTCCTGGTTTGCAGTCCTCCGTTAATACACTGCTTAATCAATTGCTACCTGCAAAAAGCCCCAGACATTGTGCCTTACATTTGCAATGTTCACACAGATCTACAGGCATGGCTCTCAGCTCTACGGCAGCCTGTCAGGTCCAGTCCCACTGACTCTCGACCTCAGGCTCCATAACACCAGGGTTTGCTGCATTCCCAGAGGGTGTCACCCACCAAAGAAAAGATCTTTACACCTAATTCTTAGTGCCAGTGGGCATGCAGCACTGCATCACCCCATGCTCCAAAGGGATGCATAAGGCAGTGCCGGAGGAGCTATTGCAAGGAATAGGACGGGGCGTCAGGAGAGCTGGGTTCTTTCGCTGGCTTTGCTGCTCAGTCACAGCATGATAGGCAAATCACTGCAGCACCATGCTGCTAATAGATGATACTTTGCATGGCTGTTGGGAGGTTAAATTCATCAAAGCAGACAAAATGCTTAGGTACTAGCATGGCAAGTACTGGAGTTTCCTCTCCCTGCTCCGGGAGCTGGGTCCAGCTGAACATTGGAGACTGTTATACGTTATTTGTATTGCGGTAGCACCTAGACACCCCAGCCCTGTTGTGCTAGGTGCTGTACAAATGTCTAACAAAGCTCCTGTTACCATTTCCATGTGGAAGGAATACCCCAGTGTCACGGCTAGAACCGGCTCAATAATACATTGCAAATAATTATTCTGCTGAATTCAGCCTTGCTTTCTGTTCTTAAACTGCCCACCGAGAAATCACAGATTTTACAGATGTTTGTTGTTTAAAGATTTCACATGAAAAAGTTTCAACCAACGGACAGCTCACAAACTGTAGCACTATTGATCTGTGATTGGGTCTCTGCTATTCCAACCACGGGACTGGGCAGAACACAGGTTGTTCATGAATCATGATCTGTGCACCAATCATGGTGGTTTCTGTAAATATCCACCTGGCCAACTCAGCTCAGGTGAATGGCGAAAGAGGGCAAAGGCTGGGGAGTGGCGATGCAGCTCCAAGGGTTTACAACTACTCCCTCCCCCCCCCATCCAGTGCTGGCCAATGTTCACTCCCCCAGGCTCCCAGTCCAAGGCCAGGTCTGTGTAACTCAGGGTGGATTTGATTTAAATCATTAGTCAGGAAGATGCGATTTAATCATGGATTTCTACATAAAAGTGCATTCTTGTTAGTTGTTATAACCTTAATACATATTCTTCACAACTTAGAGATAGATGTAGGTTTCATTTTTAGAAGGTACACACTATACATTTTGAAAGTGATTTATTTTGAAAACTTTTCAGATTAGTTTTACAGCTTTGGTTATTTCATTTACCAAAGGTAATTGAAGCAGAGATTTATAAAGTCATTGGGAGGTGAACTATCTCCAATTCAACAGGTTAATCATTAATATTTGGAGGATTTTCTTGCCATGCTGTATTAGGAGGAGAACATCACCAGACAGACATTTAAATTGTTTTACTTAACTAAAACAACAACGTTATGTTTTCTGGATTTTTTTCTTCAATAGCAAACATATTTTAACAAAACAAGCATATGAATTTATGAATTTAGTTAAACATTCAAGTTTTTTAAAATCAGGTTTGTTTTTGTTAAAATTGTTTTAAACTAAAATAGTTAAATGAAATATTAAAAAAAAAATTAAATTGACTGTGTCAGCCAAGTCAACATGATAAACTTAAAATATTGGCTTCTGCAGCTAACTCAGTCGTCTTCACCTTCATTTTCCTGTTTGTTCATAATGTGGAAAAGAAAAACAAGCTTTCCTGCTTTTTCATGTCCCAAATGATTTCTCAATTTGGAATGAATTAGTCCAAAGGAAGAAAATATTCTTTCTACACTGGAAGAAGAAGCTACTGCTATTAAAAGTGAGATGATCGCTTCAACAGTCTCTGAATCCAAGTGCTTAAGTGACTTCCACCAGTTCACAGGTGTGACTTTCTTTAAAACATCATCAGCAAACATATATTTCTTGAATGGATTTTATTCCCAAACTGGGTCTCTTTTATGGCCTGCTGGGATTATAGGTTTTCCCTTCTAGTGAGAGAATGGTATGGTAGATCTCAAATCAATGAAGGCTACACTCAGAAAGACCTCAAGACTTCTGGAATATGCTGCTTAAACAGTTTCACTTTTGTTTCTACTGCCTGTCCCTCCCTTCTCACATTTATCTCCAGGCTTCTCCTTGTCCAGATCTATTCCGCCCCCAACAATCTTCTATTCATTGAACTTTTTGAAACTGCACTTTTAGAGAGAGCTAAGGGATTGACTCTGTGTACACAAATTTGCAGATGGACAATAGGGTTGAGGTCTGTTATTTCTCACCTCTATACATTATTTATTTATTTATTTAAAAACATTTTTGCTGTTAACAAGCATGTTATCTCTGGAGACACAAATCCACAGTTTGAGAACTGCAAAACTAAACATCTCTGATGGTATCTTCTAGACTGAGCACTGAGTCCCACTGGGTAGATAGAAAGATTAACCTAAATAATCTATACAGAAGCCCCTGGAACTCCATAAAATTCGGTCCCTACTCCTTGAACTATTGGAACTCATTTACAAAACTTTTCTTAAACACTACATGAATATAGGTTTCAGAGTAGCAGCCGTGTTAGTCTGTATCCGCAAAAGTTTTTTTTTCTCCTCCTGATGATAGCTCATCTCAATGGATTAGACTCTTCCTGTTCGTATGCATACTTCCACCTTTTCATGTTCTCTGTATGTATAAATATCTCCTGTCTGTGTGTTCCATTCTATGCATCCGAAGAAGTGAGCTGTAACTCACGAAAGCTTATGCTGAAATAAATTTGTTAGTCTCTAAAGTGCCACAAGTACTCCTGTTCTTTTTACATGAATATATTCTCTCATACTATAGAATTAGAATTTATAATCCCTATTCCATGAGGAGATATCTTTGAGCTATAATGTATCTTAATTAAAATTCTTTAGATTTTTTTTTCTCAAAAAGCATTTTATCAAAAAAATCTAATTTAAATTAAAAAAAAAAATCCAAGCCCCCAGTTCTACTCTGGCACACTGAGTTACACTGGGTTGCTGCTCCCAACTCCGTTATGCTCCTCAAGAGCTGCAATGACTTCAGTGTCAAGTAGGAGGTACCTGAATGAGGGCAGGTCGCACAGACGCAGGTCCCAAGTTTTGCAGCATAGGGGGATTTCATTCCCTCCTCAGTGCAGTGATCTTGGGGATGGTGGGGAAATAAATGGAATGAGCTCATCTTAGCACCCAAAGAGAGGAGCTGGGCACCGTGCTGTGTCCGTGAGCAGCTGCTGGGTTCACCTTCTGCGGGCCTTTAGACAGAAGATATTACAGAAAATACCAGTGTTTCTGTTGTGAGTGCCTTCTCCTCTGCAGTGTCTGCTATCTGGAATGGCCTCCCCAGCTCCCCGTTTATTTTCACACTGAAAATGTGTCTTCTCCTCCCCTGTTCTGTTGCGAGTGTCGGTTTAGCCCCATGAGTGTTTTGAGGTCCTGCTCCTATGTGGGGCTTTGGGCTGGCTAACCCTGTGCATTATCTGCTATCAGATGGCCTTACCTGCTGGAGAAGAATATAAATGAATTTTCTAGGCAGTGATCGTTATGAAAACCAGGAGGACCTTTCTGGCTGTTGTGTAATCTCTTCTTTATCTAATGAAGGCTCTAATTACTGTGTGCTGGGCCCTGGCTGCAGGGCCTCTGCCATCATGCTGCCTGCTTATTTGGATAATTGTGTTCCCCTCTGGCAGAGCTCATCAGGTGTAGGTAGCAGACTGGGCAGGGCTCTGTCCATCCCTGGACCCTTGGCCAAGAGATCAGAAGGAATTGTCCATCCACTTCCTCTCACGCTGATAATGCTGTTTGCAGACCTAAGAGGCATTGTCCTGCCACCGAATCAAGTGGCTACTTCTCAACACGTACCCAGAAGCACCAGTCGCCCTGAAAAAAGAGCTTGCAAGGTGGTTTGTGACCTAGAGAAGAGGAAAAGTGTGTGACTGTCCTTCCCAGTGTAATTAGCCGCTGGCACCAAGGGCGGGACAGAGGACAATATAACCTGCCCTTGCCTTATCCAGCTGCCCTTGTGAGAAACTGAACAACGGGAATGGATTTATGAGTGGATCTGTTCCTTTTCTGTTTGCGTGCACAGTGATAATGGCTCAGATAACGTTTACCTAGTGCCCGTGATCCATCCAAAGAGCTCAAGGCATTTTGCAAATTGATTGCAAGCTCGTGTGTACAGGGCTCACATCACCCATCGCTGAAACACCTCTGTTCCCCAGCACACAGTAACACCATGCAATAGTCTAGGAGAGAGAGGGAAGTCTAGGTGAGGGATTTGGGGAGGCATAAAGTCACTGGCCAGTCTATAATTTGGCCAGACAATAGGGCCGCTATTTGCTCGCTCCGACAGAGAGAGGCAGGGGCTTGCCTGTCCAAACAATGAATTACTTTCCAGCATGAATTAAAATTTTGGCTGAAGCAGAAATCTGAATTTTCCAGGTAGCTGGAAACAAGGACAGGAAACACCCGTGAAGGACAGAGGTGGTGCCACAGACTCTGGCATCCTGGGGCCTATAAAGTGAAGCTTTATTCTAAATGAACTCATTGAGAATGTATCCACATTGCTCTTGCAAAAAATCCACCTTCAGAGGAATAGTTGTGGATTCTCCCAGCTGAATACCAGCTTGCCCAACCCACGTCAAGGCTTGCCAGTTATTGTCCAGGTTTGCACATGTATTGAAATCAAGGACTGAGGACTGGCTGTATTACTAGGGAACAAACTGGAGATCTGGTGGGTAAGACGGTGTATTGCCTTTATCTGAGAGACCTCGAAATTTTCCCAGCCAGAAGGGAGAGACAGAACTGGAAGCCCTGCCTCGATGTACCTAGATAAGCCAGCTCCCAATTAACACAGAGCAAGCAAACTGAGAGCAGCTGAGAATTAGTTGTATATTTGACATTTAATGATTGTGTCACTGCCTCCATGCCTAGCATCAAACCTCAGATAATGCAGAGAAGTTGAATCATCAACATGCTTTACACGTGTGACATGAAGCCATGTTCACTGATGCTTGCTAAGGCATAGTCAGGACACAGCCGTGCGGAGCAGCTCTACGACCACCATGCCTGGATCTGCCTCCACTTGTAGTAACTACTACCATCAGCTAGAGCTGTGGGTCACTGCAGCACGCAGACATTGGCAAAGCTGTGACACCGATTGGGGGCTAATTCTGTTCTCACTGACCTGTGTAAATCAGGAGTGATTCCATTAAAGCCGGTGGGGTTACGCTGGCATAGGTGAGCTCGGAAGCTACCCTGTTATGTGTTGCACAACAAGTTACAGAGGAGCTGGGGTGCGACGCTCTTCTTCCCCTTCCACGCACGTTTGTGTAGCTGTGTTAGTGCAGTGCAACCTGCTCCAACATCTGATAGAGTGTGTCCCCAACAACGAAGCATAGTGGGGAGAGAGAAGACAACCCTCTTTCCTCTGCCCCAAAACAACTTTAAAAGGGACAGGAAGTCACGGAGGGTGATTCAGCTCAACCCTCCCATGGCACCGACTTTGTGGAGAACAGTAAAGGTATCAGGGCAGGCTGCTCCTCAGCTGGTGTGAACTGTCATGGCGCCATAAGTGTCTGTTACTTCCCACACACATGCTAGCACCAGCCTCATTCGAGCAGCCCACCTGCCTCTCTGCAATGCTACTGATCTGCATGAATTGTACATTGGAGATGAGATGGCCAAAGCATCGGGCCCCCTGCCACAAATCTGCATGTCAAAGTAGCAGCAGCTTTTCAAACTTGCACTGAGAATTAGTGGATGGTGCTTATTCTGGCCCAGGAAGCAGTGGCATCTCTCCTGCCCGAAACACAAGTCACAGGAGTAAAAAACATTGAAATACCAGATGGCATTCTGAAAACGTGAGCAGAGATTATTTATATTCCAAATAAACAAGAGGGGAGCTCACACTGACCCAGAAGGACCTGCTTTCTCTGGAGATGGTCTTCGAGAAGCGATGCCATTAGTATGAGCAGTATCACCTGCGGGGTTCTTGCAAGATGCAGGAGGTGAGGGAGCTTCTAATGTAATTTCCCTGGCCCTGGGGTTCCGGAGTTTTCACAGCAACGTTTCACGATCTGCAGTCTCTGCCGCCCTTCAGAGTGAATACATTCATCCCCCCCAGTCCATCTAGGGCCACCTGGTCGTCATTGACAGTCATGACAATGCCCAGACTGCAGCCAAAGGGGTCCAGAATCATGAACGATTAAGTGAACCAATAATGTATGGTTACAAATTAGTCACCTTGATGCAGAGTTAATCTTGTGATGGGCAGGTAAATCTGGGATGGGTCATTCAGATGTCTATGGGGTCCAACCCTTCATGGAGGGGATGTGGCAATTAATTCAGATTTACAAACCTCTGTGATTCAGGACAAGTTCAGACTCTGTCAGGAGCCGAGCTACCATGGGATGAGCTAGATACAAAACAAGGTCGTCCCAAAACACCCAGAACAGAACAATCTCACTCTCTACCTAGATTCTGGAAGCACTTTGAAAGCTAAAAGAATGATCGGAGCTTCTCCAAGCCCAGAGATACAGACTTAGATTTTGAAGGTTTATCTGCATGATGGGGCAGGTTTTCAGAGAATAGCCCAGTGCTTGGAGACTGGGGTACAGTCTCATTGTGCATTAATTAATAAGGCAACAGCCATTATGATTTCTTATCATGTCGACTAGCAGAACGTCTACTGCATCCTTAAAAGCCTGCTAGAAAGAACTGTCTCTTTGTCACTGACAGAGAGATTTATTCCTTGCATGTCCAACTTTGCACCAATCAGCCTCGCTGTGAGTTGTTCTTGTATCGTGGCAGAGTTTATCATATATATGCAAATCATAGGTCAGCTCAGAAGTCAACTAAAGATTACTCAAATCCCATACCATAGTCTTTCTGAAAGGAGACTGCTTGCTTATTCTATTCTAAGGAGTGTACCAAAGAAATGTCATACAAACTGCATGCCTGGAATTAATGATAATCACACTGCAGAGAGGAAAAACTGCATACCAGACGTGGCTTTTAGGTTTTTGGATATCTCAGAGAATTTTTGTCTCTAAAAGTAGCACAAAGCACTTAGTGATTCAGAACCCTCTCTCTGTATCCTAGTCCATGTCAGATCAGCCCCACATGTGTGGGGAAGAGATTAAAATAGCTCAAGAGAAGCAAGCAGGTGTTATCTGTGTGCACTAGTCCTCTGCATACAAACTAGCAACACCCGATGAGCCGTCTATAAACTAGCGTCCCACTGAGGTCAGAGCAGCCACAAGCCTTCGGGAGTATGTGTGACTGTCCATCACAACTCCAGGGCTATCTGGGGAAGGAACATGAAGAACTGCTGCTGGCAGACTCACTCCACCTGTCAGTTCTCACAGGGAAGCCGTAAGCTGCTGGTGGGTTCCCCTGTAACTAGTGGCAGTAAATATTTATGGAAGACTCCATAGGTCCCAGCTGGGATTGGGCCCCGCTGTGCTGGGTGCTGCATGAGCATGGAAGAGACGCATCTCACGCCCACAGAGCTTTCACTCTAATGGCCCAAACAGGAAAAGGGCAGGGGATGCCCCAGACAAGCTCAGGCACCCGGGGAGCTCAGCCCTGTGAATGCCACGAGCAGCAGGTGTTGGCTTTATTCGTTAGGAGCAAGGGAATAGCCCCAGCTTGTCATCTGATGTTACCGACAAACACCTGAGCCCAATCCCTGGTCCTGGGGAGACCAGTGCTGCTCCTCCATAGCCAGGGTTCCTGTCTCTAACTCTCTGGTGTCAGTCAGTCCTGGGGGGCAGGGTGATGCCAGGGGGCACTGGCCCGGAGAGCTCTGAAATGGGGCAGAGCCAGTGTCCATTCTTACCAGCGGCCCAAGGGGAGCCCCTGACTTCCAGCTGGAGGTAACCACTGGGGTGGGACGCAGGCACGTTTACACTCACCCCTAGCATCCATGCCTGCACCAGGGATCCGATCAACATGCAACCACCCGAGCTTAGCCGAGGCCCAACATGCTGTGTCCGAGGGGCTGGCAGGCCTGGCACCTGAGAACCCTGGAACCCTTGCCCACTGGACAGGCCAGTGAGGAAGCATTCCCTCCAGTGTGTCTGTGACCATGGCTGTCTTGGTCAGCACCAGAGACTGAACCCAGCCCCTGGAGAACTAAAGCAGCAGCTCCTACAGGACCAAGCCCCCTGGCAGGGTGCTGTGCCAGCCTGGTACTTCTGTGGCTCAGGCACTGAGGGGTGCATAGATACCTTTGCTAGAGCTCTGCCAGTCTAGTGTTAAATGCCTTGAGATGGGATCTCCTGAGTCCCGTTCATTTCAAGACGATCACAGCATTAGTTGTTCAGCCTCCTTTCACACTGAGATTTTTAATATCTGGAGCTACAGTAAATCAGCAGCTGACTCAGGCATAATCACATGAATCAGAGATCCAGATAATGAGATCCTCCAAGCAGTTTCCCTTTATAGGCAGCTGAGAAAGCATATTTCTCACTCACATCTGACGGAAAACAGAGTCATTATCTAGTCCTTTGATTAAATTATATGAACCACACATTTATCCGTCGCATTGGACTGCAGCAGTGACAGAACCTGAACAAATCCCCTTAAAATGTACATCTTCATTGGCGTGTTTTATCCAAAGATAAGCTGAATCCATACAGCATATTTATAACCCCTCAACTCTCAACCCCGGCCTGTGATGTTTCTGCAAGGTATGGGGGGAGATGTTAGGAACCAAGTAACCATGAGAGTATCTGTCTCTGGGCTGGTCTACACTACGGGGGGAAATCGATCTAAGATACGCAACTTCAGCTACGTGAATAACGTAGCTGAAGTCGAAGTATCTTAGATCGAATTACCTACCGTCCTCACGGCATGGGATCGACGTCCGCGGCTCCCCATGTCGACTCCGCTACCGCCGTTCGGGTTGGTGGAGTTCCGGAGTCGACAGGAGCGCGTTCGGGGATCGATATATCGCGTCTAGATGAGACGCGATATATCGATCCCCGAGAAATCGATTGCTACCTGCCGATATCGCGGGTAGTGAAGACGTAGCCTCTGTGTACCGAATGCCAGACCTTGTCCAACGCTGCTTAACGTTGGACAGTGACTCTTGGGCCCCCATATTCCATCTACATTAATACAACAGGGAACTTGGGCTCAATCAGCTAGGGAGAGCAGGTCAGGAGTCTGCTTCGTCTCAGTGGTGACAGCAATGCTGTTTATAGCATGCTGCCCTGGAGGAACCATTTGAAATCTAATATAATTAAACCCGTAAACAATCAATATAAAAACTGACACAACACTTTTAACAAGCCCCACCATGTGGTGCCACTTAAATGAATCAACCAACCAACCATCCTGGGGCAACATCAGCAATAGCAGGCTATGTAGTGACAATCAGATTAATATCTCCTGTCTTTGTGTTCCATTCTATGCATCCGAAGAAAGCTCATGCTGCAATAAATTTGTTCGTCTCTAAGGTGCCACAAGTACTCCTGTTCTTTTTGTGGATACAGCCTAACACGGCTGCTACTCTGAAACCAATCAGATTACAGCTGCCACACAGATCTACCCACAATTACGCCATGGGAGGAAAGTACAGCACGGTTCATACTGGCTTTGGGAACACCTGTTAACAGGCCAGGCAGAGTGAGGATTCCCTGGTGCCTGGGAGTGCAATGACTGCCTCAGGACCCCAGGTGCTGCAGTGAACAGCGCCTGTCTCTCTCCCTCTGTCCTGAGGATTGGGAGCACTGACTAGTATTTGTGATTGGTTCTGGGCTCCTCAGGTGGAAGGTGCTCTGGCCATGCACACCTGATGCTGCTGTTCTCTGTGAGCATGGGTAGCGCAGCAGCTTGATGGGGACCAGGCTCTGGCACAGACAGCCAAGCAGTCATGTTTATGAACCTACTTAAATGGTTTTGGTTCCCCCTTCCAGTCACAGGCACTGACTTGCCATTGTGCCAGCGGGGCTCGACCCCTGGCTCTGCCCCAGGCCTCACCCCCATGCCACCCCTTCCCTCAAAGCCACACCCCCACCCTGCCCCACCCCACCCACCTCCTCCCACCCCCACTCCACCCCCACCCCGCCTCTTTCCGCCCCCTCCTCCGAGAGCGCCATGTCATCATTCCTCCCCTCTTCCCCCCCCCCCCAGCTTCCTGCATGCCACAAAACAGCTAATTGCGGCGGGCGGGAGGAGCAGGGAGGGAGGGGGAAGTGCTGATCGGCGGGGCCCACCAGTGGGCAGGAGCCATTGGGGGAAGGGGGAGGTGCTGGTAGGGGGGCTGCCAGTGAGTGCACAGCACCCACCATTTTTTCCCCATGGGTGCTCCAGCCTCAGAGCACTCACAGAGTCAGCGCCTATGCTCCCAGTATTTCACTGGCATGAAAGACTTCCCCCAGGTGTCCTGTGGATGAAAGAAAAAGAGTAGGCATTGCCCCGGTACTCCTGGCTTTACCCAGCTAAAACAAACCAACCCTCTCTCTGTTGGCAAAGTGGGGGAAAAAACTCACCTAGGATAAAATTAGTTCAAACACCCATTTGTATGGGTGAATATCTAGCAAGTGGAAATCTTTGGTTCACTCTCAGGTCTTCAGCCAATGAGTCCAATGCTCAGGAAAGGAGAGCAAAGGTGCTGCAAAGAAGCACCACCCATGCTGTGATGTCCCTAGCCAATCCATGTTAATGGATGTGTAGTGTCAGGCCCATCCCAGCCAGCGCTCCTGGAGGAGAGTTCTCAGCGGTGTCCTCTAAGGCTATGTCTACACTATGGACCTTACAGCTTCACAGCTGTACCACTGCAGCTGCACCGCTGTAAGGTGTCCTGTGTAGCCACTCTGTGCCGATGGGAGAGAGCTCTCCCGACGGCATAATTAAACCACCCCCAACAAGTGGCGGTAGCTACGTTCACAGGAGACGCTCTCCCACCGGCATAGCGCTGTCCACACTGGTGCTTTTGTTGATGAAACTTATGTCAGTTAGGGGTGTTTTTTTCACACCGCTGACTGACAAAAGTTTTGCCAACAAAAGCGCTAGTGTAGATACAGACAAAGTGTCAGTTCATCATAACCAATCAGGCATCAGCTGCATGTTTCCTACTAATGTTGTGTTGAGCTGATTTCACAGCAAGCAGCATTTTCAATAAGTGCTAAATTAAAGTTTGGGGAAATCTCTTTAAATTATATCTCAAATAAGCATTTAATGTCGATGGAGGGGAGGAATTTAAGGTCCATTATCTTTGCACCAGGAGAGAGAGGTACATTTTTAAATGCCTTAACTATGAAACCTGTGTTGCTCTCAGAGGAGATAAGCATAAAACGAATGAAAGGAAGCAATGAAGGTTAGGAATGATATAAAGTGCTCTAAGCTCCTAAAACCAGGGGAGGAGGTGCTGGAGCTGAACATTGGGCATTCTCTACAGCGAAATAAAAACAGTCCTTTCAGGCGACAAACTGCAAGAAAATCAATTGTTTCATGTAGCTCTTAATGGTTTTTGGTAAACTTTCCTGGTCTCAAGCCAGAGGCTGCTAATGTCATGAAATCTTTGTATTAACTACAATAGTCACTGATTTCCAAGAGATGTATGTTGATTTTTCGAAGACTAATCAATAGTTTATAATTGCAAAACAATTTCCATCAACAGGAAGAGCCAAGATGACTGGGGACTGTCTGTATCAAGGGTTAATAAAACAAAATACAAATGGAATCCAGCACCTGAGTATAGATGAATAATTACTAGGGCTGTCAAGCGATAAAAAAAATTAATTGCAATTAATCGCATGATTAAACAATAATAGAATACCATTTATTTAAATATTTTGGATGTTTTCTACATTTTCAGATATATTGATTTCACTTATAACACAGAATACAAAGTGTACAGTGCTCACTTTATATTTATTTTTTATTACAAATATTTGCATTGTAAAAAACAAAAGTAGTATTTATCAATTCACCTAATACAAGTACTGTAGTGCAATCTCTTTATCATGAAAGTTGAACTTACAAATGTAGAATTATGTACAAAAAACTGAATTAAAAAATAAAATAATGTAAAACTTTAGAGCCTACAAGTCCAATCAGTTCTACTTCTTGTTCAGCCAATCACTCAGACAGACAAGTTTGTTTACATTTGCAGAAGATAATGCTGCCTGATTCTTGTTTACAATGTCACCTGAAAGTAAGAACAGGCATTTGCATAGCACTGTTGTAGTCACTGTCACAAGATATTTAGATGCGAAATGAACAAAAGATTCAAATGTGCTTCAACCACCGTTGTGTGAAGAAGAACTTCCTTTTATTTGTTTTAAACCTACTGCCCATTAATTTCATTTGATGGCCCCCAGTTCTTATATTATGGGAACAAATAAATAACTTTTCCTTATTCACTTTCTCCACTCCACTCATGATTTTATATACCTCTATCATATCCCCCCTTAGTCTTCTTTTTTCCAAGCTGAAAAGTCCTAGCCTCTTTAATCTCTCTTCATATGGGACCCATTCCAAACTCCCAATCATTTTAGTTGCCCTTTTCTGAACCTTTTCTAATGCCAGTATATCTTTTTTGAGATGAGGAGAACACATCTGTATGCAGTATTCAAGACGTGGGTGTACCATGGATTTATATAAGGGCAATAAAATATTCTTCATCTTATTCTCTATCCCCTTTTTAACGATTCCTAACATCCTGTTTGCTTTTTTGACTGCCGCTGCACACTGCATGGACATCTTCAGAGAACTATCCATGATGACGCCAAGATCTCTTTCCTGATTAGTTGTAGCTAAATTATCCCCCATCGTATTGTATGTATAGTTGGGGTTATTTTTTTCCAATGTGCATTACTTTACATTTATCCACATTAAATTTCATTTGCCATTTTGTGAGATCTTTTTGAAGTTCTTCACAGTCTGCTTTGCTCTTAACTATCTTGAGCAGTTTAGTATCAACTGCAAACTTTGCCACCTCACTGTTTTCCCCTTTCTCCAGATCATTTATGAATTAGTTGAATAGGATTGGACGTAGGATTGACCCTTGGGGAACACCACTAGTTACCCCTCTCCATTCTGAGAATTTACCATTTATTCCTACCCTTTATTCCCTGTCTTTTAACCAGTTCTCAATCCATGAAAGGATCTTCCCTCTTATCCCATGACAATTTACTTAAGAGCCTTTGATAAGGGACCTTGTCAAAGGCTTTCTGGAAATCTAAGCACACTGTGTCCACTGGATGCCCCTTGTCCACGTTTGTTGACCCCTTTGAACTCTAATAGATTAGTAAGACATGATTTCCCTTTACAGAAACCATGTTGACTTTTGCCCAATAATTTATGTTCTTCTATGTGTCTGACAATTTTATTCTTTATTATTGTTTCAATTAATTTGCCCGGTACTGACGTTAAACTTACCAGCCTGTAATTGCTGGGATCAACTCTAGAGCCCTTTTTAAATATTGGCGTTATATTAGCTATCTTCCAGTCATTGGGTACAGAAGCTGATTTAACGGACCGGTTACAAACCATAGTTAATAGTTCTGCAATTTCACATTTGAGTTCTTTCAGAACTCTTGGGTGAATGCCATCTGGTCCCGGTGACTTGTTACTGTTAAGTATCAGAGGGGTAGCCGTGTTAGTCTGGATCTGTAGTAACAAAAAAATTGTATCCACCTTACCTTACTAACAGGCGTTCTGCAGCATGAAGTTCTTTGGGTGAATTGGAATGCCTTCTCAGAAGAAAGAGAGAAAAGTAAGTGTTCACCACCATGCTGCAGACGTCTGTTGTTAGTCTATAAGGTCAGCCAGGCTTTTTGTTACTGTTAAGTTTATCAATTAATTCCTAAACCTCCTCTAGTGACACTTCAATCTGTGACAATTCCTCAGATTTGTCACCTACAAAGTACAGCTCACTTTTAGGAATCTCCCTAACATCCTCAGCCGTGAAGACCGAACAAAGAAATCATTTAGTTTCTCCGCAATGACTTTATTGTCTTTAAGTGCTCCTCAATCATCAAGGGGCCCCACTGTTTGTTTAGCAGGCTTCCTGCTTCTGATGTACTTAAAAATATTTTGTTATTACCTTTGGAGTTTTTGGCTAGCTGTTGTTCAAACTCTTTTTTGGCTTTTCTTATTACATTTTTACACTTAATTTGGCAGTGTTTATTTTTTTGAGTTAATTGTGTGAGTTAACTGTGATTAATCAACAGTCCTAATAATCATAGAATCATAGAATATAGAATCATAGAATATCAGGGTTGGAAGGGAATTCAGAAGGTCATCTAGTCCAACCCCGTGCTCAAAGCAGGACCAATTCCCAATTAAATCATCCCAGCTAGGGCTTTGTCAAGCCTGACCTTAAAAACCTCTAAGGAAGGAGATCCCACCACCTCCCTAGGTAACCCATTCCAGTGCTTCTCCACCCTTCTAGTGAAATAATTTTTCCTAATATCCAACCTAAACCTCCCCCACTGCAACTTGAGACCATTACTCCTTGTTTGTCGTCTGCCACCATTGAGAACAGTCTAGATCCATCCTCTTTGGAACCCCCTTTCAGGTAGTTGAAAGCAGCTATCAAATCTCCCCTCATTCTTCTCTTCTGTAGCCTAAATAATCCCAGTTCCCTCAGCCTCTTCTCATAAATCATGTGCTCCAGCCCCCTAATCATTTTTGTTGCCCTCCACTGGACTTTCCAATTTTTCCACATCATTCTTGTAGTGTGGGGCCCAAAACTGGACACAGTACTCCAGATGAGGCCTCACCAATGTCGAATAGAGGGGAATGATCACCAGGGGCGGCTCTACGTTTTTGACCGCCCCAAGCAGTCATGCGCGGGAGGCGCCCCGGAGTCGCGGGAGCAGCGGACCTCCCGCGGGCATGACTGCAGAGGTACCGCTGGTCCCGCGTGGCTCGGCTGGACCGCGCTGCGGACGGTTCGCGGGTCCGGCTCCGCTTGAGCTGTCGCAGTCATGCCTGAGGGAGGTCCAGCCGAGCCGCGGGACGAGCGCCCCCTCCGCAGTCATGCCTGCGGCAGGTCCGGTGCTCCAGTGGACCTCCCGCAGGCATGACTGCGGCAGGTCCGCCGGCCCAGCCTGCCGCCCCCCCCCCCGGCTGTAGGGGACGCCCCCTACATTTTGCCGCCCTAGGCACCAGCTTGTTTTGCTGGTGCCTAGAGCCGCCCCTGATGATCACGTCCCTCGATCTGCTGGCAATACCCCTACTTATACAGCCTAAAATGCCATTAGCCTTCTTGGCAACAAGGGCACACTGTTGACTCGTATCCAGCTTCTCGTCCACTGTAACCCCTAGGTCCTTTTCTGCAGAACTGCTGCCTAGCCATTTGGTCCCTAGTCTGTAACAGTGAATGGGATTCTTCCATCCTAAGTGCAGGACTCTGCACTTGTCCTTATTGAACCTCATCAGGTTTCTTTTGGCCCAGTCCTCTAATTTGTCTAGGGTCTAATTACCCAACAAACATCTGCAGTTTTAGCACAGAGGAGCGAATGCTGCAGTTTTAGTACAGAGGAGTGAACATGGCTCTCTGATGGATAACATGAAGGGTTGCTCCAGGCAGAGACCAAGGAAGCCTCCTAATGCAGCAGCACTGACACCTCTGCATTGTACCCTTCACTGCCAATGATGTTAGAACAGAGCAAGTCTGACAAAGGGAGAGACTTGTGGTGGAGAGAGCAGAGGAAGAAGTTAGGCTGAGGCCATTCCTATCTGTCTGTAGTGGGCTGCCCTGGTGGGAATTTAATAGACAGGTTATCTTTAGATAGTACCTTTTCATCCCCAAGTGCTTTACAAACGACTGAAGTACAGAAAGCAACCCAAGTGCAGCCATCTCTGGGGCACAATCTCTCTGTCTAACCTAGGTGTCTCAGCACCCGGGACAATGTTGCACAGAAAAGTTATTCTTCCAAGAACATCTCGGGAGTCAACCCCCGTGGGTTCTGTGGCATAGCCAAAGTGCTAGTATTAGTCAGCACCAAGAAGCAGATACTATCCTGGTGAGAAAACTGAAGCAGGGAAATGCAGACAGATGTGTGTATTTTTTTGTCTAGAGCTGTGTATCTCTTGTGCTAAGTACAGAGCAGTGGTGTTTAGAATCCTGTGCACAGGCTGTCTGTCTGCCTGTCCGTCCATCTGTTGGCTTTCATTGTCATGTGCCCTTGACACGTTAAATTGCAAATCCAGAGCACCCACATGGCTGGAGTTCTGAACAGGGGTGTGTAAGTAATGGGAAGCCTTAGGGGTCAGCACTGGGCCCAAGAGCTGGAGGTTCCAGCTCTCCTGAGCGGGTACTAGACAGAGACTGTGCACCCTGAAAACATGCTAGAGACCCTGCTGCGGGCAGGGCCTGGACTCAGGTCGGACTCAGGAGGCTCAAAGAGCACATGGGTCCAGCAAGGTGGGTGCCAAACACAATAGACATGGGAGTGTGCATCCTGAAGGGAGCTTACCAGGGCTGTGTGTGTGTGTGTGCGTGTGCATGTGGGTTTGATGGAATATTATTGGTTGTAGTTAGGTTAATTAGTCCAAATCAGACCCATTATTTCAGAGAGCTACAGAATATCGCAATTCCATCACACATATCTCTTTCCCTTATGCGTAACATTGCTGTTCACTGTGCCTCTTTGCGTTCTTCACCTCAAAAATAAGGAAATAAACCTCAGCTTAACATTGTATGGAAAAGAGATACATCCTTCCTGGTTCTCTCAAAAGGGTACAAGGTGGCAGTGCATGAAATACTACAGGAGTTTATTTAACTAATGAATGATGGAGAAGGATGTGAAACTTCTGAGCGTGCACTAGCAAACACAGGGAGTCAGGAGAAGACACTAGCAGGCAAAGCAGACGTACAAGAAATATCAGACAAGACAATTATGTCCCCAGACTGCTGAAAATTAACTGGCTGCTTCACTGCTTTTCCCAGGGAAGAAATTATTTTCTTTTTGCCAGCAGTTGGGTCTCCATGGGATATGAATAATCACCAAGAAAAACAATGACTGATACCCATTTGGGTTTTTGCTGAGTGTATTTGACCCCGGATGAGGGCTCCATAAGCATTTCACCTCCTTCCACTCTATTTTAGTGGGAATATGAGCCTCGGAAATGGTGAACAGTTACTTGTTGAGAGGGCACTGGTCCAACCCTCTCAGCTGGCTCTCAAGATGTATTTACATGGGGCTTCAGCCAGAAGAGCTCTGCGAGGGGCTTCTGCCCACTGAGTGTATTTCACTAAGGGACTGAACTAGGACTGTCTCGCATTGTCTGTTCTAGTCCTGGTGTCACTATCTCCACTTTGAGGCCTGCAAAGCACACAATAGAGACTGCCCCTCTGGCTGCTGTGTGAGGGACATAACAGGATGGGTGGGTCGGAGGGCAGCCTCTGTGGGACACTGTGGCTGATCAGTGACCGAGGAGGGGAAATGGATGGTGGTGAAATACAATGTTTTCCTCTACATAAAAAAAATCTTCTGAATCTGAGTACACAATTCCTCTCCCAGAACCTGCGCTTCAGCTTTCCTTCTCTGGGTGAGGTTTTGTACCGGATTCTGTGGTTTTCCCCTGCAGATTGCTCTGTGGAGGAGTTAGATGGTCTCCAATTAGAAATCCACAGGATGTAAATAGAGTTCTTTTCTAAACCCAATAATTCATCTAGAATGTGTACGCTTGCAAATGAAAGCTAAGACTAGTTCTAAATTACATTATCCCCTTCCATGTGTGGAACTCTCTGATAACATTTCCCTCCTCTCTCTATCTTGTTAATTATCTGTACGTGTTCCTGGCTTACACTGGGAACCCAGCCCTTACTAGATTTGTAAGTAATAAACTAAAAAAAATGACAGCTCCTGATCTTCCCTTGGAGAGCGGCCTGGAGGCTGCAATGCCTCACTGCAGGACTTCTTGACACATGCCAAAGGTGGACGTGTTGATTTTGGGGCGTTACAGAGCAGCAGGAAAGTGCCTTATCCCCACAAGGGGTATTAGCTCTATTATCTACAAGAACAAGGCACTTACTGTTCCCCTGTGATATGTCTATAACAGTTCAGCCAAATCTAAAGGCAGTGGCAAAAAGTCCACATCTGGGGACCAGAAGAAGGAGTTTAATTTACAGCTGCAGTGTTAGCTTGTGGCATGGAAGGAGAAAAAAGGTGCTAAGAAGTCCAGGAAGACTTTAACAGATGCCATAACTAACAATTTACTAACCTGCCTGCTTCCACTCATACATAATTTGCTCTACAGCCATGGATCAGCTCCGTCAGCAGCCCCAGCAAACTGTGCTTGGTTTTAGGGTTTTGATATCACACTAATGTGCCAAAGCCTCTTCCAAACTGCTCTGCGTCCTTCCAAGGTGCACGGGCTGTCAGAGCGGAAAGCAGCACGTACGACAATGTCACCTCTTAGTTTGCCACTCCGGGGCTTTGAGGCAGCACCACTTGGCTTTTGCAGAGACCCACCCCAGCTTGTGTTCTGCTTTCTGAGCCCTTGTGTCTCTGCTCTATCAAGCCTCTGAATTGTCCAGTTCCCTGGACGGGAGCTCAGTGTTGACTGTCTGGTCTGCAGAGTTGTCATAAAATGAAAACATAGGGCCAAATTCTGTTCTGTTATTCCAGTGTGAAACCAGAGTGACACCACTGCAGTCAGTAGTTACTCCAGATTGATACCAGTTTCGCCCAAACGTTAGGTGGTGGAGTGGAGGCTGTGTTGTGCTGAAGTGGAGCATGGGCTCCCCATGGGTTATCAAAAGTAACTCCCTCCCTGTCAACCAGAAAGAATCCAATAGCATCAGTTCTTCCCTGGCCTGAATAAAGAGACATCCAGAATTTGTGTGAACAATTGAACCATTTGTGACCACTGACTGCACCAGCTGAGAATCTGGCTGAATCCATGTAAACTTAACTTCTGCCAAGTGAAGTAAAATAAAGGGCATATCTTACCTGCAGAACAATCAGCTACTGGCTAATTTAATCACAGGCCAAAGCCGGATGTTTGCTACTGGGGTTTACTACTAAAGCTGCTTTTTTTTCATCAGAGAACGTGGTGTTTGTTCTTTCAGCCCACGTCTCTGCAAAGCCGCGCAATCAGTACATCCTGTCGGGAGCTGCAAGTATAGAAAGCCTGCAGGGAGCTGGTGTAAAAACTCTCAGAGAGGAAATATTTTGTTGTTCGTTTGTAGAAATCGAAAACGGCAGCCAAGGAATTCCCACAATTATTTGCAACATGCACCCCCAGGGCCTCGCAGATCGCACAGGCATCCCAGGAGAGTGAATCGCAGGGTTTCAGGCAGGGCAGCAAGAACGTCTTCAGTTAAAAGTGGAGTTCAGGGAGACAGAAGTAATTGCCCACATGGCACCAGGCTTAGCACCCAACTCCATGACGCATGCGGCAGCATTTTCAATGACCACAAGCAGCCAGGGCCTTGACTTGTGTCTGGTCAGCACCGCACTGTCCAATCAGCCCAGCCCCATTCTAGTCCCTTCCAACAGAACAGCGTCAGCTGCTGAGTTCCCACCCAGACACTGTGCAAGGACACTGGATCAGTCCTGCTGCCACCAGGCAATAAAGAGGAGGAAGGGTCTGCTTGTACTGAATAAAAAGGGGGTGTTTTGGGAGGCCCTGCACAGACAGAGCCAGGAGGTCTCTCTCTCGCTCTCTAGGTCCCAGGCTGACAAAGCAGCCTGTGCTGATGAATGTCAGCACACATGCCTCCCAGCCATGGAAGGGACTGTTAACTGCACTGCACTGCATTGCTACTGACCCTGAGAAACGCATGCCCCTAATGAGCCCCTGGTACTCCTGAGGATCCCTTGGCCTTGCCCAAAACCTCAAGCTCCCTGGACTCCAGCGTGTTTGGGTTAATTTCCTGAAAGCAAGAGTGCCCAGATGCAGCAATAGAGATGGTGATATGATATTAATTAATCTGGTTCCCATTTCTTGCACTTGCTTGTTTCTTTGCACCTTCTGAAGGAAGATCTTATGTTCCCTGGTAAATGGAAGCACAAACTACAGTTGTGGAATTATCCAGCTTGCATGGAAACAGTGGAAAAGGGGAAAATGGCCAACCAATAAATAACTGGATACAGTACCCAGGCCCAGCGAGAGCAAAGTTTTTTACAGGATTTATTGGCTCTGATCCCTTTTGATTAGATTTAATTTATATTCCTTCCTTTATGGTGTTGCAAGCTGAACATTTCAATTTCTCAAGAGGGCTTGAACGGAGACTGTAAGGGATCAGGAGCCGAGCCAGCAGATAACTCTGACATTGAGTTGGCTCAGCTGGGGTAGATCTGGTTTTTCATTTAAAGTGTTACTTTCCTGGAAAAATACAGTAAGTGATGTGTTGGCAATTCAGAGCAAAATGCAAGGAGTGATTACCTGCATTCACATCACTCCAGGCCACAGCTGCGGGGCTGCAGGCTGCATGCAGTTTGCCTGTTATGGTGCTTTGGGTTTCAAAGCTTCAAGTGATTTTGTTTCAAGGTAAAAAAAAAAAAAAAAAACAAACCTAGAAAGACTGTAGGAGCCAGAAAGTCATGGTCAGGAAGCCAACATTTATCAAGAAAAAGCTTCCCAGAGGGCAGAGATGTGATTTCCATTGCAAATTAGCTAATGTATTAACATTTCTCTTTCTTTGTTCTCATTTTCCTCTGGGTTTTTTTTAAATTTCAGTTTAATTTTTTAATTCTCTTGATTTCCTGCTTGGAGATCGCGCATCTCCCACACGCCGTTAACTCCTTTGTGGCAGGCAACTTAGAATTGGCCTTCCCTTAGCCCTGGTGTAACAACATACCTCACTCTGCCACATCACCTTAGGATACTTCATGGTACAATTGGGATGGAGCAGCTTTTGGCTTGCACATTTGCTGCTGATATATCATCCCACAGTAACTCCTCTGGGCCGGGCTCCTCCACCCAGTGTTGGATGGCTTTCAGCTTGGCATATCCCTTCTCCCTCGGGCAAAGAGTTGCTGTGCTCACGCATGCCCTTGGTCACCCCTGATCGCTACCAATCTTTATGAGCATTTCCTGGCCTGGCTAGCCCCTTCCAGGAGACAGAGTTCTGCTGAGTCTAAACAGTAGCAGGAATCTCTCTCTCTCACTTCTTGAGCAGTGATATTAATCAGGTTCCTCTTCTCCTATAGTACATATAATGATAATGACCTGCCATTGTCCCTTCCCCCCAACAATGCACCACCAAGTGTTTCAAAGGGCTCCATCATATTTTCCCAGCACGCCAATCCCCAGGGTAGTCCTGCTCAGCACATGGGTTTGCTTCACATTTCTCAGCCTTGGGAACATCCAACTCTATCCACCTCTCTAGAATCCTAAAGCTCTCCATTTCTCAGGGACTTTGCTGGGTGTTTCCAAAGAATCTAAACGAACAACAAAGTGGGGCAGATACAAGAGTTTTCTGTATGGGCAGTGCTAGTGGCTTCCCACAGAGCATGACCCGTGTCAGACAGACCACTCTTGAGCACCAGGCAAAGAAGATGGCTGGGTTTCTAAAGACTTGGCAGCACAGTTCCTACTGAGTTAGTTGTTTTTTTGGTTTTTGTTTGTTTTTAACGTTCTTGCTTCATGGTGAGTTTAAATGATAATCCAGTCAGGAGACAGTTCATCTTGTGGAGCAATGTCTCTGTCTCTGGTGAGCAGACAACATCTAGCAAAGAGAGACTATGCAGACCTATAGATAACAACAGTATGAGCATGATATAAGCCAAGCAGAGCCTTCCACTTTAACTACGTCGACACCTTTTTCCTCCACTGCAGTCTCCTAAATCCATCCCGATGCTGGAGCTCTTCCCAGCAGCTAGCAAGCAGAATTTCCAGACTCCCAAGTGGAATTCCCTATCAGGTGTGGGTGGTGACCTGTTGTCCCTTTCTTTCGAGTTTTGGGCACTTGTTCCCTCTGGCCTGAAGGGCTCATCGCTGGGGACTGATGGGGCCTGAGCAGCATGCACGGAATAATGAGGAGACCTGGGCTGAAAGTGTCTCCAGAGGACACAAGATCCAGAGGCACAAGTGCAATTACTCCACAGAGGATACAGGAGCAGGAGGAGGAGATAAATCCACCTCAGGCAGTGAAGGACCCAGGGCATTTTCTCCAGGAATTTAAAAGAACGTATTTTAGTGTGATGGCGGCAGTGCAGACAATCCATATTCCAGGACCTCGGCAGCCTGCGCCGGGCATGGCAACTAACCCTCCCTTCTCCCACACAGCCCAGACTGCGCATATGGGCTAGCCTGTCAGAGGCTGCAGAGAACATTGTGCTGTTGCACAGAAGTACCGGAGAAAGTCTCTGGGATCTCATAAATAACAACTGTCCTATTTTGCTGCCTCCACACAGGAGGGCAGGGTTCACGCTGTGCGGGTGGCCTTCCTTGGACATTCTCTGCCTCCCAAGTGCTTGACTGTCTCTCTGAATAGCGGTGTGATGGAATGAAGTAATAACTAGGGCTTGCAAACACACCGGTTTCGGAGAAACTCAGCAGACGTTCTGCCTTTTGGCAGTAACCCAGCCCGGGACCTCTCTGCCCGTGACACTGTGAGAAGGAACCATATCCAAAGCAACAGCATGATTCTCTGCTGGGCAGTCACCAGCGAGGGCCAAAGGAGCCTCCAATGACCATCTCCCTGGAGGGACAGCACGGCTGAGAGCAGCCCTGCCGTGGACCCCAGTGGCCTGTGCCAAGGACCCCCCAGAAGGGCCCAGCTGGCTGTCCAGCACACACATCCCAATCCTGCCTGTCCGGCTGCCTGCCTAGCATGGCTCAGAGATGCTCTCTGTCCCATGGATGAGGCACTCAGGACCTGATTCTCAGCTGCACAACAGCCCTGTGACACCACCTTGACAGTGGGTGTAAATATCATTGGAGCCAGGGTGGTGTAGAGGGGCCTTGCTGTATCCCTGGTACTGTGGTGTCACCATGAGGCTAAAGAATACGGCTGACCCTGGTTGGCCTGGCTCCCTGTGAGCTGGCAGAACTCTCTAGGTAGCCAGAGCAGCAAAGTCCCTGCATCATCCCTTGTTGATCCTCCCCAGTGGGATTCCCGCGGGAGAACAGGTCAGCGGGTGACAGGGGCTTCTCGGCAACGGGGTTAATGGCCAAGCTGGCTTTGGTTTTAATGTGCATGCCACTTTGGTGCAAAAAGAACAGGTGGTGTTTAGTTCAGTCGGATTTCCTCCCGCGTGGGCAGCACTCACCTCTCTGCATATTCCCAGACCTCAGTCTTCACACGTGGCTTTGGAGCTGGGTAATTGAAAAGTCTTGTTAGTCTAAAGTAACCTAACACATCTCCTCATCCACTGGCAGTTATAGCTCCACATACAAATGGGCTTTGGTCTAAGCTTTTGATAGCTGGGTCTTTGCAGGATATTAAGAGTGGAATCTCCAAAGAAATGGCTTCAGTTAAGAGAAGACAAGAAACCGGAAAGAACAAAGTCCTTGTGCAGCTCCACGCTCATACAGCCGCGTTGAGAAGAGAAGGGGCTGCGTGTGAGGCACAAACACACAGCCTGGAACAGGCCTGGTGCCACTCTGCTAACAAACCAGTGCCCAGCCGAGGGATTGGGCATGGCCACTGGGCAAGGTGAGCCCCGCTGCATGAGGGCAACTCCAGCTCTCAGATGCTCCACCACCTTCCCCAGGTGGGGGCACTGGGTTAAACCCATGGTCCTGGCTTCATTTGGGGCCTGATTTCCAAAGGTGCTGAGCATGCTGGGACCAGGTAACGGTGTTCCACAAGCCCCAGTGCACAAGGCCCCTTCCTCTCACCTGGGTAACTGGTGGGGGCACAGAGGGGAGGTGTGGGTTCTCAGCGCTGCTGCAAACCAGGCCTGGGAAAAGACAAACACACGAGGTAATTGTCAAGCATTTAAAGCCACTATATTGCAGCCCCTAGGGTGTGTAATGGTCTTTTCTGGAAAGTACGTTGCTCCAGTGTAGGAAATGCGAAGTCCTGCGTATTGCAATGTGACTCAGCCCCAGCCTGTGTAAGGAAAGAGACCCCACTTAGCCATTGTGCAGCACAGCAGTGTTAGTATGAATTGCTGACAGCCTGCATGGTGCTGGACAGACACGTGCGCCCTGCCCAGTGACTTTACAGTCTCAGTCAGACACTGGTGTGAAGACACACACCACTGCGTGATCATTATCATGGGAGGAAATTCTCTCCAGTGGCTATGCTGATGTGGTGAGTGCAGAGAGACCCGGGGCTGGGCACTTGCGACCAGGAACTTGTTTTATAAAACACACAGCTCAGAAAAAGGCTGGCTGGGGAAAGAGTTACACTTTGCCTGCTGGCAAAGACACAGTGAGCCTCAAAATCAGTCAGGGCTGCTTTGGTCTCTAGCCTAGGAGACAGGAAGGAAGCCAAGTGTGAACGCAGGGGAGAGACCCCTCAATTTCATGTCCCGAGGGAGGGTTGGGTAACAGGCTTCTTGCTGCTGGAGTCACTCCTCATCCTAGGGGGGTGCAATTACCAGATCTGCCTACACCCAGAAAGAGAGAGAGAGAGCAATTATTGCGGGAACATTTCTCTCTGTCTGCCCCTCCCTGCCAACTCCAGGGCCTGCACTGGGTACTCTGAGGGTAGGTCTACACTGAAATTGGACACCTGCAGCTGGCCTGTGCCAGCTGACTCAGGCTCAAGGGGCTGTTTCATTGCAGTGTACACTTCTGGCCTTGGGCTGGAGCCTGGCTGTAGGACCCTGAGGGATGCGAGGGTCCCACAGCTCCGACCGACCGCAGCCCCAGCCAGGAAGTTAACACTGCAATGAAACAGGCCTGCACCATGAGCCGAGTCAGGTGGCACGGGCCAGCCACGGGGGTCTAATTACAGTGTAGACTTACCCGTGCAGTCTTCTGTAACTAGGGGCATTTTCTCTAATACCCTTGTTTGGCTTTTCACCTAGATGTAGCTTTTATAAACTTCTAAAACGCTATACATCCCCCAGCAAACTGGGCTTCCAGTAAAGGCACAGGATTACGCTGGATGGAGTTACGGTATGGACACAGAGAACCAGACACATTTTCCTATAGGGGCCATACCATATATCACTGAAATCATTTCCATTAAGTACACTGAGTGCCTCTCTTCGATGGACTTGCTGTATTTAGGACACGTTTCTTTCCACCACACACAGGGGAGTCTCTTCTGTAACATACTCTAAGATGTATCTTGAATTAAAATTAGCCCCTGTAGTATTATGCACTGCATCATGTTTGCGTGCTGTTTCCCCCTCGCTGTCCTCAGCACATTTCAGAGGGAATCTTAAGGGTTTTGCAATCCACTCATTTTCACTTAGCATTAAATCTATATTTGCACCTTCTGCACTTCCTGACTGAATAATAGGAACCAGCCCTCACCATTATGCTCAGCACCACTGACTCCTGTGCTGCTGAGAGACTCACATGCCTAAGGAATTGCAAAATTACACAGCACAAGAAGAAGATAAGTTCATGGTCTGGGTTGTGGAGTAAGCAGTGAGTGATGATTTTGTTGCTGTTGTGTTGAAGCAGATTGATGGCAGCAGTGGCCATGCCCTATCACCCCAGAAAGCTCACAATTAGTGCAAGAGAATTAGTAGCGTCTCACGTTAGCACTCAGCTCACTGGCCTAACGCAACATGGGTCACACCTGAGCGCTGGGGACTGAGTCCATTGTGGGAGCCACTGGACTATGTTCAAGGGGCTGGACTCAGGACTGTGCTGTCAGTTCTCAGCTCTGCTGGGGACGCCTCATGTAACCTCAGGCAAAGGTGAGGGAGAGCTCAGTGGTTTGAGCATTGGCCTGCTAAACGCAGGGTTGTGAGTTCAATCCGTGAGGGGGCCATTTGAGGCAGAAATCTATCTGGAGATTGGTCCTGCTTTGAGCAGAGGTTGGACTAGATGACCTCCTGAGGTCCCTTCCAACCCTGATATTCTATATAAAAGTCACTTACCCTGCCTGGGACCACAGTCCTGCTCTGTCTGATGGGGAAGATGCTCCTAGCCCTCAGGTTGTTGTGAACGTATGTTCTTCGTTCATTAATGGTGCTGCAAGGCTGCTGACTAGCCCTTGAAAGCGCCGAGGCAGAACAAAGGAGCTGACTCTTGAATTCTCTTGGAGGGAAATCCTGAGACAACGAGACCTGACAAGAGTGACCGTGGGCTCTATGGGAATCCAGATGATCTCCCTGCCCTGACCCAGCTTCACCCTCGTGTATGCTAGGGGGCTTTCCAAATGGGTTTGGGTTTGGCCTGCGTGTCCTATGTGTGATCTTCCAGTCACCCTGCAGGAGGGGCTGCTTCTCCCGCTGCCAGACTGAGCAGTATGACTCTGGACACTCAGGCAGGTGGCAGAAGGGCCTGGGTGAGAGTGAGAGTCAGCAGGCCCAGGCAGGGGAGGAGTTTGCACATTATGATGCTTCAGTGGAATAGAGGAAGTTGAGCACCTGTCCTTGGTTATCCTCCTGCCCCTCTGACCCACTGGGTGGCTGCTCTGCCATGCTAAGGCCGGAGAGAGCAACACAGCGAGCCCTTGCAGCTGGGGATTGGAGAGATGCACACACTCTGCCTCTCACAACTGACACAGCCCCCTCAGCCCCTGCTGCTCGGAGCTAGAAGCAGACACAATAATCCATTCCCAGGAGGAGCCCATGAGAAGAGGGGCAGGGGGTTGAGCGGTCTGAGCTCAATGCCACAGCCTGCTGCATTAGGAGAGAGGCTGCCTGGAGAACACAGTGTGAAAGGCAGTGGGGAAGCAGGTCCCAAGCACCCTCCTCTCAGTCCTTCTCTCCAGTGTCTATGCTCTTCCGATACCCCTCTCAAAGCCGCAGCCTTCAGCATTGCCAGACCAAGGCAGCTGTGCTCTGTGCATTTCATCAGACCTTCCTTCCTCAGCTCAGGGCAGATTTGCATTGTCCAGAGTTAGCTGGCAATTTGTGGAGCGATCCTTTTAATTGCTCAGTTAGTGAGTCAATTGTGTGCTTCATCAGAAACACGCTAAATGGTCACTGCTGTTTATTTTGACCCTGTCTCCCTGACAATAGCAGCAGTTCTCCATAATCACCGGTTTGTGACATGGTGCTAGCGTGTCAACAGGCAGCTCCGTGCTCCGGGATCCCAGGCTCACAAGGGAGGGTTGTGCTATCTGCTGGTGGCTGGCTGGCCTCTTCCTCATCCCCTAGGTTAGCCCCTTAAAAGCATAATAAATTTGTTTTACTTCTTCACCTGTTATCTCCCAAATGCTCCAAGAGGCAGGCCTGGAATCTCTTCTGCTGCCTTCCCACGTGCTGGTCTCAGCCTAGCCAGGGCCTGGTGAAGGGAGCTCAACGGAAACTGCCTTTTGCCAACTGCAAAGCAAAGAATATGTCTTTCGCGGTGTGGCCCAGTCTACAGCTGCTGTGGCAGTGATTCTGGATCATTCTGCTGTCTCATTTGTTGACTAGGAAAGGGTGCTGGAGGAGCCTCCTCCTGAGGAGGACTGAATCTTTCCCTGAGATGGAAGTTGGACTGGCTGCACCAGGAGGGGCACCCTGTGCTGACTTGCTGGTCTCAGGGTTCTGAAGCGCCCATTCGGGCTGGGTTTCTAGCTCTTGCTAGAGAGAGGAAGTGGCAGTTTTGTTAGTACTGTTTAACACCGTGAGATGTGGGTGTCCTTCACAGAGAACAGGCACATCCAAAGAACCTTGGAAACAGTCTTGAAAGGGTTAACAGGGAACCCTGTGTGGTATTATTTACTATCCCTGCTTTGCAGACGGAGACACTTAGACTCAGTGATGTGACTTTGCAGATGACACTAAACTGGGAGGAGTGGGGATACACTGGAGAGTAGGGATAGGATATGGAGGAACCTAGACAAACTAGAAGACTGGGCCAAAAGTAATCTGATGAGTCCTGCACTTAAGATGGAAGAATCCCATGCACTGCTACAGACTAGGGACCAAGTGGCTAGGCAGCAGTTCTGCAGAAAAGGACCTAGGGGTTACAGTGGACGAGAAGCCGGATATGAGTCAGCAGTGTGCCCTTGTTGCCAAGAAGGTTAATGGCATTTGGGGCTGTATAAGTAGGGGTATTACCAGCAGATCGAGGGATGTGATCATTCCCCTCTATTCGGCATTGGTGAGGCCTCATCTGGAGTACTGTGTCCAGTTTTGGGCCCCAAACTACAAGAAGGATGTGGAAAAATTAGAAAGAGTCCAGCAGAGGGCAACAAAAATGATTAGGGGACTGGAGCACATGATTTATGAGAAGAGGCTGAGGGAACTGGGATTATTTAGGCTACAGAAGAGAAGAATGAGGGGAGATTTGATAGCTGCTTTCAACTACCTGAAAGGGGGTTCCAAAGAGGATGGATCTAGACTGTTCTCAATAGTGGCAGATGACAAAACAAGGAGTAATGGTCTCAAGTTGCAGTGGGGGAGGTTTAGGTTGGATATTAGGAAAAATTATTTCACTAGGAGGGTGGTGAAGCACTGGAATGGGTTACCTAGGGAGGTGGTGGAATCTCCTTCCTTAGAGGTTTTTAAGGTCAGGCTTGACAAAGCCCTAGCTGGGATGATTTAATTGGGAATTGATCCTGCTTTGAGCAGGGGGTTGGACTAGATGACCTCCTGAGGTCCCTTCCAACCCTGATATGCTGTGATTCTGTGATTTTACCTAGGGTAGCTCAGTGGGTCTGTGGCAGGCAGGGTTGCAAAGAGACTTGGGGGTTCCAGAGCCTGGTTCTGGCTGCTATTGGTCTGAGAATAGAGGAAGAGACAGCAACACACTTTGCAACTGATGGGTTTGCGAGTTGAGAGACGGTCTCTCCCCCTGGGAATGTCAGCATTTGCTTTGGGTTTAGTTTTATAATGGAATTCATGGTTGCAAGAAACACCTGAAAACATGTCCAGTGCAACTGAAAGCTTCAAAAAGCAGAGAGCAAATAAATGAACTGAAGATTTATAATGTTTTTAAATCTCACAATTTTAAAGACAGTCAGATGATCTCTGAATATTTGGGGTTGGCAATGCTGGCTCCAGAGCTGTCTTTCCCCTGCCAGCAAGGGCAGCCCAGGGCTAGGACTAGGAGGGTAAAGGGAATGAGGATTCCAGGCAGCAAAGGAAGGTCTTGTTGCTAGAAAGGATGGAGTTAAAGGAGGACTAGGAACTGACAACAGGGACAGAAAGCCCAGGATTCACTCTCAACTCTCCCCTCGACAGGGAGAATTGTGATTCTTCTGGAACTTTTAGCTCATGAGAAAGTGAGCCGTAGAAAGTTTGTACCAATTTCAGATGGACTCTGGGCTAGAGGCTCCATAACAATAATGAAGAACTGAGCTATTGGGAGGGGAGGGACATTTTAAACAATTGTGCAGCATGAACTGCTCAACTTTGTATTTGCATGTCTTCTGAAAGCCTTGGTTTGAAAAAACTGCCCTAAAAAAAAACAAATAACAGTAAAATTCTTCAGATTGGAGTTGCATGAAACCTTGCTCTGGGATGAAATGTAAGCCGCATGGCAAGGATTGTCTCATTGTGGGTGACAGCCTTACTCAATAGAGATGCAATTATGTTATTGCAAATTGGAAACAGTTTATGCAACATAATCCATTGTGATCAAAGCATGGAAATAATTACAAATTCTCAGTCAAGTAATTGAAACTGTCCAAAAAATAATGAAAGATTGTTTCCTTCTGCACACTGCACTGATTCTTTGACAGGGTCACAAGCTCTGGCTGTGAACGTTTTGGCTTTAAAACTTTATTTCAAAAGTGAGATTAAAAAGGGCATTCTGAAGAGCAGAAACGTGCCAGAAGGCAAGTCAAAGCCCTGCCATATGCAGCCATGGGACGGAGCTGGACTATGTTGTTATTGGCCCTGCAGCTTTCCAGAGACCCCATCCATTTCTGCATGATATAAACTTCCATGTCTTCAGAAACAAAAGCTTGTAAGTCTTCTAGCTGCTCAGCTCTTGTTCCTGCCAGGGCCTGATGCAGGCCTGAGTCTGCAGACAGCATGAAGCCATAGGCCGTGGGCTCAGAGACTACTGACTGCAGAGGGAACACTGGCGATTGTGCACAGAGGGCAGGGCAGGGTGTATAATACGCTGTGGAGAGGACATGCAGGGGCTCAGCTGTCTCTCCACCCATGGATGATGCTCCACAGGGGGGTTCCTTTCCCCAAAGACCCCTTAGCAAATCCTATTTGTTCACACTGCAAGGGAGGGAGCCCACATCGGCTCCTAACATAGGTATGTGCTGCTCACTCATCTCAGCGGGCTGTTAACTCTTTTGGCTAACACCAGCAGCTCCTGGTACTGTTAAGCATTTCATGGATGACCAGTCTAGCAGTAACAACTAGCTGCTCAGAGGTTGTGGATGGAGACTGGGTAAAGTCCCGCTTCCTTTCTTTTCAATCCAATGACACTTGACATCAGGATACAGAACTGAAGCTGGATGGGGGCAGCAGGGCTGTAATATACAGGCACTGGGCCTGGCCACTGGAGGCAGAGGGTTCACTGATTTGTCTGTGGGGTTGTTAGACGGAGGAAGGCACACAAAGTCTGGAATAACCCTTGTTTCTGTGATGCTGCTAAACAGAGGGGAAGGGAAGGGAGATGCCCTGGCTGTGCTGGATGCTAAGGGTGATGCAATCTTGAGAGATGGCTGAAGGAAGGGTGAGTAGGGTAGCTCAGGGCAGAGGAGCTAATGGAAGGCTGATGAGGATCCGTCAGAAGCAGATCAAGGAAGCAAATACCAAGCTTCACCCATGTGAGGATATTCTGCACCCAGCCCCGTCTCCAAGCTATTTGGTGACTGTTCTTGTTAGAGCTAAACGGCTCTTTTACGTCTCCGCAAAGCGTTTCTGCCACTCATTTTTCCAGGTGTTTCCTCTGCCTTAGAATCAGCACTTGGGAATTCCAGCTGCATCCGGGGGATTCCATTAAGCAGCTGTAGCATGTTCAGTTCAGTCTTGAATTTCTCATTGGTGAAGACTTCAAACTAGAGCTCAGACTACTCCCAGGAGAGGTGAACTGGCAGCAGGCCAGTTGGATAAGGCACAGTTGTTAAGGTCTCCTGCCTTCTTAGGGGGTATAAATCAAAGTGCAATCGCAGACAGAAAAGTGACTATTTTAAATAGCTTCTTTGCACTCTACCCGTCTGCTTCCTGTGTGTTCTTTGGGTCCCTCTTCTCCAGCATCTCTTCCTGTTAGCCATGCAGAGCGGGTACTGCCAGAGGCAAGTGAGCGAGGCTCTGACTGCAGAGGATCAAAGGACCGCACTTACTTCCATACAGTTGGACCCTAGAACAACTTGGGCCCATTGATCATTTGTTCTGGACTCACATTGCCACAGATGCTAAAACACTCCGTGGGACATCTTGGAGGCTGGGTCACCAAGTCTTTGTTCTCCTGTAATGTCATCATGTGGCTGTGACAGGGGACAGTTCCTTTAAAATGAGAAATGATGAGGTGCTGGGGTCTGTCCTTCAAACCAAAGGACCTGGCCACTGCTCAGAGACTGAGAGCCCAAGCTGCTGCCACAGTGTCGCTCACTCCCCTGTACTCTCCCTGGGAGATGGGTTCTTCTGCCTAGCCGGGAGAGGGGCATCTGCAGTGAGCTGCGGAGATGATCTCGGAGCATGTTGGAGGCCGCACTTATATGTCAGATATCAGCTCTTGCAGGCCTGTGCCGGCACGGCTGGGCTGAGACTGGCTTTTCTTGCAGAAGGCAGAACATCCTGGGAAAACAGCCCACGGCAGGGCTGGTCCCCTGGCAGCCCCTAAGAACTATTGCTGAAAGGGGTCAATCCTCCCTGGCTTCTCTAGTGGTTCTCAACCTGTGGCCGCAGTCCCCTGGGGGGTCACAGACTGTGTAAGATTTCCAAAGAGGACCACGCCACCATTTGACATTTTTAGGGGTCTGCAAATGCATTGAGGTTGAGAACCACTGTGCCACAGTGTTGCTATAGGAGGATGAAGCTAGAGAGCAGACCAGAGGGCAGCTGCCCTGCACCAGGCGGGTTCAGCGACCCCCCCAGAAGGCAGTTGCTCACTGCTGCTCAGACATTATTTCACATTCAAAGGCCTGTTTGAGCCCCCTGCCCCTCCCCAAAGGTTCTCTGAGTGGAGGACCCCTTGGGGCCAGGGAGGTTTCCCTGTGAGATGTTTCCTTTGCCACAGGCTCAGCTTGGGGCTCTGCAAGCCCAGACTTTCTGACAGGACTCGAAATGGGAGAGGGAGGAGGGTGCGAGTGGCCCTGGATCCCTGTCTGAATGCATCTGGCAGCCCAACACTGGTATGTTTACAGTAACAAGCCCTGGTTCACATCAGATGGAGGAGAATGTGGCTTTGCGAGGAGAAACCTGATAATCTATGGCGGGAGGCCAGGTCCCCTGTACACACTCTCAGTTTACCCTGGTAAAATGACTTCTGGCAGGAGAGCTGGGGAATGGAGGTTAGATAAATGGCCAGAGAGGCCTCTTCTGTGGTAGCTAGGGCATTGTGGGATCCTCCCTGAAGCATGCGTTTGCTTTCTGTCCACATGAGCAATAACACAACAACTGAAGCTGACTGGACTCAGGCTCAGAGATTAACCCATGAGCAGCCCAGGCTAACAAACATGATTCCTAGCATGGTCCTCATAGCACTGAGGGCTTACACGCAGGGTGTGTTAGTTGTGCTGGGGGAACGATCAATGCTAAACATGCTTCATGTCTCCAGTGAGCATCAGACCGGGGAGA
Source organism: Mauremys reevesii (assembly GCF_016161935.1). NCBI lineage: Eukaryota > Metazoa > Chordata > Testudines > Geoemydidae > Mauremys > Mauremys reevesii. Next base: position 139,538,504 of record NC_052626.1, on the reverse strand, counting down.
TGAGGTCCCTGCAAGCTTTCCCTTAGCTCAGAGCGAGTTCATTGCCTGCTACCAAGCAGAGCACCAGGGAACGTGGCTTGGGCTGGTGCCCGAGGAAACATGATGTGCTTCTAGGAGGAGTCTTGTGCAATTCCAAATCTCCCTCTTCCCCCTTCATCACTGCTAGTCCTGCTGCCTTCCTACCAGCATTTGCTGTTAACACACCTGTGAGATGGGTCTCGCTTGTAGCGGGTCTGATATGAAGACCAGCATTGCCATATAGTTCAGCTGTGGCCTTATAACTCTGGCTTTAATGAAAAGAACTGACTTCCCCAAGGGGAGGGTAACTAATCCAGTAAAGCGGGCACTCCTCAAGCTCTCTGCCTGCCTTTCTGATGCGCCCAGCACTGCGACGCATAGGCAAAGCGGACACATTTAGCTAACATCACTGAGTAGACATCAAAAGGAACCTAAAACTTCCCTAGCTGTTGCAGGGGCGGGGAGCATCCAACTCTGCTCATGCTAGTGTGAAAAAGTTGGGGGGCGGAGGAGGGGGATTCCCAGGTCCCTGAAGTTGTGCCTTTCTGAAGTATGTGAACAAACTTTCCTGCAGAATTTAGGGTTTTGTGATTTATTCTTCATGTTCATTACAAAAAGGGCAAAGGTATCATGCCCAACCTGCTGCCAAGCAAGTGTCTTCTGACACCTACAAGCTCATCTTGAGCTAGAGTTTCCTCCCACTTGTGCTGTATAAAGCCGTGATAGACTGCATTGTTGCTTTGTAATTCCTGTGTGGTGAGTTAGAACTCTACCAGATGTTATGTGGGCAGAAGTACCTATTTGAAGCTAAAAGCCTGTGATTATACTTGCCAACCAGCCATTAAGAAAGAATTAAACTGAGAAATTATCCCCCATTCTTGTTTCACTACAATAGCATCTTTGTAATACACTTGTTTAAATTGCCTACTTTTAATTTTGCTTCCCTTCCTTCTAATGCAGCATGCAAGGCCATTTCACTTCATCAGTGAGTCCTTGTGAGCTGTACAAAGAAAGAGGAAAAGAAAAGCCAAGGTGCTTGAAAATTAGACAAAGGTGAGAAAAAAATAACCCTGGAAGAACTTGCCCTCACTTCCCCTACTGTTAAAATAAATCATTTCTCCATGTACTTTGCCAGAGAGCCTTCCAAAGGAAAGGATTTGCAGAGAAGCAGAGATGAAAGGGATTATTACTTACAAAGGCTTTTATTAGAGATAAAATATTTGGCAATTAAACCAATAGGAGCTGCAGAACCAGAAGGAAAATAAAGACTCAACTGGGGTAGCCACATAACATATTTTCCACTAACCTTTCATTATTGAAAGTGATAATATTGCAATAAAGTGCAGTGCTGTGCAAAACCAGGGATTTAATGACTTTGTGCACCAATGAACTGCATTCAGAGCCCTGACTGAGCCATCAGTTCCTAGGGCAATGGATCAGAACAATGCTCTGTGGGATCAGATTGAGTTTCTATTTACAGATACTTTCCTTGCAATGAGGGGACCTGTTATGACATGCATGTGGGGACGGGGTGCACACAAATGAGCTCTGGGTTTCTTTGTTGCCCTATGAACCCAGCTCATTTTCTAGTCCAGGGGTCGGCAACCTTTCAGAAGTGGTGTGCCGAGTTTTCATTTATTCACTCTAATTTAAGGTTTTGCATGCCAGTAATATATTTGAATGTTTTTAGAAGGTCTCTTTCTATGAGGCTATAATATATAACTAAACTGTTGTTGTATGTAAAGTAAATAAGGTTTTTAAAATGTTTAAGAAGCTTCATTTAAAATTAAATTAAAATGCAGAGCCCCCCGGACCGGTGGCCAGGACCCAGGCAGTGTGAGTGCCACTGAAAATCAGTTCGCGTGCCACCTTCGGCGCACCTGCCATAGGTTGCCTACCCCTGTTCTAGTCCCTCACTGGCAATACCATGAGGTAAGCTACAGTCCTTCCCCTACCCCAGCCATCTGGGGGCATGCTGCGGTGCTAAGGTCTTTTGTTCAAGGCAGATGAGTGATTCAGAAGCTTGTTTGCTTCTGGGGCCTTCCAATGTGGAAGCTGGAGCTAGGCAAATTCAGACAAAAACCAATACCCTAGCTTTTAGCAGGGAGGGCAATTATCCCTTGGAAGTGTACCAGGGACCATGGTGGGCTGTGCCTCACTTACAGTCCTTACGTCAATCCTGGTGTCTTGCTAGAAGGTGTGCTACAGCTCAGACCGCAGGGACGTCTAGGTGCAGGAAGCACTGGCTCAGCAGGGTCTCTGGCCTGTGCACTCCAGGGGGTTATTTAAAGGCATCAACATCCTGGAGTCTTTGTTCTGCGCTTAGGGATTTTCCACTCTCCAACTACCAACCCCTTTGCAGAGAGGTGTAGGAGCCTGAATAGGTGACCCTGCATTATAACAACCCACCATTGGGTCTGCTCTGGGAGGGACGTGACACAGCTCTTGTCAGCAAATGATGGATTACACTTACAGACTACAGTTTGGCAGTCCATAATACAGCCGTTTCATAATAACCTCATAGTATCAACCAGAGTTCATAAGTTGTACAGACTGATTTCCCAGATCATCACAGATGTGTTACCAGATTCCATTAATTCAAAGCAGTGGCACAATCTTGATTTTTCTCAGCAACACAGAGATATTTAAAGCAGAAAAATGTAATTGATAAATATCAACAGGATGTGAGATCTGCTGTTTGCACAAGACATACTGTGTCACTTACAATGAGAATCAAGGGGACTAAGGCTAAATTAGATCAGAAGCCCAGTGAGAGAGCTGCCGGAGAATTGCAGGTTGATATTTGAAACAGCCATGTGTTTTTATCCTGTATTAAATAAGAACATGCTCATTCTGAATCATCATCCAAGTACACTGAACCTTTGTTGTTTTTCTATTTCAAGAACAACTCTACTTCTTGTGTTGAGTATTCTCCAGGCAATTCAAATGCATTTTTCTCTGAGGTTTCCTGTCCTTTATAGTTTTCTGTCAAATTGAATTATGGTAGAAACTCTTTGTGGTGGGATAAAGAAATTACTGCAACCAAGTGTGTGACCAAATACACAAAGGCACCATCGCTCTGCCTTGCTGCAGAGAAAGAAAACAGACACAGATAATTGTAAAGGAACAAGAATCTCCCCATTTTTAATATTCATATTTGTATCCTTTTTTATATTTTATTTTTCCCCAAATTAAGGCAGTTGAGGTCTTGTTGTTCCCAGGAGTCATGGAACAAATGCTGTCTTTGCTCAGCCCCTGCCAGTTAGTAGGGCTGATTTACTGATGTCGTAACGAAACCCATGAACTGCTGGATCCAACACCAGCTCCAAGGGGAAAATGCACATAGGACTTGGCCAGCTAAGAGCCATTAGGGGGAAGCCTTCTTCAGAGAGGGATGATGAGCTAGAGCTCTCTTCTCAGGAGCCGGGAGCCAAATGTCACCTCATAGAAGGAGCTCCAGTCGAAACATCGCAGGTGAGATGACTCTGAAGGCCGGTGGTATATGAGCCAGCAAATCTGCCACTTCAGCCCGTAGAGCTCCCTTTAATTGGTAGGAATTTTAGCTGCCCCAGGGAAATCGCTGAAGAGGCATAAATCACCAGACATGGGTTGGCGTTCCCACCTGCTTCACTCCGAGCCTGGAGTTTCCCGCTTGCAGCTTCTCTGTTGGAGCCTTTCACTTCCTGTAACTATTGGGGCCACAAGGTTATTAGTAGTAATAGTTTGCAACTCACAGCCCCTTGAATATCCATCCTGTTCTCTGTCCTGGTCAGGTCTAAACCATCTGAGGAGTCCAGGGGCTTTATGAACCTGGACAGCCACAGACTCACCTCACCACTTCTCAGCTGAGGAAACTGAGGCACAGAGGGGCCATGACATGCCCGAGGCCACTCTGGAAGGAACAGAAGCCCTAACTCCTAGTCCCCTGCTCTGAACATGAGGCGACTTGTAACTCTCTGCTGCTCAGGATCCAAAGGGTGTTAACTGAGATGCTTCTAGGAGCTGTGAGAGCTGCACTCAAATGTCTAGAAAGCAGCAAACAACCTACCAGCCTAGCTAAATGTACCACCACCACTGTGGGTTCTGCACGAGCACAGCTCCTCTCCACTCTCACTCTTACCCTTGTCCTCCCTCTGGGGGTAGAACAAACCTACGTCTCCAATGTGGTCTTCCAGCCACTCCCTGGCTGGGCACAGGCCCTGTCCTGACAAATACCAATAGCACCCATGCGACAGTAGGCAGGCAATGAGCCAGTGAGCCTATGGATCTATGACTCTGAATGTGCCAGGCGGCCCATTGCAAGCGCTAACAGTAACACCCGCCTGATCGTGGCAGGGTTTTTGCCTGGCCAGCTGTCGGCATGTAGCCTTGTTGGAGCTGCTCAGCACAGGGGTTGTGTGATGTGTCTTGCTGCTCTCCGGGGGTGGGTTTGCACTGATGGGGAAGAATCGCCTCACCTTTGAGTCCAGATAGTTTGCTGCGTGATTTAGGCTTGCCCAGGTGAGGATGGAAATTCAAGGGCAGGGGGCGCTCTCGCTGCAGCCTGCACGCTGTCCCGGGGCAGAGGGGGTGAGGAGAACTAAGAACTAGGCTGCTGGGATGGGATCTGCTTGTGCCAGCCCCAATGAACAAGAGATTCTAACCATGAGCCATGGGGCGACATTGTCACTTTAAAGAAACAAGGGCAGCGGTTCACTGGCCTTAGTGCCCCTTGGCAGACCCAGCACAATGCACAAAGCTGGGCCACACTGTGGCAGTGATCATACAGGGGAAATCAGCCAAACAGAATCCAGCCAACTCCCCCAATGGAGAGAGAGAGATTCCTCCGCTCTGGCCGTGGCCGTGGGGGATTTCTGCTTGCAGTGATTTCTGAGTATGTCATGGCTGCTGTCCTTCCACATGAGCAGTCCAGGACAATGCGTGTCTGCTGACCCCTTCCTGCAGATTCCCTCGGAGGTCATGGCAGCAGCTCCTGCAGGGCAGGCGGCCTCCCTCCGAGTGTACAAAGGACATGTGACCAAACTCACCAGGCACCAGCATCCTCTACTCCTGCAGCCTCCTTCTCATTCGTCTGCACCTGTCTGACTTGTCAGGGCAACAGCTAGTCTGGGCAATATCTTTGTCTACCCAGCATCCCTATCATGCCCCATTGCACAGCTCCTGAGCGCAAGACTCAGCGACAGCTGCTGAGAAATGTTCACCTTAAAGAGCCAGATGTTTCTATTGCCTCCCATAGGCTCAGGCATGGCCCATGCCCTTCTCTCCCACACCCAGTGGGGAGGCAGCAGGGGGCCATATCCAGGCCCTGTGGCCCCTGTCTCATGATGGAAGGTGAGAGGGTGCCCATCCGGCACATGGGAATATGGCAGTGGTTTAATCCAGGTCAGCACAGAGGGTGCTTTCAACCAGCCAAAGGAGAACTCTGCTTCCTTTGCCTTTTAAAGTTCTTTACAGCCCTTCCTCTGAGTGATAAAACCCCAGGGGTGTCCCAGCAGGACAGCCCCCTCAGCCCTGCCAGGCTCCAAAATCCACACGAACCTTCCTAAGCGATGTGTCCAGTCCAAGGTAACCTGAGCGGTGTGACCTGACATCATTTGTCCCATTTATTGTTATCCCTTGAATGGTGTCTCTTTCCACTCTAAGACAGTAATGAATTTTTCCAGAACTGAATGATTGAAGGCGGGTTTGTTCCGTGTAACCCCAGAGCCAGTCTCACTTGCTGGAATGAAAACGCTGTTGTAGACCAGACGTGATTTTTGTTGAAGTGCTTTTCAGCAGAGGTGATGCATAGAGGGTTATTATGAGGATTAATTAGTTGATGTTTGTAAAGAACTTGGACAATGTGAAGTGCTGGCTGAGTGCTACTTTTCGTAAGCTGCTCAGGAATTGCAGCTGATTTTCCACTTTACTTCTGCTGCCCCTAAGTGTTTGTGCAAAATAAATTCTCCGTAAATATGTGGGAGCAATGGAGGCTGGTCTAAACAATAGCAGAGGGTGCTGGACTAGGGACTCCTTTACTCAGTAGTTTGACATAGTTTCTCAGTGTTTTCTTCCCCCAAATTCCCTGGAAAGAGTCCCTTCTAACTGATCATTTAAAGAGGCTACTTAGACTTGGGGGTGACATGCAGTGAGGGTCTCTGCCTCATGCTAAGCCAGTCACGGACAGATTTATGGCTGCCCTTGGAATAGTTGGGATATATCTTATAGATTTATTTTTGCTCTTCCAGCCATTCCCCCCCCCCTCCGATTTTCCATTGAATGGTTAACTGTTTTACATCCAGCCCCCTTGGAGGATTAGTTCCTGCAGTAAAAATTGTTTTGCTTCTTTTTTCTGCATATTTTTCCAGCACTATTTGTTGGAAGTTTTCCCCCAAGCAGTCCCAGTCTCCCCCTATACATCTCTGGGAAGTTCATAGAGGCCCCGTTTGGATTTAACCCACTGCTCCGGTGCCCTGGAAACTTCCTCCAATAAACCCTTTCAGTTCCATTGCTAAACTGCTGGGTTGCAATTCTTGACAGTACAGAACTACGTGGATGATAAATTGTACATTCCCTGCTCCATGCAAATGGATCCGATCCCATCATGGAACCACTATGTGGGGGATGGGAGGGTGAGATCTTTTTTACTTTGCTTTTTTAAGAACTTAGTTTGACTTTGGTTTTGTCACTCAGATGATTTTATTTGGGAGACAGCGAAGGTATGTGGTGCTGATTACACTCAAGCATTAGAAGTGGGTATAGCTCATACCACACATCCAAAGTTACACAGCAAACCTTATTTTATGTACATTTACACATTACATTAACTATACATTGCATCGCACTTTCTGGAATTGGCTTGGTTACGTTGTAGGAACCAATGTCTGCATGGCATGCTCTATGTACGCACTGTTTATGCACAACTTGCTTTTTACCTTATTTTATGTTTTAGGCTTGTTCTATGCATTGTTAACTTGTCCATTGTAAGTTGTTCCCTGAGTGTTCCCCCTTTTCTTAGCTAGTACAGATGTTCTGTTCCCAGCCTGCTGATCCATTCACCTCTTTAATCCAAAAAATAAGGCTTCACCCATGTCCAGTTACTCTTGTCGAGCCAAGCCTACATTAGCCATTATTACTGACCCCTTTCTCAAAAGATACTAGGAGTGGAGCTCACACAGAGCACACGTAACATATGAAATTGGCTCAGGTCATTTACCAGTGTTTGGTGTGGGGGGGAAATGCAGACATGGAATTCATCTGTGCAGAGAACCATGCAGCATCAGTATGAGTTACAGTATTTAGGGCTATCGACCCCTCTGCATCAGAAACTGCCCTGTGGCGGGAAAAAGGGCTCTCTGGTGGTGAAGGGGCTGGACTGGGAGATACGGATTCAGTTCCTGGCTCTGTCCCAAACTTCCTGCATAGCCCTGGGCTAATACTTGATCTCTCTGGGCCTCAGGTCTCCAGCTGTCAAATGGAGGCAATGATAATACTTCCCTTGTCCTGACCTTTGTCTGCTGTGGCTCTCCACTGTGTGTGTGCAGCACCCAGCACAGGGGGGCCCTGCTCTCAGGTTGGGCTTGTTAGGTGCTGCGGCAGGATAGAGAGACCACTTGCCCCTGGAGTTCTGATGGGGTCTGTGGGTGATCTCACCACGACCACCCCAGGTTCCTTTGGGATTAGAAGATTAGGAGTAGGAGACCAAAGGTTGCTCCTGTAGGCTCCCAGTGCAATCCAGCGGCAGAGCTCTCTCGTAGTTTCATTTTGAAACCAGCGAGAATTTCACAAGTCCCTTGGCAATGTGCCCCCTGGAGCGTTATGGGGACATACACACTTTCTGGTGCTAAGGGCTTTGATTTTGGTTTTATATCATGGAAATGAGAGCAGCCGCTTTCTTAGCCTGGGAAGGGCTCAGATGATCTCCATGAGACTCATGCCTGTATCCCAACCTGTGAGAGATTCGCATTTTTCCTGGCCTTATTTCAGTGTCGTTAACCAAACTGTAATGATTCCTCTCTCATGATGTGGCTGAGCAGCACTCCCCGGCCTCATGCCAAGCAGAGTCTAACCCTGATCAAACCCTCAGCCAAGCAGGAAGGGGGACACGGGGCAAGTGCCCTGAGGGCAGTGAAGCCCTGAGCCTGCCCCTCTGAACAGCGAGCTGCTCTCGGGAGAAAACAGGCACCAGTAAAAAGTGGCTGGATATGTCTGTGCGCGGGGAGGGCTCTTGTGAGCAGCCCCTCCCATTTATTCTGTTGCCTTCTCAAACTCCATTGCAGCCAGGGAGCCGGGAAGTATTGGCACAGCACCGATTGGCTGGCATGGAACAGACTTTAAGGAGGGAGGTCCTTTGGCCCTGTTAATTTCAGAAAAACGTGGCCAGAAAAGCCCAGGCTTCCTTTCTTTGTGGAGGGAGGTTACTTTTTGAGAGCAGAGAGTTGGTGCACATGAGATAAAACCAACCGCAGCCATGGCTTCCACGCCTCACCCTGTGCTTTCATCAGATGTTTGCTTTAAACAGATTTTTCATTTAGAAACTGGTGGGTTTCAGCAATTTCCCCAACACATTTTCTGCAGAGTTCCACAGCACCATGCAGACATTTAGGGTAGTTATTCTGCTCAGTTGGCATGGCAACGGGACAGGTACGGTACCTGGAGAGATTTCAGGCATATTACAATGCTGCTTTTTATTCTTTGTACCTTCTGCCCATTTTAAAATTGCACATAGGGATGTGCAGGAGACTTCCTCAACCATGGAGGACAGATTGCACTGACTGCAACTGGCAGGGACCTTGGGAACAAGGACATCGCTCAGGTTTTTAAGTAGCTACATTGAGTTACCACACACGCTAAGTCGATGCTTGAAGACAGGAGAATGTCACTTGTTTATTGCCTCTGATATCTCTATGCATATGGCCATAGTGGATTGTAACCTCAATAGGGCTTCGTACAGACAGAACCCTGCCAGCAGCTCATTGTTTGCAAAATATTTCTTTCCTTGAATGAAACTGCAAAATGCTGCGAGGCACCAGGGGCAGCCAGCGGGGTGGAAGGAGCTGCAGGGGCCTTAGGGCAGGGAGCTCGCTAGCTGCCTGTGGCGGTGTGAGAATGAGAAGGGAGAGGAGGTGTGGAGCATACAGCTTACAGCAGTCCAATGGGAACAGGGAGTGAGCATCATAGGAACACATCCCTTGTTAAAGCCACACTCTCAAAGAAACTGGAGATGGTGAAGCTCCATCCATCCTTTGAAGGGTTTCTCCAGCACTCATCATCAGCATCTAGGTGCGTCCAGGAAAATTCAGACTTGCACGGCAAGAATTCTAGTAAATTTAATGAGTCTTGGGACACGTCCAAACTGCAGCTGGGAGTTAGCCCAGGCAGACGTGCTGAGAATAGCTGTGTGGACATTGGGCTGCAGCAGAGGCAGGGGCTCGCCACCCAAGCTCAGAGCCCTTCTGCAACGGGGGTCCGAACTCGGGTGGCAAGCCAGAGCCTCTGCCAGCATCCTCCCAGCTGTTTTAGTGCACGCCCCACTAACTCAAGTCTGTCGGCCGGGGTGGGGAGGCTCATGCCCAGATGCTGTGGGGACATATCCTTGCACTCGTCTCTGCTACAGGAAGTTCTGCTTGGGCTGTGGACGTGACTTTTTTTTTTCCTTTCCCATCCTGCTGCTGCAGTACAGCTCACCGCTCTAACAGAGCTGCAATAGAAACAAATCTGTCTGAGATCTCTAAGCCCTGGCAAAGAACAGGACATGTGGAAAATCCCCCTGGATTTCTGTGTTCCCCCAGCAGAGAGGCAAGCAGCAAGAGATGAGCGCTCTGCTCCTCAGGCCCATGGAACTTTCTACACCAAAGGTCCAGCTCACCTGTGAGGAGACAGTTTGTGGAGTCAGAGAGTTTAAGGCCAGAAGGGGCCACTAGTTCGCAGGTTGCACCCATCACCTAGTCTGACCTACTGTATGCCACAGGCCCCCTCAGTTTCACCCACTTACCCTGTATGGAGCCCAATAATTCGTATCTGGGCAAAGCATCTTGCAGAAAGGCAGCCATTGGCTCTTGCTGGGCCTTTGCAGAACCCTGTAGTACCCAGCGTCAGGAGCTCATGGAGAAAAAGAACCTTTGACCATTGCTGATGAGGCTGCTGAGACAGCTCTTCCTGTACCAGCCTCAGAGACACACGGGCTCCGGCAGGCTCCCGCTTTCAGCCTTTTCCTACCTTTACACATGTCACTTCCTGCTGATGGCCTCTCTGGTGTCCAGCCTGGTGTTCCGGGACAGGCTTGATGGAATTAAAAAGGTCCCCCTGCATCTTTTATTCTGAGAACTTGTCTGTCCAGTTCACCACCAGGGGAAGCCACAACATCTACACCATGGCGACGTTCACAGATTTTTCCAACCAATTCATTCATGGTTTGCTGAGGAGAACATGGCTTCTCCCTGCAAAATTACTGCTCCAATAAAGCAAATTTCCAACAGGTTCTGGTGAGAAATAAGTGGTGCTTAAATATTGTTCAGGCCTCTGCACAGGTGACTTCCACCCTAGGTGGGAGACATTTTATAAATATGCCTGTATCTGTAATTTTCACTCCATGCATCTGAAGAAGTAGGATTTTTTACCCACAAAAGCTTATGCCCAAATAAATCTGTTAGTCTTTAAGGTGCTACCAGACTCCTTGTTATTCCTGTTACTCTAAAGCTACTGATCTGGAAAAGAGGGCAGTAAATTAACTTGACAGTTCACACAGCCCTTCACACTTGGATAATTTCTCTGCTTGACTCACAACATGCGTTGAACTTTTCACACCATGTATTTTAATCCCACTTTATACAACCAACCAATATTTTATGTGTAAAGTGGACAGGTGTTAAGCTGGCTGTTGACTTGCTGGTGAGGTCTCTTGAAGGGATAAAGGAACAGGTGAATGGCTTGAATGGCTAAATGCAGGGGGTGGAAGGGGTGTCACATTTGCCATATCGTGGTCCCATTGTACAGCAAACAGCTGTGGGAGCCTACCCCATCTAGCCATGAAGAAAGGAAGGGTCACACCCTCTGGCTGAGAACCCAGGAAGTGTAACTGGCTCAGTCTGCAAAATCCTTGACCCTTTTGTAAATCCTTCCATGTTAAGTTCTGCTAGTAGAGGAACCCCAGCTAAATGGATTCACTCAGGCTAATTCTGAGGAACCAGTGCGCATGGCTAATTAGGCACAAGGTGTTAGCTGGGTTGTCCTGGTGAGATCTCCCCGGAATGCTGGAGAGGAGAGAAATGCCCCGTAGAGAAAGTAAAAGTGACTGAGTAGCCAAAGATCACACAGCAAGTGGGTGGCAGAGCCCAGAGAGAAGCCAGGTTGACTCAGTCCCCTGTTCCAACAACTGCAGTGCCCCCCACACCCTGTAGTGCCCCCCGGTGCCACTCTTCCCACACCCCTTCACATGCCAGCTCCACATGAAGCATCCCTTGTGCATGGAATGCCCCCACCCTGCCCACAACTATCCCCTTGTCCTCTCCCGTCTGCCACATTGCTCGGCTGTGTCGCCATTCCGGCTGTGCCCTAAGAGGTGGTGAGACTGGTCGCTAGGGAGAGATCGGGATAGTGAAGGGACCATCAGGACCCTGCAACACTCAGTGCATCCTTTCCACCCTGGCATGCAAGCCAGGCTGCTCTGTGGCTGCTTGGTAAGGTTGTGGGTCCTGGTGCAACGAAGCCGCCCAGTGCGGCAAACCCTCCTTTCCCTTGGCTCCTCCAGCTGGTCACTAGCTGCCAGAGAAGGCCCAGTGCTGAAGCCGTCATTGCTGAACTGACTCTCAGCTGATAGGGTCAAGGCCCTGGCGTTGTCAGATGCCCTCTCCTTGTGCACACCTCTCTGGGTGACTCACCACAGGCCACTCCATGCTAGGGTGTCCTTTGTGTGAGGCTTGCACCCAAAGCCCCCAGTAGGGTCAGGGCCCCATGGTGCTGGGTCGTGAAGACAGCCCCTAGCCTGAAGCACTTATGAGCTAAGACGCTGTTGAGCACTGCGGGCACACACACACACACCCCAATCTGTGGCTGGTTGCTCCTGTGCTTGGCTGAATCTAACAGGGATTGTAAAGCGTCTCAGAGCAGAGAGCTGCTCTGCCTGTGCAGAGCCGAGCTGACTGCTGCGCAAGCTCTCGCAGGACTGCCCCCTTCGCTTGCTGCAGGCAGGCTCCTTCCTCGGCCCTTGGATCTCAGCTGCGAAGGTTTCGCTCCTCGGAGTGGGGCTCAGTCAATGGTTTCATGGTCATTTCGGAGTTACACAACAGTCGTGGTCTGACCACTGTGAAGCTCCAAAAAGAGAAGCTAGCGCCTGGCCCAGATAAGTCTGGTGTCCTCCCCATCCTATCCAAACGCCCCTGTTGGCCCACGTGGCACCCACGTACAACACATGGCCGTTCACCCAAGCACGGCACAGCCAGCTCCTGAGATGCCTTATAGTTAGTTATTGCCTGTGAAAAAAAGGGAGGGACGGGGCATGAATGTATTGTGGCACATTTGTGCTAAGTCTACCAGTGTTTTTCTGAAAATCTGTTTTTCATCAAATGAGTGTAATTCTCGCTCGGATCACTCCTGTGAGTCCCTGGCTGGAATACTGACCTGGAACCCTCCTGCCTCCTTCAGCTGCACGCAGCTATTTGCCTCTTCCCCACGTACAGTTCACAAGCCATTAGCTGCGCCCCCCCCCTCCCCCATACAGCCGGTTTGGCTCTGGACCCACCAAGGAGATGCCTTTCAAAAACAAGACATGGGGAATCCTAAAGCTGGCTGCAGTCATGGGCACCTGCACTGGCCTTTCCTCCCTGCTACTTACCGCCACTGGTGCAGCTCTGCCAGTGAGAGCCCTGAGGCAGCTGGTGCAGCAAGCAGGTTTAATGACACCATGGTGACAATGCTACCTACACTCGTATTGGCGGAGCCGAACTGGTGGGGGAGGCTGGAGGAGATAAGGCCTTGGTGTGAGGTGATCGCCCCAGACTAGCCAAGGAAGCCCACTAGTCCCCTCCCGTGTGGTTCCTTTCCTCCAAGCCTCACTGTGCAAACAGCTGTGCGGGTGAGCACAAACAGCTCAGCCTGCATTCTTCATGGCCTTGCTTTGAAGCTGTTGCTCCGGCCAGCAGCCCAGTTAAGCTTAAGAACATGTTGCTTTTTGAGTCTCTGCTCTGGTCTTCGCAGGGAGTTTGTTTTTCGCACTGTAGTACAGCCAGAGCAGGTTGTTACTGGCTTGCGGGGCTGGCAGGAACTCAGCCAGAAGATGTAAGAGCCCGGCTGCTCAGGATGCCTTGTTGGCCGCAGTCCTTAGACACCTAAAGCCAAAGCCCTTCCCAGAGACTGAGGTCCAGTTTCCTAGGGGAGGTGCTTTGCTGAATGAGCCCTGGCCAAAGACAGGCATGGACATCACAGATCCCCTGACTTCTCCTAGCATCCTCAGGGCTCTGCCCCAAGGCCTTGGCCTAATTCCCCCTCCCCGCCATGCTGGGTGCTGGTGGCACTCTGGCTGCTGCCCTCCACACTGAGGTGGTGGCATTTCATAGATGCTGGTTAGGGTGTGGGACTCCGCAAGGATGATGGCCCGGGGGACTGGCACCACAGCTCAGCCACGTGGTCCCAACCTCCTGTGACAAAGGCTTTGTCGTCACTTCTGGCAAGGTCTGTGCTACCTCGGGGTGACTAACGCACCAGGGAAGACAAGGCATGGTAGCTGTACCACATGGGCAGCCCTATTCCCTACGGGCCATGCTCTGCCAGGCCCCAGGACCCCATGGGCTGTGTGTAGCTGTGTGACTGAGGCTCCGAAGCCTGGTCCCATCCTGCAGCCGGGCAGGGCATGGTGTGACTCTGCAGGCATTGGAGGGCCCCCACCAAGCCCCACAGTAATGCAGACAGCCAGAAGCAGACATCTGCCCCAGCCTCCTGGCCTGGCAGCAGGAACTCAGGCTGGGAGCAGGGGCGAGGGACCCATGGGTGGCAGTGTTCTCGCAGGTCCAGCACAGACCCTTGGGGTGGGAATGTCAGACCCCCCCCCTTGACTACTTGCCTGCCAGCTTGAACACAAGTAATGTATTTAACTCTTCTTTGAGCTGCTCTTTCCCTATCTTCTCTAGCACTCCTTGCCCCTGGCTGTTACATTAATGGTGTTAAGTGTCCGGTTACAATTGACCTATTTAGGGAGGACTGAAGCAAAACAGGCATTAAGCACCTCAGCCTTCTTGATGTCATGTGTTATTAGCGCTAAGTGGTGGATGTACACTTGCCTTCATCTTCCTCTTGCTCCCAATGTATTTCTAGAACCTCTTCCTATTGCCTTTTATGTCCCTTCCTGCGTGTCGCTCATTTTATGCCTCGCCTCTCTGATTTTGTCCCTACACGCGTGTGCTGTTCTTCTGTGCTCCTCCCTAGCAGGAATAGTCATGATAAAGCTAAGACAGCGTGGGGATGCACGGCAGCCTCACTTTGTAACCTGCTTCACACCCGCAGCTACAGGGCCAGGCATGCTGCAGCAGGAATAAATTAACTCTCCATTTCTGGACCTGCTGTGCAGCCAAGGGACCCCCGCTGCCAGCCTGTCCTGACATGTCTGGGCCTTTGCTTCAGCCTGCCATGTGTGTGAGCAATGATTAACTTTGCTAAAGATCAGTCATGGATCAAGGCCAGGGCAGGAATCTCACAGGTGGGTGGGGAGGAAAGAAACCAGGGCAAGACTAGGAGAGTGGAAAATCCTTTATTACACAAGATTTTCTTTGGCTGCCTTCATCCTGAGGAGCTGGGGTTTGTGCTCTGGCTCTAACAGCTTTCCCCGCGCCGCATTCCCGCTCCAAAACCGTTCTCGGGGGCGGGGAATGTGCGGGTGGATTACTAGTGTAGTCCAAGTGCAGCGACAGCGTTTGTGGGAGACAAGCTAGTCCATACAAAAGGGGGAAGAAAGCAGGTTGCCGTGTGTTTCGAGGGGGCACAACAGTATCTTAGCAGGAACCGAGCCACAGCATGGTCAGTGCAAAGTCTCTAGGCAGGCCGAGGTGGAGCTAGGGCAGTAGCCTGTAGCTGGATACATTTATCTAAAATCAACCAGGAGGTGGCTGTTCACACCGAGTGTGGGGCAGAGCACGGCGGGTACCGCTCTAGGTCACGCCTCACTGATAGCTGTGAGAGCGCCAGAAAAACTTCAGCGTGATGGGCTGCTGAACCCACCCCCGACAGAGAGAAAGGCCCTTCTGTGGAACAGCACCAGGAGTGCACCATGGCAGGCCAAGCGGGAGCTGCCTTCGCCCAGGGAGGCCCCGCACACAGCTCCCTCTCTGAGGGCTCCAGTCAAGCCCACTTGCTGGTGGTGGCTCCTTGAAGCTTTTTATTTTAAACCCTGTTAAATAACCCCAAACTTCCTGATGCTGTGAGTTGATGCCCAACAAAGTAACGGCTCCCTGCGTCCCTGGGGCTCATCCTGTCGGCCTGTGGCTGCCCCCTTACTGCCCAAGTGAGCAGGGGATCCCATGGCTGGTTGCCATGGGGTCCTGCTGCAGTGAGCTGGGGAGTGTCAGTCAAGTGGCAGGGCTGGCCGGGGAGCTGCAGCACTGTTCACAGTCACGGAGAGACGGGAGCAGTGGTGGGCGTGTGGCCCTTGCGTTAGCTCTGAGGAGCTGGCTCTGCCACCCTGAGGCAGGCTGGGCACTTGTGGACTGCACAGGCCAGGCACCGCTCAGCGTGAGGCAGGGTGGCAGAGCGAGGTGCAGGGCCGGGTCGGCCCCTCTCAGATCTCCAGTTTCTTCTTCATCTCCATCCTGTAGATGATCTGGTAGCCATCGTCCCAGGCGTAGATCTGCCGCTCCTTGGGGTTGTACTTCATGCTAGAATGAGACCCATAGCGCTTGGGGAAGTACACCAAGGCAGCATCCTCGGGCGTCATGGCACCACTAACGTCAAAGACGCACTGCACGCGGGAGCGGCTGGGCAGCCTCGTGTTGTACACCACGTAGAGTGCCCCGCAGATGACAAAGGCACTCTCAGCGTTCTCCCGTGGGCATGGCGTGTCCCACATCTGCTCTATGTCCAGGGAGATGGGGTCCAACTTGGCCAGGCAGATGTTCTTCTCGTTCTCCCTGGTGGCGTAGATGGCCCATAGCCCTTCCTCATCAGCTGCTATGTCGATGTAGTTGAAGGCAGAGAGGCCAAAGACAGGTACCTGCTCTTCGGCTGGGAACACGGAGCTGTCCACAATGGTCTTGTTGGCCAAGCTGAACTTGATGACCTGGAAGGTGCCCTGCTGCCGAATGTAGTAGAGATGCCCCCCATATACCAGGTGCCCGGTGCCTACCCAGGGGTAGGGCAGCTTGATGCGGGCTGCCTTCCGCGTGGCGGAAAACAGCGTAAACTCCCTCATCCTGGGGAACACATAGACGGTGTCATTTCTGGAGCCATCGAAGACATAGATCTTCTCCGAGCTCCCCACGGGGTCCTTGGTCCACAGCCCAGCACTGCTGCCAAATTTCTTCAGGATCTTCATGGCTTTCACCTGGGAGATGGTGTCACTGCAATCTGTGAGGGTGCAGGAGAGCCCATGAGAACCAGCCCCCAGCAGCCAGCCAGGGCCCCAAGTGCCTTCACACCCTCCCTGGGCACCTCAGCACAGGGGCTTGGGACTCCCCCCTTCAGCGGGAGAAGCACCTGGGAGAAGGAAGAGGGGTCTTTAGCAGAGAATATTTAGGGAGGGCTTTACTTCTGAGTCCTTACGGCAGGACAATCTGATTCCTCCTCAGTGACATCACCTACAGATGCAGGGAGGTCAGCCCCTGACCTGAGCCCTGCAAATACAAATTACTTTCCTCTTCCTAGCTTGCTGCCTCAGGGTTTGGTACTTTTTTTTCCCAGCACTGTCGTATCTGGGCGCCTTCCACAGAAAATCCACAGCAGTTGTGCAGTGGCCTCCCTGGAGCCCCTGGCTCCTTCCCTGCTTGGGGGTAGCACTCCGCTCGGGATGGGGGAGGGCTTGGGTTTAAGGGGGTCTCAGGTGTGAAGGAGAAAGGTGTTTATCAAACAGGAAGGTTTTGCTGCATTTCCCAGACTCTGGATTTGCCTCTAGAAGTTGGTTTCCCAGCTCTCGTATGCTCTCATGTCCCGCCCAGGCCATGAGAACCAAGGGTGGGAACTTGGCAGGTAGGGCCTTGTGTGTAATGTACTGAGTCCCTCGAGCTGTCTACCTCAGGCAGATCTGCACCAAGCTGCTGGCTCCTGCTGGGTGCTGAGGGAGGGCAGCAACCTTACTATGCCCACAACCTCCAGAGTAAAACCTGCTGTTTTTTCCTGCCCTGTATTTGGAGCCTGTCTGGAGTCACCAAGCAGCATCAGCTGCTTCGTAGGTCCCTAACCAGGCCAAATTGGCCGAAATGCTCAGCCTGCAGGTCCCCCTGGGGCCGGCTTTGCCAGGAACTCAGCACCCAGCCTGCCCCCAAGAGCTGCACTACCTGCAATCTCCAGGAGGCTCAAGCAAAGCACCCAAGACAGACCATTTTTGAAAACTGTGGCGCAAGCCTCTTTGTTTAAGAGGGAGCCTGAACCAAACTTCCCCATCCCTTTAGCCGCTCCAGTGCTGCCGGGAAGCAGGCACTGATTTGTTCGGGCAGCTGCATGTTTCTCCCTGGGGCTGCTTTCCCTGCTCCAACAGGCACCTCAGTTCTGATGCTCAGGGAACTGATTGGACTCGTGGTACTGAAATGTTGTAAATCTTTCAGTCCCTGCATGCAGCAGTGCAGGACTCCTGGGGGCCGAGCAGCTCTGTGGTCCCTAGAGTGCTGCATGCCCAGGGATGGAGGGCAGGGGAAGACCATGGAGCACGAATGTGCCAGGAGACGGAGGGAGCTGCCGTAGAACTAGCAGCAGGACTGGGCGAGCCCCTCACCAGCAAGTGGCAGGAGTCAGGCATTCAATGGAGAGCACAGTGAGAGCATGGAGCAGGCGTTCAGTGACAGCTGAGGTCAGGGCCCCGTTGGGCTAGGCAGTGTGGATCCTAGGAGACAGCCCCTGCCCCACATGCGGACAGTCTACAGGGGGTCGTGACCTCATTGTACGGACAGGGAGCTGAGGCACCGAGACATGATGTGACACACAGCAGAGCCCGACCTGCACACAGATCTCAGCCCAGGGCCTATCCACAGATCCATGGGCTGACGGACCCGTCCGGGGGAGAATTTTGCCTGGGCAGGGGTGGGGCAGGGGCAGGACGGTACTCCAGCCGGTGGCTCTGTACCTACACCAACCCTCCTCAGCAGCTCCCCGTGAGAGTGTCTAGGCACCGCCCGAGGAGCATGTCGCTGGCTGGGGGAGACGCGTGCCCTCACCTGTCAGCTTATCGTACTTCTCGTTCTTCCTCTTTTTGGCTGTGGAGACCTGGTTCTCCATCAGCTTCTCATCCACCTCCACACAGGACGGAACGGGGTTCTGCGTCTCCAGATAGTCCACCTCGCGCTCCAGCCGGTCCACCCGCACTGCCGTGTTCTCCACCTCCGTGCGCAGCCTGTCCTGCTCCTTCTCCATGTTCTCCAGCATTGTGATCACCTGGCTCTTGAACTCGCGCAGCTCGGTGGAGTAGCGGCTGCTCTGGTCATGCCACTGGGAAATCCTTTCCTGGGGGATGGGAGGGTGAGGTGCTGGGGCCCCTATTTCCTGGAGGGGACTAGTGCAGAGTGTACAGGGGGGGCAGCCCTCTCCCTCCCCCTGGCCGTCTGGGCATGTGACTAATGCCATTCTCATGGGTCATGCAGTGACTGGCAGCACTGTTCGCATGCCTGACAGTGTGTGCATGGCTTCGCGTTACCCCCAGCCCTGTCCACGATGCCCTGGAACAGCTGCCCCCATCCTGCTCTGAATAGCAGTGGCTGGAGGGCAGTTTGGAGACCCGCTCTGGCCCCAGCTCTCCTGCACTCCCCTAGCTGGCCACCTGCACAGGCAGCTCCTGCTCCAAGACTCATCTCAGCCGTTGGCACCATGCAGAACACGTCCTCCCGGCTCCTCTCTCCCACCCAGCTCCTCTGTACTCACAGCACTGTGGGATGGGGCCCCTTCACCCAGCCTCCCCCCCACCCAGAGCCAGCATTAGCTTTGCTTTAAGTGCTGGTAAAACAGCATCGACTGAGCAGAGAACCACGCTGGGAACGCGGCGGGTTGGGGAAAAGCCTGAGCCAGGCCTGGCACTGCTCCCCCACAGCAAGGAGAGGTGATGCAGAGACGTGCGCTTACCTCCAAGGCGCCAAATCTCCTCTCCATGTACTCCATGAACTGCTGCTGCTGAGCGCTGCTGGCCCCTGCCAGGAGCAGGGCAAGGAGGAGGCTGAGTCTTGGGGCCATGGCTGGCCTGGGAAGGCAGCGCTGCTCTGCCTAGCAGGGTGGGCTCCGAGCTGGGCTCCAGCTCACGGCTTTGGAATGTTTGGACAGTTCCTGGGGGCGGAACGCTGCCTCATTCGCTGGCCTTTATTAAATCCAGATGGCTCAGAAGAGGGGCTGCTTGGTGCCAAAGGAAAACAGCTCCAAGCGCCTTAACCCCTTCGTGGCCTGGGAGCCAGGGATAGAAGCAGCTGCAGCAAAAGACTACGCCACAGTCCCAGTTGGCTTTCCCAAGCATTGACGCAGCCCGGCTTCTCAGCAGGGTGGCAGGCAGGCTCCAGAGGGCTAGGCACCAGTTACTGTCATTGCTCAGTTTATGCAACGTGCAGGTTAGCTGCTGATTTTAGCTCTTCCCATCTCCCCATGGCTACGCTGGGACGGGGCTCTGTCTGTCTAGGCATGGCACATGCATGGCCTGGCACCACACCTGTGTGCCTTAGGATGGAGCATGATCCTTACCACAGAGCCTTGCTGGGGGGGCCTTGGCTGAGTGACTCACTCCTTTCTGCCCGATTCTCCCGGGGATGTGCTACACACGCCTCAGCCCCAGTCTCGCAGCGCAGGGGCAGGAGTGGCGGAACATTGCTGTACCGGACTAACGGCTCCTGGAAGGCGGGTTGTGGTGGTGGTGATCTGTGGGCCGGTTGCACCAAGAGGCTGAACTGAGATCGGACCCGCATTGTGCTGAGTGCTGCACATACACATCATGCGAGACAGTTCCTGCCCCAGAGAACTTAGTCTGGATAGTCAAAGGGTGGGAGGGGAAACCGAGGCGCGCAGCAGCGATGTGACTTGGCCAAGGCTGTAGAGCAGGTCAGCGGCAGAGCTGGGCACAGGGCCAGGTCCTGAGAGCCAGGCACTTTGCTGTAAGCTGTGACCTAGCAGTGACTCCAGCCCCTCCCCCCCCGGCCCCTCAGCACAGCTAGAGGGTCCACCACAGCCAGCGGGGGATGGAACGCCCGCACAGTCTTTGCAGGAGGGGGTGGGATGTTTCCTTTCAGAGGTTAACCTCTGTCACTGGAATTCCCGGCCCCCGCGCTTCAAGGGGAGTTAAACAAAACCAAGTGTGTCAGTGGCAGGCAGGGGGCTGTGCCGAAACTACACCAAAGGAAACAGAGCCAGGCCTGCTGAGATGCTGCTTACAGGGAAAAGCTGGCTTGTTACTGAACAGCCCTTGGTACCAGAGTGTCAGCTTCATAGGGAGGATGGCCACAAGGCGCCACAGCCAGCGACCCATCTCTGCAACACCCCGGCCTGAGCCTGGCACCAGCACACACAACGGTGGCCCGAGGGGAACACTAAGAGTGTCTGATGTAGAGCCAAGCCTCAGCGCTCCGACGGGGCGTGATGGTTCTCCAAGGCTCAGCGCTCCGACGGGGCGTGATGGTTACCCGAGGCTCAGGGCTCCAACGGGGCGTGATGGTTACCCAAGCCTCAGCGCTCCGATGGGGCGTGATGGTTCTCCGAGGCTCAGCGCTCCGACGGGGCGTGATGGTTCTCCGAGGCTCAGGGCTCCGACGGGGCGTGATGGTTACCCGAGGCTCAGGGCTCCGACGGGGCGTGATGGTTACCCGAGGCTCAGCGCTCCGACGGGGCGTGATGGTTACCCGAGGCTCAGGGCTCCGACGGGGCGTGATGGTTACCCGAGGCTCAGCGCTCCGACGGGGCGTGATGGTTACCCGAGGCTCAGCGCTCCGACTGGGCGTGATGGTTCTCCGAGGCTCAGCGCTCCGACGGGGCGTGATGGTTACCCGAGGCTCAGGGCTCCGACGGGCCGTGATGGTTCTCCGAGGCTCAGCGCTCCGACGGGCCGTGATGGTTCTCCGAGGCTCAGCGCTCCGACGGGGCGTGATGGTTACCCGAGGCTCAGGGCTCCGACGGGGCGTGATGGTTACCCGAGGCTCAGGGCTCCGACGGGCCGTGATGGTTACCCGAGGCTCAGGGCTCCGACGGGTCGTGATGGTTACCCGAGGCTCAGCGCTCCAACGGGGCGTGATGGTTACTGTCACAGTCAGGAGCTATTGACAGTAATTAGGACATTGGCTGAGGGAGGAAGAGTGGGGTTGGGGTAGGGTGACCAGATGACAGGGAGAAAACATTGGGACACATGGGGGAGGAGGGCGTGTCCGCCAGCGAAGCAAAAAAAATAATAAAAAAAGCCCAGTGCTGCCGACGTAGCAGCAATAAATAAATAAAAAAGGCAAGTGCTGCTGGCGGAATGAAATATTGGGACAAATTACGTCCTGACCAAAGATCGGTTGGGACACGGGACAAAGACCTAAATATGGGGACGGTCCCAATTTTATCGGGACGTCTGGTCACCCTAGTAGGGTGTGATTCACAGAGAAACACAGAGCTTAGGGCATAGAATATCAGGGTTGGAAGGGACCTCAGGAGGTATCTAGTCCAACCCCCTGCTCAATGCAGGACCAATTCCCAGCTAAATCATCCCAGCCAGGGCTTTGTCAAGCCGGGCCTTAAAAACCTAAGGAAGGAGACTCCACCACCTCCCTAGGTAACTCATTCCAGTGCTTCACCACCCTCCTAGTGAAAAAGTTTTTCCTAATATCCAACCTAAACCTCCCCCACTGCAACTTGAGACCATTACTCCTTGTTCTGTCATCTGCTACCACTGGGATCAGTCTAGATCCATCCTCTTTGGAACCCCCTTTCAGGTAGTTGAAAGCAGCTATCAAATTCCCTCTGCTGCAAGGTGCCCCTGGTTGATTAAACTATGCGCAGCCATGATGCTGGGCTCCATGCAGCCTGTGACGCAGAGCAAGCGGATGCTCGGCCCCAAGGCAGAGCCACACACCTGTCCTGGCCCCATCGCACTGCAGGACAGGAGGAGCTAAGCGCCTCTGGTGCAGAACCTTGGCCTTTAGCCGTTCTGTTGGAGTCAAAGTCGGGCTGACCACCCTGCTTCCCTGCTCTGCCACCTGTGGCACCCCACTTGGCCTGCTGCTCATGCTGTTGCTGAATTGATCTGCCCTCTCCAGCCAAACCCCATTGAACCCACATCTGCCCCACCGCCCGCTGGAGCTGAGGCACCAAGCAATTGTTTGGTTTGGTGGCCAAAGAGGAAAAAAAATGGTTAATTTCAAACCAGCCTTGATCTTTCTTCTCATTGAAATGAAAAACGAAACCCAGTCATCGGGGACCCACAAACTGCAGGGCCGTTTCCACACTGGGCTCAGGGCAGGGTTTGGGGGTTTTAGCTTAAACTAATCCCTGAATTTGACCCCAAGTAACACATAGGTTCAGTGCTCCCAACAGTGCATTTTTGGGATGAATTTACTGTTCACCAAAAGGATTTTACTCAGCTCTGCTGCCCCCAGCAACTCTGCCAACGACCAATGCCTGGGCAGAGGGACAAACAGGGGCACCCTGTCTTCTCCCCCACTTGTCTGCTTCTTACCATCCCTGCCCTGAAGACCTGAAGGTCCGTGCTGTCTACATGTGGACACCAGGAGTGCTGCTGTAATGGAAAGTGCTGTCTCCTCCCCTGGAGTGTGAGCCCCTGACCAGGCAGGGGTGGGATGGAAAAGCCACACTTGAGACAGGCCCTGGGAGCACTGACTCCATAGCTGAGATCTGGGCTGTACTAGGATTGGACTGGGTGACAGAAGTGGCCCTGTGGTGTTGCACAACCACTCTGGTGTCCTTTGCATCCATTAGTTTGTTTTACTCCCTAGCAAAAATCCGGGGGGGCTTGTCACATAAAACTGCCTCCGGTTAACAGACCCCAGTGCAGTAGCAAGCTCACCTTGTTCAGAAAATCCACGTCTTCCCAAGGCTCTGCTTCTATTTACATAGCACCGGAATTAGACCCGGGTCTCATCTGTGTCAACAATCCAGCCTCATTTTCTGCAGCTTTGGCTCTGAGCTTGCTCTTTATCCAAAGGTTTATTGCACCATCTAGTGTCTCTACCGAGAGCCTCACCCAAGCCACAGATCAGACTCCAGCATGTGTAGAGGCCTACAGTCAGCTGCATTTTGAAACGTCCAGGGCAAGGCATTTGCAGCAAGAGGGTGCCTGAATCTAGGATTTGCTCTCCCCATTCTTTGGGCTGGATTCTAAGTCCAGTGCCTCACTCCTGTGCAATGTGGGTGTGCAACAAGCCGACCGGGTATTTTACAGCCAAATGCCACTCACTTGGGACTGTGTAAACGATGGCACAAGCAGGGGCGGCTCTAGACATTTTGCCGCCCCCAAGCACGGACAGGGCTGCCCAGAGGATTCTGGGGGCCCGGGGTCTTCGGCGGCGGGGGGCCCTTCCGTTCCGGGACCCACCGCCGAAGTGCCCCGAAGACCCGCGGCGGGCCCCCCCCGCCGCAGAATTACCGCCGAAGCGGGACCCGCCGCCGAAGCGCAGCCCGGTCTTCGGCGGTAATTCGGTGGAGGGGGGCTCCGCCGCGGGTCTGCGGGGCACTTCGGCGGCGGGTCCCGGAACGGAAGGGCCCCCCGCCACCGAATTACCGCCGAAGACCGAGCTGAACTCGGCGGCGGGTCCCGCTCCATCTTCGGCGGTAATTCGCCAGCGGGGGGTCCTTCCTCCCCAGAGCGCAAGGACCTGCCGCCGGCGAAGACCGGGAGCAGAAGAAGCTCCTGCGCCCGGCCCCGCAAGAGTTTTCCAGGCCCCCCGGAGCGAGTGAAGGACCCCGCTCCAGGGGCCCCGAAAAACTCTGGTGGGGGCCCCTGTGGGGCCCAGGGCAAATTGCCCCTCTTGCCCCCCCCCCGGGCGGCCCTGAGCACGGAGGGTCCGCTGGTCCCGCGGCTTCAGCGGACCTCCCGCAGGGACCCTCCGCAGGCGTGCCTGCAGGAGGTCCACCAAAGCCGCGGGACCAGTGGACCCTCCGCAGGCAAGCCGCCAAAGGCACCCTGCCTGCCGCCCTAGCGGTGACCGGCAGAGCGCCCCCCATGGCTTGCCGCCCTAGGCACGCGCTTGGAGCGCTGGTGCCTGGATCCGCCCCTGGGCACGAGGTGCAGGGCAGTGGGGACTGAGATGTTTGAATTATTGAACACACCACAGGGTTCAACTCTTCACGTGTTTCTCTGCAGGGAAGTCAGTGCAGGGAGGATATAGGGGCTCTCCCAAAGAGGGAGCCTAGCTAGTCACTAAGGAGCTGGCTGCTGTTTTTAATTTTTGTACCCACACTCCGTGCATTCATGAATACACCCAGATCACCTTTCATTATCTAGTAAGTACCTTCAAGAACTCCTGGAGGATGGGTAAGGTTCCAGAGGACTGGAGAAGGGCAAACATAGCACTATCTTTAAAAAGGAGAACAAAGACAACCAGGGAATTATAGCCCAGGCAGCCTAAACTTCGATACCCGGAAAGATACTGGAACAAATGATTAAACAATTGGTTTGTCAGCACCTGGAGGATAATGGGGTTAGAAGGCACAGTCAGCAGGGATTTGTCAAGAACAAACAAACCCAATTTCCTGCTTTGACAGGGTTCCTGGCCTAGTGGATGGGGGGGAAAGCAGCAGATGTGAGATATTCCGATAGGCAAACTAGGGAAATGTGATCTGGATGAAATGTCTATCAGATGGGTGCACAACTGTTTGAAAGGCCAGACTAGTTACCAATGGGACAGCACAGCTAGCGCGGCCCGGCAGGGGTCAGTCCTGGGTCTACCACTCTTCAATATTTTCATTTTGACATGAATGATGGAATGGAGACAGTGTTTATAAAATGTGCAGATGACACCAAGGCAAGAGGGGTTACAAGCACTCTGGAGGCCAGGATTAGAATTGAAAATGACCCTGACAAATCAGAGAATTGGTCTGACTTCAGTAAAGACAAGTGCAAAGTACTTCACTCGTTGGGAGCAAAGTACTTCACTTAGGAAGGAAAACTCAAATGCATAACTACAACATGGGGAATAACTGGCTAGGTGGTAGTACTGCTGAAACACCTCTGGGAGCTAAAGCAGTCGCAACTTAAATATGAGTCAACCAGGTGATGCAGTTGCGAAAAAGGCTAATATTCTGGGGTGTATTAACAGGAGTGTCACATATAAGACATGGGAGTTAATTGTCCATCTCCACTCATTCTTGCGGGGCCTCAGCTGGAGGACTGGGTGCCATGCTTTAAGAAAATTGGAGAGAGTCCAGAGGAGAGCAACAAAAGTGATAAAGTTTAAAAAAATCTGATCTATGAGGACAGGCTAAAAACCTGGGCATGTTTAGTCTTCAGAAAAGACGACTGAGGGGGAAACCTGATAAATCTTCAAATATGTTAAGGGCTGTTATAAAGAGAACGGTGATCAACTGTTCTCCATGTCACTGAAGGTAGGACAAGAATGAGCCTAATCTGCAGCAAGGAAGATTTAGGTTAGATATTGGGAAACACTTCTAACTGCAAGAGTGGTTAAGCACAGGAATACGTTCCCAAGGGAGCTTGTAAAATCACTGTCATTCAAGGTGTTTAAGAACAGGTTGGATAAACACTAGGTTCACTTGGTCCTACCACAGTGCAGGAGCTGGACGATGTGATGACCACTCAAGGGCCCTTCCAGACCGACATTTCGATGATTCTAACTGAAAATATTCCTCAGGGCAAACACAGTAAGAAAATGTAACCCCATGTGAATGATGGACAGACAGGTCAGTGAGAGACCATGTGAGGCACTTATAAAACACGCAACCTGCCCAGAACTGTCATCACCCCAGTCAGGCTGAAAATTACATGGTAAAATTTGGACTAACATGAGAGCGTGCACTTTGCACCTCTGATCCAGGTGC
Organism: Mauremys reevesii; assembly: GCF_016161935.1. Taxonomy (NCBI): domain Eukaryota; kingdom Metazoa; phylum Chordata; order Testudines; family Geoemydidae; genus Mauremys; species Mauremys reevesii. The sequence continues at coordinate 139,512,362 of NC_052626.1, read as the reverse complement.
TAGGAACAGCCAGAGGACTTGGGGATGAGGAGGGGGGTATGATTCAGTTTCATAATTGCCACTGTTCTATTGAGCAATTTGGAAAAAGCTGTTCCTTTAAAAGCTTTTGCAGTAGCAGAATGATGTCTCCAAAATACTCACCTTGGATGGAAGCCCAATAATCAAAGTGGAGTCTTGCCATGTGCTCTCTGCTGATTTATGCCTCAGTCTCTCTTTTGCTGCACCATGCAGGCAGCTGTCTGGGGAGCACCCAGCTGTCTACTTCAAGAGGTCCTGGCTTTAGTCCCCAGATGATCTGCCAGGGGCTTTGTTACACAGACCTACTAAAGAATCCTCTGCCTCTTCTGGGTTAAAAGAGAGTCTGTCCCAGTGACTTCAGCTTATTGTGGACCCAGTTCCTACACCGCCAAAGCAGCACCATTGACTTCAGTGAGGTTGCAGGATATCAGGTTAATCATTGGTGTGTTCCATGGCAGCAGCAACCAGAATGTCACAGCTCAAGGAAATGCCAGCTTCTCCCTTCTCATGTGGCTGTTCACTCAGAGTGCTAGATTCTTCAGAAGTGCCGAGTGCCTGCAGCTCCCACTGACTGCAGCTGGAAGTGCAGCTGCTCAGGAACTCTGAAAATCAAGCCCAAGGTGCCTCCATGCCAAGGGAGCCCAAAGCCTTTACACATAGTTACATACGTAGCATGACTGGGATGCAGCCAGCCAGCCACCCAACTTGCTCCTAGCATCATGCACAGCTGTAAAAATTTTGGCCAAGGATACCAGAGCACCTCCCAACTGTTACACAACACCCGGGGCTTGGACCCGTACCATCAGCTCGGAGCTCACAAGAGCTCGGTTTTTAACATCTAATCCTGTAACCAGTTTGGGAGAGGCCCCAGCTATGCTTTCTATCGAGGGTGTTTTGCTGCTCACTGTTGGGCATGTAGAACACAGAACTGAGCAATGAGCCGTGCTTGGTCAGATAGTCAGAGGGTGCAGCTGGAAGCTACAGCTGTCTGAAAAGGGGCAGGGCTCTGCATTTATCCTAGATAGTCTCAGAAACGGCCAAGTGAATAGAGAACAGAAAATTAACCCTTTTATTGATGCATTGCAATTGTTCTACATTTTTACCATATTATGTAGAAAATACTTAAAATACAAGCTACTTTGTAAAACCAAAGACAAACACTGAATCCAAAGATAAACTGTGTTTTCACAATGGACCCTTTTCCCATATAGTTAGTATTAAATTTTTAAATATCTATATTTCTTTTGTTAAAATGATTTTTACATACCCCCTAAGTACATCGGCAATACAAACATAGATCAGTAAATGTCAGAAACTACCTGTATCTAGCGGATTTAAAAAGGAAGAGCACAACCATAAAAGAAAGTTAAATTTCACACAGTAACTAGCATATCAAATACATTTAATAAAGTAGGAATTCCATTGCAATATCAAGGATTCAAGCAGAAATACTAACATTACATATAATGTACTGCTACATGTAGTGAGATAGATATATTTCAAGCTGAATCTGAAATCACACATTATAATAAAGTTTAGCAACGAACAAACAACCATGTAGACATGCGGCACCATTCATAAGTTTAAATTAAAGAGAAAGCAGGGCTGTGCCAATCCTGTCATTTAGAAGCAATTTAGTTCTGTGTACTTAAAAAAAAAAAAAAAAAATTGCTGAATCAGAGGTAAATTACTGCATCAGTCAACTAGGTGCTAAGCAGAAAAGCTCTGAAGTTGCTTCTGCAGTAGGTATCACAGCTGTGAATGCAAGTCAGCGAACAGGAACAACTCTAATTAAACACAGTTTGTGAATCACAAGAATGAATCTAGATGGGACGAGTTATCTGTAATTCAAAAGGTGAATCCCAAATTCCGGCTAATTGCTCATAGTTAAAGAAAGGACAAATGTATATTCATAAATAGCATGTCTGGTTACACACTATGCAAACCAGCTGTGACAGTGAGGCCACTCAGTCATTAATGCTTCACTGGGGCCGCATGGGCTGGAGTGCACTGGGAGAAAGGCTGCACCTCCTCAGAATTGAATCTTTAGCATACACTTGACAGAGCAACACACACTGTGGGCCACATGTTGATGGTACACCACTGTAAATCTAGTGATGAGATCAGAGTCTAGCCCTGTGCGGTTTTTAAACGGTGTGTATCACAGTTTAAGCTGGATGTACCCTAGGTGTTAGTATGTGACATCTCATTTATGCAGGTCCCATCTCATCCTCCTTTTTCCAGTGCTGAGGGATGTTTGAATCAGTGGAAGAGATGAGAATGTTCTTAATAGATAAATTTGGCAGTTGTTTTTTTAATCTATTTAAGAGGTGCTGGTTTTTTTAGTTTCTTTTTAAACAAAGGCTTGTCCCCAGTTGATTAGCTCATTTTGTTAGAGGCCTTGGTTATTATTCTCTTCTTAAGAACTTCCCAAGAAACACTTTACTGAACTCTTTGTGAAACTGGGTGAAAAGTTTTCATGTAATGCAGACGTTGGCGTTTGTTTGCCTTGTGAAGGAAAGGCACAACTCTGTATCCAAGAGGTATCTGTCTCAAGGGGAAGTACTGAACACAAGCCACAACGCGGACAAAATAAGGAAGTGCTTGGCACTAAGTGAGAAACATTTGGATAATGTTACAGCAACACAGAGCATTGGCACCACCAGTGACGGGAAGTGTTGAGATTGCTCAGTTATCCCCACATTTTGGGGAGTGCTGTGACAGAAAATACACTAGACGATGACTTCTGGTTAGTGATGTTGCTAATCGCTCCCATCCAGTTCCAAAGTCCTTACTATGAAAGAGACACCAAACCTCTTACAGCTGATCAATTTCAGACCAGCCTACACCTTCCTATCCCAGTAATGTGGAACTTCAGAACTGAATTTCTGCCCCTCTGGACACCCTCATGTCATTCACCAGTCACAGAACTAGCCTGTTTTCAACTTGGATGGAACTGGGGGTTCAAGGCTGCAAAAACCTCTTATTGCTGCAGCAATACCACTGCTTAAGCCAGTTCATTATCCATTTGGCCAAGATGCTTATCTCTGTACTGAAGGTCACGAAATAATTCCTAGTTCGACAGACCCAAGGAAACAAAGTGTAGTTTCAAAACCACCCGGGTTACCCAAATGGAGTATTCCTCATAACACTAGTGCTACAGCTAATAAACCTTCCCAACAGTTCCACATTAGCCGGTGAAATATAAATTTTTTTAATGGTATTGTTATGTTATGTGCTTTATAGCACGCTCTCTTTGGTATAAACATTCTGTCACCAAGCTAGCAATATTTTACAAGAAACGTCTGCTAGTAACACAGGGGACGGTAACATCACACTCTAATCTAATAAAGTGATTGCACATACTTAATCACTTCTGCAATATCAGACTAAATATTCCAATGCATTCCCAGCACTACCCTATTTGAAATGCACCGACAGACATCTAACAGTATATGTGCCATTTCAAGGAAAGCTTAAGAAAACATTGCTTCACTCCAAACAAAAATGTAGCCTTTTATGTTAGCATTAAAATGGAGAACAATGCGTCTATGCAACATCCTGCTATTCTTGCTATGATAAGCTTAGTGAATTGCTTCAATTCAACGGGGGCTTGCTGGTCCCTCATAAGGCAAGCTCACTGTAAACTCTATTCACACTACATCATCATTTAAGGCACTACAATAAGGGGACACATCAAACAATTCTTCATCACACATACCTGTGCAAAACAAATCAGAAGGTATCCTTTTCTCTCAGGAGGCTCTACGTTCTCTCTCTCTCTCAGTGCTACAGTGATGAGCAATAATGATTGCATTAATTCACATACATTCTGACGTATCATTTTGGTTTAAATACAAAGGATACATCAATTTCATCCCCAGGAACGTTTAAGATTTAGACAAACACTAGGTACAGAGTTCAAGTATAATCACTACACATTTTGATTACAAAGACAGAACATTTGGGGTGAGCAGGAAGTTTTGCTTGTTATATTTTTTCTCTAATCAATATGTACATATTTCATTTCATGTAAAATATTAAAACACCACCATTACAAAACTTCTAAAATAGTTTTAAATTCAGTAATAAACTTTAAAATCTGGATTTTTTTTTCCTTCCCTCCTCCCCCCCTCAATTCCTACATGCACTTACTGTATGCAAGTCTTAATAAGAGCGCTTTAAAGCTGGCTGCTAGCATACCCAGGAGGAGAGGCTCACCGGAATATAAAAAGCTGTACATGTCATTATTTCACTGTATTTCAGATTGTTCAGCTCCCTCCTAAATGAGTCATGCAAGGAAAAAGATAAAGAAAAGAAACAAAAGCCCTGTGCTTCTGTGAGAGGAATCCAGCTCCATTATAGGGCCAGTGTCCAATACTCCAAAGAAACCAAACTCAAAAGAGCAACGCAGCACTATCAATTCTCAGCTGAAGAACACAGCGTTTTGGCAAAGCCGTTGTGTTACGTTATGCAGTGAGATCTTGCATATAAATGAAAAACTTAATTTCATAGCTTCTGCAATGATAAAAACCCAGCTGCGTTATGGATATTCAGACTTTACAAGACAATAAAATGAAGATTTCATGGTTTAAATGGACTTTTGAATATTAGGTTGCTAGTACAAGATAGCTGCCTCTATCAGACCCTTAAACAAAGCAGGAAAGTAAACAGAAAATGTTGACAGTGACAAATAGAGATGTAATTGCTTTTGCAGAAACAGTAATCTTCTAGTGAGAAAATGAATTATAGAAAAACTTGAAAATATTAAACTGAAGTTTGAAATCTGCTCTAGCAACTTACTGAGATAAATGTGCATTCTATTTTTAGTGGCAATTCGGATTTGTGCAAGCTGCTAAAATATAATCTGCTAATCTGTTTAAATTATAAGAGTTAAAAAAAAATCAGCATTTGTCTTTAGAGACATTGATTTTCCTTTTCTCCTCCGATTACCATAATATCAGAATAGCTTTAAATAAATTGGACTGTGACCTTTTTAAAAGCATCTATAAAAATTAAGTAAAAGTTTAAAATCTTAATCAATGGCCTTTGTACTGGTACCAATGGATGCTGCCAAGTTAGTGGCTGAATTCCCCAAGCAGAGACTGAAGTCATACATGGTAAATCCAGACTTAGAGGAGATGACGAGAGTACAGTCAACACCAGGTAAAGGTTCACCTGAAAACCTCCTTGAATTCTCCAGGCCTGTAGCAGAACCCAGCTCTCCCCAGAGTGGGCTAGTCACAGTTACTGCAAACCCTACCAACCAAGGGCAGCCCCTGAACTACAAATATGAGTACTGGTTGATCTTCGTTGGGCTCAGCGGGTATCCAGCGTATATAGCAGATCCTCGGGAAGTACCAATATAGGACTGAGTAGCAAACTGATGTTGGTACTGGGCAGGCGGGACATTTGCAGAAGTCAGCAAGCTGGGCCCGACACTCACTGGTACCTGGTGGACAAGAGTGCTAGGGTGGGCAGCATACGTGGCGTGCCTGGAAGAGCCCTGAGGGGAGAAGAGATGAGCGAGAGAATTTGTGGAGCCCAGGGTTGTAGCAGTGCTCGGAGCATAGGTGTACATGTGGGGCTGGCTGGGAAGATGTGTGCTCGCTGTAGCTGCTGCCAGGTGGGGATGAGCTGGGCTGCCGTGCTGGAACGTGTAGGGAGCCTGAGAAATAGCTGATGGGAGGGGAGCCACATATGCTTGCTGCCTGCGTGGAGCCGGATTTCCGCTTCTCTCCTGTGAGGCCAACACTGGCGTCGGCTGGTTCTACAAAGGAGACAAATCAGTGAAGTGAGTGGGCACCCCCCATGAGACGCCTGTCAGTGGGGGAGGAAAACCAGCTATGGGCAGGCCCTGCACTGGGGACGTTCAAGCACTCATGGTGCAGGGCTCATAAGGCTCTGCAGGAAGCACCAGGAGACTGGCAGCCTGAAGAAGGGCAGTTCTCACTGACTACAGAGATAAGTCAGACTGTTCCCGGGGGCAGAGGTGGAACCGCAGCCTTTCTGGTGCCATAGCCAAGGCTCCCGTCTGGCTGCGCCTGGGCAGGCGCTGAGCACACCGCAGGGATCTGGCAGGCAGGGCTGGCTGCACAGCAGCCACCGTTGGTGCAGCTGACGAAGGCGGAGTGGAGGCTATGTGTACATGGAGTCCGAGAAGCCTGGCTGGAGGCGCCTGGCACTGCTCTGTTGCGATCAGACGATCTGAGCTTGAGTCAAACATGAGAGCCAGGGGCACCAGCTGAAGCAAGGCCAGGCTCAGGACCCGGAAGGGAATGTGCATATAGCTCATCAGAGCATCTCTGGGCTGGTACCTGGCGAGATCTTCAAGGGGGTGGGTGGGAGGCGCAGAGAAGTCCTCCCTCCAGAGGCTAAGCCAGTCCACCTAGTACCTCCTTCCCCAGCATGGCAAGGGTAGGAGCTGTGCACTGCTTGGCCCCCTTCCCTGACACACCAACTGCCAGGAGACACCCCCACAGGAGAGAGCGCAGGTTTTATGCCATACTGAACTGTCAAGGACTGAACCAGAACCCGCTACTTAATGCCAACAACGAGGAAGCAGCTACGGCGCTTCTGTCACTGGTAACCAGCCCTTTTCCCCTCCCCATAACACAGGGTCCAGTCTGACAGTGTCCTGTTTGGTATTAATAAGCCTCAGAGACATTCAGAAGCCAACAGAAGACAAAGCAAGAGCCACAGCCTTGCTTACCTGGCTAAGGTTGAGTGGCTGCACGCCACCAGTCACCATGCGAGGTGGCCGGTACCCGGTTGGTGTTATACAGCATCCTGATGACTGCCCACTCACCGATGCCACTGGTTTGGTCTTGCTGACGCTACTCAGAATGCCTGAAAAACACAAGCGGGTTAGTCCATTCTTCTCCAATTCATTCTAGGACCTCCTCAGCTTGCGTACCTTCAACAATGCAGGGGCCCTTCCCTTGCAGTTTCAGTGTCACGCTTGGATGAATCAATAACATGCTGGCATTTCCCAGAGATCTGAGTAACATGCTGCAATCGGCTGCTGGGGGAACTGCTGCCAATAACCCAATGGAAATCCTTTTATACTCAGCGAATCTTAACAGACCCAGATTTCTAGAATCTGAGGGCAGCAGCTACGAGCCAGCACAGAACACTAGCTGCCTACAACTTAGTCCTGGCTATTCGGACAAAGGAGACAGTGCTGTCAGAGCTACAGATAAAGACAGGACCTGCCAGCCTGTGTCAGAGTGGGCACCTACCTGAAGCCTGTGTGGCGACGATGCAGTCGGTCAGTTGTGTTTTCAGAGGTGGGACGATGATGGTGCGGGAGCTGGAGCTGTCGGCCGCTCCCCTGACTGGCAGCTCCAGCACCCCCCCAGCACTCCTGACAGCAGAGAGCGGATCGCTGGTGTAGGGGCTATTGAGGGAGGAGTCTGAGTCTGGGGAGTCATTCACGGTAACGTAGCTGATGACATTGGATCTCTGCTTCATGCCCAAGCTAGGGGAGAAAACACACCATACTCACTTACCTGGAGTGCCCACAGGGCGCAACCTTGGCCCTGCCATGGCTCTCTCCCCTTATCCAGAACTTTATGGTAATTCGAGTTAGTGGAAAAGCCAAATTGCACAGAGGCTTGATGGGATGTTCTGTGCCTCACATCAGAGATTCCACTGCACAGATTTCTTAGCCCAGCCTGACAAACCGCTCTGCATGTGTTTTTCTTTTCTATCCTGGTGCTCTTCTCCTCCCATTAGCATCCTCTTGGGGTCAAGTGGGAGTGTGCAGGCTGCGCCTAGCTCAGGGTGAAATGCTATTAGCTCTAAAGCCAGACTCTCTACCTTGTGGGCTTGTATTTGTTGTCCTCCTCTTCGTCGGTATCGCTGCGGATGGTGATGACGCTGACGGGTGGGCTAGGCGTGTCTGGGATTACGATGGGCTGGTGCTGCTCCTGCACGGCAATGAGAGCGTTGGAGGAGGAGGCAGCACGAAGGGGGCTGCTCCCGATCAATGAGTAGACCTGGGAAGGCACGGCCTCCAGGGCAGCGGTGGGCCTGCAGGAAGCAACAGGGCAAGACAAGGAGGTTGTTCAGTGGCCAAACCATGCTGCCCCCCTAGAGACAGACAGACTGTGCCAGAGCTCCCCAGGGCCTGGGGCCAGCAGGAAAAGAAAAGCCCCAGAGCTGATGGAGCTTTTCCTGGCTCTCCTGACCTGATGGGTGCCGAGTTCTAAGTCCCAGCGCGCAGTGCGCAGGAGTAAAGGGGTGGAATTCCCCTCAGTGCAGGAGGATCTCCTCTGGTCCTCCCTTGTTCAGAGCCCTGACTGTACTACATAATACCTGGGCCCCAACAATGCAATGCACACACCTGGGGACAGTCCCTGCCCTCCCACTGCAGTGAAGATTGCCTGAGGAAGGAGTTCAGCATTCAGCCCTTAGCTGGCCGCTCACGAAAACCAGTTACAGACAGGGCCCCTATGTGAGCAAGATGCTAGCGCCCCAGGATCTGCACATCTCCCCCCAGTGTGTCGAAGGGTCAGCAGGGAGGGCTCCTTACTTGGCTGTGCTCTGTGCTGGCTGTTTGTTCTTCTTTGCTGCGAGGCCGCTGCTCTGCGGCTGCCTGACAACGTGAGCAACTCCAACGTTCAGAGGCTGCGCAGTAGCTAGAGCCACGTGGTTGGTCAGTAAGGAGGGCTGCTGCATGATGGTGCTGTACTGGCTTCCATGGGAATGTGCGTTCCTACAGGGGAGAGAGACCCAAACGCTGACTGGGCTGCAGGTACCATGGGAGCACACACTGCAGGCAGGAATGTGGGGAGCGGCGCTCTCAGGCAGGTCTGTGGGTTTGCACCGGCTCACATGCCCACTGGATCTTCCAGGCCGGAAGCGGCTCTCTAACACACTGGTTCAAGCACTGTGACGCTTCAGATGTAGGCTGCACATTTCAATAGTACTAGTCCTAGCCCTGGCAATGGTGGCACTGGCGTAGGTGACATAGGAGCTGTTAATGACAGAAACACTTACCTGCTACAAATTATGCCATCATGTCACTGGGCTCAGGAGCCCTTCTGCGTTAACACAGACCCTTACCTCCAGTCGGCTAACTGCTGGTTGCTTCCAATCGTCTCTGGAATCACAGCTGTGGGCTGAACAGAATTGTGCAGTGCGACCCCTGGAAGCTGCTGCCAGGTGGAAGGTAGCAGGATCTGTTGGGTCCCTCCAGGCCAGGCCTGCTGCAAAACAACAAAACAGAAAGAGGGACTCGCTAAGCTTCAGCTTCCAAGAGTAGCGAGAAAGACTCTTCCAAACAACAGAATCAGCTGTGCAGATTGTTAACTTGCAGAGATAAAGGTATGTGATTGCACTTCCTCCCACGGCCTCACTACAGGAAGAGAACAAGAAAACGAGAGAAACAAACTTCCTCAGCCAGTTTGTCCACCTTTTCTATCACAAACGTCACCTGGGGAAGAGGATGGTGTTTAGACTGTACTGCAGAAAGAGTGCCAGGAAGTGGGTAGACTACATCCACCGGAATACTAGGGGCCATTTCTGCTGAGCACCTAAGAGGCCATTACTAAGGAACAAGTGCATCTGAGATGGTTCTAAGGACAATAAAATGAAAGAATCTTCAATGAAGTAGTTCAATTTGGAAGCCATTTAGCCCATTCAGCAGCTGTTTCACAAACACGTTGTTTATAGTGCTCAAACTGAGGGGAAGCAAAGGCAACAGAAACCTCTCTGCTCCTCCCCAATCTCTTCTCCAGCAGTGGAGAGAGGAAGTGGGGTAATGGCAGAAATGCCCGTCTCCCCTGATTCAAGCACTATTACCGAAGGGTCTAGGCCACATTTTCAATATGTTTTCATAGTTTACAAAAAGACTGAGGAAATGGAGCAAAACGCAGGTTTCAGTAGTCTAGATAAGTGGAGTCCAACATTGGCTTTTTGCAAATGAGTTCATCTTGCTCACATGACCCAGAAATAAAAATCTAGTTACAAATATTGACTTTTTACCACTTGGATTTAGTTGCCGAAGGGGGAAAAAAACAACAGTCAATATATTTAAAAATAAAAAAAAGCATCTCTTGCTGTGTTTGTCACATGTGAGATGCTTAAACTCCACCCACTTTCAGGTCATAGGGATACTGGCTTTTCAGTCTAAATTGGTAATATGCTTCTGCAGTACAATAGCTCTACCATGTAGAACACACATGGTTCTATTTCTTGCAGTTTAAACTGCAAAACCACAAACACTTGCTGTTTTAAACAAAATATTTCTGCAAGTAACAGATCCACTTATTACAAATACTGGTTCCAAACAAGAAGCCTTCAAGCAGAGAACTGCTAACACCTCTGCCAACATAAGCAGAATAATAAAAAAAGATAAATATGTTAAAAGTCACACCATGCGTCTTTCCAAAAGCCAACACCTGCACAAGACAAAGCAGAGAGTTTAATACAGAGCGAAATCTAACTTCCCAACGGGAGGCAGAAACCAGGCCTTCCAAGCGACGAACTGTTTTGACAGAGGAAGGACAAAAATAGGCAAAGCTTAGCAAATGGCTAATGCAAACGTAAGTTAAGAAGCAAAGAGAGAAGTGTTGGAAGCACTAAAGGTGAGCAGTTTGGGCCAAAGACTCTGGGAAAGCAAATGGAAATATCAAATTCTCTGGAGAGAATTAGAATCCAGGCTCTTAGTTTGAAGACAGATGGCTCTGGTCTCCTCCTGAGGTACAGGGGAGTGAAGCGCCCAAGTCCACTGCACACGGAGAGAAGAGCAGATCTAATTGGCCTGTTAGCTCGGAAACCTAAATGCACTTTGAAAGAGTCACCAATCACTTAATAGTGCCCGTGCTCTGCTACATCCACTCCTGCCAATTTCAATGGCAACCCTTCAGCAAGCAGAATTGGAGAAGAGGTGGAAGAGAGATAAGATCCTTTGGGTCCTTTCTGTACACAGCACTGTGATCCACCAGAACCCACTTGCCTGCCTTTCCATCCTCAAAAACGGGGAGCATTTAATGTTGTGGCTAGTAGCAGACACTCGACTGGCCAAGCTTAAGTCACTAGTCAGAGTAAGGCCACAGCTCCGGCTTGAGCAAATTCCACCCCAAAACGAGTCTCCAGCTTGGGCGAAAAAAAGCTAATAAGTTATTGCTTTAAAGCCACAAAAAGACAAAATGGTTTATGTAAGAAATGGAGTGTGCTTTGAAAGACATGTGAGGACAGAAGGACTTAAAGTGCATTGTAATGTTTCCATACGCTTCACTGATCTGATTCTGGGGTTTTAAAATGACTGGCTTGTGACATCTGCCGGGTCAGTTCTGATGCAGATACCAGACAAATTCAGAGGGCAACAATTTTGAAAGCACAGATTTTAAAACCAGGTGCACCCCCTCCCATAGCCCCTGTTAGTTGGACATTGAGCTTGATCAGAACTAGCCTGAGAAACTGCTGCCATGTAAAAAGCTAGAGCTCACCTTTAATTTCAACCACAAAATGTAATAAGAACAAAAAGCATCTGTGGTGAGCAACATCTTTCTTTGGGTGATGCAAGCTGCCAGTGATTGGTTATAGATAATGAAAGGTCAGAGAATTATTGTCAATATTCAATGAAGGTTAAGGTTTCTTGGTTGCTAAAGGAATCAATTAAAAAGTACTTGCTATTATTAGAGGTTTTAACCTGAGCTTAAGCACTTGAAACAGTTCTACATGCAAAGAAGCTTTAAAACAAAAAATGCAGCTAACTTGTCAACTGGTTCAAATTCTGGCCATCCAGGTACCTGTAGCAGAGTCAACCTAAAGGCCGTTTCCTTTGTTTTCAACAATTAAAAGGCAAAGATAGGACAGTAAGCAAAAGACAAATAGGATTACGGCTCTTCTGAGTTTAGGAGAAGAGCTTTGTAATACTAGACTAGTAAAGAGCAACAGTCAATGGATCTGGATTCTTTAGAGCCACACTAAACATCAGAGTCAGACAGTGCGTCAGCAATGTTGGGGAGGAAAACAACAAGACATTAAGATGTAGCAAGAACACAGCCACAAGATGGCACATGCTTCCATGCCCTCTGCAAGTCTAAGTTAAAACAAAAACTCCGTTAGTGAACACAATCAAGGGAGGCAATTACCAGTACTGCAGCCGTCTGTTCTACTAGCGCTGGCCGGCCGGCTGCGCAGTTCAGAGTAAAGGGCACCGCATACTGCGGCGTGATGGTGGCTACTTGAGGATGAAGAGTTGCTACCATTAGTGGTGTACAGCTTCCCTGAAACGTAGATTAGGCAGTGAGTGAAACACACGTCCTGAGGCAAGTTAATTGGGTTCAGCAATAGGGCCAGAAAGGCTCTCAACCTATTGGTACTAACAACTCTCCAATGTCTCTCAGCAATCAAACGTATGTATTCAAACCACTACTCTCTCTGACCCTCCAGGTGAGCTAACATGACCAACTGGCAAACATTCCTGAGGGGAGCGCGAGGGACACAGGAACCAGCTTCACAAAACTGGTTCAAACTTTATACTACCTTATTCTGGGTGGATCCTAGATGTGTGTATTCCAGGCCATTTCTTGTATATACTGTATTGGGCCATAGTGATATATGCTGCACTGCTGATGTAATACATCATATATAATCATACACAGGCTATTTCGTGTACAGTATTCTCGGGAAAGGATAAACTAAGGAACTTTAATAATCTTAGTCACTGGGGTCTTTAGATTAGTAGAAATTAACATTAATCAATCATGGAGAGATTGCCGAGAAACAAACCTAATCCATAAAATAATTTCATTTGTTTTGGTTTTTTTTAACTGCAGTTTGGTACTTTATCATGAAGAGCAGTGGGAATGGTCTGCTTCATGATGGCTTCCTTTAAGATGATTCTGTTCATTGAATACTGTGACCTGTGCAACTATACTAAACCAAACGCATGCATCATCAAATGCTACCTCAATTATTTGAACTGAACAAATAAATTACAACTTATTGCCTAAAATTGCTCCTGTATGACTAGACCAGTCACTGTGATATACTTCCCCCAAATTTCTTGGCCGTTACAATTAAGAGTATGCACACTATTTCCCTATGTAACTGTCAGCAGAAACTGTGAAACTATGCAAACTAGTAAAATTATAGTATTATCCATAAAGATGATGGATTCTTCAGTGTACAAAAATGTCCTACAATAAATGTGCTTATTACTGTGTACCCATTGTATATTTAAATAAAACACTGCTTTGTTGGAAATAATTTTGTTTTTATGGCAGAAGACAAATAAGAGTTTAAAGTTTTTGTAAAATAACAGACTATATATTTCAAATTTCAAAGGTAATCATTACTTCTGATAACACATTTGGAAATAAATACAATCACTGAAACACATCCACGCATGTCACGGATGCAATTATGCAAAAAAAGAGGATGCAAAAGTAATTTAATTGAATTAAAGATGGGAATATACAACATCAATAATTCAAATCTTTACTTTTGTTTTCTGGGATCTCATTTTTCACATGGTAAATAATGCATAGAAACCAATTAATTTCCTATGGAATTTGCTGTCTGGCTTTTAAGCAGATAGCCTGCCTTATGTAGAAAGGTACCTCTGTCCAGACAAGAGCCAAACGTTTTGAACAGCAGTCCCATCCAGAGGAAGACGGAAGTCTCAGGAGACTAAATATTTACCCCATTATGGAAGGCCAAACCCCACAGCCAGTGATCATAAAGAAATACAAACTACTCTCCTGGTTTTGTAATTATCCTCTGCCTGCAGATTGGTAGGGCACGTCAATATTCTACGCAAATATCAGAATCTAAAGCACTTATGGACTCCACTAACAGTCCCTCCTGGCTGGCACTTGGCACAGGAGAATTGTGAAGTGTCAGAGTAACAAATAAGGTTCAGACTTACAATATCCCAGCAGAACCAGGCAGACTTGAGTTTGATATGAACCTATATATCACTGGGATCCAGGTCCCCAACTCCTGATCCATTCTGAAATTTCTGTTAATAACAAAGACGACCCCCCTACACGTACGCACGCCCCCAACAAGACATGGCTGCCATTCCAACGGGAGAGAACAAAGCTGGACTGTGCGTTGCACTAGATGGAATTCCAGTTACCCCCGTTCTTACCTGTGTGAGAACTCCCGACTGGATCTGCAGCGGCTGTGCTGCTGGTGCTTGTGGTACAATTGGAACGGCATTCTCCATCCGTACTGGGAACCCAGAATGCTTTGCAGTGGCCTGAAGTCCGGCTGTTCGGAAAAGGAAGAAGCCATGGTTAAACCGATTTCTTTATTATTCAAATGTTTTTTCAGACTCTAATTCCTGCCAACCAAAGCAGGATGAACAGGAGACACAGTCACAGCCTCAGCCATCAGGGAAAGAGGGGCCCCTTCCTGCAGGGGCACAGAAATGGTGCACCCCACACCAGACAGAGCAGTTCCCTTTGTCCAACAGCAACCTGCTCCCCACTGCAAATGACAAGCTTGGCGTATTCATACCCACACATGGCCACTTGCGCCTTCTGTAAGGCTTTGCTGGGAATTAGTGCTGGTAACAGTGCTGCACTTTCTGTCTTGGCTTTTGCAACACTGACACCTGTTCAGTGAGAACTGGTCTGAGACTATTGCTACCTATTTAATTTAGGTCACTGCACAGCCATGAGATGGGAAAGCTTTCAGACTCTGCTGGCCAGGCGGAACTTGAATCCAAACACCCAGGTTAAGTATGCCATACTTAAATGGAAACAAACAAGAATAGTTTCTGGAGTTCTAAAGTCTTTATGTACTGTACTTACACACCACCTCCAGCCACCCATTAAAAGATTATAAATCACTCCCAACGTATAGGAAACACTACCTAAACAATTAAAGTCACAACTAAGCCAAACCATACATCTACTAGTGTCTGCAAGGTGCTGCCCCCTCCAGGAGAAGAGAAATTCTTTACTGGGGTACGTGGGGAAATGATCTGGTGCCACTGGGTCCTGATGCCCTTCCCTTCTATTTCCTTTTTACAGTAACTGAAATCCTTGTGTGCATGAAAATACCTTGTCCACACTGAGTTATGTTCCCTGTCTGCTCTTTGAAAGGTACATCTACTCTAGCAAAAGTGGGATCTATAATTCAGCTCCACTGGTGCTCCTCCACCATTACAAGTGTCATTTTTGACAGTCTAGACAAGACTTTACAAGTAGTACTTAAATGGAATATTTCAGATCAGTTTGGCACCTACATTCTCCCTTGAAAGACCTCGGCTTGCCTTCACTGTCTGTGGACTTCCTGGCCTTCGGAAGCATTTGGCACTAGATGGACCTTTCAGAGATGGCAGGTGTGTAGCTGGAGTTATCAGACACAACCCACCAATAAAGTCCTGGCTAATGAACAATTATAGTCTCTGCAAGTCCCTAAAATTCTCAAGATAGCACTGGAGAATTCTCTAAAGCTCAGGTGCATACAAGCCAGCCAAATGCACTCCCCTCAATCGTATCTGGAGGGGAACATAGTCAAACACTTCTAACGTTACTAAAAACAAATACAACCCGCATACTCCGGCCACTGTGTCCTGCACTCGCTCTATCAAGATATTTTGCTTCATTCATAACCTACCATATTAGCGTAAGCCAGCTACAGATGAAGAAGCCTTCACAATCAGCAGCTGCATTTCTTACTCTGTGTAGCTTTATCTCTTTGCAATTGGCATTCTTTTACTTCTTGCCACCAAGCTGCACAATTGTATTAACACTAGTGAACTGAGATTCCAAGAGTGCAAATTCATTCTAGAAATTTAAGGGAATCACTGTCGGGATGAAAACGTTAACTGCGATAGCACCTGTGCATATTCCAAACATTTTCTAACCCTAGAGTGCCTCTCCAAATGCTCTTGGTGCCAAGAAACCAAAGCCTAGAAATAAATTTCTGCTCCACTATGAAAATGAACCTAGTTCTAGCCCCCCCCAATAACAGATTCACGGACAAGACTCAGGAGGGATTTCTAGTCTAGGACTGTGTTTCAGACACTTAAACCTCTAGAAAAATCCCCTTTTCCTCACAACTTTCTCATGCTGGTTCTCAATGGGAAGTAGATTGTGTGCATGTGCAACCCTGACCACTCAAAGGTCAAACAGATCATCATGAGCGTTGAGGTGTTGTTCAAGGAATGAGAAACATTTCAGAGGTTTTCTTAAGTCTCAGATGGGTCAAACTCCTCCTGTCTAGCAGGCAGGTATGTTCTCCTCACCTGTCCAAGCGTGTCCTGGGAGAGGAGAAACAGACATACATGCACACCTGGGCTGATTTCAATGGTTTCAGATTCACATGTGAGAGCACAGTGATCTCCTGGAGTTTCTCCACTTGGCCCAAATCACAAGATTTTATTTTCCTTTGGCTGAAACTCCAGTAGAAAGCAACAGGTTTTTCCACTTACTTTGAAAAGCAGGGGGACAAACAATGAATGTTTGCTGGAATGGATCGGTCTGTGTGCAGATCTGGGTGGTTCCGGGCTGTAAGGAAACACTCTGTTGCGCTACGCCTGCAACTGGCGCTGCAGTTGATGGGTACAGAGCAGACTGATAGTTTAGCAGCGAGACATCCGAGTTTGCCAGGGAAAGAGTAGCAGCAGCAGTAGAGTTGGAAGCCAAGACACTGGCCTAGAAAACAAAACATTACAAATGGGCATATTTGTATTATGTACCCCATATCCCAGGAACAAACCACTGCACGTAGCGGAACCCTGGCATGAAGTGACATTAGCTAAAGAATTAAAATAAAGGTAAGAGAGAAAACAGACCTGAAAAAAGCTGTCTTTGAACCCACTTTCTATTTTTTGCCTTTCATGCCTCTGGACTGACAGGCCAATACAATCAGAGTAACAGAGCAGAGAAACTTTCTGTGTCAGTTTGGCCTTGCCAACTATATGGAAAATGAAATCGCAAAGGCAGCCTGCACCTTCTGAAAAATAAACAACTCCACTAGGCGGGGAAGCGATGAGTCAGCTGTCCTTGAACTAGCCTGCACTGCCCCCAGCTGCGGTGTATGACTTAACAGGTCTGCCCCATCTCTAAGTTCTATAGCCTTATGAGCGGAGGAAAAAATTCCGAATCGAGATGTTATCTAAGGAATTTTAACACATCCCTGAAAATACCATTTGTGTAGAACGTGTCTAAATTCGTATGTAGCTACAACACTTGAACACTAAAACTCAGAACTGGTTCTCATATGGCAGCAACACAGTTCTATGAATTTAGGGGCAAGTTCTGCTCAGCTACATTACGTGTAAATGCAAAGTATTCAACATCACTGGAGATGTTGCATCTGAAGAAGTGGGTATTCACCCACGAAAGCTCATGCTGCAGAACGTCTGTTAGTCTATAAGGTGCCACAGGATTCTTTGTTGCTCTAACATCACTGGAGTCACTTTGCAGAGCAGGATTTGGCCCGCAGCATCAAAAACATTTCCCAAAGCAAAAGTCTCCCATACCTGATTGTGCACCGTATTGAGCTGGTTGTTGAAGCTCATCGTTAGGTTTGTGCTTGTGTTAGGAGCTATGTGTGTTGTGAACGGGCTCTTTATTTGATTAATTGTATCGTACATATTAACTCTTCGCTTGCAGATCTCCATATTCTGAAAACAGGACTTCACACTGAAACAGAACGAGTGAGGGAAATATTACACATACAATACCAGGACATACAGTGTATCCGCCACAGTAAGCAGTGGGTTAAAGAGAAGGAAGGGATTTACATAGCTCCTAGAATACTGTTTTACATGTGCATGTATATACCTTTAGCTTTACAGCCACAAAGAATGTCAGAGATCTGGCAAAACTAAATAATACAGCCCCTAACTAGTGGAGAAAAATATTTATGTGAGCCAAAAACAGTCACCTGATAAGCTTCCTGCTGTGTCTCGTGAATTGGGAGAACACAAATTCAGTCTAAGGAACTAAACTGGAAGAGAAGAACACAACAGAAACCACCCCCCAGTAATATTCCTTTTTAACTGGCAGATTAGACTGACATGCCAGGACACTAGAGATATGCTGTTCTGTGTCATGCTGAGAAATCCATCTAGAACAATGCAAAAACCAAAGTGCCACCAACTCACTGGTTGCTGTGTGGGAAATCCAGTAGATGGGTCATCGTAACAAATGAATGGTTTAAAGTCTTCAGCGGAGTAATTCTCTTATCTGCATCAATCGTCAACATTTTCTTTAACAAATCAATGTACTCCCTTCGGTCAGCCTTCTCTGCCAACATGTCTGTCCCTTCCAAGTCCGTAGACATATTCACCTTTGGAAGAAAAAAAAACGAGAACAGTTAGTGTCAATGTAAAATCCATCACTGCTATACAAATCGGTAATTCCATAGCCTACGAAAGCGCCGATAACCAGTGAAGGGTTTCTCCTTCCCCAGCCTACATTCACTAATGCAGAGAAATCTGACTCTAACTGATGCACGGAATTCTTTTTCAATATTTAGTTGGTGCACTGAGGTGAAATCAATTGGGCTCGATTCCCCAATGCCTTGCAGATATGTCATCCTACGCAAAGGGAATGCTAAAGCTAGCCTCTAACAGTTTCCACAGTTAAGATTCAGGCAGCTTCGAATGTGCACTCAAGGAGTTTTTTGGAAGAAAATACTGATCTGTTACACCTCTGTGTGTTTCCCCCCAGCCTTTTCCTGAAGGCTTTGCTACCAATGCTAACAGCACTGTTCCACTTGTGTACACAAGGCATCAGCATTTTAACCACCAGGCCTTCTAGGCCTGCTCGAGCAGGTAAAAGCAATAGTGCTGCTTTGCCTGCACTGCACTCTCACCATTGCTACCACTGGTAGAGTGGCACCAGCATTCACAATGGATGAGGGGCTTGGGGGGCGGGGAACAAGCAGAGTCAGGACTTCTCAGCCACAGCAGTTTCCTCCTCATAATCCCCTTTACATTGTACGTGTGTGTGTGTTTCAAATGGCATCATTATCAGAGCCGGCGCTGGGCGGAAGCAGACTAAACAATCGTGTAGGGCCCCAAGCAGCTGAAGGGGGCCCCCATTCACTCTATTGGTATGTGTTGGGGGGGTGGGGGAGAGAGAGAATATCCCTGCTTAGGGCCCCCAATGCCTAGCACCACCTCTAGCCATTATTCATTTTCCAGCAGCCTCCCCTGCTCACCTGCGCCATGTCATCCAAACAGTTGAATATATATTTCCGAGCTTCTTTTGATTTTATTCCTGTCTCCAACTCATGTTCTTCTGGAGTCTATAAAATAAAACATTTGTTTGGATCAGCTGGAGCCTGGTGTTAATATTTGATTGAAATAAAAACAAAGAAAAGCCAATGACCAAAAGGTTGGTCATATCATCATTCTGCCTATTTTAGAGGGCAAACGCAATAAACCATTTGCAAGTAGGGCAGGAGTAAACAGTCACCAGGTCCCTGCTCCGTGACCCAGTAGGAGCAACTCACTGCAAGCTGAAATACTGGCTTGGAGGAGAATGTGGCCAAACCTGAGCCAACTATCGGTCAAGGACAGACTCCAAAGCTGCTCATGTTCCACCATCCTAGAAGAGTTCTACCAAAGTGAATGCCAGATTCTGAGAGGGTATTTGAGAGCAGTGGAAGCAGGAGTATTTAGGATATGGGCAAAAGCCAAACTGAGACTGTAAAAGTGAACTCTAAGGGGGATAAGATGGCCCTCTCGCCTCCTTTGCTTCTGTGATCTAAAGGAGGCCTGGGAGTTTATTCCCCAGAACCAGGGTGTGGGTTTGTGCCATTTTTTGTTTTGCTTGTTTATTTAGAAACATCAGTAATATCAAGTATTCTCCTTCACTTCTGCTGGGGGAACTCCTGGGAGGACTCAAGGACTAGAGTAGATTTTCCGAACTCTCACAAGGCGCGTGTCTGTTCCGAATCTTTCACGAAGAAAGCCTGTTTCTCCCAAGAGCTCACCAGGAGTTTGTTTCGGTTAAAAGCCTTCAACAGCCCAACTAACAAACTACCAGGAAATACACTTCATTTCACCCCTAAGGCTGCTCTGCAGCTGAAGTAGGTCATCTCTGACATGCAGACTGAGCACTCCATAATAAATGGCCATTATCACACACGTTTTGCTCTCTATATCACTCTCGGTTGCTATTGATAGAAATGTGCTAGGGGTTTGTCCAGCTTCTAAAAGGAAATGTACAAATCAACTACATCTGAATGATATTTACAACCTAAAGGGCACTTCACAACATATTAAAATCATGTAACAATGAGATTTGGATCAGAACAGATTTTGAAGTTAAAGAGAGACACAAACCTTTAGCCTCCATAGTGGGTATCCCAAGTTTGGATCTCTGTTAAAAAACCTGCTTGTTTTCGTCCCTGCACTCAGGAGATACTCCGCTGGGAGGCCTTGGGTTTGTGAAATATAACGAATCTGTAAAGAAAAAAAATTAACAAAGACGCCAACAAACCGGACTGATAACTAAATCTAGTAGAGCAAAATATTGAGGTTCTACCAACTTTGTTAATAATGAATAGGAAATAGGCTCTAAATACAATTCTAAAAAGTTCCATTTTTTAAAAATAGAGACTGTCTGAATAACTGAAATTTCATGATACAAAACGAAATTCTCAAGAATTTACAAGCACATTTAACTGGTTCTATCTAATTTTCTGCAGAGATTTTAGGTATTGGTAAACTAATGTGCCTCTCTGCCTTTTTACATAAATTTTCTTGGCCCAAAGCTGTTTTAGCAGACTGAGAATCAGCTATTTATAAAAAGGGAAAGTATAGCGTAAATGCAGCACTCCCCAACATAATCACTAAACATTTTTAAAGAGGAGTGAAGGGTTTTTAAAATGTTACCAAATATATGTATTATTTAAATATATAATTATCAGAAAAGATACAGGTATCTGAGTGATGCGGTTGGGTCTGGGCATATCCACCCTTGAATGTGTTGATCGCAAAGGGTCCAGTGGCAAAGAACCCACTGACTTCAAGGGTGCAAGTTTAGATTCCTAAAGCATGTGGATCCCCTGTATCCTTTAGGGCATCAACATTTGGAGTAAAAAAAAAAAAAAAAAAAAAAATCAAATAAATAACCCTCCCCCCAGAAAAGTGCATAAAACATGTTTAAAGAACACTGGCTACAGTATCAGTAACATAGCAATATGCTACATTACAAAGTACAAAGCTGTCCTTAAAAGAAAAAGACACTCCATTATAAAGCGGAGGAATAATTTTATATATCAACAACGTATTTTCTCAAATCTTCCCACAAGCTTTGTGGTCTAAATTGCTAATACTAGCTACTCCTCAAGTTTCAGTGTCAGAAATGATATAATTTGTTATGACAAGAAAAAAGATCAGTTTCTTGAAAGTAAAAAAAATAATCAGTGAACGTGTAACCCGCTTGTGAAAGTGCAGGACTGGAAACACTGGCTGAAGGCAGTTAGGCTCTGTAGTTACTGATATCATAATCTGTAGCCCAAATTACTGCACGTAGTTCTGCCAATCCACTGGCTATTCCAGTATTAGGCGCTTCCTGAGCAGCTGAACGTTCACAGGGCACTAGATAAGCTACTACATTCGTGTTGCTTCTGAGCCAAGATGAATTTGTGGCCTAGCTTTTCATTTCTAGCAATCTGGGTTCAAACTGAGCAGTGTTTATATTTTCCATACAAAATTTTCAGTAATACAATTAAGAAATAATTTCCAACAACCATCATCCACTAGATGCTGAGCAATTAAAGCTGGAGGCCAAATTAGTTACAATGTCCTCATTATTGTACAGCAGATTGCCTCCGGCAAGGCCAAGGTTGCTTAACAAGGCTAAGCCTGGTGCTCATTTCCAGAGATGCCTGCATTCCAGGGATGACTGGGCCTGCATTTACTGCTGCAGCTCAGGTAAAAACAAACATCTTCCCTACAGACATCAAACTCAACCACATGAAGTCGGAGTTCGGGCTACCCCGAGTTTCTGGAGGATTACAGAACTCTATACCAAGCGATGAGAACCCGACCTTCGTCCCCACCCACCTACACACTGAGATAAGGTTCACAGAAATACATGAACCTTACCGTAGAAGGAAACCACCATGCCATACTTTAGTTATTTCTAACTCAGCCTGCTCACTAATGTACCACTGCATTTCCTCTGGAAATTTACGGCAGTGACGAGACACTAAAAGCTAATTTGAGAGGGTCTTTTTATGCAGAGTGAAATGGTAATACCACAAAACAAAACAAACCACGTGATGGAGAAGCTGTACTTGGAAAAGCATTGTTCTGTTTAGGTTTGTTGCCCTTTTATGGGCAGGCTAACAGCCAGGTAATACTGCTACTTGCACACTGCAAGACCCAGCCGTTCAAGAGACACCTCCACATACGCACACTCTGTACTTTACCAGCTGCAGAGACCGTATCTGGGACACGCTCTGCGTTAAGAGATCAGAGCTTCTGTATGAATTAACATGACAGGAACTGCATGGCAGGCTGCCCTGGGACCACTGCTCTTGCAGCTAACTTGTACCTCTTGAACTGCAGAGCGCTGTGCACAACCAGGACTGAGACACCGCACTTCAGTTGTGCCAGAAAGGAACTGCAGTTTGTATTTTAAACAGAAGTCAGACACATGCGGGACCTCTGCATTCAAAGGCAAAGGGGGAGGCAGGGCACAAATGGGAAGCAGCCCCAGTTATCACAGATAGAAAGAAAAGTGGATCAAAGCAGGGAAGGAGTTGAAGACCCCATGTTGAGCAGACCATATCAGAGCAGCAGCTGAATTAGAGTACTTGTTTCACAGGGTTTATAAAAAAAGAAGCTCCTTCTGACTGACCAAGCACTGCCCTGTATGCACTATATGCTCTTACCTGATCATATTCTGAAGCTCCTGGGTACAGAGGCCAACCCAAGAACAGCTCAGCTATCACACAGCCCAGGGACCACATGTCAATAGCTTCACAGAACGGTAAACCCAGGATGATTTCAGGAGCTCTGCAAAAAAAGATTAAACTGTTCAGCCTGGCACAGAAAGCAAACGGTGCCTATTTACATATTATTCGAGCACCTTGTACAGCACAGCAGAGCTCCCCAGAGAGACTTCCTTGTAACGTTAAAAGTGACTCCCTGTAAAGGTGCAGCATTTCTTGCTAGCCTAATAGTGTTGTCTCAGCCTCACTTACCAGCGCTGATTATTTTTGCTTTACAGCCACAGTAAATCAACAGTGCAGTCTTCTAGCTCAAGAGGAGAGGACTCAACAGTCCAGAGACATCTCATACCAATGCAAATTACCCTATGCTACAGCCCCCCTGCCAATGGGAAGTATGGAGATATACCTATCTCATAGAACTGGAAGGGACCCTGAAAGGTCATTGAGTCCAGCCTTCTGCTTTCACTAGCAGGACCAAGTACTGATTTTGCTCCAGATCCCTAAGTGGCCCCCTCAAGGATTGAACTCACAACACTGGGTTTAGCAGGCCAATGCTAAAACCACTGAGCTCTCCCTCCCCCTATGTTGCTAGCTGATTTAATCACATGACAGGGTGATCCCCAGCCATCACACACCCCAACCCTAGCACATCCCCACAGGCATATCAGACAGCGGCATGGCATTGTGGGGGTAATTCCTATCGGGTGATGCTCCCTCAGCTCAGCTAATCAGCAGCAGAGGAGTCTAGATAGGTTCAGAAGGTTTACAAGGGCTTTGGCTGCGTTCACCTGGAAATGAGAGTGGTCTGCAGACCCAAGCCAGGTCTCTCTGCAGAGTGCCACTTTGTTTACACTGCTTAGTGTTTATATAGGGTTTATTTTGGACATCTCAAGGTTAAGGTGGACGAAGAGAACACAGCCAGACTCTGTGATGGTCAGTGTTTTGCCACATTATTTTATGGAGTTTGGGGCAATAGAACCTCATCAAGCATAAAACCCCTTGCCCAGCCTTCCTCAGGGAGATTATGAACAAAACAATGTGCTGCTTTTAAATCTCAAACCCCGGAGAGGATTTTTTCTGCACAACCCATCCAGACAGAAATGTTGCAGGAGACAATATTTTAGCACAGCTATCCCTTTGCCTCACACACACAGCTGTGAAACAAACACCTGCAGTTCTGCCTGCTCACAGCTTGTATTGACATATGGTGTAAGGCCAAGGGATCATGGGAGCAGGTACAGGAATTCACTCCGGAAAGTACAGGAAACACTAGCACCTCCGTTTTCCTAGGAATAACCAATTCCATCATAACCCCAATGTGGGGGAGGACAGAAACGTCCCAAACACTGGTCTACGCTGCTTTCTGGGCAGGTCTTGGGCAGTAGATCCTAACACTTGTATGTAATTTCTCATATAGCAAACACACATCAAGAAAAATGTATTGCATTGTGTGATAGACCCGGGCCATTTGGGAACAGCAGAGTAGTCGAAGGGAGAGATACTGGCCACTGGATAAGCAGTTTTCTGTTCCCTGAGTGACCAGAGCAGGGGCTGCTCCAGGCTAATGAGAACACCTGACTCCAATTAACCTGCTAAGAGTCAGGCGAGGCTGTTAAACACCTGACCCTAATTAAGGCCCCTCTGATGCTATAAAAGGGCTCACTCCAGTCAGGCCAGGGGAGAGGAAGTGCATGCGAGGAACTGGGAGCAAGAGGCGTGCAAGAAGCTGAGAGTGAGCAGGCATACTGCTGCAGGACTGAGAAGTACAAGCGTTATCAGACATCAGGAGGCAGGTCTGGTGGTGAGGACAAAGAAGGTGTTGGGAGGAGACCATAGGGAAGTAGCCCAGGGAGTTGCAGCTGTTGTGTAGCTGTACCAGGAGGCACTCTAGACAGCTGCAGTCCACAGGGCCCTGGGCTGGAACCCGGAGTAGACAGAGGGCCCGGGTTCCCCCCAAACCTCCCAACTCCTGATTAAACACAGGGGGAATTGACCTGGACTGTGGCTTCTACCAGAAGGGAAGGTCTCTCGGCTGTTTCCCTACCCACAGGATGAATCTGTGAGGCGAGCAAATCCACCAATAAATGCAGGACCCACCAAGGCAGAGGAGGAACTTTGTCACAATAGTCATCCCAGTTAAAGCAGCTCTGAAACTGGTTATCTTACTTTACAGTTTTGGACTCTGGCCTTGAGTAATGTACAGGTATCAAGAATAAGATCTCTCCATCACATTGCATTCTGCAGCAGGACACTGAAAAGCCCATCTTAATCCCATTTTCCATCTGACCATTCACCTAGCTGTGCATGGTGAGGAACGATTCCCAGGTAACTGTAACACAGGTGCCGTACATCTACCAAAGTAAATGCACTTCTCACAGCTGTCCAGTCGCCTGACGTGCAGGTCATCAGGGAATGAGGCAAGTGCCACTGACAGGGGGGCTCAGTTAACTGTTCCCCCAACCTCCCTTGCTGCACTCTAGTGGCAGGGGCAGTCACACTGATTCAGTACATGGCTGCTGCTTTAATACAAGCAGTTCTCTTACACAGGTGAACCCTTTTAACTATCCCAGCCTCCAAGAAATAGAACTGTGGCAATCAGGCTTTTATTCTGACTCTCAGAGTAATACAGTGAGCCAAGGATATCTGCCAGGAATTGCTCCCAGTCAGTGTTACATGCTGCTTCATTTTAGTCCCTTGCCCTGTAAAACAGTGTGTGCGTGTTCACTCTCAGCTAGCTCTGGGAGCGATTTGTTACCTGCAAACGTATGTAACATTATGCAAACGTGTCCAAAATGGAAAGAAAATGTTTAGCCAGAAAATCAGCACATTAATATTAAAGAACTGTACTGAGACAAGTCAGTTTATTTAGCAGCCCGAAAGGATTCCCAACTCCAGGTGCCATTATTCCAACATGTCAAGGCCACCTTGCTCAGCAGGTGTTGCCAATTAGCAGGCAGGACTAAGTCTGCTGCCTGTACCCGTGTGGCACTCCCAGCCAAGTCCATGGGAGTTTAACAGATCTAACGGCTCACAGGATACAATGGAAGTGGCCTGTGGTAGAGCAGACCACAGTGCAACCTTGTTCAAACCTGCATGAACACGTATAGCCTGACTCAAATGAACAGACTGTAAATGGCTATGGATAGTGGAGGTGGGATTATTCCTTTATCCTGTGCGTGCATCCAGGGACAGTCTTGCAGCATCAAAAACGCTCCCTAGCCCTGAGCACTTTACACTCTAAATAGATTAAAGTCTCAAGAGGCCTCAGTTTTCATATTGGCTCAAGACACAGCTGGTATGCAACAGCCATCAGCCTCCTTCACATCTGCTTTTAGACTGGGGTTGCTAATGACAGCAGTTAGCAGTACTAAAATTAGTGACCACTGAAAGTGGTGTCAAAACAGAACAGCAGCCAGATGTCACCTTCACAGCTGGACTGTCTAGGATTAAATGTGCAGTGTTGTAGCCACACTGGTTCCAGGATATTACAGACAAGGTGGGTGAGGTAATATATTTTATTGGACTAACTTCTTCAGATCTGAAGAGTCCTTGTAGCTCAAAAGCTCGTCTCTTTCACCAACAGAAATTGGTCCAATAAAAGGCACCATCCACCGGATCTTTCTAGGATTAAATTATCAATCTGCACTATCGGAAGCTCTTTATGAGGTAGAAAAATGACAACTGATAGAATTCCTCCTCTGAGTATCAGATTGTTACATTCTGATTTCCAGGGCCAGCAAGTACCCCCAGCCAGCCTCAGGGAAGGTTGCCACAAAACTCAGATTCTTCCAGTACCACCCGAATGTTTCAAAATGAGTGGTGTTTGTGGAGAGGGCACCTCCCCTTGATCGTGTCCGGAGAGCAAGTGTTGATCTCCGGCGCATGCCATTGCAATGGCGATGCCAGAGAGTCATGTAGGAGCAAAGCTAGTTTAAGAGGTGGAGAAAGTCAGACTTTTGGTGGTATGCACTACTGCTCCCCAGGCCAGCCAGGGCCCAGAGCAATGCAGGGCACAAGGCCCAGCGCAGAGCTAAGGAACAGACAGTACTGCACAATGGAGGCTCCTCTGATCAACATACAGCACAGTAGTGGTAGGTTACAAGATGGGTCTAAGCACATCTCATCCCACCTGTTCAGCGATGCAGACCCTGAATCTTCCGCACTACTGTGGTTGCCCTGTATTTCCACCAAAAGACTGCCTCAGTAAGGAGAGTCTTCTCTTGCAATGAGGATAGTAGTATAAATACCCTCCCCCATTCTCTCAAGGTAGCAATGGCCCATACTCAGCACGCTAGCTGTTATAGGCAATAGGATGCATAGAACTGGAAAGAGCTGTCCCCTCTCCTGGAGCTGGTCACCGTGAAAGTGTCTTATCAGAGCAGCTTAAACTGTCTGATGGATCTGCTGTTAACGTGTCTCCCCTACTAGGCATTAATGACCTCTGAAAATATCCTGCGTGGCCCGACATTCCTATGCCCCCTTCCGTCAGGATTTACCTCAGTATGATCAGCACTGCAGAGCTAACAGTAACACCAAAGCGGAGAGTGAGCCAGCCCAAGCACGCCTCTCCCTAGGAGCAGGTACCTCACAACCAGTGTAGGGAAAGCAATTGCACATTCTGTGCATTTTAAATCCTGGCCTGACAAAGTCAACGTCAAATCTCTGCTGGAAATATGGCTCCAGCAGCATCATCCAACTAGGTAAGCCAGGAATGCAATGAGGCAGAAGAGAATCCAGAAGTTGTTTCCTTTGCTCACACTTCACCTCCCATGGCTGTAGCCTGGTCTGGAACAGCAACCCAAGGGTGCCAGCCTCTCTCCAACTACTGCCAGTGCTCGATACCACAGTGGATGGAGCAAAAATCACCACAGTGCACCTATTGTGGACTCCTTCTCCCCCAGCCCATAAAACCCTACCGGGTGGATTTAAATAGTCCAGATTCAATGACAAGAGGCACAATATTATGAAACTAGGCTTCTCCTGTTGTGAAAAATTTGTGCCGTTCAGAGCCACGAGTACTGGAGGGACAGTTCAGCCCACCTTTCTCACCACAGTTTAGATCCAAGTCGGTGACAGAATTAGACAAAGAACAGTAGAGCGTCTTCCATTCTGTTACTGTACAATTAGAGCCCACGCTACACTCATTACAGCAGCTGGCTACGAGCCAACATGTTGGCTCCTAAATTCAGACACACAGACTTTCAAAACTGCTTTTTTCCCCGCGAAGAGCCAAGCCCC
Source organism: Mauremys reevesii (assembly GCF_016161935.1). Classification (NCBI taxonomy): domain Eukaryota; kingdom Metazoa; phylum Chordata; order Testudines; family Geoemydidae; genus Mauremys; species Mauremys reevesii. Next base: position 139,484,210 of record NC_052626.1, on the reverse strand, counting down.
CCATACAGCCCATTAAAGTTAGGGGAGGTCTGAGTGCTCAGCACTTTTGGAAAAAGCCACTGCTTTAAGTCCCTGTAGCAGCCTCACTTCAGGCATCCAGATTTGAAAGTTTTAGCTCAAAAAGCCATTCCTGAGTGAGTGGCCAAGACACTGACATAGGACCAATACGAAGTGAAGACAGGACAGGAAGCAATTAGTTTGTTTTAAAACAGCCGCTGAAGTAAAATACGAATTAGTCTGTCTTATCACAATCACAATGCTGGAGCCTCAAGCCTCATCTTCAAAGCTCTCTTCAGCGTGAAATTAAGCCAGAAGCAACACAACTCTTCCCCAAGAGAAACTAGTTTCTACACCTAGAAAGCAGATTTTAGTTAGCCTCAACACTGATGTAAATTTCACACCATGGTAAATAGATTTCCACGTTGCCTGATTCTTTCCAACTCCAGTGAAGCAGGCCTAGTCTTAGACAGCATTTGAATACTCCTCTCTCCAGCAGGGTCAGCCACCCCACCTTCGGGGAGATGGAAGTGGCTTTTAGTTTAATATGATATGCAGAGCAGAGCAAGCAGTTTCCTTTCCAGGGGCCCCTTGAGACACTTCTCTCCCCATGCTCCCTCCACACCAGGGGATGAGGTCTTGATATTTATTTGGTAGTTCTCTCAGGCTGGAAGGATCACAGAGTAGTTACACTGTTTTGTTTCAAGCCACTGAATGGGTAGCTGTATGACCATGAGAAAAAAATAGTGCTCCATTGAGCATAACTCTAGACATGTAGGAACAGAAGGACCTTTGTGAAAGTTACTTTAATAAATGGGCAAATAAAAGGTTCCTGGCATAAGAGATCACTTTAAACTGTACTGTAACTTACACTGAAAAGTCACCATGAACTGGGAAGGAAGACAGAGCTGAGCACGAGGCCTTCCTTCAGGAAGAACTGGAAGGGAAAGGCAAAGCCTGCTCTATCTATACGGGCAAAGATGCCTACTGGGGTTTAATGAGTAACGGTAATTCTGGACTGGTGAGTAGGGACCCGGGGTGTGGGGTGGAGCTGCTTCTACCTTTCCCATGGGGGAATAAAGCTGGGGAGCAGAGAGCTGGCTCGCTGAAATCCTTTGTAAAGAGTGCTATTAGATCTCCTTATCTGTCTGCAAACCCACTTTCCTTCCCAGGGTGGGTAAGCATGGCAGGGCTTATTTCAGTGCAATGGAGTTCACTTACAATGCTAGATACAGGGAGTGACTGGGTAAAAGGATAACGGGTAACTGACAAGCCTTGGACAAGTTGTGAACCTCTGACATATTTAAATTGTTATGGCTAATTAAAGTTGATAAATTCATTTTTAAATTGGTCAAGAGACATTTTACAGAAAGGGGAGACAATTCAAGTATTTTGCTGCATCTACCGGTAGGGTACTGCAGCAGCTAATTTTCTATTGAACATGCACAGAATATGCTAGTTGCAATTTACTGCAGGCATTTGGGGTGAGGGGGAAAGAAGAGGACTGCATGTTTAGGGAGGTCACACTGCCAAAGTAGCAGCTCTGTTCACCTGTATACGAATTTCCTCTCATAACTACTCTCTTCATGAAATGCGTGGCTTGGCAGGTGGGAAAGGCATTTTCATTATGACTAGCAGACTTAGCCCTCAAGCTAGCAGAGGTGCCAGGTATATTTTTCAAACCCTGGGGTCCATACAGCCTTCGATTAAACATCCACCTCACAGGTCAAGTCAGCATCTCTGGTATTAATAATGAAAGAGGCATGCAGCCTCCTGCACTAGCCTCTTATGGTCATTTTATTAAAGGAGTAGCTCTCCAAAATGGCAGTTCCAAAATAACTGTTTAGTCAAACTCTGAACATTCTGCTGCAGAGGTTCCTAACCTGAGCTGATCAGAGAACCCTTCACTTTCAGTTCAAAAGTTTCTAGACTTCATAGTTGCAAAGAAAAGCTTAGTTCCCTTTTGGGAGGTTAACTGATGCAAATACAGTCTTCCTGGGTCTGCAGACACCCTGAAACAACAGCTGAGCTTCATTTATCTCTGTGTTAGCACAAACCTGACCACACTATATGTCAGCATTACCATTAATCATTTTAGCGGATGAGTCAGGAAAGAGGTGGGAGCAAAGCATACAGGGTGTGCAGGGGGAACTGCTGCCAGGAAGGAGATTCGGAGGGTGACAGAGGGTAAAGGTAGTGAAATGAGGAAGACAGGGGAGGAAAAGAAATAAAGGGCAGATGTACAAACACGTATAAAATGGAGCTTGTTTTCCTCCTGAGTGACTGTGACAGAGGTACTGGCCATAAATGGTAATGGCTACAAGTTTATGTACTGCACGAAGGTCGTTCTGACCCTTATCTTTGTGTAAGTTTCCCACTGCTATCAGCAGATGTGCTGCTCTGGCCTGAGTGGACTCCTAAGTTTACACCTTGCCCTCTGGACAATAATTCAGTCTTTCCAAGAGATGAGGTTTGTCCTCCCTGATCTGGTTCTTGCATATTGATTGAGGATGTGGGGCTCATCTGCTCCCAGTAAGCGACACCCCTCCAGTGCCAGGTCTACTTTACAGATGCAAGGGTACAGAGATAGCCTCGGGTATAAATCCTTACCTGTAATAGCGCGACTGCAAGTAAGTGGAGCACACAGCTTTAGATACATGGCTGGCTGAGCCAAAGTCTATGACCTTCACTCTGTAGGGCTGGCGGATGGGATCCACCAGCATGATGTTTTCTGGTTTTAAATCAGCATGTATCAGACCCAGGCTCTTTAGCTTCATCAAGGCAGTGGCCACCTGCTGCAGAATTGGCCGGATGTATTTTAGGGGCAGTGGGCTGAACTTGTTTTGTTTTAAGAAGTCGTACAAGTTCTGTTCTAGCATCTCAAACACAAGGCATGTGTGGTTCTTGTGCTGAAAGCACTCATAAGAGCGAACGAAGTTATACTCGTCAGCGTTCTCGCTGCTCAAGCGAGAGAGGATGCTCACTTCTATCTGGCCTTGTCTAGCATAGGAGGGATGGTTCTTCAGGATTTTGATAGCTACAATCTCCTTTGTGCTGCGTTTCCAGCACTTTGCCACCTGCCCAAACGTTCCTCGGCCCAGAAACTCCAAGACCTCGTAGCTGTTTGTCATGGAGCACAGGATCTCATGCTGGACCAGCTGGTAATCCCCTTCACCACTGGAGCTGCTACTTTTAGTGGTTACAGTGGTGGTAGTGGCCGCAGCACCCACCGCAGGTCTGTTTTGCAGCATGAGAGGTGGATGTTCCTCAATTATCTGCACGCTACCGTTGCTGTCGACCTCCTCACTTTTCCTTTTCAATCCACATTTCTGGTATGGTTCCAGTAAAGAAACGTTGCTCCTGTGTGTGAAGGTCTGGCTGTTCTGGAAGGACGTTGTTGCACCGCTGCCTGTACTGTCTGCAGCGGTAACCACAATATGCTCAACTGAAGGAGCTGGGAGAAGGAGGTTCTGATCGTAAGCAGGGATGCTGAAATTCGCTACCTGGCGAGAGGAGCTTGCTTGTCCTTGAGCAGCTGGGAGGGTTTTGCTGCGGGTATAATACTTGTCACTACTGCTCTGTCCTGAAACATCCCAGCCAGAGGGCTCCACTTTCAGTTTCTTGGCACTGCAGAAGGCACTCGACGATACTGACGGAGGGGAGAACACCTGCAGCTGTGAGGCCATACCTGAAATGAGAAGAGGAAGATCTGATTAGTAATGGCCGCATAACAGCAGGTCAAGAATCAAGGAAATCCTGTTTGCACAGCAAACCAAGATCATATTAGTCTTTCTACACACCCTATTGAGCTAGAGACCCTTCACCACATGACCCATGTCAGCATGGAAGGCAACAAGGTTTCTTTTCTAATAGCTGCTCCCACAGCTGCCACGCAGGCCTTCCTGGGGGCTGGAGTGAACATTTACCAGCCTCACCTGCTAAGCACCGACACTGACCTTGCTGTGGGTAATGCAGAAAAGCCCCAGCTCCTTGTGTGCCTTGCCCAACGTTAAGGGGATCCTATTGAAAGAGAGGACTAAGGGCTGGGAGGAGGGGAAACTGCAGAGCTAGTTCAGCTTACTCCTGTGTATTTAACCACACTTTTCCCACAGGTTTCAGAATAGCATTAAGAAACAGTGGGGGGGAGGAAATCTAAAACAAACAAGGAAAGAAGATTGCAAATGAGAGCACTCTTGCAGGTCTGGTGTATGACGCTGGCCAGGAACTTGGCATGTCTGTAATACAGACTTATCTGTATCTCCACACCCTGAGGTGCCACAACATAACCAAATACCGGCAGAAATGAAGGCCTTCAAACTATCAGTTTGGTTTATTTGCCTCAGAAGGTTTAAAGAGCATTTAATTAAACATACATAAGAGCCCTAGAGCTAGTCAAAGGGTCCCATCCTTCAAGAGCACCATCAATCCCCACTAACTTCAGTTGGAAATGGGGCACTCGGCACCCACCAGGGTCAGCTCCAAAGAGAATCACAGCACACGATGACTGGGGAAATAAGGAAGGGCGACAATACAGCAGCTGCTTACCGATTCCCGAGAAGAGGGCATCCACTCACCCGTAAACCGGGAATGGAATTTAGATGGGGAGACCATCCAGTTTACAAACTGAAAAGTCAGTGCTTAGCAAATGGGGAACCCTGTATGTCACATTACACCCAAAATACAGATTCCTTCTGTTCTACATTATGGGAGGGTTGACAACTGAAAAAAACTAAGAAGCTCCTTTCTCAAATCCTTTGTTAGGCTTTTTGCAGAGACACAAGCCAAATCTCCTTTCTTTGCGTTCCAAGGAAAAGACTAAGTTTGGGTCTTCAGAGCTGCCTAATAAGCCACTCATTTTATCGCCTGACAAGTCAGAACATCATCCAACTTGTCTCTCTACTGTCAGAACCTAACCACAAATTCTCAGTGTTAATACACATTAGAGCGGGGGGAAGAGATACAAAGTCTGCAATTCCGAACTGAATCTGAGTTGCTTGGGGATGACACAATACAATATTCTATAGAAGATTCCCCAGAAATCTGAAAGGTAATACTGTCAGTATAATAACCTAGACAGACAATAATGTAACCATTCTGGGGAAGGTATTTTGTCTATACTTGCATTTCAGGTGCTGGTGCAATCAATTGGTGTCTGCTCCAATGGAACAATCACTCGTAGCAAGAGATGAGTAAATCCACTTTACTACTTAAAGAAAATAAAATCCTACTTACATTAAGGTGAATGACATATCTATGAGAAGTGTCTTATGACCAGTCCCTGTCTTCTAGGATCAGGACCACCAACTCATTCCAGCTGGTAATGCCTTCAATTACTAGTGACTCTAAGTTGTAGCTGGAAGATGTATGCTAAACTGTCATTTTCTTTGAGTGATGGGCACAGTCTTAAAAAAAAAAAGTCTTCTTTCCTAAATTTCATGTAGGTGCTAGTCTAGAACTCTGTTCCATTTTCATTAAATATTAATTTGGCAAAAAACAGACACCCTCTCTAGCCTAGTGGTTTGGATGCTCACCTAGCATCTAGGGACTTCTGGTTCAAGTCCCCTCCTAGGAAGGGATTTGAACAGTCATCTGCCTCTCCAAGTGAATTACCTAAATGCTGGGCTATGAGATGGTCTGGTATGGGGCATTTGAAGTTATTCCACTTTAATCAAATACTAATTGGGCCAATGCAAGACTCAAGCATAACAACTCCTCTCTGGTGCAGTGGTCTAGGTACTCACCTAGAAAGTGGGAGATGCTGGTTCAAGTCCTGCGCCTGCCTCCCTAAAGAAAGAGTTTGAACAGGGATGGCCTACCTAGCCGCTGGCCCATAGAAATATCTTATTGAAGTGAAACAGCTTCAACAGCCTTCGTTCCACCCCCATCAGTATAGCCCCAGTACAGACTAGGCAAAGTGGGGAACCAAACCAGAATCTCCCACATCAAAGAAACTGCACTGTGCATACAGATTACTGTGTGAGGGGGGCCACTTGGCAGAGAACAGTTGTTTACATATTCAGAGTGTACACCTGAAATGGAGTGGGGCTTTCACAATCTGAAATCATGGCCACAGCCTCACTGGGAGTGCTTTACCCCCGCCTACTATACCAGCAAAGTGCTCTGAGCATGGACAAAGCTATATCAGCAAAGCTCTGTACCAACAGAATAGGACCACTCTCCATGAGCAAAATAAACCAGACCTGTAAAAAAAAGTAGTAAAACTGCATCTACTCTAGGGGCTTCTGCTGGCACCGCTATGCCAGTCAGGGTCACTCCGTCGCCAGCCTGAACACCACAGCTGTGCCAGCAGACATTTATAGTGGTCTATTTCTAGGGAGCACTGAGAGTTTCGGTGCTAAATTATATTTTAAGAAAAGTGGGTTTACATAACAATACTATCATAGCTTCCTTATTTGCATGTTTTGAAGCACTTCTAATCCCAGCAAATTCTAAATTAGGAACTCCCCAACCCCATTTTAAAAAGTCAAATGTAGCCTACAAAACAGCTTCTTTGATTTAGAGTTATAGATACTTCTCTCTTATTAACTTTAAAATAGAATGAGCCAAGACCAGTTCTTCCCAATCAGAGGCAGCTTTTAAAGGCAAAATTATAGGCTTTGAGATATTTATAAAGGGGATTGTTGTTGTTGTTGTTGTTTTTAACAGATTCAGTGGAATAACTGAACGGGGCCTCTTGAATAATTGTCAGCGTTTTGTTGCTCCAAATGAGCGATTATTTTTGGCTGTCTCGGGTTTTGGTTTGGACGGCAAACTAATATGAACCGAAAGCGAACACGGCTCAGGAACTGTGCGCGGTACGTAGACAAAGAAAGCAGGTGACAATCCTGCCGACTGGTAGCTGCTGGCTCTGGTCAATCACCAGCCTTCACCGGGCTCTCGGAGCGCTCGCTGTTGCGTTTCACAAGGCCGCCCTCACCCCGCGCCGGGGACAACACGTACTCCCCCCCCCGCCCGGGCAGTTACACAAGGCGGATCCCGGAGCGGCCCGGCCCGTTTCGCAGCACCCAGGCCCGGCCCGGCCGGGCGCACAAGCGGGGCAGGGCCGCGCGGGGAGCCGCTCCCGCGGGAGCTCCGGGCCGGCCGGGGCCGAGCAGGCCGCAGAGGCCGGGCGCGCCGCGCCGCACTCACCGCTGGTGGGGGGTCTCAGCCGCGGGCTGGAGCTGCCGGGGGGACACGAGGGGATGCGGGGCCCCGGAGCGGGCGCATCATAGCCCCGGAGCGGCCGCCGGTCCAGGCCCGCCCCGCCCGGGGGGAGCCTCCAGGCCGCTCCGCCGCCGCCAGGCCCCGCCTCGCCCCACGGCCCGGCCTGGCCCGGCTCCCCCCGCTCCGCGCCCCCGCCGCTCGCCGGACCCCGGTTCCCCTGCGGCCCGCTCCGGCTCCCGCTGCGCTCCGGGCCCTCGGCTGCCTACGCCAGACTGAGCCAGCCGAGCCCCGAACGCGGCCCAGCCCCGGAACAGCCGAGCGCCGAGGCATTGAACCAGGGTCACGTGACGGCCCGGCCCATCGCCATCAAGGTTACCGAGGCGGAAGCGAGGCGCCTCTGCGGTGCTAGTGAGGCGGAAGCATCCCCGAGACGCAAGCGGCTTTGGCCGAGGGCGCTAGGACGGACCCTTGCGGGATTCCGTCCCTTCCTCCAGCCGCGCTGTGCCTGACACAGAAGTGAGTGCGCCCCTAGTGGCCAGAGCCCTGAGCCCCCACCCCCGGGGGAAGGACCCGGGCCGGCGCGCTGGGCCTGGCCGTGTTGCCATGGGAACGTGGCCCCTGCGCGGCTCTTCTGCTCCAGCAGGCCCCGGAGCAAGGCCGGGTAACCGCGGCGCTGGGCCGCGCTGCTCCCTGAGCCCAGCGGGCGGCTGTTGGTGCTTCCTCACCTCCGACTCTGCCCCAGCCCCAGGTCAGCCCGTCTCCAGGGGCCTCCCCGGCTCCTTCCACAGCCCTGATCTTCGCCAGGCCCGGCCTGCCCTGATCGTGCGATCAGCCCCCTGCCCGCCCCCCCGGGCAGTACAACCCCCCCCGGGCAGTACAGACCCCCTGGGCCCCCTCCCCCCCGGGCAGTACAGACCCCCGGACCTCCTGCACCCCCGGGCAGTACAGACCCCCGAGCCCCGTGCCTGCCCCCTGGGAAGTACAGACCCCCGGACCTCCTGCCCCGGGCAGTACAGACCCCCCCGGGCCCCCTGCCCCCCCCGGGCAGTACAGACCCCCCCGGACCTCCTGCCCCCCCAGCCAGTACAGACCCCCCCGGACCTCCTGCCCCACCCCCAGCCAGACTAAACGTTCATTCTGATATTGCCGCAGCCACGCTGGGCTTGGGGGAAGAGCTTATGGAGCCGGGTGTTACTTCCTTAACTGCACTGGACTAGTTGAAGTGGCCCCACTTTTGAGTGTAGACAAACCCTTAACAGTTGGTTTTCACCATGGTGCCCATCACATTAGGAAGCAGAAGTCTTGTGATTTGTTTTCTGCGGTGATGGTTTGCACCTCATTACAGTGGAGCAATAACCCAAACAGTTCACCCACGAAAGCTCATGCTCCAAAACGTCTGTTAGTCTGTAAAGTGCCACAGGACTCTTTGCTGCTTTTACAGATCCAGACTAACAGGGCTACCCCTCTGATACAGTGGAATTTTGTACAGCCCTGCCCACCCCCACCCCCCCCCCCACCCCCCCCCCCGTGAAGAAGGAAAGCTTGGTGCAGTCGTATCTGTGGTGCCACACCGGGGCTGGGGGATGAGCTAGCAGTGTATGTTGTGGTCAAGGGTTCCTCACCTACGGGCCGCCACTAAGGAGTAGACGTTAATAAGCAAAGTCCACTAAAATCCAGCCATCTAGGGAGTGTGGCTTGAAACCTGCACTAGCATAACAAGGAACTGAGTAGAGTGTAGAGGCCCCAGAGCTGTGTTGGGGTTGCCACCTAGTCCTGGCTGGGCTGGTTTTTCTACTGCCTTGCTGGTTGCAATATATCCCTCGTTAAACACTGGCACATTGCAACTGTAAGCATGGCTGCACTGGGGAGTCATTTAGCAATCTCCCTACTCTGGCACATACGCCACCTGGCCAGGAGCATAGGCAGCATGGCATCCGGGGCCCACTTTAAGTGCTGGGCCCTCAAGGTGCCAAAACTGCAGCAGCTGAGGTTCCTGCTCCTCTTGGCACTGGGATCTTGGCAGCAGACTGGCCAGGCCCAAGGCTCAGCCGCAGGGGGGTAAGGAGTGGATTGGGGTGGGACGCAGGGGCAGTGTGGGGCTGAGGCTCCTGGGAGTACATGGGTCACGGGGGGAAGGCAGGGGCTCCTGTTTCTAGGGGGCCCCAGGGAGCTTCTCTCTCAAGTGCTGAGGAAGGCTCCTGGGAGAGGGTGGGTGTAGGGGCTCATGGGAAGGCAAAGAGCCTTGAACCCAGCTCCCTGCCTGCAATGTGCCTGTGAGAGAGAGGGGGGTCAGGCTGCTTAGAAGGGAAGAGATGAGTCTTAAATAGCATCTTTAGCCAATCCATTGTGAGGCAGACAGTGCGTGTAGTCTATGGAGCAGAGCCATGCCCTCCCCAAACCCGGTCCCCCACCATTTACATTGCATGTTGCAGCCCTTGCCCCTTGTGGTGCAAATTCCAAGACATTTGGTTCCAGGGCTCCAGGAATTCAGCCTGCCCCAAAATCAGCTCCTTACCCTTGTCCAAGTGCACTAAAATCCACGGGTCTGCAAACTGCTTGAAAACCTGGTATGCTGGCATGGTGTAGCGCATAGAGCTTGTGGTGCAAAGCTGTCACTTGGGCAAGGGGCTCCTCAGGCCTAATTATTATGTCCCCCCCCTTGAACCATTCCCAGTGGTTCTGGCCAGAGCCAGGGGTTAAGGTTGCTTTGCATGTCCCTTGTCTCTCTAGTGCCTAGTTTACAGAGTTTTAAGTCTAGCAACTCTCCACATTCTGGAAGGGCACAAAGCAGCACTGGGCAACCTTAACTCTGCCTTAATGAAGGCTGGGGCAGAGCCGGGGCAGTGCCCGAGCCTGTAGCACAGCAGGGCGGAGGAGGTGCTAGTCTTTTGATTAAGGGGGTTTGAGATTCAGGAAATACCAATTGGCATCTTGATTCTTTGTCACTAACAAAACCACACTGCAACGTACTGCCGCAGGCTGTCTTTGTGGCAGAACTGTGTCCTGCAGGGCAGAATGGGGGGGCTGTTTCTATGGTCCACGTTTCTTCACTTGTACAGCCAGTACCAGAGTAAGATTTTATGGTCATGCTATATCTAGGATCCCAGCCAACTCCTACTGAAGTCCACAGGAGTCTCGCCATTGATTTCAATGGGGTCTGGCTTGGTCCCTTAACAAGGTGAGTTCAGTGTTCCTTGGAAGATGGACCCATGGAAACCCCCCCTCCTGCTGCTTCCTGCTCTGCTCCCATGCAATTCTGAACCTCCTCCGTGTCTACAGTGAAAGACACAATGCCCCAGCCTCACATGAGCAGCCTGGAGGCTATGTGAAAAGGAAGCGACTCCACTTATCTCCTGCAGAGTGTTTTGTGCCTCCATTCACTGGCAATAATTTCTGGAAACCACAGACTGGGTCACACATGGCACCTTGTGCACTGTCACCAGCAGAGGCTGTATGCGACATGAAAATATTCTCCTCATCGGCTTGTCAGCTGTTTGCAGAGGCCTGGACTTTCTAGTTAGGGACCAGTGGGTTCACTGTGCAGCAAGATTTGTCCTGAACTAGTCACTTGTCACTGCAGGACTGTACGTGCTGTGGCTGGCACCTGGTCTATTGTAAAGTGAAACTAGGTAAGAATCAGGTTTTGAAGATCGCGGTGACTTCCTCAGAGAAATCCCCAGGCCTGACTGAGCCAGCCATAGATGCACCCAACACTTTATCAAACAGAGAACCTTAGACAGCCCGTGTTTTATAGGAGGTTCTAAATGCTCCTTTTTAGTGATAACTATGAAGGTGACTAAGAAATGCCTTTAATGGCGTGTAGCATCATTTGCTCAGTGCAGATTTGAAAGTGGAGGCTCAGATTCAAGAAATGACATAAAAGGGAGAATTTCTGCTTTAAGTTTTAGTTCAACTTGATCGTGAACCTATGACAAGTTGTACAGGAAATTATGTAAAGTCCCTGAATCAGTGTTATCTGCGAAGGTGGGGAGTGGGATTCTTCCGGTTACACGAGCTTTGTATCCAGAATAGAAAAAAAAGAATCTGTGTTACAGCAACATTCAGCAATGATACACCCATGAGAGCCAAGTGGGTTGTGTAGCTGGAGCTGAAGTGTTTCCAGCCCTATACTGTGAAAAGTGGTGGTAAAAATACTCTGTCTACACCAGTGTCTCTGTTGTATCACCAGCAGAGCTGCGTCCTATGTGTTTTCTTTCACTGACTCAGCTCCAGTGTATTGTGGCAGAGTGCAGGCATTTTTAACACCACTGTGACATACCCAGGGTACAATCCAGACTAAGTAGCTGCGTCACACCTGCCCTCGAACCCGGGGTGCCCTTTACACTGCCTTGCTGCTGTAGCCTCCAGTCTGGAGTGCTCACAAAGAGCCTGCAAGTCACTCCCAGCCATGTCTGTGTGCTGTAGCCAGCCAGCCCTTGGCACTCACCAGCCTGGGTTGTACTGCACGGTGACCCCAACTCACTCCCAGGCTTAGCTTTTCCCCCAGAAGTGTACGTCCTGTACTGCCCAGCCCTCTCCCGGACAATGCAAGTTTATATAAAGTCGATCATTTCATCCATAGAAGTACGCACACATCTTGTTACCCCCAACAGCATTTCCCAGACACTTTGATTTAAACCCACTGGTTCACATCAAACAATAAAACAAGTTTATTAACTACAAACAGACAGATTTTAAGTGCATACAATCAGGGGCGGCTCTAGGCACCAGCAAAACAAGCTGTTGCCTAGGGTGGCAAAATGTAGGGGGCGTCCCCTGCCGCCGGGGAGGGCGGGATGCTGGGCTGGCGGACCTACCGCAGGCATGCCCGCGGCAGGTCAACCGGAGCCGCGGGACCACGGCACTCGCCGCAGTCATGCCTGCGGCAGGTCCGCTCCTCCCGGGCTCCGGTTGACCTGCCGCAGGCATGACTGCGGGAGCTTAACCGGAGCCGCGGGAAGAGAGGACCCGCCGCAGGACCGGGGAAGGGCGGCGCAGCGCACCGCGCTGCTTGGGGCAGCCTGATTTCTAGAGCCGCCCCTGCATACAATTAATGAGGAATTAAATGTCAGAAATGGTTACAAGAAAAACAAGCTAAAACACAACTGGTGCCTAACTTAAACTGTTAAATTCAAAGCAAAGCTTTCTCATTGCATGCTCTCAGCAGTTCTTACTGACCAAACCTCTTGGGTCAGTGGCTATTTCCTTTGTCCCTTTTGGTGCAGTGAACTGATGGATGGATGGATTGGGGCGGGGGGGGAGAAGAGAGGAGGGGTGTGTGAGAGAGAGAGAGAGGAGACAAGGAGTCTCATTCAGGGAAGGATGTTGGCTGCCGTGTTTTAAGCAGAGCCCATTTCCTTTATTTGAGACAGACCTGTTTGCCAACCACTGTTTGGAACATGTGTTAACGACATACAGTGGAAGCTTATTACTTCACAAACAGTGTTGCCACACACAATTTATCAGGTCAGTAATGACCAGCAAATTGTAAGTTTTCAAATGATAGAAATCTTCATATAAAGATTATGACAACAGAATGTAGGGTGTGGACATGGGTTATGGGGGGGGTCTCACAACCATGCCGAATGCAGGCAACACCAAACACATGCCATAGCATGGTCCTAACACCCTCTAGTCCTGTTTTCAGTGGCTGGCTAACCCATTTCGGCCTGATGAAGTTCTGAGCCACATTTAAAACCTCTTCAGGAAGTGGCTCAGGACCCAGATGGGAAGGACAGAGAGGGACGAGTTTATCTTAAAGGATCCATGGCTGCTGCAGATCTCATAGGACGTACTATTTTACATCTGTTCTTACAACCAAACTCCTGCTAACCTAACGCACACGTGGCCAGTTCATTCCTTGGCATGACCGGCACGCTGATCACAGCTCATCCCTGAATGCCTGATTTTCTGGGGCACTGCATGTTTATGGAAAAGGCTGGATGGGGATTTCACATTTTATTCCTGGGGACGGCTCACTGCGTGGGAGGGCTCAGCCAGTCCCCAGCACGGCAGCTAGCACAACTGTCAGCTCCAACATCAGACACAGCGAACATCATGACATGAACCAGGCTGGATACCCCACGTGATGCAGGACCCTCGCTTCATGGCTGTGCCAACACTCAGCATGTCCCACCAGGGCTGCTGCTCCTAGCCATGCCCCCGTGGTAGCGATAAGCGTAGCCAGGGCTCTGGGCAGCCACAGGGGTTTTAGGACCACGTTGTCAGAGCTGGTTGAGATGACAAGGTGGCACATTGCCTGTACAGTAACTCCTCACTTCAAGTCATCCCGGTTAATGTTTCATTCTTAGCTGCTGATCAATTAGGGAACATGCTTGTTTAAAGTTGCCACCTGCTTTGTCTACTGCTTGCAGGAAGAGCAGCCCATTGGAGCTAGCTCGTGGGGTCTTGGAACCAGGGTGGACCAGCAGCCCCCTCTCAGCTCCCCACTCCCCTAAGTTCCCTATGCAGCAGCTGCCTGCAGTTCAGCTGTGTCCCTCCCCCAACTGACATGTGCTGCTCCTGCCCTCTGCCTTGGAGCTGCTTGGAGACAAGCTGGGGGAGAGGGAAGGAAGAGGGGGGCTAATGCCAGGGTGTCCCCCTCCACACCACCTTCCATAGAGCAGGAGGGACACACCAGGGCTCAGGATGCAGGGAGCTTGCAGCAGCTGCAGTCTCAGCAAGCTGATCTAACTAACAAGGCAGTATACTTAAGGGAAATGCTCATCTCTCCCTCCATTCCTGCTGCCTTGCCGAGTGAGTTAACCCTTGAGGGCTCAGCCAATTGCTAGTTCTTCATTTAGCAGTAAGGGAAATATCCCACCCTCTAACTCCTCCACCTCAACCAAGCTCCGCAATCATCATCACTGTGTACCAGTATTAAATTGTCTGGTGAAAACAATTTCCCTGGAACCTAACCCCCTCATTTACATTAATTCTTATTGAAGCATGGCAGCACTTTAACATTGCTAGTGTAGACAAGCCCCAAGTGAAGCATGCATGGACACGTGACTTGCCCATGATTCCAAATACCATCTTGTTCCCTGTAATTTTCCACAGTGAGAACAATGGGTTTCCCTTCACTTGGCAGAAGCTATAAAAGACCCTGGAAACACCTTCATTTTGCCTCTTTTCTGCTCAAACCTCTGGACTATGGATTTATACTAATGGGAGCATCTAACCAAAGGACTGAGGACTTTCCAACTATTTGGAAGCAACCAGAGACTTAACAAGCCAGCAGTTTATTCCATCACTGCTACAAGCCTGAACCAAGAACTTTGCAATTGTTGTATGTATTTGATTCCTTTAACCAATTTTAACTCTCACCTTCCTTTCTTTCCTTTTCTAAATAAACCTTTAGATTTTAAATACTAAAGGATTGGCAACAGCATGATTATTGGGGAAGATTTGAGTTATATATTGACCTGGGTATGTGGCTGGTCCTTTGGGATCAGAAGAACCCTTTTGTTTGATGAAATTGGTTTCAAATAACCACTCATCTTTAAATCTGGTGTCTGGGTGTGGAATCCAGGACTGGAATCCCTAAGGAGGCTGCACTTCTGACTTCTTGCTAGCCAGTGTGGTGAGACAGAAGTTTATTTTGTTGCTGGTTTGGTACCTCTCATGGAAAAGTTTTGGGGTGTGTTAGCCCTTTTCCCCAGCGGCTTGTCCTGAATTTGGTATTCAGTTGTGACCCACAGAGGCACGGTGACAGGCCCTCCCCAGAGAGTGGCAGCTGTCGCACAGAAAAAAGCATCTTGGGGTCCAACAGAAGCAGAAACACCCATCTGGCACTGTGGGAAGCACCTGAATGTGCCTCACGCACAGGCAGCCTTGTGGCTGAGATCTCCCTCACTTCTATCATTATTCAGACTCTCCTGCAACATTTTATTGCCCTTTAGACTTGTGGGAGAGGCTTTAGGTTCCCCTGCTCCTATGTAATTTAAGTCATGTCCACTGAAATGGCAGGAAATACCTTTTATGTTCCAGTAGCAGAACCCAGAGTGTCCCTCTGCAGCTTCTCAGTGTTCAGCGGTTGGGAGCAGACACTCAGCCTGTAGGACGGTCACTGGGTTTGGGTGGGGGAAAGAAGTGGATTAACTTTCTGAAGAGTAAGATAGTGATAGCACTTGGCTGAGCCATTAACCCAGGGGTCGGTCTAGTTTATTTGTTACTGCAGGGGACTAACAGCCAGGGCTGTAAACCTGAGGGCAGGATCCTTGCGACTGTTCAAACCACACTGGTCATTTACAGCGAATGGTAGAAGAGAACTACACAGCTACTCAGAAAAGCAGGGACTTGTCTAGCGGTTAGAACAGGAGCCTGGAAAATGGGACTCCTCTCCCAATATTCCACATGGCATCCCTGCCCCTACCACTCCATGCCGGGGGACAGTGACACCCACAGCTTGGCGCCAGCCACCATGGTGTTTCCGGGATATAGATGACATTATGGGATGGAAAACGTTGCATGCGCCCAGTCACCCATGCGTGACTCATTTCAGCCCTACCATGCATTGTCAAAACCCCAAAAGACAGGGCACTGGATAGTGGCCAGATGCACACTGGGTGCAAAGACACACACCTACCGATGGTGCACTCACTGTATTGACACAAGCACTTCTGGTGAGCACACGTGGCACTGACACAAGGAGCCAAGCGTGCATGCAGACAAGCAGCATACATTCTGCAGCAGCTTTATGCTGACGTGACTTGTGCCTGCAGCAGTTTGTAGTGTAGCTGTGCCGTCGGTTTTCATCAAAAAGAAAAAAAAAATCTTTGGCCCTCATAGTAGTGAGGAAAATCTTGTAACCCTGTCATGTACCTGGGTGTAGCCAGTGCAGCAAGATCTGCTTGAGCCTTCAGTTAGCTTGAGACAGTAGCTCTGCCGTGTGACCCACCCTGCTCGGCTCCAGGGACAGGATGAACGCAGCTGCCTGGCGGACAATTGAAACATGTCATTGTTACCTGTTCCACTGCTGAGCAAAGCCTGTCCTGAAAGGAGGGCAGTTAACACAAACTCCCATTCTGGTGCCCCAAGGGGATGGTGCATGGGAGCCATCACCCAAAACTGACCCGTGGAGCTGCAAGGCCGTGGGAGAATGGGAGTGTGAGCCCCACCAAGGGGCAGCCGATCCCACCAAACTCGGCGCTTCGCCTGAACCCCTCTCACTGCCTCAGCAGGAAGGGCCTGATCTAGAGTTGTGTCTGCTGAGCCTCCCTCCGAAGGAGGCTGCCTGCAGGCTCGGGCAAACATCACCCCACTGCCTTCATGGGTCACGGGCTCAAGCTTTTCTTCAGAACCATGAGAGCAAGTTTTGGTTTTATATGAAAGCTGAATTCAGCCACCACCACATGCCTCGCACCTGGGGTCCAACACACGTAATCTAGCGCTAGCCAGATGCGCATCCAAACCCCCACTGCAGGGAGGCCTGCAGAACCCATGCAAACGTGAGAACCCATGTGAGAGGTGCCTCCGGGATGGCACGTGGGAGAGTTATGCCACTGTTTGTTCCCCTGCTCTGTCACAGGGCTGGTCACAGCAAGCCCCTCCCACCTTAGCATGGCCTGTGGCCCAGAGAGATGGAGAGCCAGTTGTGATGGGAAGGGCCTGTGTGTACCACATGGCAGGACCATACCCTGCTTGGGGCTACAATCTGCCTTGTTTAGTGCAGGTTAGGAGCAGCCCTCAAGGCCCCAAGGAAATT
The DNA here is from genome assembly GCF_016161935.1 of Mauremys reevesii. Taxonomy (NCBI): domain Eukaryota; kingdom Metazoa; phylum Chordata; order Testudines; family Geoemydidae; genus Mauremys; species Mauremys reevesii. The sequence continues at coordinate 139,467,343 of NC_052626.1, read as the reverse complement.
GCTGAGCAGCCTCTGTGTGGGCTGAGTTCAGTGCTTGTAATCCAGCTCGCAGACATCACAGGCTGATGTGGGTCGCAGTCTCCAGTGACTCCAGCGCAGACTCCGAACCGCACCCCTATGGACGGCTGGCAGGGGAGGGATCAGAGCCATCCTGACGAGGTCCCTCCTTTGACATCTGAGCTCCCTGGCAGACACAGCACTAGTCGTAAACCTTACTTGGTTTTTAATACTCCTGCCAAAGCCCCGTCTGAGAGGACACACCCCGAATGCCGAACACGGCACCGCGTAGCCAGGGCTCTGCAGCATGCACACCTGGAAACACTATGCTGATGCTCAGCTGGCACCGCTAGGATCATGGGGCTTGGTTAGCTGAACAACTGGAGATTATCTAGCAGTACTAGGCTGCTTGCAGCTTTGTGCCTCCCCAAGAACAACAGGAAGCCAGGATGGGACAGGCTGATTATACCAGCTCCATGACAGCAGCACAGGAGCCAGATTTTTTCAGCTTGGTTTATTTGAGTTTTGTATAAATAACACTTTTCTCCACACACTTTCAGAGCTTAACCCAGACACAGCAATACACGAGATTCTCCTCAGGCACCAGGGAGGGAAGGCCAGTGCTGCAGCCTCCTTCTGTACAGCCAGGAGCAACTGGACAACAAAATTAGAGGGGGCCCTGGGAGGGCTCCCAGTGGCTCCGAAGGACACACCTTTCCCTGGCGTCCAGCGGGTGTGTCAGTGCCCACGGCAGGGTATTTTCTGGGCAGGCAGACATTCCGCTGAGAGCCCTCACTGCACTCGTATGGGGGGTCAATATGGGGATGGCAGCAAAGCCAGGGGACAGCCTGTCTGGGACCTCAACCCTATTGGGCTAGGAGTAGATCCCTAAGAACCTGAAGGCTGCCCCCTCCCCCGCATCCCACCTGTTGCTGGCACAGGCACAAAGCAGCAGGTCAAACACTCGTCTAGGAAAACTAGAAAGGTGCCACCTGCCCAAGCAGGTACAAGTAAAGGAAATGCCCACAGAGGGTCACCTTGAGGTCGGCTGAGCTAAGCTGTCCCTAAATCCCACGCCAAGGAGAGCGAAGCTGGTTACGTCCAGCTCAGCAGAACCGAAAGGTGGCGATCGCTTCCTTCAGAATCTAGCTTAACCCAGCAGAAGAGCGAGCACGTTCTCATCTCGGCCGCGGCATGGCTAACACTGGCAGCACTGAAAGAGCCACAGACTCCATGACTTTTAACCCAGCGACGGTGCCTGGAGTTTGCACACTGCCAGGGGCTGTCGCTCTGGTCTGACTCACTGATATGGGGCACAAGGATCAAGGGCTGGAGGGAGAAGAAACAACAGTTCACAAATGAATGTAGACACTCCAAACAATGCAACAACCTGCACCAGAGACCCAAGTCCTTGGAATTCACAGAATTCCTCCTGCCCCAGTTCGTGACATGAGAGAGCATTTACAGCTCCAACCACAAGCTGGCCCAATCAGGATGGGACGGCAGCTGTGTCGCCCGGGAGAGCCTCCCACAAGCCTGTGATGTTAGTGTCTCTAAATACAGCCTGACAGCGATCCAGAGAGGCCTGAAAGCTCTTCACTTCACTGTCTCTTTAAAATAAGCTCCCAAGCCGCTAGGATAGCTGAGCACACACCAATCCCTGTCAGCAGCTAGGAATGCAAACAGCAGGAGGGAGAGGATGGGGCTCTCGAACTTCCTTCTTGTTTTGCTGTCAAGCAGGAGAATGCTTCTCTCCTCTCATAGGAACATGAATGCAGAGTCATGCGTGGCAGCTCACGCCCCGTACGGCTCACCTCCCAGGAACCATTCCAATTCCCTTTGCCATAAGGTGTCGCGAACACAGTGTCCTCCTGGGATCTGCATTTGCGTGAGTGCCAGGGTGACACCCCAGGACATGGACAGGGTCACAGACAGTACTTGGGAGTTATCCCCGTACTGTGGCCAGTAATGACACAACAAACTTGCAATTTTAGAATGTTCAACAAACCAACAAAAAGAGAATCTAGGAGCTGCTGCAAACTCTGCCATTCTCCTCAGGCTTTCAGCATAAAGCCCCGAGCTGGGCCATCTCCTGTTGGCTGGCTCAGAGCAGCCCTGGCACATAGCACACACTGACAACACTTGAGAGAACAGGACCTTTGCTGCTAGCTCCACACGCACTGGCTGTTAGGGTCCATCCTCTCTCCTGAAATAGTTTTTGATCTGCCAGTCAAAGCTCTCTGCAGAGTATTGCTTTAGGGTGTTTAATGGAGCAAGCAAATACTCCTCCGCAAGCCCACAGGCAACATGACTGCTGGCCACAGGGGACCAGCTGGCCAGGGTGACACGGTCACCAGCTGCTCCTGGGGGAAGAAATTCCTCAGTCTGCAGGCAGGTTAAACTCTGTTTGTGTGAGGGGAGAGCTGCCTTCTTCTGCACGGAGGTCAGCGTTAAGGGGACCCAGTCCCGCAGGGGAGGCTGGCATGGGCTGGCGTGTTTCTTCCCCGTTTGCCAGGATAAAGAACTTGTGTGTGGCTGTGCTGTGCCCTCTGTGCTGCTTTGGGACGTCCGGGCACCGGTGTCCTTGGGCGGCAGCGGCTGCGTTCTGGCAGGTGTCTGTGTATTGGGCTGTGCTGAAAAAAGCTGCCTCTGGGCACCATGCAACTGGCATAACTCCACTTTGATTCCATTCCTCTCGCCCCTGCAACACACAAAGCTGCCTTGTGAACGGGTGTCGGGGTCCCTAGGCTGCTCTGAGGAGCTCTGCTGGCTAATCGTCACACCCCCAAAATGCTCCAGCCAGTCCGTACGTTTCTCTGGGGATGCAAAGGAGTCCTTCCTAGGCACAGGCTGCTGGGTGGCTCTTTGCTGCTCCCTGCTCTCTCTCAACTGCGTGAACTTCTGCCCAGACTCTGGAATCCCAGGCTCAGATGACGCCTTATGGTCGGAGCTCAGGTATTTCTCAAAGTACGGCAGGCACACGTTTCTCTTGACAATTGGAACTATGGAGCAGGGCTTCAGCCACTGTACAAACTCCAGCAGCTCCGAAAAGGAGGAGTGGTCTGAATAGGGCACGAGGTGAACACTGCGGTGGGGGATCTTCACTGGGCGGCTGGTAGGGAGAATGGCAATGGTGGGGCGCTGCTGGTTCCAGCTGATCATGGCTTCCCAGCAGATTTCAGAGATGTCCACACCGTGGATCCAGCCAGCCCCCTCCTCGGCAGTGAAGACGTCCACCAGGCCCAGCACTTTCATCTGCTCCAGTCTCTTGGGACTCACCACAATCCAGGTCTGAAACTCTAAGGCCAAGTCCACCAAGAGCGACTCTTTGCCCAGGCTGTAGACCCCTAGGAAGGAGCAAACAAGGGGGCTCAGGAACTCAGATCTAAACAGCATTTTGCAAAGGCAGCAAGAAGGGGCCATTACCAGGACGGGGGTGAGCGGCTTGGGGCCTATAGGTTACTGGGCTCGGCACCCAGGAAGAGACAGGCCCTGCCTGCCAATCTACGCTGGAAGGGGAAGGAAAACCACCACCTGCCCCACGCAGTACACCTCAAAGGAATGAAAATTAGCTACATCTGTCCTCTGAGCCAGTCAAAATGCACAACCCAGGCTCAGCGAGCTGCTGTACCTCTCCCACTGCATGTCCCCTCCTAATGCAATTCCCTCCCATCAGGCACTGAGTGCCCCAGAAATACAGTCAGTCCCTGGCTCTGGAGCCAGTCCCACCCACATGCCGTGATGCCTACTCACCAATCTTGACCTCGTGATCTGAGTGGGCCCTGATCAGCTCTTTGATCTGTTGGGTGGCCTGCTGGCGGGAGGGCAGGTCGCCCAGGGGGTCACAGTTTGTGTTGTCCAAGTAGAGAACGTCAATTTGTTTCCGGTTCCTTAGCGCCGGTTCCTGCAGCATGGTGGGAGTGTAACGAAAGTCACCTGGCACAAGACAAAACCCCAAACACACAGAACTGTGGGAGCCCAGCCTGGTGGTCCACACGCTGCTACCGCAGAGACCTGGCTTAGAGCCTCTGCCTGCCAAGGCCCCACCGCCTGCTGCTCTAGCCCCAGGCTGCCACCTGAATGATGCAGATTTGATTCCTGGCCTAGTGAGTGACCTGTTTGTCCCCAAGGGGTGGTGCTGGCGTGACTCCCCTTCCGAGCCCATAAACCCCAAGACAGGAGGCAGGGCCCGGTGTGCGGGAAAGGTCAGGGGTAACCTGTGGTAGAAGCACAGGGCTCTGGCAGGGACCCTAGAACAAAACACGGCAAGTGCTGGGCAGGAAGGCAAAGGGGGTCTCCGGGCCCCAGGATGGGGGCTCGTACCTGTGTAGAGGATGACACCAAAGGGGCCCTCAAAGAGGAACATGACCGAGCCAGGGCAGTGGTTGGCATCTATCAGGGTCACCGTCATGGTCCTTTTACCAACCTCATCAAGGGCCACCAGGTGGCTCTGCCCCACTTCCAGGGGCCAGATCCAGCGCTCCGCCACCTGGAAGGAAGCACAGGGCTGGTCAGGTGGAGTCGGCCTCAGACCCGCTCCCTCCCAACGCAGGGATGAAGCCTTCCCCATTCACTTAGCTGACCAGATGCCCTGGGGCCCAACCCCATTCCCTGGGCTGTACTTCACTATTCGCCCAGGCGCTTCCCTGCCCCGCGCTGCCTTTACTGGGCAGGAGGCCCCCATCAGCTGGCCCCAGGGGAGAGAACGCTCTGCTCCAGGAGTCGGGTACCTGCAGCCGTATCGCTCTCAGTCTGACTTGCTCTTTGTTCATTATGAAAAACAGCGATTCTTAACCCCCCACCCCAAAAGCTTGGTCCCAAGATGCCCCTTCCTCATCACAGACTCCTGGGTAGCAAACACAGTAACTGTGTTTTCACCCTTCCAACGCTCGGCTTTATCCAAGTGACATGCAAACCATGGCCCTGGGTTTGCCCGCCCCCCCCCGAGCCACTGTCTGGCCCTGTGGGCTGGCTCCTACCTTCAGCCTGTGGTGCAGGATTCGCCCCGTAAGGGGGGAGCAGTAGATGGGCCGGTGCCAGGTGCTGGATAACCCCACTGTGTGGTCAGAGTGCATGTGGGAGAGAAAGAACAAGCGAGCATGGCTGGCTTTCCTGATGCTCCAAAAATCCACTGCGATGGGTGTGCCTGGGATGAGAGCCCCATTCATGGCCCGGGCACTGCAAACGACCCCGCACTGCAAAACAAAGTCACATTTCCACCATTAAAGCCCCCACGGTTGGGGTTCTGGGGCCTCAGCAGAGTTTACTGGGGGGCTGCGGGTCAGCAGTGAGAGGCACTGGCAGGGCTGGGGAGGAGGAAGGGGAGCAAGCAGGTCTGGCAGCAGAGGGGAGGCAGATCGGGAGCAGGGTGCCTCGGCACGGGGAGGGGCGGATCGGGAACAAGGGGCACGTCACAGAGGTGGGGGGTGCGGAATGGGAGGGAAGGGCACTGTCAGGGCAGGGGGGCTGCCGGTCGGGAGTGAGGGGCAGAGGTAGGGCGGGGGTGGATCCGGAGTGAGGGGCCCGGGGTTGATCCGGAGTGAGGGGCACAGGCGGGGTGGATCAGGAGTGAGGGGCTCGGGCAGGGGTGGGGTTGATCCGGAGTGAGGGGCACAGGCAGTGGGGTGGATCCGGAGTGAGGGGCAGAGGTGGGGCGGGGTGGTGGATCCGGAGTGAGGGGCCCGGGCACGGGGTGGATCCGGAGTGAGGGGCAGAGTTGGGGCGGGGTGGATCCGGAGTGAGGGGCCCGGGCGGGGGTTGATCCGGAGTGAGGGGCACAGGCGGGGGGGTGGATCCGGAGTGAGGGGCAGAGTTGGGGCGCGGGGGGTGGATCCGGAGTGACGGGCAGCGGCGAGGGCGGTGGATCCGGAGTGAGGGGCCTGGGCGGGGTGGATCCGGAGTGAGGGGCACAGGCGGGTGAGGGGGGGGCGGAAGGGGAACAAGCAGCACTAGCAGTGTGGGGGGCGGATCGGGAACAAGGGCACGTCACAGAGGTGGGGGGTGCGGAATGGGAGGGAAGGGCACTGTCAGGGCAGGGGGGCTGCCGGTCGGGAGTGAGGGGCACAGGCGGGGGGGGTGGATCCGGAGTGAGGGGCCCGAGCGGGGCGGGGGCGGGAGAATCCGGATCCAAGACCTGCCTCACCCGATCAACCAGATTCTCCCCGAACGTCCCGTTCCCGCCGATGACTTGAGTGGCAGCGCCAGCGAGCGGCACTGCGCAAGCGCGAAGTGCATCACGGTCGTGGGGCCGATTAGGCGCATGCGTCCTTTCGCTATGGTGGGCGGGGCCGTGCTCTCCGAGGGCGTTGGAAAAGCTGCGCATGCGTCGTGCGACGGCGGCGCTCTGGGTAGTGATGCAGTGCGCGTGCGTAGTGAGAGCTGTTCCCACTCGTCCGGCCGGTGTGGGGCGGGACTTCCGGTGCCGCTCCGGAAGGGCCGGGTGGGGCGGTGCCCGCTCCGCGCCGTGCCCGCGGGGATGCCGTACTGGGGCGCGGACGATGCGGTGGCGGAGCTGCGCCGAGCCCTGTCCAACCGCCACGCGCAGGCCGACCGGCTGCGCTACCGCAACGTGCTGCTGCGCGTGATCCGGTCCGGCCCGTGCACGCGCTGCCCCGCGGCTGGCTGGGGTCGGGCCCGCGCGGAGCCGGGGCGCCCCCCTGGGACGGGCGGGGCGGGCGGCGGCCCGGGAGCGGGGCGGGGGGAGCCCGAGTCCCTGCCCCTGCCCTGAGCTCGGCTTTGCTCTCTCTGCTGCTCGTGCGGCGGTTTCAGGCGCATGACCCAAGGCGTGGACGTGTCCGGGGTGTTCATGGAGATGGTGAAGGCCGGTGCCACGGGGGACATCGTGCAGAAGAAGCTGGTCTACCTGTACATGTGCACGTACGCCTCTCTGCAGCCCGGCCTCGCGCTGCTGGCCATCAACACCCTGTGCAAGGACTGCTCCGACCCCAACCCCATGGTCAGAGGCCTCGCCCTCCGCAGCATGTGCAGCCTCAGGTAGGGGCGCGGCTTGGCAGGGAGGTGGAAGCGTGACCCTAAGTGCAGTGTTGTGGCCTAGCTCTTGGGAACGTTGCTGTTTCCTAGGTGAATGCAGCCTGTCGTTAGTCATCGTGTTAGTGATCTCCACCTGCCTGAGAAAGCGGCGGGGGGTGTGGGAGATTATGATTATAGACTGCCTAGGCCAGCGGTGGCCAACCTGAGCCTGAGAAGGAGCCAGAATTTACTATCTTAAAGAGCCACAATAATATGTCAGCAGCCCCCCCCCCCCATCAGTGTCCCAGCACCTCCTGCCTGCTGGCACCCCCAAAAATCAGCTTCTACTCCCCCCTCCCACTGCAGTCAGCTGTTTCTCTTGTGCAGGAGGGTATGGGGGGAAGGGTAGAGGAGCAGGGAAGGGGTGGAGTGGGGACAGAGCAAAGGGTTGAGCAGTGAGCACTCCCCCAGCACGTTGGAAAGTTAGCATCTATAGCTCCAGCCCCGGGTAAAGAGCCACATATTAACCTCTGAAGAGCCGCATGTTGGTCTGGAGCCATAGGTTGGCCACCCCTGGCTTAGGCATTCCGGCAATGAGGACACTCAAGCAGGAGAAGGGAGGTTATAGTCTCTCTATACTTGGCCTGGTGCAACTGCTACTGGAATGCTGTGTCTGCTTTTGCCTTGAGTAATTTGAGAAGGATGCTGATAAATAGGAGAAGGTTCAGGGAAGAGCCACAGAAATGACTAAAGATTTTGAAAACTTGTCTAAGAGCCTGGTTCTCAGCCTGCAGCCTATTGGCTGCTTACAGCCCAATCAGCACTTGAGCTGTAGCTCATGTGACATCTTCAGAACCATCCATATGGGTAGCATTGTATGCAGCCCACAATGGTAAATAGGTTGAGAACCACTGTCTTAGGCTTTGTCTACACTGGAACGTGAACGACAAAACTCTTGTCATTCAGGAGTGTTGAAAAAAAAACAACCCTAAAGGACAAAAGTTTTGTTGACGAAAAGCGCCGGTGTGAATAGCGCTTTGTAGGCAGGAGAGCTCTTCTGCCAACAAAGCTACTGCCGTTCGTGGGGGGGTGGAAGTTTTTTGTTGGCAGGAAAGCGCTCTCCTGCTGACAAACAGCGGCTACACTGCGCGCCTTTTAGCAGCACGGCTGTGTCACTAAAAGGTGCATAGTGTACCTGTGAGTGTTACATTGAGGTCCTTGAGTTTATTTAGTTTAAAGAAATATGTGGATGATTTGATCACAAACTATAAATACCTACACTGGAAACCAATATTTAGTAACGGGCTCTTCAGTTTAGCACACAAAGATATGAGACAATCCAGTGTTTGGAAGGTGAAACTTGACCAGTTCAGCTAGAAATAAGGTGCAAATTCTTAACCTTAAGGGCAATTAACAATTGGGACAATTTACCAAAGGTTATGATGGATTCTCCACTGGCAATTTTTAAATCAAGATTGGGTGTTTTTCTAGATATTCTCTGTGCCAAATAGAAATTAATTCAGGGTCATTCTATGGCCTGTGTTGTGCAATGGGTCAGACTAGATGATCACAGTGATCTCTTCTGGCTTTCTAATATATTCATCTGAATAGCAGTGCCTGGATATTCTGGAGGGGACTCAGGACTTCAAAAATGACACAAATGCCTTGAGTGTTTTCTTTATGCTGCATAATTATTTTAAAAGATGCAAAAGAGATGTGCACAGAATGGGAAATGGTTACCTGTGTGTAGGAAAGAGAACAGCAAGGAAAGCCCTTGGTTTGTAAAAGTGGTTGCTGTAGATGGGGAGAGCACCCTAGGATATCTTGAGGGATTCTGAATTAATCCAGAATGATACATGCTTATTCATAGGATGCCTGGCATACAGGAGTACATCCAGCAGCCCGTTCTGAATGGTCTGCGAGACAAAGCGTCCTATGTGAGGAGAGTAGCTGTTCTTGGCTGTGCAAAGATGCAGAAACTCCAAGGTGACACCGAAGTGGGTAAGTAGTCAGATTTTGCACTGGAGGAAGCGGGGTATGGTCATACTTTGTCCTAGAGCTTTCATTGGGGAGCGGAAGATTATGCTTCTCTGCTAGATAAGATACATACAACTCATTTAGATGCTGCTCTTTAGAGTCAAGGCTCCCTCTTTGGCCTGGATTCACTGGGCTATGCGTTGGTTTTGGATCCCACAGGAGTGGAGGCGGGGGAGGGGGGGCAGCCTGTGAACATAAGGCAGATCCCTAATAGAATCTGCTTCTTGGGCATTTTCAGTTCTGGCAGGGTGAGTTTCCACAGAGGAATACTCCTTTCATATCTGCTTCCTCACTGGGCTGGAGCTCTTCCTTTCCTGCTTCTTTTTCTGTGCTATGTGTGAGCCTCTTCCTCTAGCACCTGACTGCCACGCGTGCAGTGACATTGTGTAGAGAGGACTCTTGAGAGAATACCTGTGCCATACTCCAATGTTACTGGAAAGTCAAGGGTGTTTGTAGTTTGCTGGTAACAAATCTTCCTCCCAGGTGCTGTCATGGCCCCCATATTCCTGAGGCTGCTCATGGACGGTGACTGTCTTGCCTGAATGGATGCAGTGCCTCTGAGTCTCTGATGATCTAAGTGTCTTTGTGTCTCTGCAGATGGCGTGCTGGTGAATGAGCTGTACAGTTTGCTTCGTGACCAGGATCCCATTGTAGTGGTGAATTGTCTGAGGGCTCTAGAAGAGATTCTGAGGCGGGAAGGAGGAGTTGTCATCAACAAGCCCATAGCCCATCACCTTCTCAAAAGGTCTGTTTTCTGTGAGAGAAGCTGGAAGCATCACTCTAGTGCAGTGGTCCCCAACCTTTTCGTCTGGCAAGCACCAAAGGACTGTGGTGGCGGTGGAGAATCCACCGAAATGCCGCTGAATTTCTGTGGCATTTCGGCGGCGACGCCTCTCAATGACATCGCTTGTCAGCGGCAAGCAGCGTCATCGAGAGGCATCGCCGCAGAAATTAGGCGGCATGGACCCCTGCTCTAGTGAGACCCCCCATATGTTCTGTATGTCAGCAGAGCAGATGTCACAGCTCCTGGCAGAGCTGAGAGGAGGCTTTGGAAACAAATTCCCGTGCTGTAAGTCGTTCTCCTCTCCTCCCCCCCCACCTCAAAAGATAGGAGAGTGCCAGATTAACCTCACTGTCACATGTGAAATCTGAGGCCATCCCAGTGATACACAGAACCAGCCTCAGTTCCCAGGAGAAGTTTGTGACCAACTATCGGTTTAATAAAGCTGCTTTCTTCCCTGACAACAGTTGGGACACATCAGCATAGGACCAGCTGTTCTAGCCTGTCTGTCCCACTACATCCCAATATGTGTAACGTGGCAGGGATGGTGTCCAGTGTCTGAAGGAATCAACTTCTTTTCAGACGGGTCTGGGTTGGTTTGGTCAAGGGAGTGGCATCCTTTCTCTTCTGCTCTAGCCATGCACCTTCTCAGTGTTTCTCTCTGGTTTAGTGCTTGAGGGCAGGTGTGAGTGACTGAAACAGCTTCAGCGTGCATGTGAACTGACTGGTTCCCTTGAGAGAGAATGCTGGTATCCGCATGTACAAACCTGGCAATTGATGGGTGTGCTGAAACCATACAAAGTGCAATAGCTGCAGGCTCTGCCCTGGGACAGTCCATGTGTAGTGCTGCATCTTTTGTGACCTGTTTACCGTTCTACTTTCTTGGCAGAATGTCTGACTTAGACCAGTGGGGACAGAGTGAGGTGCTGACCTTCCTGCTGCGCTACAAACCCCGCAGTGAAGAAGAACTCTTCGACATCCTCAGCTTACTAGATGGGTCCCTCAAGAGCAGCAGCTCCAGTGTTGTGATGGCAGCCACCAAACTCTTTCTGGTGTTGGCCGAGGACTTCCCACAGGTACAGACAGATGTACTAGTTAGAGTGAAGGGGCCACTGCTGGCGGCCTGCACCTCCGAGAGCCGGGAGCTCTGCTTCGCTGCCCTGTGTCATGTGCGCCAGATCCTGGGAAGCCTGCCTGGCCACTTCAGCAGCCATTACAAGAAGTTTTTCTGTTCCTACTCGGAGCCCCATTACATTAAATGTCAGAAGATGGAAGTGCTGTGTGAGCTAGTGAATGATGAGAATGTGCAGCAGGTGCTGGACGAGCTGAAGAGTTACTGCACTGATGTGTCAGCCGAGCTTGCCCAGAGGGCGATCTTCGCCATAGGTAAGAGCTCTGCTTCTGCTTCAGAAACAGCCAGGGGTTTCTGAAATCTCCCAAATAGGCCTTTCTCCACTGAAACAAGCCTAGGCCAGGAACAAAAGAGCACTGGCACACCAGGATGGCTCTGACAAACACACCCCAGGCTGAGCCAGATCCCCAGAAATACAAATGGGTTCCTGAGCCTGTGCTGAGCATTTCAGAATTGCTCTGCCTCGGCCGGGTGCCCCAGAAACGCTAAGTTGCTAGCAAGCCATTGACTCCTGGCAGGCTGGGCTGGGCTGATGTGCACATGAGGTGACTTTACCCACCCACCCATCTTATTAGGGAGCATGAAAATGTGGAATCGTAAGGAACCTTTGGGGTGGATGGGTGGGCTCTGCATTTCTGGGTAGTGCCATGGGGGCAGAGTTAAGGTTGTTTGGGGTCCCTAATATTGCATTTAAAATGTCTTTGTTTTTTAATTGTGAATGGATTCTTCCCTTAGGTGTACCAGGCCTTCTCTCATTTGTGTGTATGCTGAGGGAACTAGAGCATTCTCCTCAGGATTTTTTTTTTTCTTTTCATTTTTTTGGCTGTAGGGAGTGGTATCATAGAAGATTAGGGTTGGAAGAGACCTCAGGAGGTTATCTAGTACAATCCCCTGCTCAAAGCAGGACCAGCCTGTAGATTTTCTCTGCCATAATAGCAGGCTAACAAGTGTTTTCAGACGACTGAGAATATCACTCTAACATGACTTTGTGGTGGATAGTGTAGGCACGCCTGTCTGTTTCTCTGACCAAAGCTTGACTTGTTCCCCTTGGTGTTTCCTCAGGCAGCATTGCCAGGACGTACACAGAGCAGTGTGTGGGGATTCTAACCGAGCTCCTAGGGCTTAAGCAAGAACATATCACTTCAGGTAAGGATTTGCTGCTGGCTGAGTTCTCAGGTTTGCTTGCTTCACGCTTTCAGGAAATGGCCTCACCACCAGGACATCTAGCTTTGGTAGGGTCGTGTGGCTCTGGGCTGGGATTTGGAAAATTCCTGTCCAGGTGACCACAAGATAATCATTCGGTGTGGCTTCTAACCTGGTTGGCATCTTCCTTGTGTAGACTTAATAACTTCTCCTATCTTAGCTACCTTCTGTGTGCTTAAGATGGGACTGGACACAGCTCCATCCACTGCGTGATGTGGACTGAACCTGCTAGCTCAGGGAGTGAGGGACTGTACTGAGATATTTTAATGGCTCTTTTATAAAGGTCAAGTTGATTGAAAGTTCTGACCTTGAAGTTGTTTCCCACTGGCTGCTTTAGTCTCTGCCCCTTTTGTAATTTCAGTCACTGATGTAACTGACTCTGCTCGCTGGTTTTCCTGCTGCTTTCAGATTTAACATTATTCACTGTTTCTCTTGCTGCTTTTGAATAATTTTTTGCTCCACCTTTTATGGGCTTTCAAAATCACAGGGTTTTCCAGTCACCAAATGAATTAATTTTCAGAATGTATTTGCAAGTTTATAAGTTAGCAGCAGTTGCTGTAGAGTGTTGATGAGACTCACCTTAAAACACTGTTGCTGTGGGACAGTCAGTCACTGCCTTCTCAAGGACAGGGGATGGCTGGGGGAGATTGCTTCACTGTAGCCAAAGAAGCAATCTTTGCCATTTAAACATTTTATTTTGGATGGGGGAAGCAAAGGCTTTACATTTACTATGGCAAACCCCGGTGCTGTGAGGCTTTGAAGAAAAGTGCATGAATGAGTACAGCACTGACCTGGCTCACTCTGAATCGGCCAGATCTGATAGGTGATGAATTGTTTTCTTGGGTGGTGATTTTAAAAAGCGGCTGTTAGATGTTGAGCATTCTGTTCCGCTGCAGCTGTGGTGCAGGCTTTCCGGGACCTGGTGTGGCTTTGTCCCCAGTGCACTGAGGCTGTGTGCCAGGCTCTGCCCAGCTGTGAGGAGGCCATGCAGGACAGCGAGGTAGGGAGGCTTCATGCAGTTAGCCGAATGGCGATCTGTCTCCTGTCATGTAGAACTGATAAACAGAGCCAGCTCTGCTTGGAGTGGCCAAACAAGTATTTGAAGAGTCTGAGCACCAAGGAGGGAGAGGAATCATTTGGAGTGGGATGAGGGAGTATGCCTTTGTTCAGTTACGTCCCATCCCTCCGAGTCAAATTCAGGCTGAATCTCAAGAGCATCTGAATGATGGGAGCTCCTAGGGCTGTAGAAAAATGTCTCCCTGGGGTGCAGGGAAGCTCTGGCCTTTGAATCTGTGAGCACCTGCTGCTTGGCAGTTGAGAGCAGAGCTGTTTGCAGGCCCCTCCTCAGTACAGTGATGTCAGCCAAGTTGTCTGTACGTGGCCTCTTTTGGGCGAGGACAATGGAGATCCCACCGCTTCCCTTAACCCCAGATAACCACTGTAATTAGGGCATATAGAAGTGTGGTCTGGGGAACTAGCCTGAGAGCCAGGACTCTAGAATACTATTCCAGCTCTAACATGGAACCATGCTGTTGCCTGGGTATGTCCCATCACCTCTCTGCTGTGGTTCGCCGGCCTGTAAAAGGGTATTACAATAGTCCTGCTTCACAGGACTGTTGTGAGGCTGTTGGTTCATGCTGGTCCAGTGCTCTGGAGAGGGAAAGCCTGGTATTAAGTGCTGGGTGTTTCTGTGTTGGCTGATGTTACTATTTAAATATCGGGAGACTCTTGTCTTGAATACTCCTCTCTCCAATAAACAGTTCTGAGCTGAGCACCATCCTGGTGGGCTGCAGCCCGGGGTTCCCCGTCCACCTGATGCTCCGGTGGTGGTGATATTCTTCTCAGGGGTACCCAGGGTTATGAGGTGCCTCGCTAATTCCTGCCCTTAGCGTGAGGAAGTCTTGTAAGTGCCTGCTGCACCAGCCCCCGTAATAGAAGCACTGCCATCCAGGTGTCCGCAGGCATTGCACACACTCTACAGGTTAGCAATAGGCATGTACCAAGCTTCTGGACTACCCAGCTCCTGTTCCACTGAACATTCACAGAACTCAGCTTCGCTTCTCCCAAAGGAACAGTACACACCAATTTACACAAGATTTAACTCAGGATCCCCACTCCACTTAACATGCAGCACTTATAGTGAAAACAATAACTTTATCTAAATCTGTCAAAGAGCAGAGATTCAAATGACAGTAAATAAAAATATTAGAAGCAGATGGTTACATGTAAAGGAAAATCATAACATGATGTGCCTTTTAGAGCCAAAACTTAACTCACAAGACATTCCCTGTCTCCTACAGAATTACTTAGTCCAAGTCCTTTTCTCTGTGTTTTTAGCCAGGATGGCAGAGATCCCCCTTTCATAACCTCAAGCTTACTGACCACTTGTCTTCAGAGACTGAAGGATGCTGGGATGTTTCTGTGGAGCCCCAGATATTCCAGACCTTTGATCTTTACCAGAAAATAGGTTTCTACCTCTCCCTCAGCTGTTCCTGTTAATTTCCTTCTGAAGTCTCCGCAAGCTCTTCTTCAGCATTTGATTTAGTATGTTGTTAAACTTCTGTTGTAAGACCCACGGTACACAGTGATCCACCAGGTCTCCCATCTCCTGTCTGGAGAAGTTTATCTCAAGCCACAGTATCTTTGAGTGACCTGCCTTTACCTACAAAACCTAGAGAACATAATTTTCAGCACGTGTACATAACTCCTCACGCGTTCCTTACATACATCTTGCAATGATTATGGCCACCACATGACCCCTTTTGGTGAACCCAGGGGATCCTTGTACCCCTGTGCCTTCTGCCAGTTGGTGTCAAAGGTCCTTGGTCACAGGTTGTACTAGGAGTGCAGTGTAGAGTGGCTTGGCTCTGAGCATCCAGTGGTGTTGTTTGACTCCCCAGGGCAAGCAAGCGCTGATCTGGCTCCTGGGAGTGCATGGGGAGAGAGTTCCCAATGCTCCCTATGTTTTGGAGGACTTTGTAGAGAATGTGAGATCGGAGACGTTTCCAGCAGTGAAGATGGAGTTGCTGACAGCTTTGGTCCGACTCTTCCTGTTTCGTCCTGCCGAATGCCAGGACATACTCGGGCGACTGCTCTATTACTGCATAGGTGAGTATGTCTTGCTGAGACTCTCGTCCGCAGCCCTACGCTAAATTTATGTCAGGGCACTTGCTGTATTACTGCATAGGTGGGTGTGTCCCTGCTGGGGACTCCTGCACACACTGCAAAGACAGATGGAGAATTTTGTGGCAGAAACTCCTCAGCTCAAAGATCCGGACTAGTTTTAAAATAAATTTTTGACACCCTCCTACGTGGATGCAAATGCAGAATCTAGCCCTCTTCCTGTCCGCCTCTTTGCCCTTGCTCCTGTTTACCACCTTGCTGCTGCTATTCCTGCTGCTGTTTGGCCCCTAGCTCTGCAAAGTGGTAGAGGAAATGGACAGCACTCAGGATCCGGGGGTGAGCCTGTTGGTATGTACCAGCAAAGGGTTGTCCATTGAGGTATGATCTATGAATGCTAGCGTGCCCTGAGTGAATGTGTGTGTTCATCTTTCCAGAGGAAGAGACTGATATGGTGGTACGGGACCGGGGGCTGTTCTACTATCGTCTCTTACAAGCCGGCGTGGAAGAAGCGAAGCAGGTGCTGTGCAGCCCCAAGTCTGATCCCTCTCTGGGACTCCTGGAGGATCAGGCTGAGCGACCTGTGAACAAATGGGCTTCAGAGTTTAACACGTTGGTGCCCATATATGGGAAAGCACGCTGGGCAGTTATCACTGCTAACTGGGCAACGGAGCTGCGCTACGGGGGCTTTCCCTTTGCTGCTCCCATGACTGCAGGAACAGGTAGTCACACTAGTTTTTCAGCTAGAAAAATACCTTCCTCCATTGATAAATCTTCCTATGTTTGACCCTCTGGGAGGATCCCAGGTTTTAGCACTGAAGCCTTGAGTATAAAAGGCTGTTATGGGGTCTGAGTCTTTCACTTAACACTTGGCTGTCCACAGTCTGCTCACCCTGGTGGAATATTACACTTCCCGGGTTTGTGGTGCTGATAGGTCCGTCAGACACTCTTGGTGATATTGTGGGCAGCATTCCCAGTGCCATTTCTCACCCTGTTCCATATTTGATTTCAGAGTCACTGATTTCAGAAGGGAATAAGGAAGTTCTCCAGGTTCATTCCGACTCGGCTGGCTTGACTTTAATCCCCAAGGCAAACCTGACTGCAGAGCAGTTTGAGAAGACCTGGCTGAGTCTGGATGTGAACTGCCAGCAGGCTCTGCCCTGGCATGGAGCTGCTCACCCAGACACCATACAGACTGCACTTCAGGTTGTCCACATCCAGACTATTGCTATGAGCAAAGCTGGTGCCCAGCCATGGAAGGCCTATCTCAGTGCCCAGGATGAGTCTGGCTGTCTCTTCTTAACAGAACTGCTGCTTGAGTCCGGGAACTCAGAGATGCAGGTTTCAGTGAAGCAGAGTGAGGAGAGCACTGAGGCACTGCAACACTTTATCTCAGTGTTAAGAACTGTAATGGGGACAGTCCTAGGGCTGAAATCCTGATTCCTCTAAGCCCTGCTCGGAGCAGGCTCACTCAGGGTGTAGGGAAGATCTTTTCTACGGCTCAGTGTGGTGTTACTGAAGTTAAATTGCTCTTCTTCTAAACTGTTTGTAAGACCCTTGAACAGCCCCTGATCTGCCTTAGAGCTGCCATTAGTGCCAGTGGGAAAAGAGTGTGGCCCAGGGGCAGCATATGGTGTGAGTGTAGCTAGTTTCTTCACATACTGCATTATAACAGGTGCATGGGAAAGATTCAGAATCCATCAAGGTCTCGCAGCTCCGAAGGCTGGGGGATGGATCATCAGTCTGGTGCTTAGGATATGGTCAGTGAAACAGGAGCAACTCCAGTGCTACTTACATGAGTAAAAGAGAGATTTAAATATTGGAGTCAGATCTCTCTAGAGAGGACTGGGAATGGAGTGAGCTGATAGCCGAATAGGAATTGGGACTGTGAGTAGTTCTTCTTCAGGACCAGAAACAAACAAACAAGTCGGGGTGGGCACAGCCCCAGGTTTAGTTAGAATTGTGGGTAACCAGTTAAAAGCATTTTTGAGGGGGAGAGCACCCGTTTTCTAAAAATCAGGATTTTTTATTTATAAAACCCGAATGTATTTTCTAACCGAAATACATCATTGCAGAGGAATAATTTGCCTCTGTGAATTCCCACCTCAGCTTTTAGGTTCTGTGTTGATGGAACTATAGGAACACCCAAGATTGAGTGAGTTATCCTAAGGCCACGGTGGGCATGAATTAATACGGCACAGCCTGACTAGTCACTAGGCTAGCTGACTCTTCACTGCTCATGCTGATCTTTGCACCATTGCAGTTGACATAGCTAACCTATATCTTTACAAGACGAATATTTTGTTTTCGTTTTTTTAACAAAGTTTTACCCAAACTTGTTGCTTTTTAAGCAAGACTGTTATGTAAAGCTTCTTATGTTCAGCAACACTCATCCCCTGTGCTCATAAAATCCTGCAAGTGCTCTGTCCAGCAGTGTGGTGTATCATGTTCCTGGTTTTATTGCTGCAGCTTTCATTCACAGTATTCTTTACATCCCCCTGCTTTTGCTCAGTTATTAATTCCCCACTAGATCCATGTGGGGCAGCTTGTCACTTCTGGGTATTTCTCACAGCCATGCATAGCCTTGTGTTTCAGTGTTTTTTCTTTTTCCCTCCCCTTCTCCGGTTTTCCTTGTTTACGGTTCCCATGTTTGTACCCAGGTTGGGCATATTCTGCATATTTAGACGTTTATCTCCGTGCATTTGTTATAGTTGTCCTTGGCTACCTCATGGTCAGGCGTTTTCTCTTAATCCTTCGCTTGTTTTTTGCTGTTTGTCTGATCTATTTGAGTAAAGCACCAAGTTACAATGATGCCCTAACTGCCCAGTGTGATTGTTATTGGCATTGAATTAAGCATTCTCACCTGTTCAATTTATTGAAAACAGTGATTTTTTTTTAAGCTCGAAAATAAGTTTCCTCCTCAGGTAGTTCTTGCCTGTGAATTCCTTAGTTTGTGCTGGTGTCTGGTGTCTCCTCTCAAAGGAGAAGAATAAAAATATACAGTTTCCAGAGCCTTTGCGTGACTCTTAGACCGTGACTCCCTGTAAAAGCAGCTGTCTCCCAAGCAGCCCCTTGTGGCCTTGAGTGGCTCTCCAGTTCCCTGTCTTTAGGCGGTGTCTACACTTCACGCTGCTGGCAGCAGCAAGTACTGTACACGTAGCTATGTGCCCTAGTGAAAACCAGGCTGTGTCCACGCTGCGGTGTGTAGCTATGCATGTCAATTAAAGGCGCTGGCAGCTAGCCTTCCCGCATTTCCAGAACCTTTCACTGTGGCATGAAAAGGCTCCGGCAGCAGGACACAACACTGCTAAAACTAACAGTGTAGCTGGGGGAGGCACTGCGTGGGTATGCAAAGAGCTGGGTAGGGTACATACCCCAGTGTTTGGACACTGCTGTTTATACCTGTGCTAGAGGGGCATGCAGTGTATATACTGGATGTGCTGCCATATGGAGTGTGCAGTGGAGACAGACCCTTAGTGTTCTTCTTCAGGGCTCCGCAGTAAACTACATGCAGGCTTCTGTCTGTTCAACCACAGCTTCTTAGGGGCTGGGCTTAACAACTCAAAATCCCCAAATAAAGTCTATGAAGTTCATCTCAACTGACTGCTTTTAGTAGGCCACTCCCAACCCTTCCTGAGGTATTTTTTTCTTTTCCCCTGTAGCCTGCACCAGGAGCCTCTTGCTCACTGCTGCTCTTACACTGTATGCCGCTGTTTCTTGTTCCCCTCTCTTGATAGAGACCAGCTGTGGGAGGGATAGCTCAGTGGTTTGAGCATTGGCCTGCTAAACCCAGGGTTGTGAGTTCAATCCTTGAGGGGGCCATTTGGGGAACCTGGGGTAAAAATCTGGGGATTGGTCCTGCTTTGAGCAGGGGGTTGGATTAGATACCTCCTGAGGTCCCTTCCAACCCTGATATTTTATGTGCCACTGTAAGTTGGGAAATGAGGCACAGGTGGGCTGAACCAACTCCCTCCTAAGGCATATCTACATTACCCTTCCCCCTCCCCCCCCCTCCAAAAAGAAAACATGGCACCAAGTCTCAGAGCCCCCAGCAACTGACATGGGCTCATACTACAGGGCTAAAAAGAGCAGTGTAGAAGTGCCCACTCAGGCTGGAGCCCCCACTTTTGGGTTTCAGAGCTCGGGCATCAGCGCAACTGGGAATGTCCATGCGACTAGCTATTTTTAGCTCCCAGACCGCGGCAGCTGACCCAGGTTCTGAGACTTGCTGCCATGGCTTTTTGTATGCAATGTAGATGTACCCTCACTGTCCACCCTGTGACTCTGAGTTAAGAGCCACACCAGGTTAGACCTCCCACACTTAGGGAATGGCTTCTTCCCTCATTGCCATAAAACCCCTCTTGTGCTGGTGAAGTGGCTGCTCTTGCTACCTTGGGAGCAGCAGCGCAGAATTTGCTGTGAAGTCCACTGACCATCTTTGTGGATTGGTTCTCTGCAGTAAGTAAGCGTTCGGCAGGTATGGTCACGCTAGCAAAACCTCAGCTAAGGCTGCCTGCTATAGCTGCAGCTGGGTTTAAGCATAGACTGTAGTCGGGTGTCCCTTATCACCAGCTTGCAGGACCTTTCCTGTGTGAACTGAGCTCACTTAGCCACACCTCTGGCTGCTCTGGGTGATGGGAGCATATTTGCATTATGAAATTATCAGCAAAAACACCCTTGTACCCTGTCAGCAACTCCTCATGTTTACACAATTGCAGGTAACCTGGTTCCAATCCCTGTGTAGATGTGACCTTTGAGTCCTAGACTTATTCGAGGCAGGGTAGCCCTTGGTGAAGCATGGACTTTGAAAAAACTTAATTCTGGACAGCTGTTTGTTTTACAGTAAATGGTTATTGTGAAACTTTGCCGCACCCATGTGCAGGGGAGCAAGAGTGAGGGATGAAATAGCCTGTCAGTGCTTTACCCTGCCCTGGGGAGGAGTCTCCTCCCTAAGGCACTTGCCCTTGGGAGGGTGTGACGCGTGCTGAGCTGACCAGGAAGGAGGAAAGGTTCTGTGCACAAACCTTACCCGGAAGAGGAACAGCTGCAGGGGCAGCTTGGCTTCTCTTTGAACTTCAGATAATCCAAGGGGAGACGTATTAAAATGAAGGGTCCTAGGACTTTTGAGGAGCAAACAGAGTGCATTGTGGAGGCACTTCTCTCTGACCTCCTAGGGGAAGACGAAGGTTTTGCTTACCGCAGTCTGGAGACAGACTCTTTTGCTGCGTCAAACGCAGGTAAAGTCACCTGGGACCAAATCTCTGGAGGGAGGCAGGAGGCTTTCTTGGCTGAAGGTTCTAGGTAAATGTCTTGTTGGGTGTTCCTGGAATGGATAGAGAGGTGGGCTGCAGTTTGGGCTGGCAGGTTTCAAGCGAAGCAGGGTTGGCATGGGTCAGTATTTCCATGAGAGTCTCCAGGTGACTGCAAGGAGCGGTGTTGCCCTTCCCTCTCAGTCCATGTTGAACCATTTCCCTGACGGGCTATGGAGAACTATGCTGTTGGAAAGGACTCTTTCCAATGAGATGCAGAATGGAGATCCTGACTGCTTGTCATTGAAAAACCCAGGCTGCATCACAAATGTGCAGATTACATATATTTGTAATAGCCTGTAGAGCACCTGGGATTTTTGGATTCAAGTTATAAATGCCAGTAACTTTTTCACTCGCCAAATCTCCATAAAAATAACTTGTCTTAATAGAGATGGGGAAAGTGTAACTGGTCCTGGTCCTTGTAACCAAAGACCTAATTATCATTAATGTATCGAGTACCGACACTACCAAATAAGGAAGGGTCTGGTCTCTGTCCCAGGGAGCATACAGTCTAGTTCAGACCCAGCCAAGAGACAATCAGGCCCAGAGAGTGGCTGAGAGTTGGTGCAAGTGGGAGGTGCTGCAAGCATCAAGCAGCATTTATTTCTCAAAGGTTTCATGGAAGCATGCTTGGAGGAGGGAGCTGAAGGAGGAAAGGGAAGTTTGGCCCAAAGGGAGTCTCCAATCTGCCTGTCCCATGCTGAGCTCCCATCAGGCTAATGGGTCACGTACAAGTCTATTTCTATTGACTGGAGTATTGTGAAAACAGCCTGGTGAATGGCTGCAGCTCAAATTAGGTTTTCCTGAACCTGTGGAATCTAGTGTGGGGTTTAAACCAGAGTTCGAGAGAGGGTTGGGGACTGCTAAATATTAAAATACCCAAATACTTGGAGTAATAAGAGCAACTTAGTAATGTAATAAGAAAGGGCAACTAAGACAGACCCAGCCTGGGCGGAGCAGGTAGCAACTGCGCTAGATAAAGTTGCTCAACACTTCCACTCTTCAGTGGCTTACAACTTTGCCAAAGTGTAACAATTTGGATTGAAATTTTCAGTGCTGGGCATTTGCCTCAGGCTGAACTCTGTTTTGGAACATGTCAAGAAAAGCCTTTGAAAAATTGCAGTTTGCATGTTTGTTAGAAACTAAATGGTTTGATGGGTGAATTTGCTGAAGATTCTGCCTGTACTGAGCATATTCCAGCCTGGAAATGCAGGGGGTAAGCAGGACTTTTTCTGCAAATGCTGCCCCCAGCTGATGAGGGCTGATGGGGTACTGGGCACCAAATCAGAGAATCTCTCATTTGTTCTCATTGCTCCGCCTGCTGGCTGCCAGGAAGCAGGGAGGAGGAGGAAATAATAAGTTGGGCACTGGGGACGTTGGTAGGAGGATGAGACTAGGGTCTGGAAAGGGTAGTGAACTGGAACCTGAACCCACGTGAGGTGGAGGGATTGAGACACAGACTGGAGGGGGCAGAGAGGGTCAGGCTTGTGGGAGGCCGGGGCAAGGGCAGAAGGGTCTCACCATTAGACACACTGCCTCCGGCACCTAGATTTGAACCCAGGAGTTGTCTGTGTTCCTCTGCTGACAACAAATAGCTGTTTGTTGTCAGCCCCTTTGGCAAACTCTCTCACCTATTGCCTGAACCTCATACCCAGCCTAGTTCTATTACCAGTTACTCTCTTAACTCAAGTGGTAGAGGTCTGTGCTGTGGATCTAAATATCTGAACCCAACTGATGGCCCAAATCAGGCGTCCGTATGATTCCACATGATAAAAATTCTGGTTTTTGGTCTTTTGGATTTTGTTAATTAGGAACTATTAGGAAATACTCTGATAATATAATTAAAGATCGTCCCATAATGCATATGCACAAGGGGTCCAAATTAAGGTTGCATGGGGAATCTTCATCTGGCATTTCCTAACTTCTGTGTGCCTGACTTCACATTCTTTTAACACAATTTTTTTTCATGTAATATAAAATAATTAAAAAATAAGTTTAGATATGAAACGCATTCTCAACCTCAACCACTTGACCTGCAGGTTGTACCCCCTTTCCATGCTCTCTCTCTGCCGTCTTAGAACGTGAGCCCTCTGCAGGAGCAGAAGCTTCAAGTACCTTTGATTCGGTTATTATTGCCAGTCGTCTGCGGAGACTAGGAGACCAATATAACGAGGATCTGGAGCAGCCTGCCCAGCGCATCATTGCTGAGGTGGCTAAGGGAAAGGTAATGCACAAGCTCTCTGTTTAGGCCAGCGTCTACCCCTCTCCTGTAGTATGCTGTAGAGTCCCAGCACATCCTTTCTTAACTGAAGTGCTATTGTGTGAGAGGATGCTTTGTCTTGAGATGGGAGGGGCTGCTCTTGGACGATGAGGGGCGGGAGGGGAATGAAGAAGGGGAGCTGTCTGAACAGCCCCAGCCTGTGTTAGCTGACCCGACGTGAGCCTGGTCTGAGGTTGGAACTCATCCCAGCCCAGTTTCAATATGGATGCTCATGCACCTCTAACTCTAAACTCTTTGCAGTCCTAGTTAAATTGGAAACTGTCCCTCTTTCTCCCCCAGCACTGTTGTGTGAACTACAGTAGCACTGTAGAAACACACAGTACATATAGTCTCTGCCCTGAAGATCTTACAGTCGGACTTAGATGTACCAAGCAGTGCACTGGCCAAGGGGGTCACCTGCCTCAATCACAGAGCAGAGCAAGCCAGGCCTGGGTAACCCTGTGGGGTTTGAACCAAGACTTATTTTGATGGTGGTATTTTATAAAGCCTCCTCTTGGTGTTTCCAGGTGGAAGAATTTGGAGTCATGGTGGATTCTCTCAGCAAGAGTTGGAGCAGCCTGAATCCTGAGCTGGGCTACGAGAGAGCTTTTCTGGCAGTGTCTGTGAAATTGTTAGCATACCTTTCCCGGAAAGTTCCAGCTGTGGCCCGTCGAATCCAGCTTGTGGAGCTGATTAATGGGAACCGTGAAGTGAGAGGATACATCGAGACCCGTGGTGGCTGGGTGAGTGCTCAAGAATCACTGAAATTCTTCTGTTGGCACTTGTGGCTCTGTTCCGTTGCTACTCTGCGCTGGCTACAGTGTGACCCAGTGTTCTGAGCGCACCATTCATTGGCACATCCAAGGAGATGTCCTAACCCCGTCAGCCTAGCTGCCCAGCCCTGCAACATGCCATCCTGGGGCATGCCCTGGCATTGCTGGCCACTGACCCCAAAAACACCAGATTGTTCCCCCTTATAGTCCTACGTTTCAGGTGGTGTTGTCTCTGTATCTGAAGCACTGCTGTGTTAAACGTCTTGGTGAAATCCTGCCTTCACTGAAATCAATGGTATACTTCCTATTGACTTCAAAAGGATTTCACCACTGTCTCAGCACCCTGAGAGTCTAACATTTCTGCCTTAGATAAGTTCATAAGGAATAAAAGTCAATCATATGTTGCATTTTCTAGCTCCTATGGGCTTTACAGACACTCTCTCTCACCCCCTTGTGGGGATAGGGCTCCCCATTTTACTGCTGAAGAAACTGACGCCTGGAAAGATGAAGTGACTTGACCCAGGCCAGAGGGAAGGTTGGCATGCAAGCTGGGAGTAGAATTGGAGAACTGGTTTCCCCATCCTGCACTTGGGCCACCTCTCTTACTGCTAGTTCCTTTAACCATGGTTTTTAATTCTTCTTTCAATTGTTTTAGGAGAACTTTGAAAACTGATGGAAAAGGCTACACTGCCTCCCAGGAAGTGAAATGGCAGCTTTCAATGACTTAAACTATTAAACTGTTTTCTGGAAATTGTTTTCCCAGCCATCAGTCTTTCTACTTCCCTCTGCCCCGAAGATCGATCCAGTCACTAATTGGGACACCTCTACACGTAGCTATTCTTCCGCACCAGATGTGGCTCTCTTGTTCTTGCACTTATTAATTTATTTACAAATAATTTGTAGGGGATTGATTTTGTTTCCCTCCAACATAGGCTGTAAATGCAACTTTTAAGTGTGAGGACTGACACTGACACTTTTGTTCTGCCAGCTATTGTCCTACCCTGTAACCCCGAAGGGAGAGGGAGCCAGAGATGGCTGCCTAGTATCATGTTGGGAAACAGAACAGCCAAGGAATTGAGTCCGAGGAAGCCAAAAAGGAGGCATTGTGAACAAGAATGCTCTTTATGGCAGAGCCCACAGATGTGAGAACTGGTAGCACTGAACACTCTTGGCCATCCTATTTCTCTAGCACTCTAAGAGTTAACAAACTTCTACAGTTAGGGGAATTGTCTTCTGTAGCTGGCCATGCTCATTGAAAGCCCGTTCAAACCTCCTCCTGCTACCTCTGAGTTGGTATTAACAGAGGCACTCACATACAGTCCCTCAGGAGCTATTGGTGTATATGCTCTGCAGTAAAATCAGCTACACCAAATCTGTGCCTTAGCCTGTGCCACATTACACTTGGGTTTGCTGGAGTGACTCCATAAGGATTCAAGGTTTTACATGATCCTGCAGTTTGCAGAGAGCTCTTTGGGATGCTGCTGTTGAATCAGTTCATTATATGAGTAGCTCAGTGAAACAAGGCTTACATACCATATAGGACTCTGTGGGAGAGCCAGCTCAACCTGGAATATCCCACCCCAGATCATCACTGGGGTGGTCATAGAGAGATGGTTCCACCCCACCAGCGGTCCCCTCAGAAGCCAGCTGCTGCTACTCAAAGGATCTGTAGGGAGTTGTTTGGAATTCCTCTGTTAACCCACTTCCAGACTCAGTTCTGACACCTATATGAAATCAGTGGGTCAGTGATGTCTGGGCTGAGAGGCAGATGAGCACAGTGGCCCAACTTAATGTATTTTTAATAAAATGAGCAAATGAATCTGTATCTATGCAAACTATATGAATTTAATTGCATCCTTTCCCTCCCATCTTGTCACTTATCTCATACTGTAAGTTGTTCAGTGCAGTGACCACATCTCCTATTGTGTGCTTGTACAGTACCCAACACAAAAGGCTCCAATCTTCTTTTGGGGTCTCTAGGCAATAGAGTAATTATTAAATACTTAATTCCAACCTGGATCTGGGTCTTGTGGGCCCCTTGGAGTGGAAATCTGGCAGGGTATGAGCTGGCTTGAGGGAAAGTAGCTGTGCTGCTAGTTGATTTGATTAGGGGATTTGCCCTTACAGCCTCTCAAACGGAAGATGTCAATTTAAAAATCAGGTTGCAAACTAGTGTCTCTCTCTGTTACTAACGCACCCTAGATCACTGGAAGGGAAAGAATATCAAAATCCAGTTTGTCATTCTTATGCACTTAATTTGCGATCTGCATTTCTCTCTACTTGGACAATGGCATCAGTTTCACTGGCATACAGTTAGTTTCTAGGCCAGGGGCTTAATGTGGCCATGTTTGGGTTTCAAACTCTGCAGGTCAGTGTTTGTTTTAAAATGGTGGTTTTCCCTTAGAATTTTCACACATTTCTGTTGCTCTACAGTTACATGAAGGATTGCTTTTACAAAATTTAAATTTGACAGAAATGTCTCTTTTGGGGATAGAGAGGTTTGTTGCCACTCAGAAAACCAGGCAAGAGTTCTGCAGAAGTACTCTGAACTGGATTTGTGACCAAAATCCAATAATTCTGCCATTTTGCTTGTTTTTTGCGAGTCTGTAACTAACTCTGAAATCCCCCAAAGGCTTTGCTTTGCTGGCTGTCTGTCCAGGGACACTCAATCTGAGATTTTCACTACTGGTGCAGAATCTTTTGAGTGTCTAGGAAGTTTAGGGGGTTTTTCTCCTCTCATATCTGGTTCCCAGTTTGAAGTCTTCTCCTTTCTGCCACTGTAGACTCACTCTGGGTGTTTGGGTCTTGTCAGCTGGAGAAGTTTCACTAGGAAGTTGTGTAAGGTGGAGTAGTTTGGCATAGTGGATTTTTTTTTTTTTAAAGGCTAAGGGAGTTGGAGTCCCTTGACCCTGTCTCCTAGCAGTGATGTCTGGTGGAGCAGGACTAGGTACTCTGGCCTGGATCTGGGGAAGCCTGGTTGGGAAGGATGGGCCCCAAATATACCCCCGGGCATTATCTCTGTCTAGGAACCTTATGTAGGTTTCAGATTAATGTGATGAACGCACAAGCTAACTGAACCTGTTTTGTGTGCACCGCATCTGTCAAATGCATTTTTAGAACATAGAGTGCAGCTCACATGCAAAAGAGAGAGTTATAAATGTGACTGGAAACTGGATTTTGCATATTGTCTTTGTTGCTAGAACAGTCTGTGTATTCAGAGTTTATCAAGACAT
Source organism: Mauremys reevesii (assembly GCF_016161935.1). Lineage (NCBI taxonomy): Eukaryota > Metazoa > Chordata > Testudines > Geoemydidae > Mauremys > Mauremys reevesii. The sequence continues at coordinate 139,440,529 of NC_052626.1, read as the reverse complement.
TGCTTCCTGTATGCTGAATGGTGTACAGAGAAGTGTGGTCTCTTGGGTGACCCAGTGTGCTGGAGGTGTCCAGATGTTCTGCTGATAACAGGTCCAGATGACTGCACCTTCCTGTGCCAGGGAGGAGTCAATATCGCATTGCTGGTGATGGCCTGGAAATTAGACTTCACCAAAGACCATGCGAGTCTCTCTGACCTTCTCTTGGTGGGATGATGGAGGGGGGCACTTCAAAGATTCTGGAAATGAAGTCTTAAAAATAAAATATTTGTTTTAATCTAAAACCAAAGGATATTTTTATTGTAATGTGCTTTCTGATTGTGTTTGAACCCTGCACTCAAACCCACTCAGAGCAGCCCTGTATGAAACCCAGCAGGTGGTCAAGTAGTCTAGATGTTGCATAGCCACCTGCCCTTGTATACAGAAGATCAGCAGGATAAATATAGATGCATCATCCTGGCACATTAGGAGTTGAATCTTGTATATTGGAAAAATAATTTTCCTAGATTCCCCTGCAGGTTCCAGATTTGATTTTATGCTCATGATCCATGATTAATTTGGGCCTCTTAAATATTTCTTGAATGGGCATCTTTATTAGTGAATAAGGGTATGGTTGGGTCAAGCTACAAGCAGGCAGCTCACTCTTAAAGAAGCATGACATTCTCATTTATCAAGGATTTGGGACAAATTTATAATCCATGGGTACCTTTGATTTTGTTAATACAATTTTACTGGTAGTTTTTTTTTATAATTCAAAGTATCCATATTTTAATCAAATATCTCCAGGCTTATGGTATATAAAGGAAGAGGAAACAATTGGTAAGGTGTCATGATCATGACTTATCATAAGAGCAAAGTATCAGGTTCTTGCTAGCAAAGAGCTGTAACTCACTACAGTATTAGTCTTAGGACTCAACTTCTGTTGGTATTTGGTTTTGTTTTTTAAACCTCATGCCAAAACCACATGAGAAAACAGTTCCATTGATATGAACAGAAATGTAAAGCAATTAAAATTTTACACTTAAAACAAATTTTTTTCAGAGAATAAGTATACCATATGTTAAGACCTGGTGGGCCAAAGATTTACTGCTTGGGAGTAAGTATATCAGAGCGCACAGTACCGGCAATACCCAAAGCGGTGTTCTAGGGAGAACTGCTAGCTTCCAGCAGTGCAGAAGCAGGAAACTGCTTCTGTTTAGTAAATAAGCTTTTTTCCTTGATCATGGGTTAAAAAAGCTTCAGTAGAAATGGAAATTGTCTTTATAAATATTGTAAAATATTTACAGCAAATAAAATAAAAAAATCAAAACCTACCTAGTCTCAAGTCACATTTGAGCATATATTAGTAAAATGCACATTAATATTTTTATACCTAGCTTTTATATAGAATTATACATGCAAGCATCTTTTGCATGACCGTTTGGTAGAGAATTGTTATTGTTAATTGTGCTATTGAACTGAATGAAAATTGTCTTTACAGTTAAAAGAAACTCACCACTTTTCTATGTCCTGTTGCTCTGAATGATAATTAAAGTTGCTACTAGAATAAGCAGGAACAGCCAGCGCAGAATAGCCCATGGAACTGGGATCCAACTACTAAAGCCAAAGAGGACAATAAATCATTTTGAGTAGCCACTGTGGAAATACTGGATCTGCAGGTAAAAGATGCTTTTAACAAACATTTAATACAACAAGCACAAGTTCGACTGGGGGAGATTTTTTTCAAAAATGCCTACAGAATTTAGGAGCACAAGTCACGTTGTTACCATTTGTTTTTCAAATAGTGGTGCTGAATTCTGTTATCCCATTTGTTGCCCTTATTTCTAAATAGAAACATGGGGATTTCCATAGTGGATCAGAACAATGGTCCATCTAGTCAGGTATCCTGGCACCAGCCGAGGCAAGTGCCAGATGTCTTAGAGGAAAGTTCAGGAAATCCAGTGAGACAATTATTGACTATCCTGCCCACCTGGAAGTTTTTCTTTAACCCTGGGCAGTTCAGTGATCAGCCTGTGCCCTGAAGCATGATCCTCTTTATAATTTATTACAGTCCTTCCTTCTGTAACTGAAAGTTCTCAATGTCCATATAAGTGCTTGATCCTTTTTTAAGTCTTGTCCTCTGTGACACTTCGGCGCAGTGCTCTGACATTTGGATCAAGTTGATAATTCCATTCCCTATTAGATCTCTTCTGTACTGATTGTTCTTTCTATCATGTCTCTTTTTAATATTCCCAGTGTGCCAACTGGCATGGTACCTAGGCACAAATATTCCCACCACGTTAGCTACAGTTTTAAATGTCGTTAGACAGAAATTTCCACTAGGATTTCTGAGAGAAACCCTATCTAATCAGGAACATATAGTTGTGATGATTGGTACCTACTCTTCTGTGCCAGGGTGGCTAGAGGAGTTGGGGCAAGGTGTTGAATAGCCTGTGAAGGGTGTTGAAGGCATCTCAACTGTAAACACTGGGGTGGTTCTTACACAGTTGTATGATTCACCATCTGTAATAAAAATATACAATTGCTTGTATAGAAGCCAGTGTATATCCACTTGGCATTCGACATTTCATTCTCTCCCCTCCACTACAAGGGGGGCAAAGAAAATAAGGTACATTATGTTGAACAGTTCTCTATTTACGTAGGAAAATTAAACCTTCCTGTCTGTTACAGCTCAGGAGCACTCTCCTTTAACTCAAGGCGCGAAGATGTGGTATTTGTGGGAGCAAAATGTCTGACATTCTGTTCCCCATGCCGCAGATGTGCTGGTATTGTTTGCACGTGTACTAAGCGTCTAAGGACGAGTACAATAGGCGATATAAGAGTGGGGAGACAATACTGCTGTATTTGTAGCTTGAGTCCTTTCTGCTTTGGGGCGGGGGTCCATATTTAGTTAGCATAACTTAGTGTGAGAGGAGTTTAACGTATTTTACAGATTTTTTTTGCCTGTTGTTAATCATTCCATGAAGCTAACACTGAAATAAAAACATTACCTGTTAATTGTAACTGGTATGTGCAGTTCTCTTTTGCTGGGGTCAGCACCTCTGCTCTCAACACCTGGGTGGATTTGTTTGCTCTGCGAGTTGCAGCTTGGCAGTAATAGCTCTGACTCTCCAGGAGGTCTCCACAGCGAAGCACCAGGTCGCTGCTGTGCACTAGTACGATATTGGTCGGAAAGCTCTTTCTGTACCATGTGTAGTAAACATTAGAGCCAGTGGCTGAATGACATCTGACAGTCACTGATCTCCCTAGGCAGGATTCACTGGGATGGTTGGTGAGAGTAATAAGGGGTGTGGAGAGAGGCTCTGTAATGGAACCAAATAGTTGTCCTGGTGAGATGCAATACACAGAAGGGTGTGAAGCACTATTTGGATTACCCAATCAGACTTGGCTGTAGATATCCCTGTCTAGTTCTAGGCTCTTTCCAAGGATTAGTCTCAAGAGGCTGCATGGTTTCGCTGCTGAATTTAGAAAGAGTGGGGAAGGCAGAGGCATTTACATACTATTGATCCTTGATCAGTGAGTTCACAGTACAAAAGTCTCCATGTGCCCCATCTCTGGGCTTAAAGCGCTTTCCTCACCACACCAGACTGAGATTAATTTCTGGACAAATATATGCCTCTTTGGCATACATATTTATCTAAAACTGAATAAAATGAGGATTAGCGAGACAAGGCGAGTGAGGTAATATCTTTTATTGGACCAACAATTGCTTGTAAGAGACAAGCTTTCAGTCACACAGAGCTCCTCTTCAGGCCTGAAGAGCTCTGTGTGGTGTGAAAGCTTGTGTCTCACCAACAGAAGTTGGTCCAATAAAAGAGATTACCTCACCCACCTTGTCTCACTAGTATCCTGGGACTAACACTGCTATAGCCACACTGCGTAAAATGAGGATTGTGATACGGTTAAGGTTGAAATGATCACTAGATATGGGAAAGAATTTATCCTCAAGCCCTATTACTGGATATCCTTCTGGATCAGGAATCATCTGTTAGGATAAGGTGAAGCTGCTACTACATCATGAATTCTGTGATTGAAGAGGATACCATGTATTTTTAAACCTCAGCCTTTCCTCTCATGACTAAGTGGTTAAGACCCTGGACTGGAACTCAGGACATCTGGGTTTAGTTCCTGGCTCCACCCTAGACTCCATGGGACCTGGGGCAAGTCAGGTAGGTCTTTTCTATACGTATGGCAAAGCACACTACAGGGGTTTGAATTCTAAAGGGCACTAACTGGCCCAAGTAGACCCTGCGGGTGCACACTAAAAGTTCTCTAGTGTGTATTCATGTAGTACTAGTACTACGTGAATGCACACTAAGGAGCATTACAATTCACACCTCTCTAGTGCACATTGCTGCACCATGTAGACCAGGGGTCAGCAACCTTTCAGAAGTAGTGTGCCAAGCCTTCATTTATTCACTCTAATTTAAGGTTTCGCATGCCAATAATACATTTAAATGTTTTTAGAAGGTCTCTTTCTATAAGTCTATAATATATAACTAAACTATTGTTGTATGTAAAGTAAATAAGGTTTTAAAAATGTTTTAAACTGGTGGCCAGAACCCAGGCAGTGAGTGTGCCACGGAAAATCAGCTTGCGTGCCGCAGGTTGCCTACCCCTGATGTAGACAAGCCTGTGCTCTGTCTGTGTTTTGGTTCTCTCACTGACAGAGGGGGGCAGGATAACAGTACTCCCTTTCACTCTGTATTGTCTATTTAGATTGTAAGTTCTTCAGGGCACAGGGATTGTCTTTTCCTGTGTATTTGTACAGTGCATAGCACAAAGGGGCTCTAATCTCAGTTGGATATCCTAGATACCACTGGAATACGAACAATAATAATGTTTCTGTATAACTGCAGAGTACCTCTTGCTATTGAGGTGCTGAGCCACACAGAGCAGCTCTGTTCTTGTTTCGATGTCATTCCAGCTGTGCTTTCATTAGTATTTTCACTTTTCTGGGTTTGCAACTGCAGTATTGTTCATTCCCATTAAACATCAAACATCAAGTAACTAAATCACTACAGGTATCCTATTTTTTTTCAGTCATGTTATAAAACTAATGAATCTCATGAGACCTTACAATGTTTAAAGACTCTTTACCTTCAGTTACAGTGAGTTTCACTGCAGTCATTATATCTGCATATGGCCTTTCTATTCCACACCAATACATGCCTGAATCTTCTTCTACCAGCTGGTGCATCGTGACCAAAAAGTATCCTCTTCTGTTATCCAAGAGCAACAATCTTCCTTTATATTCACTCTTAACAAAATTCTCTGTGTCGCCTAAAACATCACAAGATGACCTAGATCCTCCATGGCACCAGTACTTTCTGTTAAACATGTACTTCCTTCTGTCGTAGGAGCAGGTTATTGTAGTGCTCATTCCCTCCATAGCTGTCTTTTCCGGATCTGACGAGAGGAATGGTACACACCAAACTGCAAGAGAAGCTGTTTGTTTGCCTCACAACGTCTCCACACAGTTTCAGAAAGTGAGCTTGTTCCATTTCAGTCATGTGCTCGCACTCTCATTCACTCTCTTGCTTCCAGTTATACTTTACAAAACTTTGGGTCAGACTTTGTCCTCACTCATACCTGTGCACCTCCCTTTGATGTCAGTGGACCTAAATTCCATTGTGGAATGCCCATTGTGGAAAAGACCGATGGTATGAGGTAAATTTTCAGATTTCTAAAGCAGGGCTATAATTCTCTGTTCATCCTATAGGATTTAACAGAGAATTAAATCTCTGTATACAAATCTATAACGTCTTTTTTTGTTTAAAATATGTAGCAAAATGCTCTCATTCTGTAGGACTCTTCCATAAAAGAGGGGGCCTCCAATAGAATATTTACAGCTGTGGGAGCAGCTAGCATTTGAATGCTGCTCTTAAGAGTAAACACGTTATATGAAGTGCAGACACACACCTCTCCCTGTGGTTTGGTTTTAGTAACAAAGTAAATAACCCAGATTTCTGCTCAGCCATGGCTGCTGTTAGAGATTATACCAAAGAGTCAGACTTGCCTCCTGTATGTCTGAGGTGGAGTTGAGAAATCACAGCAGCAATAACGAATCAGCAGTAATTGGCAGCTTTAGGCAAGTATCTAACTCCACCTAACAGGCTGGCTCAATAGAAGAATGCTACTTCTCCTCCTCCCCTTTGCCCCCCCACCAAATGTGTGCTGCCTAATTCACCTGTGCACTGAATGAGGCAGGGGACTTGTGGGAGAAATAATACGTATGGATGGGGAGAGTCAATGTTGCACAGGCAACCCTACCCTTGGCATTTCGCTCGTGCTTTTCTTTGGACCTTGGACATAGTTTTTGATGTAGCTTTTTTGTATTTAATTTAAAATATATTTTGTAAGGTAACTTACTTTGTTCTTGTGAATAAAGATGCCAGAGTGCTAAGATGACAAGTTCTCACTTTGACACTTGTTCACATAGGAAATGGTCAAATTACAGGAAATTGACGGTGTTACTCTTTGTCTTTTGCTGTGTGTTAGTCATAAGAACTTAACAGCCAGACTAGGTCAGACCAAAGGTCCAACTAGCCCAGTATCCTGTTTTCCAACAGTGGCCAATGTCAGGTTCCCCCAGAGGGAATGAACTGAACAGATTATCATCAAGTGATCCATCTCCTGTTGCCCACTCCCAGCTTCTGGCAAACAGAGCCTAGGGCCACCATCCCTGCCCATCCTGGCTAATAGCCATTGATGGATCTATCCTACATGAACTTACCTAGCTCTTTCTTGAACCCTGTTATAGCCTTGGCCTTCACAACATCCTCTGGCACAGTTCCACAGATTGACCGTGCGCTGTGTGAAGAAATACTTCCTTTTGTTTGTTTTAAACCTGCTGCCTATTAATTTCATTTGGTGACCCCCTAGTTCCTGTGTTATGAGGAGGAGTCAATAATACTTCCTTATTTATTTACCTTCTCCACAGAGTCTGTAATATCAGTCTCTTCTCTGTAACAGAAATGTCAGATAGTGAATTCTTAGTCTGGACCTTGCAAAGACCCATTTCTGCAGAGAGGTCTGTGCAATCTAGACTATGCTTTTAGGTTTTGTGTATTTTGCAGCTCTGAAAATTTTTTTCTATGTTTTAAATGTGGTGTCCCTTTTTTTCAGTTAAGTATCCACAGTTCCCTTGACTTCTATTGAAGCTGCGAGTGCTCAGCCTGAATATGACAATATGAAAGATCATACATAAAGCACACTGTTGTTTATCAGTTAAGGTAGCTGCACGTGTAACATACCTAACACACCCACCTCAAAAACAAATTAAAAGTGGTCATATAATGTTATATACGCAGAGATGTGTACATCAGCTCTAACACAACCAGCATGCACCACAACACATTGGGACCATGCGGGCATCCCCTGCAACAATTTCTCATCACTGCAAACAGAACAGACCCTCCCACCCATACTGTCGGCCTGGGGAATGACACTTGCTTATGGTTGAGTTAGGGATGTTGGTAGGTCGGGGAAGAGTTATCATCTATGATGTATGGTGGGTGTGCTGGCAGTCAGAGGGGTGTGGCTTGGGGGTAGGAGACGGTATGGACTATTAAATTACTATCACTTTCTGGCTTTTGAGGTTGTCTGCGAAGCTGCCTTACATAATCCACAATGTTCTGTTAATATATTAATTCCCAGGTATTTCTAGATATAGAAAGCATCTCTTCCATGGCTGTGGTTTATTTCACAAACAGCAGGGTCTTCATGAAAGTACTCAGATGGCACACAAACTGTCAACTTTGTGAATTTCTTCTTACTGCTGAAATTTGGTAAATGTTGACTGAGGGACTCTGTTTCTCACCAAATTTCTTCATCAGATGTTTTGGGGAGCCAGGGGCTGGGAGAAGAGCAAGGGGCATGGCTAGAGAACAGGTCAGCACACTCTCAGAGCTAACAGTTGTACATTTCAGCCATCTAGGAATATTCATGAAGATCCTGTTCTTAAAGTAGCAGTTGCTTTGTTGAGGCTCCACAACAAAGCACAACATGTTATCTGTTACATAAATGTTGAGGTTCCCCTTTCAAATCCATCTCACCAGTTAATAGCCCTCATAATCACCATACACTGCCCTCCACCCATCTCAGGAATAAATCCATGGTTTCACATATGTGGATCTGCAAGTACCTCACTGGGAGAGTTTTACATGCTAATTTACATACAAGTTTTAAGTGATGAATAGAGGAAAAGAATTACTCCTAATCCTAAACATTTCTTTGACTAAAACTACAGCCATGTACTATTCAAGATTCACCTTTCTGCCAAGGTTTGTGTAGATTCACAATGCTATTAAAATGCACATTGACAAAAATGAGACTGTCATAGACAAATTTCAGAAACATGCTATTAAAAATATATGAAAAGCAACCAAACATGAACTACAAAGAAAATTCAAAGGGCCTAAAACTTAACCTATGTGAAATTTCACATCATATTGCAAACCTATAAAGCAAGAAATGAATGTATATGCCCCATTTCAAGCCATTTACCCGCACTCGAGTAAAAAGTGACTGGCACCAGGGAAATTTACCTCAATTTGAAACAGTCTCTTTTTTGCACTGGTGTGCCATGTGTTTGCACTAATGAAGCTACCTCAGTGCAAAACAACCCAGAGCAGAAAAGTCTTGAGTCTGCCCAGGTGTTTGTATGAGATGTGTGATGATTCAACGTTGAACTAAACATATGCACACACCTGTGAGCCATGGTTCTCAAAACACATTTTAGAAATTAGCTATGTTGAAGTATTTTTCTTACCTGTACATAAAGAAACCCAAAGTACAAAGCAGGTTCTCATCTTGAGTTGAGATCAGTTGCAAATTAGTCTGTACAGGAAATGTCCAGCTCTTAACTGCAACTTTTTGTGAGTTCGTTGTTCTTGTTGCCGCCCATTTACAAGAGACTGCTGCATTACCAGTAAGTCATGCCTTCTGATGTGGCTTTGAGAAAGCCTAACTCCAGAAAATTAGATGACCCTCTTCTGGAACAATTCCACCACTTCACAGAATTTGGATCAGTTAAACCACTGTTAGCCTTGTTAGATCACATCCAATCCATCCCTAAAGGCCAATGCAGGGTTGTTCCTACAGTATCTTGTATTATGTCCAAATTTACATGTCTCATGTAAGGAGGCGGTCCATTACTTCCCTTGGGCTAATCTTCCACAATTTTATAGACCTCATTGCTAGGAAGCTTTTCCTGGTCCTCATAGTAAATTTTCTGTTACAAAGATAACATCAAATGTCTTTCAAAGATGCTGCTTCTCAACCTGGTATTACTGTGTACTGAAGTAGCCCAGACACTGCTATCTACAGGGTGCAGAACCCAGCATTGCCCCTTCTCTAGACTACTCTCATTCTTTTGTTAAAAGGCCACCTTGCTATTACAGCTGCTATTTTTGCTGTGCCTTTGTTTTCACTGAAATATCCAATCTGATTGTCAGTGTGCCTTCCACTGGAGAGAGCAGAATCTAAGGGCTCTGTGAGCTGATTTTGGCAGGTATTTTTCACCAAGAATGCTGGATTCTTGGATTGGTGAAATATGATAGGGTTTGAAGTAATGTTTCCAGTATTTTTAATCCAATTCTGGGTTGACCTCGGTGGCCTCACTCTATCTGACCTCTCGGCCACTTGATCCCACTCTGCAGTATCTGAATCCAGGCTTACTTACAGAAGGGATAAAACAGTAATCTATCTCCATGGCCCACCAAAACACAGCCTTCCTTCTTTTGAGTGTTTTTAAAAAAAATGACGTTATGGACAAAAAATGTAGCTAAGACATGCCAATGACAAATGACTGCTGGGTTTTACTCATGTATCTGGGGAGTCATTCACTTGACCCACTGACTTCTTTCATCTTGTTTAAACAATTTTTTTTCAAAGGCTTGGAGCTTTGCTTATACAGCTTTATCTGAAGCAATATTAAAACACTTTGTTGGAATAAACAGTCCTGGACTAATACTTTGTGTCCAAGATTCCATCCTGAGCATTTACTTATGGCTGAGTTATCAACCTCTATGTAGTCACTTATAGTGCTCTCAACCACAAATACCTCACTAAACCAACTGCTGCAAAGCTCTTTAATTACCAACAGAATTAAGGAAAGATGACACATACTAAATAATCTCCGATGAGCTCCTTAGAAATTCAGGATCCTTCACATTAAACCTACTCTGGGCGGGAGTTGGGAGGCTTAATTCATGTCTGTAACGTGCTCTGAGAGCCTCAACTGAAAGCTGCTAGAGAAGGGTAAAACATTATCATATTAAAATGCCTCAGATTTGCTCTTTGGAAATATGAATAACTGCATATAGCTACTCTGAACTCCAGCAGCTCTGTAAAGGGTGCAGCAGAGTTCTACACAGTGATGAGAGCCATATAAATGTTCATTTGGTTTGTTTGTTTGCTCTGGCATTTGAACTAGAGCTGGGGCCTGAGGAGCTCTTGAGCATTGCTGAACACTGGATGTTGGAAATGCAGACTGAGTGTGTGATTTGGGCCTCTCTCTCTAATCAAGGGTGTCATGCTGCCAAATGTTTTCTTGTGCCAAAGAGCCCCAATCACCCCCAGAAGCCAGCTTTGAAGAAACTGGCTCTGCTTCTCCATGTTCTAATTAGATCAGTTGCACATGTGTGATACAGCATTTATTGGGCCCAAAATTTACACGTCCCAGCCAAGAAACTGCTGGGGGCAGCATTCTCCTACTGCAAAGAGGAACGGGAGTTACTGGCTTTCGAACTTTGTAAGTAGTTTGCTACAAATACAGGAGGAGAGATGTTAGGCTTCTGTTTTCGGCCAGACTATCCCTAATGGAATGGTGGACTAAAGATCCATTTTCTGGGATGGAAGCTCTGAGGACAGTCACTTAAACAGCCTACATTCCAGGACCCGCACAGTCTCATAGTGAGTAGCCTCTGTGGACATTTGTGTAACTTTCACATTCTAATGTAAATCCTTGATCCTGAGGTGGCTTTCCAGAGTTCATCCCAGGCCATTTGAAAATGCAGTGCCCTCTGAGCATTTCAGGATTTGCTGGAGGAGTCTGGACCTGAGGTGTGACTATTGTGTTTCAGAACCTACACTCCTGGAGAGAGGGTTGTCAAGTCTTCCACTCAGATGGCTCTTTATCAGCATAGGGAGATTTCCGGTGAGACTGAGAACTACAGATAATGCTGGTGAACGTGGCCAATACTGCCCTGGTTTGCACAGCTGATGCAATTTCCCTTTTTTCCATCTGCATTTTATGGATGTTTGATCATAGAGTGGAGTTGACTTCAGAGAGGGATATGATGAAGTCTGATATTGAAGAAAACTGCATAGTTAATCTTAGACCACCCAGCTTCCTCTTTCCATAAAGAAATGAGCGCAGTAGTTCACACTCTGAAAAGGCGGCACTAGGGCCCTGAGTTAAGAATCTTGTTTTTTTTGTTTTTGACCACACGGGCTGTTACGCACTAATTTCCTTTAAGACTTGCAATGAAGTCAGTAAACCACAGCCTTCACAAGGCGCTCTCCATGCTGGTGCTTTCCGTTATGACATTCACTTGACATGTCCATCCTCTGCTTGGCCGGAGCAGTCTCTCCCTGTCACGCAACATGGACCAAAGAGAGATTCTGCTGCAAAACCTGGACAGGGCCCAAAGCAGGAAACTGAACAGAGAGGAGTTTGCAAACGAGTTTTTGGTAAGTCACCTACAGGCACATTTCTGAGTCGAACCTAATTTTATGGGAAAACTCTCAATTGTTGAAGCAAATTCTGAACTGGGATGTAATGATCACATGTAACACTTTGTTTTTCTACTAATTCTAGAACAAAAATGGATCTAGGAACAGTGTTAAAGAGAAAAGAGCAGTTTAATAGTTTCCATTCTAAGTGAAGCTGTGTTTAACAATTACCTGATTCGATGCTTCCTGTTTCCTAATTTGCAAACGCACTTGTAGGAATGTAGTTTAATTTTTGCCGCAGGGGGATTAGCTGCTTCATTCCTAATACCACCAGTGGGACCATGTCTCTAAATATTTGAAAAAGCCTTTTCCCTTCAGCCATCTATCTCAGAGAAAAGTGTGAACTGAAGTGGGTCAGAACTGAAATACCCACTGGGTACCTCAGATGACCACTCAATATGGTTCACAGCAGTAGCCCATCTTGCCATGTCAAAGAAAATCTAGACTAGGGATCTGATTGCAGAGAAATTCCCTGACAAATTCCTGCAGGGACTGGTCCAGTCACTATTTCATATTGGCATTTGGGACCATGGTTAGAGCAGGAAAGAGGGGGAAAAAGTCATAAACTGGAGGTGTTAAACAAGGATGTCCAGTCTCTGCATCACTAAGGTCCATACTGGCAACTTCTGAGGTCTCGGGCTGTACCAGTTTGCATGGAAACACGCATTTTATGCATATGCTGTAAGATTTGTTAATCTTTTATTGGATCAACTTCTGTTGGTAACCAAAACAAGCTTTCGAGCTTCACGGAATTCTCCTTCAGCTCCGTAGAGCTCAAAAGCTTGTATCTTTCACCAACAGAAGTTAATTCAATAAAAGGTATTGCCTAACTCACCTTGTCTTTTGTGTCCTGGAACCAACATGGCTAGAATAACATGGCAAGTAATATTAGTGGCATTTATCTCTCTCCCCCTTGAATAGAAGTTTCCTGTTGCTTCAGGTCATCAGCAGCAAAAGCTGCTATAGACCATCTTTGCCCTAATCTACATTTTAGGACCCTCTGGGATACATTTGGCCAGGGGGCTGGGCTCAAGGCTTCCTTGCAGAGTTACATAAGAACGGCCATATTGGGTCAGGTCAATGGTCCATCTAGCCCAGGATCCTGTCTTCTTACAGTGGCCAAAGCTTCAGAAGGAATTAACAGAACAGGTAATCATCAAGTGAACCATCCCATTGTCCACTCCCAGCTTTTGGCAAACAGAGGCTAGGGACACTTCAGAGCATGGTTTTGCATCCCCGCCCATCCTAGCTAATAGCCATTGATGGATCTATCCTCCATGAACATATCTAGCTCTTCTTTGAACCCTGTTATAGTCTTGGCCTTCACAACATCCTGTGGCAAAGAGTTCCACAGGTTGACTGTGCATTTTGTGAAGAAATACTTCTTTTTGTTTGTTTTAAACCTGCTGCCTATTAATTTCATTTGGTGACCTCTAGTTCTTGTGTTATGAGAAGAAGTAAATAACACTTCCTTATTTACTTTCTCCACACCAATCATAATTTAATAGTTCTGTTTAATGCGCCTATTTTCAAGGCCCCAGTCTTCATCAGCTGGGCGTGGGCTCATTGGTGTGGAGGGATTGTCACATAAATCCAGAATCTCGTGTTTAACAATGACCCAGTCCTAGGAATTTGCAGGAATTGTATTCGGGGATTTTCCTAGTTAGTTGCTTTTGGACATACCAGCTGGAGATTGGCCTCCATAGTAGGCTCCATACTAACCCCACTGTTTGGGTTAGTCCCAGGTGCTCTAGGAAAAAGAGTCCCCACTTTTATTGCTCAGCAAGACTTAGAAACCTCAGAAGGATGGTGATGCTGTTGTAGCCACAAGCCTTCAGCATCCCAGAGGTACTTGTATAACTAGTGACCTGAGTCCCCTTCCATCCTCCCAGGGGAAGGGAAGGAGATTGTGCATGGCCAAGGCTGCTGGTGAGAATCCAGTCTGCTCAGGTGGCCCGCACATGAGCCAGCCCCCACTATGTCTTCTTAGAGAGGAGTCACTTCAAAGACTTAGGAAAATGTCAGTTGCTCACTCACTGATGATCTCCGGTTCTCAGGTACCTCTGTCAGAGAGCAGTGATTAATCTGAGTGCTGAGTACCTTGCAGTAACAGTCCAGTTGTTCCATGGAAAAAAGCAATGTCACCGGTGGCTGATTTTCCCCACCCAGTCTCTAACGCTTGTGCTTTACTGTGTGAGGGAGGCTGAGATGTCGGGGGTGTCAGGCCAGGATGAACGTGCTGGTCTCTGGGGAAAGTGGGTGTGTAGCTTGTGCACTGCCTGCAATCTGCCAAAAATAGTAGGTAGGAAAGTGTTTTCTCTGGTGCTGGGAAAGGCCTTTCCCAAAGCCCAGGATGGTTCAGACAGCTGTTCTGTGTATTAAGATCCTTAGAAGAAAACTGATAAGGGCCAAATTTTCAAATCTGCTTGCCATGCATGAGCCACAAAAATAAGCCTGTGTCCATTATCCCTCCAAACACCCACTGTGTACAAACAGGTCCTTGCACATGCAAATTGTGTAATTGCTGGTGCCAATGGCAGTACCTGATTTGTGCCCAGATGTTCCATTTGGGCAGCCTCATGTTGAGAAGCTTAACCCTTGCTATTTGCATTTGCAATGTCACAGATATCAGTCTACCAAGTTGCCACATGTCAAGCTCTGTGGTGATAGAAGATGCAGACTAGAAACTAACCTGGCTTGGAGTTGTGGCTTACAGTATTGGTCCCTCAATGCCAAGTGGCTCTAGTCTCCTTCATTAAAAACATGATCTGGAAGTGGGGGATAGCACTAAAGGGGGTGCAACCCACAAAGTCCAGCCTTGGGTGCAATCTGCAGCAGGTTTGAGGGAGTTGCAGATCTGGAATCCAGGGAGAACATCCTGCTGTTCCCTTGCACTTGGACTTCCCCCTATGTTCCTGTTAATGTGGGGCTGATACATAAGAGTCCTGTGACTTCTTCAGCTCTGTTTTTGACTCATTCTACCCAAATAAATGACAATGCTCCTGTCTCCCTCTGATTGTAAAACAACATGACAAGTGACAGCTGTTTCCTTAACTCATCAGATGTTTTAAAGTTACTGTTGACTCTAAAGTTAATTTAGTCTAAAAACTTCTGAATTTCCGTGAACAGAATTATTCTCTTGTCAAGGCCTGTCTGCAGCCTCCACACAGCATGTCCTTTTAATCTGTTTTGTGAGAGATGCTGGATGGTTTAGGAAATAGGCTACAGGTCTCTAGGTTACTGAGACCCCTCTTGGTAGTAATGTTATCATTTGAAATGTAACACACAGCAGCATGGTGCTGCACTTTGAGTTGAGGGGCGTTGTTCTGTTACCTTCAAGAGGCTTTGGATCAGGCTCATAGTGAGTAAAGACACAGCCAAGATTCTCAAAAGTGGCCGGTAATGTTGGGTGCACAATTTAAGATGCCTTCACAGAGTACTGATCGTCAGAGGACAAGTGCTCTGCACTTTCTGGAAATCAAGCCTCTATGAAATGTCAACTAGGGCACCCACAGACTGAATCTGACAAAGCCAGATGGGTGTTTGTGGTGAAGCAATACATAATAAGGTGATGGGGCTATGGGGGCCCCCCGTACTGTGTGTAGATCCAGGGGTCTGGTGTTTTACTTACACTAGGGTTATGTGGATGAATTTATGAGGGACTGTAGGGAAAGGTGAGTTTTGAGGGAAGTGGAAAGTGGTATTTGCTGGCTGCTGTAAGTGTATGTGGCTAGTTGCTGTGGAGCTCCCTGAGGAAAGAATGAAGGGGGCAAACACTGTCATTCTGAATGCTGCCCTGAACTAAACTGTTAGGAGTGGGATTTGCTCCCTAAAGATCAGTCTGAAAAAATAACTGTAAATAAAATTAATTATAACTCCTTCCATAGTCCTCATTCCAAAACCCCACATTGTAGATTTCTTTGTCACAAGACACCCCAAATCCAACCAAAATAAAAGCCACAAGTGTGTATGAAAAAACTACAAAGTCACTCACAACTCCTCTCCAGGGAGTCCAGAACAGGCCAAAGGGAAACAGGAACATAACAAGTAAGACTGTAGTGTGGTCCTTGAAACCAGTCTCCTCCACACCAGCTCATTGCCTCCCTGTGTCTCGCTGCAGCTCTGTGCTAGCTTCCCCCAGCCATAAGTCAAAGCACAATGGCAATTCCTCACGGCATCACAGGGCCTGTATATCTCCACAAGCAGGTGGACCTGCTAAGAAGGAATCCTTCCCCCTTTTATGGCTGGAGAGCTCTTTGAAACCCAGGTCTTGTAGGTGTGTGGTTGACTGAAGCATGGTGAATGAAAACTTCTTGGGCAGAGTGTTTTCTTCTACCTTTGGACTCTACTGTGTTCAACTGTTAGGCTCCCAAATCCTTGGGATGGGGTGGATGGGCTCTGCTTGAGAGTCCTGTGCAACCAGTGGGCTTCACAGCTTGAGGAAAACAATTGAGCGTGAGTGTTGTTGACTCGTTGGCTTAGGAGATTGGTCATGAGATACAGAAGCTTTCACCTTCAAGTCTGATTTCAAATCCAACCCAGTTTAGTAGTGATGGAAAGCTCTTACCATCTGATGGCTGCTCAGTGCCGTGAAATGAGTTGGAGTTTAAGTCTGCTTCCTAGTGGGCATGTGTCTGTGTCACTGAAATGACCACCATGACTGGCCTCTTCCTTGTCAGTCTCAGCAGAAGTGCCACAGAGGCTGGTTGTTCCTCCACATCAGGCCTGAGGCAGGCTGGTGCCATGTTTGCACAGCATGGTGTCTGCACAGCATCTACCCTGACCCCTGCATGTAAGCAGGGAACTTCAGCCTCCTGGGACATTTGGCTGGGACTCTTGCTGCTGCTAACAGGCACATAGACAACCTTTTTTTTTTTAAATTTGGGGGATGGGGAAAGAGTTAATAATGAAATAGTAGCAGTTTGAAATATAGTTCTGAGTAATTATTTGTACCATGACTAATTCTGTCCACATTGATTAAAAGATAAACGGGGCTTATAGTAGAGCTGCCATACTGGGTCAGACCATGGTCCATCTTGCCAGTGTCCTGGCTCCAACAGTGGCCCTTACCAGAGTGTCAGAAGGAGTGTACAGAATAGGGCAGGTATGGAGTCATCCACCCCGTCTTCCGCTTCTGGCTTCTGGCAGTCAGAGGTTTAGGATCTCCCCAAGCATGGGGTTGTGTCCGACCATCTTGGCTAATACACATTGACGGACTTATCCTCCATGAACTTATCTAGTTCTTTTTCTTAACCCAATTCTACTTTTGGCCACCACAACTTCCCATGGCAATGAGTTTCACAGGTCACTTGTACATTGTGTGGAAAAGTACTTCCCTTTTTTTAAATTTAATTGTGTGATTCCTGGTTTTGTATTGTATGAAACAGTAAATAACACTTTCTCTAGTCTCTTATTCTATACCTTTCACAATGTTCCAAACGCAGTGTTTCCTTTTATTAATACAATCCCTAAATGTGTGCTAAATTCCTCCAAACTCGCAGTGGTGTGTGTGCAAGGACTACATTTACTTCGAAAATGTAACAGAATTGTAAGCTGATACTAGCTCTGACCTTGACCTTCTCCTTTGCACAACACACAGCAGAGAAAGCAGTATCGTGGAAGCCCTGCTTGCTGGGACTGTAGTCCTCATGGGCTGCACCTCCTTTATTAAACAGGAAGTGTTCTGCTATCCAGTTGATTGATTGCAAATTAGTTGCCTCTCCTGAGTTTCTGGCAAACTGCTGGGTGATCCCTCAACTGGAGGGCAAATGCGGAGTTCTGCTCCAATAAACCTATGGGTTGAACCTATTAGTTTTTAGGAGAAAACTACCTTCCAAGTGCATCTTTCCCCTGGGGATGCCAGCTTCTCAGTGCTCCCTCGCCAGACCACAGAGCTATTTTTGTCCAAGTGTCATGAGACCAATGTGTTTTGTTTTTCCCCTAATGCCTGATTGGTTTAGCCACCCTTTCCACATCCTGTCGGAAAGCAGCCTCAGCTGGTAATTCAATGCATATTAGATGCAAAGAAAAACTGTGCAGCTTCCCCCTGGCCCATCCAGCATGCGCCAGTAACTGGAGCAGGGCCTTTCTGACATGTTCCTGCTAAAGGGGAACATTAGCCCGAGTGACCTCGTACATTTAGCCCAAAGCTTTTTATTTGCTTTTCTTTGTCTCCAAATCCCAGAGGTAACCACAGAGCTGCCATGAAATGGGCTATAAGGGCATGAGAAAGCATCAGCTCTGTCAGACAGGATGGAGGCTCCTCACTCAAATCCTCTGGCAGGCATTCCTGCACTAGTCTCCCCAGAGACTAGACTCTAGGGTCTGCCTGGGGCAGAAATGCCAGAACTAAGGCCAGCATGGTGCAGGCCTTCATTTCCCAGAATCAATCCACAGCAACAAAGAATCTGCACAATAACACAACTCCAGGAGCAATAGGAAGGTGAGCACTAGACTCCAGGATTTCAAAGCACAGAGGTGTTGGGACCATCCCTCATTGTCTGGTTTGAGATTCAGCAGCATTAATTCCTTGCCTGTCATACCACCGAGCACAGTGGGCCAGATGTTACTGTTAATAAATGGGGGCAGTAATAATAAAATGTTTAGTACTTTTAAAGGCCAGTGTGTTGTGAAGCAAAGGGTGTGTTTCTATTGGCTCAGCCCAGTGAAATCACAAATCCTTTTAGACTCCACCAGCAGGACTCCATATAACCTCTCTGTCATCAGGGAAAACAATCCACAACGCAGCAGCCTTATGCTACCAGAGAGACTGATTAGAGGTCTCTTGGAGCCATGTGTTGTCTTTTTTAGAATCCCGTTCAGCAGTACCTGCAATTGCTTTTCTTCAGTTCCTCTGGTTGCACAGCTCAGTCTAATTCACGCAGTACCACAAACCAGAGATTATTTGACAAAGATGCTTCAGTTCTTAGCTACAGTGTGAGAAAAGTGAATTGCTTATCATTTGTTGGAGAGAGCTTAACGTCACTATTGCCTGTTGTCTGCTTGGCATCTATGCTGAAAATTATAAGTTCGTACGGCAGAAGTTTTGTGTTCCGTATAAATGTATAACTTTCTAAAGAGACACTTAAAAAACCTGTGTCAGAGCCTCTAGCGTCCCCAGCTCAGCATGCAGACTTTCTGGTCTTCAGAACTCCTGGCTGCAAAATGGTTCTCGAGTGGCTACTGTTGCTCTGTTCGTTCTGAGGGCTTGGCTACACTCGAAACTCCAAGCGCTTTGAAGTGCAAGTGTGGTCATGGCGCCAGCGCTGGGAGAGAGCTCTCCCAGTGCTGCAGGTACTCCACCTCCCCGAGGGGATTAGCTTACAGCACTGGGAGCCATGCTCCCAGCGCTGGGGCACTGTTTACACTGGCGCTTTACAGCGCTGTAACTTGCTACGCTCAGGGGGGTGTTTTTTCATACCCTTGAGCGAGAAAATTGCAGCGCTGTAAAGCGCCAGTGTAGCCAAGGCCTCAGTGCCTCGAGAGAGGCCAATCAGGAAAGAATGAATAGTGCAGACCTTGCTTTGTGGTGGTGAGTCTGGCCCCCTAGGGACATGCTCTCTAGAACCGTGCTGACTGTAACACATTCACTTTAATCTGTTCCATTGTTTTACCACAGAAGCTGAAAAGGCAATCAACAAAATACAGATCAGACAGAATATACCCGACTGCAGCGTCTGAGCAACCAGAAAACATCAAGAAAAATCGATACAAGGACATCTTACCCTGTAGGTTGAAAATACCAAATTTGCAAGTTAGCCTTTCTTTCTTACCAGTTATTGTCATACTAGCTTCTCCCTCCTCCCCTGCCCAGTATATATGTGGATATAGACATCAGTATGTAAGCCTAGCATGTACTCTCCTATGCTCATCAGATAAACATACCTGTGCATATCTCCATGTGACCCTCCACGGACCAACTCTTAATATGCTTTGAATGCCATGATTCATATTTAAGATGTCACTTTTTAATATGTTAATGTCTATACATAGTTGTGGGGATTTGTAGGTTATTCAGTAGGGGGAAATATTTTTTCTTATTTATTAGGTAAGTTTATTAGGGATAGCCTAGTGGTTTGAGCATTGGCCTACTAAACCCAGGGTTGTGAGTTCAATCCTTGAGTGGGCTGCTTAGGGATCTGGGCAAAAATCAGTACTTGGTCCTGCTAGTGAAGGCAGGGGGCTGGACTCAATGACCTTTCTGGGTCCCTTCTATTCTATGAGATAGGTGTATCTCCATATATTTAAATATATATTTAATGTGCATGCTGTCCAACTTCAGAGAAACCACATAAAGCAAGGCTTAGACAGAGATGTCTTTGGGGCACATTAATTCCATGTTAGTTCTTCAGGGCAGAGACTGTCATACCACATACTTGAACAATGTCTACTAAAATGGGCCTTGATTTAATTGTGCTCTAGCTCAATAATAAGATATGGGCTTGATGCAGGAATCAC
The DNA here is from genome assembly GCF_016161935.1 of Mauremys reevesii. Taxonomy (NCBI): domain Eukaryota; kingdom Metazoa; phylum Chordata; order Testudines; family Geoemydidae; genus Mauremys; species Mauremys reevesii. The sequence continues at coordinate 139,420,336 of NC_052626.1, read as the reverse complement.
AATAAGAAATTCTATTACCTATGCTGGGCAGAAGGTCAGACTAGATGATCGCAATGGTCCCGTTTGGCCTTAAAATCTACAAAATTTGGACCCTCGAGGCTCTAATATGATACAATAAAAACAATAACTACTCCTTTCTCTCTCCCCTGCAGTTGATCACAGCAGAGTGGAGCTCTCCCTCATCACATCAGATAAAGATTCTCATTACATAAATGCCAACTTCATCAAGGTATTGCCTGGTTTGTAGTACATCACACTGAGCTGTGAAAAGGCAGCTCCCATGGCAGTGCTGCATGGAATGAGCAGACAGTGGCAGGCTGATATCGAATAAGTACATACATCTAGAGCTGTACCAGAGTCTGGAGGGAGCTCCGTCCCATCCTCATTGGCTATGGGGTGGTTCACCATGGTGGGGGTGATAATGAAATTGGGGGGGAATTAAGGAGACCTTTAAGAACCCTCCATGCCAACACCCCTTAAAATGTCCAGGAAGCCAGGCTTTGGTATATGAGAAGTGCATGATCTTGGGGAGGGGAGCAGTTTTCAGATTACAGCTCCAAGCTCAGAGCCCTGTGTCCCCATCAGCTTTATATTCCTTTGTGTGTACGTGTTCAATGGCGAGTGACTCTACACTGCCTGCCACTATCAAAGGCCTCTGACACCACTGCTCAGACAGGAAGCTCTGAGCCCACATCAGTGCTGAGACCCAGTTACATCAGTAGAACTCAAGGCATTTGTGGCCAGCAAGAGACGGGGGCAAGTCAGTACCTCATTCCTCCACCCCTACAGCTTTGTTCAGTTTGTAAATGCCTCTCCCCTTGCTTTGGTTGAAGCAGAGACGTTTCCCTCCATCTGTGCCAAGGAATGTTGCCTAACCACATTGTACAGGGCACAGACCATTATAAAGGATGCCAGACCAGGATATTAACAAGCAGGGATATGCCCAACTGCAAAACATAGACCAGATCAGTATTTTGAACATTTGTCACCAAGCCCCCCCCTAAAATAGAAACAAATTGATGCTGTTTGGAAGTGAGGGGCGGGGGTTGTTCCAAACCCATCTCTCACTATCAGTAGAGAAGGGTAGATTCTCCTAGTCAGCTGTTGACTGGACTGTCAGTCCAACTAGTGATACTGCAGAGACTAAAACACACAGCTTTTCACAGAGCCAGACAAAAAGCTGAAGGAACTACAATTGTCCTAGTCATTAAAGCACTTTAGTCTTTTAATGTAAATGCAGTACAGTTCTAAATTAGAGCTAGTTCTGTCTCTTTGGGTGCTTAGTGCCCATACAAATATTATATTAATATGCAATCTGAATTTCATTTTAGGGGGTATATGGGCCGAGGGCGTATATAGCTACCCAGGGTCCTCTCTCCACCACTGTTCTTGACTTCTGGAGGATGATTTGGGAATATGAAGTCCTGGTAAGGTGCAGATCGGTGCTTTCTGTTATGTATTTTTACAGCTTTGCAATAAAGTCCATGTGTATTTGTGTTACTGGCTGGATAATGGGTATGTGCTGTTAGTGTTCCAGGATCACGAGTTGTGCACCAGTCTCACTTCATTTTTCATGAGGGTCTTTATCAAAAACAGCATGATGGATGAGTATTGTCTCATGACAGTCTTCCATGGGACAGCTTTGGAGCTGAAAGGTCTCTGGCACCCATGCTGTGAACAGTGCCCAAATTTTGCCTAGCTGAGAAGCATCAGAGTAAGAGGGCCTTATGTGGCCCAAAATAATTTTTCTCACCACTAATAAATATCCCTGAATGCTACTTAACTATCCTATCTAATATCTGCCTTTCTCCCCTGATTAAGAGACATTCAGGCTTTATGTACTTTATTTTTACAGATTGTGGTTATGGCTTGCATGGAGTTTGAAATGGGGAAGGTGAGTAATGTGTCAGAGCATGGAGCCGGTGTCTTGGTGTCACCAGGGGGAGGAAGAATGTCCATTTCCATTGGGTTTCACAAAGAATTAGTTCATATTTAGAAATCAGTGAATAGTTCATATCTGGAGACTCCCAAATGCACACAATTTTGTTCAATCATCACCAAACTGATTCTGAGAGTGAGATTAGCCTCTGCAAGAGAGAGAGGTCTCTGTAGACCACACACTGTGATACTGTTGGCTCACTCCAGCAGCCAAGCAGGTGCTTGGATCATCAGAAAATGGTGCTGTCTCTCTGGAGAAACTGTCTATTGGGAGCCGCAAGGAAGAGAGAGACAAGAGTCAGCCCAGCAACAAAGCCAGGCATTTCGAAACAAACAACTGTCCATTGAGAAAGACGAGGCAGGAGACATGGCAGGCAGGTGTAGAGACAAATAACCACAGACTCTTCCTGCTTTTTACAATAGAAAAAGTGTGAGCGGTACTGGGTTGAAGTGGGCGATTCACCACTCCAGTGTGGTCCTTTCACCATCACTTGTGTAAGTACATCAGCCTTTTCCATCCTGCCTAACAAGTGTTCCACAATCTGTGGAACCCTTTATGGAAACCAGTGCCATGTATCTGCAGAAAGTGACTAATGCATTGCTTCTGCAGGAATTGGAGGAAAAGAAAACTGAATATGTTATTCGGACTCTAAAGGTGACACTGAACAAAGTAAGTAGGGAAATGGTCAGGCAGGAAGAGCATCCAACTGGCTTTACTGCACTTAATCTAATTAAATGGTACCATTGTTGACTGCAGGAGATACAGGATTTCTACAGTAAGCTTTGAAGGAGCTGCCAGTATTCCATAGTGATTATATACTAAGAGCAAGGTGTTATTCTCTGGATAAGAAAAACATAGGGCTTGTTTACACTTTAAAATGCTGCAGCGGCGCACCATTTCAGTGAAAACACTACGGTAGAACCTCAGAGTTACGGATACCAGAGTTACGAACTGACCAGTCAACCACACACCTCATTTGGAACAGGAAGTGCACTCAGGCACTCAGCAGCAACAAAAAAAAGCAAATACAGTACAGTGTTAAACATAAACTACTTTAAAAAAAAGGGTGGGGGGCAGCATTTTTCTTCTGTATAGTAAAGTTTCAAATCTGCATTAAGTCCAATGTTCATTTGTAAACTTTTGAAAGAACAACCATAACATTTTGTTCAGCATTACAAACTTTTCAGGGTTACGAACAACTTCCATTCCCAAGGTGTTCATAACTCTGAGGTTCTACTGTACTTACGCAGAGGGTTTCTTCCATCACCATAGGCATTCCACTTCCCTGATAACCAGGAGATGGCTCAAAGGGAGAATTCTACTATTGATCTAGTGCTGTCTATTCTGGGGTTTGGTCAGTTTAACTGCATCACTCAGGGATATGGGTTCTTCACATCCCTGAGCGACATAGTTATACCAACCTAATTTCCTAGCATAGACCAGGCCTTAGCCTCACTGTTTCCTCTTTAGAAACTATTAGCAGGCAATATAGAGAGTGGCATGTAAAATGAAAAGGCCTAAGAGAACATTTACGGAGTGACAGACAGGTTATATTCCAGAAATATAGTGTAAATGGGTACTGGTGGAAGGTGTAGCACATACTGACTTTTTTCATGCCTTTTTGATCTTGGAATGGCCACCTGTTTGTAGGCTCTGTACCGACATGTATATCTGAGACGTGAGGCTTTCTCCTCACATAAAACAGGCAGAATTCCTTGCCTTAGCTCCTCCTCTTTCTTCTCATTTACAGGTAATTCGCACTATTTATCAGTTCCATTATAAAAACTGGCCAGACCATGATGTACCCTCCTCCATCAACCCCATCCTGGAGCTTATCTGGGAGATGCGCTGCTACCAGGCAGATGACAACATCCCCATCTGTATTCACTGCAGGTAAGGAGGTTTTACTGGCAAGGGAAATGCTGTTGTTTAGCCTCAAGTTAATGGAACAGCTTCTTTCTTTCTGTCACTTTTTGAAGTCTAAGGCCTGGTCTACTCTACCGGGGGGGGGGGGGTCCGAACTAAGGTACGCGACTTCAGCTACGCGAATAGCGTAGCTGAAGTCGAACTACCTTAATTCGAATTTCCTACCTGTCCAGACGCCGCGGGATCAAACTCCGCGGCTCCCCCGTCGACTCCGCCACCGCCGTTCGTGGTGGTGGAGTTCCGGAGTCGATGGGAGCGCGTTCGGAGTTCGAACTATCGCGTCTAGATTAGAGGTGATAGTTCGAACTCCGAGAAGTCGAACTCTCCGCGTCGACCCGGCGGGTAAGTATGGACCTACCCTTAGGTCAAATCCCCTGTCTGAGGAGAGCAAGTTCTAAAGCCAGAATCTGTATCTGAGCAAATGGGATAGCTGGATGTAGAAAAAAAAGCTGGCTACTTTGTATGTACAATTATATTTGTAGTTACATACCAAGAAAAATATAATCAGTCCTCATGCATCAGCTGATCACATAGGGTCTATGGAAGGAATTTGTTCAAGTACAATGTGGGATTTTTCATCCTCAGCGTTGTGTGGTGGATGCAGGGAGGGTACTGTTTTTGATGGACCAGTGCTCTCTCACGATCTGGCAAATCTATGTTCCCACCACAAGAGCAGAATAGCCACCACATCTGTTTGCAGAGATTGCAATCCTGTGTGGAAGTGACTGCTCTGCAGCGCGCTCTGGGAGTTGGTAAGGCACTAGAGGTGCTGCTTCTAGAGTAACACGGCTGAAATGAACAGGGCAATGCACTGGTGTCAGCAGCCAGCTCCCTCCTTAAGGCATCATTGGAGGCCGGTTCAGGGATGGAACTGATGGGATATATGATATGATATGATATATGATTGATTGGGCTGCCTTTGGTCAGAAAATACAGTGCATGGGCTTAGGCAATGTAGACTTGGATTTGCATCAGTTGCAGAATAACAATATTGATCCATGAATAAAAACACAGAAGGAAGAGAGATTAACGTGAAGTAATAAGTGAAGGCAAAACCCCTCCTCAAATCTCAGGCTCCAATTTTCATTTTAGTGCTGGTTGTGGGAGAACAGGAGTTATTTGTGCCATTGACTATACCTGGAAGCTGCTAAAGGATGGGGTGAGTATCTCAGCAGTGCCTGGGATCAGTCTTTTTGTTTTCCCGTATGCCTACCCAGTGCTTGCTTTTTACCCTGGGCTCTTTTGCCCCTCAAAGTGCCTGTGTCTGGCTCAGTCTTCTTTGAACCATATTCCCAATGATAGCAAATTCTCTTGCTGCCTTTGAGTATATTTCACATGCTAATTCTCTCATAAACTCCCTCTGGCCCACAGTGGTGCTGGGACAATTTTTATTGTGGGGGCGCTGAATGCAGAAACCATGTATTTGGGTTGCTATTACTACTTCAAGCCAGGAGGTGCGCCAGCACCCCTAGATCCAGCACCTATGCTGGCCCAACTCTTTGAAGGCAGTGTCAGATGAGTTTAATAAACTCCATGCCCTGTTTCATGTCCTAATTTCATCCTGTCTCTTCCTCCGCCACACTGTTTACTGTTCCTCCCAGACTTGTGTTCTCGCCACATGCTGATATGAACCACTCCTCAGGCCTTAAAACCACCTAAGACATAAAGAGCCAACAAAAGCCTCTTTCCTGTTCCTACCCTCCTATCTGAACTGCAGGTCACAGTGCTTTACCACTGCTCTGACATCAGTTGTTAAATTGGCTTTTTGCCTGCAATCCTGTGCCTGGCTGCAGTCCTGATCTTCTGTCCTTTAGTGTAAGAAATTCAGGTTTCTAAAACTAGATTATTCTTTTACTTCATTGCTTTTAAAGTGAAGTAATTCCTGGATGAATGCCTGTCTCAACACAGGATTCTAGGAGTGGCTATTTTCTGCATCATGGTCACACTAAAATCCATCTAGATCACAGTTCAGAGCAGGTTGCCATAAATTCAGCTTCTCTTTGCACTCCATGGAACTTGTATTTGTCTCTCATGCTGTTGTCAGAGAAGGGGATGCCTCCTAATGAGTAGAAGATGGGAGGGGATATGTGAGGAGGGAAATGATTCATCAACAAAGAACAAATCACAAGTAGTAAAGTTTTCTTGTAACAATGGGCCTGAAGTTTGGATCCAGGTCTGAACTGCATCACCATTTGGGAGTGGTTTTGGTTCAGGCCCATTTCTAATTTCTCATGATCTCTCTTTTATAAGATTGTTCCAGAGAACTTCAGTATTTTTAGTCTGGTCCAGGAAATGCGCACACAAAGGCCATCAATAGTGCAAACCAAGGTATGTTCAGAAAGCTCCAAGCAGGTCATAGCTACTAAATGCTTGCTATAAAACCAGACCCGTAACTTCTCTTCAGGGTTTGCAAGAACCAAACTTATATTGTTACACTGTGGGGTAAGCCTCTGTGTGCAGCAGTCATGTTGCTTTGTATTCTGTAAGACCCTTTCCCAAAAGAAGCTTATCAGGAGAAATCAAATGAGTACATGATGATGTAGCTTAGAACTTGTGATTGTCTATGCTGAAACAAGTTACTGTCCAGTAAGCGAAGCTGGCTTCAACTGGGATGTATTGGAGAGGAAGCTCAGCACACAACGTTTGTTCAGTTGACATTAACACATACTCATACCTCGACCATACTCAAACCTAACCCAAGGACTGGAATTTCCAGCACTGTAAGAGCTAATATGTTGCATGGTTCAGATGAATTGGCTGCTGTCTGAAGTGGATGTGAGTAATGGGGATATCTGCATCTCCTGTGTTTCTTCTGTTTTCTATTTAGGAACAGTATGAGTTGGTCTACGATGCTGTGATCGAACTCTTTAAAAGACAGATTGAAGTGCTCACTGTCCAGTCAGACTCTGCTGCCACAGAGGTAAGATTTTTCCCCCAATGCATACTGCCTTTAGCTGTCCTCTTATGGCCGAGATGTGTTAGTTCAGATTCAAACTCCTCCAAGCCCTGCTGAACTGGGAAGTGATTTGCAATAAAGTATTGCAGTTGCTGCTCTTGTATATTTAATGGTTATATTATGGTTGCACAAAGGGGCTCCAGTCTATGTAGGTGCATGTATGGTCCCCAGAACTGTAGTATGAGAGCACCACATGCACATTATTGCATTCATCCTAACTAACCCTCTACAAGGGCAGAAAGATTACAGTCATACAAGGAGTCTATGGCAGAGGCAGAGATTGAGCCCAAATCTCCTGAATCCCAGTCAAGTGCCTTGACCACAAGCCCAGCCTTCTCCTTCATTATGCAATCCCTGTTACAGTAGCAAGATGCAGAGGAGGGTTCCGCTTGCTTTTTGTGTGTAATTGTTTATTATAATGAATGAATAAAAGTATTGACTTTCCCCAAACTGTTAACCTCGACTGGCTGATTGCTAGTAGGCATCCCAGCAGAGCTGGGTCTTGAGGAGGGATCAGAAGGAGCAGAGTGTAGTGTCTTTATGGATTAGTTCAGGAAGGTTGTCCATGTGTACCGAGCATCATAGATTAAAGTTTCAGAATATTCATTGGACAGGTTGGCGGTCAAACTGGCAGCATTGGCCAAATGGGAGTGGATGATGCAATAAGAGGCAAAAGCTAGTATTAACATGTTGCCTTGAGAGATGCCATACAGGCAGCAGCAGCTGTCAATCCAGGGTTGGGCCCTGCACCTCTTTTATTCATCTCCAATAGCTTTGACTAGAATCTAACAATATAAAAGAGATCCCAAATTCCCCTGAGAACAATCTACTCTAGGAGAACAAAACACAAATCAAAGACATCGCCACAAAAGGTTCTGCTCCCAACAAAGTAGATAGGAGCTGCAGTAGGTAATGCCCATTATAGCTAACTCCTCAAAGAAGAGAGGCTAAAACGTACAGTGAAAAAATACATGTAAATTCCTCAGCCACATCTTTTCAAGCCCTGTGGACTAGTTCTGATGGAGGATGAAGTGTCTGAGTCTGAAACTGTGTGGTCAAGTCATATCCAAACAGAGTTAATACTTCTTAATTCTGACCTTTCTTTGTTATAATTGCTCATAGCCCCCAACCTCAAACATGGCTTGTCTGGCTGTCTGCAAACTTTCTGAAACAAATGCATTTCTAAACAGACTCAGACTGAGAAACTTCAGTTAAAAGGGGGTGGAAATAGGACTTACAATGAAAAACATTTGGCATTGTTAGCAGAGGTCTTAAGACTGACTCCACAATAAAGTCTAACTTTCAAACGGAACCCTTTAAAATATGTACCTGAGTTTGACATGCTGTAATAAGTTGGTATTTGCTGAGACTTCTCAGCCAGACTTGGTTGAGCAGATTGTGGGAGTCAGCTTCCTTCTCTTGTGCTGTGGACAGTCACATGGTTAGGTGCAGATGTGAGGCCAGGTTGAGACAGAAAGCAGAGAAACACTTGAGTCCGGATGTGGTTTTATAGCTCTTGGCCAAACCTTCTCGGCTGCAGAGACCTGGCTGTCCTTTGAAAACGCTTTACCAAAAGAAGGGGATGAATGCACAACTAAAGTGTCAAAAGCAAAACCAACTTCCACATAGCCAGATAGCGTGTGGGTCCTAGAAGCACAGCCAGCTACACAGACATTGCAAACTTTTTGGGGAAGAGTTTGATTCTTGTAAAAACGTATGCAATGCATCTTCCAATAAGACAGTGTCTGTTTCTGCTGTTCCTGCATTTCCATTTCCAAACAATCAATGGTAGGCAGAGGTAGTTGGCAGAGCCAATCACCAGGAATAACAAAGTGAAATGAAACCTTGTGTATTGCCTGCATGCTTTCCTGACAGTCTTGCTGCAATACGAGCACTAACTTTCTCTTTCAATAGATTCAAACAAACCATCCAAGACTCCAGCCGCTTCTGAGCCCACTGGAAGAAACTTATTCTCTGACACTACCAAGCTGGTAAGGGCAGGTCTGATCTAGACACACATGGTGCAAATGCCATGTGTCAGTGACTTCCAATTTCAGGATGAAATAACATTATGTAATAGCTGGAGATGTGGTTGTTCTTCTAGCACTTGGATCCTGTGTGTGTCTATAGAGAGTGGTCATAATAAGTGCACACAAAACACTGAAACAAAAATAGACACTTTTTTAGGAAGACACAGACATGGTAATTGCCTACAAAGATTCAGGTACCAAATGTCCATTTTATATGGGTCTCTTTTTCAATATATTTTAGAAGGAAGATTGATTTTGATTTGCATCTTCTGTTTTTTTTTTATCAGGAAACATTTATTTTGCTGTTTGGTAAAATTCACCCATGCAGAGAGGCCAGCACAGGCTTATTCACTGCTTAAGCCCTCAAAGTAGGGCTCAATCATGACTTCATTGGTCCAGAAGCATTGTGTAGGCTCACTGCACAGGATGAGCTTCCCCCTAAAAACATGGCAAGGACTGCTGGGGACTTGCTCTTGTATGCACATGGGGGTTAGAACGCTGTGGAGCTCTGCTTATATGGTAATGGGGATTTCTGAGCAGTAAATAGTTCTGCTCTCATATAATTGTACTTTATTGCAGTTCAGCGCGAGAGGAACAGGAGCTACATCAAAGTTCTGATCATATGGCACAAGGGGAAATATCACTGACTGATGCGTCGAGCTGTAGGCCCTCAACAGTACATGACAACTATGGGCACAGTGTTCCTCCCATTAGACAAGCCCTTTCTTCTGGGGCCTTGAACTTCAGCAGCAGCAAGAATGCAGGTGCCGCTGTGAAATGGGACACTCTGCTGTCTGGGGAACCACTCCAGAAACATCACAGCTTAGACTTGAGCAGCATTTTTTCTGAGCAGCATTTTCCTCTGAACATGAACTCTACAGCTGCATGTAGGAGAAACCCTAGTGTCAAGGCCCCATTAATACAAACCAAATCAACTCCCTTTGAGTTAGTGCAGCAGAGAGACACCCAGGAACTGGATGGAGGGGATGCAGTATCCTCTTTGTGCCCCTGGCTACCAAACTCCTGCAGTTCTGTGGGCTTTGAGGTTAAGAAGCAGACTGACTTTTCTTCTGTTGAACTGAACCATTCAAGCAGACTAGTAGACGCTCCCCCACGACACATGAGCAGTGGCCCACATCCTTCCCCATATTATTGCTCGGCGGAAGACCCTTACTTTTCTTCGCTCTCTTCAGATGATCCAGGATCCCCGATGTTTATTGACTACTTTTCAGAGCTATATGAAACTGTTTCCCTTTCTTTCCCTGCTGCAACTTCTACAATCCAGCCCTTGGATTTTACCATGGCCAGTCCTCCAGTGTCAACTCCTCTGTCCCAGCATGTTCACCCATTGGATGGCAGGCAGGCATCCTCACAGAGTAAGCTGTGTGGCAGTGTTGCCAGCTGAGCTCACTTATTCTGGGATCTTACCTTTTTGAAATTCACATAGGATTTTCCTGCAGCCTGTTCTATTTCTGAATCCAGCACTCCCACTCAGTTGGACAAGGAATTCAAATGTTCCTTCTGACTTCAGTTGAAACTACAACCATAGAGTGGAGGGCAGTACTGGGCTTCAAACTGTTGATTCTGCCTCAGTTTTCCATAGAAATTGCCATAATTTTCTGGGGTAGCATGACCATCAGAATCCTGCTAGTACTTCTGCTCTATGCTACCACGTTACCTCAGGCTGTGACCTCGGCAGATATAAGATAACCAAGGTTGGGTTTGGTTAATACTTGGATTGGATCACTCCACAGAAAACCAAGGGAACTGTAGGAAGTGGTTTTAGGGACTCCACTAAGGATCCCTTCCCTCAGTTATTTAAAGATTCCATAGCTCTTTCTGAAAGAGTCCTGGATTGGAACCCTGGGGGAAATACTGGCTCTACTGTAGTCAGCGGCAAAACTCCCACTGAGATAAATAGGGCCAGGATTTCACTCTTGGTGTCCTGGCTGAACTTAAGCCTGCAAAGTTACATTCTGCCCACATAAAGTTTACTCCACTGGGTACAGGATTGTTCTCTTCATGTCCAAGTCAATGGTATCAGTGCAATATTTGTCAGTTACTTTGGAATTGCTGTAGGTGTGGTATAAAAACTAAAACCATCTTTGCTCCATTCAGGCTCTTTAGGACCCAAATGTCAAAAGTGCTCTGAGGTCCCTCCATCATTGGAAATTCTCAAGCTTTCTGTGGGATTTCAGACCCCTAATCCCTGACTGAAGGTGTTATCCTGGAGTTTAGGTTGGAGTAACTACCAACACAACTGCCACCTAGTAGTAACAATGTTAATTTTAAGTTTATGCAGGTTAACATGCATAGGAACTGATCCTGCTCCACAATGGGTTTTCTGCTGCTGACACAGGTGGAAGCAGGCACACAGTTTTATAATTTTCTAGAGCAAGTGGAAATCATATTGGAATATACCTAGATTTTTAAAAATAAAGTTTCAGAAGATTTTGATCACAATCTATGGTGCCTGGTTGGATAACAGCAGCCAGGGCTCCAGATGGATGGGTTTCAAGCTCTGTGGATTGCTTATGGGGGTATCCCTCAAAGCCTGGGAAAATGGGGATGATTTTTTTTCTTGGTGGAAGATGGATTGTCAACAATCGGTTTATATTAGATGTTTGATGTGGACTAAATGACTTGGGTGAGTCAGTTCTCAAGGCTGCACAATTTTGTAGGGACCCTTCTTAGCTGTGTACTGTGGTAAGGATAGGACTGTCCAAAGAAATCCAAATAATTATCCATATCTATTTAATTAGAAGCTTCTCCAGACCCAGACGATGATGTTCCTCCCCCTCTGCCTGAGCGAACCCCAGAGTCCTTTATTGTGGCCAATGAAACTGGTAAGTGCAAATATTGAAGTGGTAATTTAAGAAGTGCTGAGGTGACAGTTCTGATGATTTGCTCAATGCTTGAATCACAGCATCCAACAATGAATTACTTGGGCTACCCAGGAAGTGAAAAAAATCTCTCTTGTATTTAATTATTTCCAGGTCAACCTCCACTGGCAACATCAAACCACCAACCTGTACCAAGAAATATAAACATTGGAACCTCTTCAGAGTGGAGTGGGGTATCTCAGCCAAAGCTATTTGATGACTCAGTAAGACTGAGGCCAAGTAAGGTAACTAAAGTGATATTTTTATCTCTTCTCCTGCAATTTTGCTATGCAGATCCCCATGTAATGCTCCCTGCTTCTGCAAGAAATACACCAGTCTGGATGGCATGTGCTTTTCTTAAACTCCTGCAGATTTCAGATTCAGAGTTCAATCTTCAGACGTGATCTCAGTTGAGACTGTCAAGACAGACTATTAGGGTAGTAGCCAATGTGGTTTAAGAGAAAACAGAAGTGCCACTAGCCCCCACACGAATGTCTACAACCATAACAGCCAAAATACATTCCAGAGTTTCACTGGGGATGGGGACAGGAAATAGTGCAGAGAGAGACATGAGTCACTCAGTCACTGTGTTGCCATCCCATCAGAATGAAAGCAATGAACTGGGATCCTATATTAATGTAGCTAACATTGGAAAATGTTTAAAAATATACCTAGCAGCATCCTGTAATGCAATAGATGTGAAGTGGCAAACAAGGAATATAAGGAAATGAGGAAACTTAGTTACTAACAAATATTTGGAGATTGTCCTTTTGTATTACAAGCATAAATAATGATGAACCTGCCTATCCTATTAAAAATAACAGTGTTCATTTAGACAGCACCATTCTTCCTGCAGGATCCCAAAGCGCTCTATAAGAGTACATCTTCACTAGGAAAAAAGGTGTGTTTTTAACTCGAGTTAGATAACACAAGGTGAAGTAGCTTGTAGTTTTCACGTGAGTTCACAAGTCAAGGTAAAGACAACTGGGGAGCCTAGGATTTACTTTAACCTGTTAACTTGTGTTAAAACAACCAATTTCCCTAGTCTTCACTAGGACTTAATCTTGAGTTAGCTAACTTGAGATAAACACACACCTCAAGTGTCTACATGGGTGTCACTAACTCACTCCTGAAATGCAGCTAATTCTGGGGTGGCATAGTAGCCAAGTGAAGAATAACTTCTCTGAAACTGCAGGGGGAATTTTAGGAAGGTGGAATGTGATGACATTTGACTAGGGCTGTACTATTAATTAACCCCCTTGTGAAAAGTGCTCTAGGATATTTAATTACCGTAAGTGACCTGAGCCGCCAGTTTTATATCTGTATTGGTATTTATGGGGTCCCCTCAAAGGTGGTGGGTATAATATGCCTGGGGAGACTTTGGCAGCAAAGTTTTTGCTTTATTATGCCCCGTGCATAATAAAGATTCTGGGGCGGCTGAGGAGTATGTGCTATTAAGTTTCTCGGGTTCATCAGTAATCTCCCTGGACTCTCTGATGAACCCAGGAAGTTGAGTAGCAAATACCACCTCCTCAGCCACCCCGGAACCTGCATGGGTCATATCAAAAGCGTCTTCGGGAAGAGATGCTTTTCCCTGGATGGCTTGGGGTCTGGGGAGGGGAGGCGCGGAGCAGCTGCAGCTGGCCCGGGCACCTCCAGGCAGGTGTGGGGGAGGCCTCGGGGCTTCGACCAGCCTCGGGTTTCCTCGGCCAATGTGTGTGGGTTTCCCTGTCCACAGAGGAGGTCAGGAGTCTCAGGGCTCTGGCCGCAGGGGGTGGGGTGGAAGGGTCTGAGCCAGGGGCTAGCCTCTCTGAAGGGGGGGCTCCAGCTACCACCCATGGGTCCCCTTCACAGTTGCATCTGAGGCACGGGTGCTACAGAGGCAGAAGAGTTTTTTCCATTGCTGTAGGAATTCCATCTCTCCGTGCAACGGTAGCTATGTCAATGGAAGCATTCTTCCATCGACCTCGCTGCATCTACACTGGGGGTTAGGTCTGCATAGCTATGGTGCTCGGGCATGCGGATTTTTCCCACCCAAGTGCTATAGCTATGTCAACCTAGGTTTGAAGTGTAGACAAGGCTTGAGTCCCTCCCAAACATGAATGAATTTATTCTCTCAGTTCCCATATGAGATGGGAAAATATTGTTGCCCCCATTTTAGAGATGAGGAACAGAGACCGACAGAGTTAGTGACTTGCCTAGGGTCACACAGGGAGACTGCAGAAGAATGATGAATTGAACTCCCCAGCCAGTGTCTTAATCACAAAATCATCCTTCCTCTGAAACACAGATTCAATTAATAACAAGAATATAAGAAGTGTAGGACTCATCTTCCATTACATTAGTAGCTGGTGTATGTATGTGGGTGTTTCAGAGCTTGTAACATCACTTCCTGTTCATTGCCTACTTGCTCACAACATAAAGATTTACATTTGGCTTTTGGAATTTCAAGTATTTTCCCTTTCTGTTTGTTTCCAGAGTGTGAAGCTCCAGAGCTCCAGATCAGGTACAGTTTATCTTGACCTTGCTTCACTGAGTCCGTTGAGATACCTGTCTGTTTGGTAGTAAACTCAGTAGTGTACTGTAACTGTACCAAACTGCACTTTGTTAAAGTCCCTAGGCTCCATGCTGAGAGGATCAGCTTTGTTGTACACATGACGAACTAGTGCATCAACCAAGATAGTGCTAGTTTTTATATCTCCTAATCAGTCCCTGAATCATCTGGTATCCTTTTGTGCTAATGTTTCTTTCAGTCTTATCAGGCAAACAAGTTGTCATTGTTTCCTTCTCAGACAGTTTATTGCCTTGGGAACATTCTCTGCCATTCATACTGATTGCATTACTGTGGTCACCATAGGGAATGTAAGCCCAATCCAGCTCAGCAAGCTGATATGGAAACTGTGCTGGATGAGCCACACTGAGAAAGCTACATTCAAGGCAGACTGCAAGGAATAAGGGCACACAATCATCAAAACTGGTGATTTATTCTATAATTAGATTCACCAATCCGGTAACAAAACAGTTTCTGTAATACCACACTGGTCACCGAGAAGCCAAATACAGTCCTTTTAAGCATTCTAGCCCTTGACTTCCATCCAGACAGATAAGTCTAATATAGTGAGTGAGTGGTTACTGAAAACCTGATTCACCATTATGTGAGGTTCACCAGTTCCAAAGGACCAGATTTGATTCCCAGATCAATGAGAGTCTCAGATCTTACCTAATAATCATGCTGATGCCAACCTTTTTGTAACTAAAACTAAAGGCTTCATAATAAAAAGAAAAGAGATGCAAAAGGTTAAAAGATCAATATACATACAAGTCCTTAGGTCAGTTGCATAGCAGAGAAGGTGAGACTACTTATTTGTAAAAGTCTTTCTGGAATAAATTTAAAAGGTTATAATTCAATAGGCAGGCAATCCAGGTGTAGCATCTGCTGAAGCTCTTCCATGAGAATTCCCTGGAAATCTGTTTTACAGCTTAAACCTTCCCTGTTAAAGTTTAAGCAGAACTGAGATGAAAAGGATCAGGCCTGAAGCTTCCTTTATAGTTCTCTAGCAAGCCGATAAGCCTCCTCACAGCAATTGTCACAGCAAGACCTTCCCCAATGAAGAATAGGCAGTGCAGACTTTTGCTCTGAAACTAATTTATTTCCTAAGCATTTATAATGGCAAACCAGTTGCATTCATTCACATAAGACAATTAGCCAGTAATTAATTATAGCTTAGATAGTTAAGCTGAAGACAATGTAAATAGTATTAGTTTCCTGCATCATCTTGCATCTTTGATCTTAAGGTTTACTGAACCATCTGCATGCCAAATATAATGCAATTAAGACATGAAAGGGAATTAGCATCTACAAACTAATCTGGTTCTATTGTTAAATTTCTATGAAGATACAGATAAACACAGACAAATACACTTAGCATCTATCCTTGATTTCTATTACTACAAATAAATAGGTTAATGATTGCTGGTCTAGTACTGTGGTTCTCAAACTTTTGTACTGGTGACCCCTTTCACATAGCAAGCCTCTGACCACAACCCCCTTAAATATATTAAAAAGTGTTTTTAATTTATAAACACCATTATAAATGCTGGAGGCAAAACGGGGTATGGGGTGGAGGCTCACAGCTTGTGACCCCCCCCCCGTGTAATAGCCTTGTGACCCCCTAATGGGTCCCGACTCCCAGTTTGAGAACCCCATGTCTAGTACATCTCTTTGAAATTCACACACAAGTACCTTGTCTTGATTACATTTCAATGCCTCTTAAGTTGTTATGGGTCATACCCAAATTGACCAGTCTGAAAGTATCACAAAGGATTTTAAAATACTAATAAACTGTATTGTTTTGTTTTCCTTGCTTGTGTCACGCTTGATATCTCAGAGAAACACCGGGATCGCTCTTCCTCCCCTCCTCCACTTCCAGAAAGAACCCCTGAGTCATTCTTTCTTGCAGATGAGGAGAGTAAGTAGCAATGTCTTCACTTGTAATAGAGATTTAGCACAATAATTTCAGTTAAAGGATTAACTGAAGGAAACAAGACCAGGTTTCCAAGCAAATAAAATCTCCTCTCTGAAAAACCTGTAGCTAACTGAATAAAGAGGATTCCAGAAATCAGAGATGGAAGAGACTTGGAGTTCCTCTCTAATCATTCCCTGTCCCCCACTCCTCGCTAGTTGTATTTCACAGTATATCCTTGGTCTACCTTTAAATATCCCACATGATGGTGGTTCCACTACTTCCTTAGGAGAATATAATGGATGTAAAAAAAATTGCAAGTAGGAGACTTGCTCGGCAGATTACAAACAAAATGGCAAAAAAAAAAAATTTAAAAACACCAATTTCAAGAATTGCATAAAGACTGTAAATATAACACACAGAATGCTTAGAAATGAAGCAGGAGGATGTGCATGTGATCTTCTGGAAATGTTTTGCTGTGTGTTGTTTCCCGAGGTCTGCAGCCTACTGTGAGGACTTCCACTAGCAACCCTGGGGAGTCGGGAAATAAAGCTTCTGAAGAGTCATCAAAAGAGTCTGTGAAATGCTTCAGGAGGAGTAAGGTAAAGATATCTGAGAGAGAAAAAGGGGAGGAAAGACAGCTCAAGCTTTCTAGCTGCAGCAGCTGTTATTTTCTTATCACTTACCTCATGTAGATGACAGGAGAAAAGAGGCCTGGGTTTGAGACTTCTTGTATTTATGGCAAGAGAATGCATTTAGGCAGTATATTCTGTGGTGACACTGCAAACAGAGCTGCAGGAAAGAAGAAAAGATACACAGTTGCACAACAGGAACAAAAGCAATCTCTGTCAAGCTATGTAACTGGCTGCCTAACTGCGATCAGTTTTCCATGTACCATGCCAACTCTTCTCAGAAAAGCTGCTTACCTAGGGCCTCAACTCCCAGTTAAGGGACAGACTCCACTCCCAACAATCCCCATCTCAGGTGCTACTCTAGGGAATGCCCTCATTTAGCCTTTCAATGTGTCTGCTGCAGGGAAGAGTTATTGAGAAAAGTATAGCTTGAACAGCACTAACTGTACCACTCTGGGAAGTTTTCATTTTGGCTGAGAAAAGCCAGCAAACAAAGGAAACTGCAGGATTCTGCACTTGTGACATGATATATGCATACTGTTTTGCATGATTGTTTGCAGTAGGCACTGATCTCCAGCTTGATGCAAATAGTTCTCTCAACAACAGAATCTTTAATTTCAATATTTTTTTTTTACAGAGCTTGAAAATTTTACGAAACATGAAAAAGAGTAAGTCTCTTGATCATCAGCAAGGCTGTCTGTCTGGTGGGTGTATGTAATGGAGCAAACAGATCTGTTACTCTTTTAAGACCTGAACCGGCAAGATGCTGAGGCTCCTTCACTCCTATTGCTCTTGCTTGGAGCAGAGGGTACTCACCAGCTGACTGGATGAATAATCTGTTTCTTTTCTCTAATACCTTTCTTTTGGACATCTCAAAGCACTTAAGAGACTGAATGAATTAAATATCTATATGTCTCAATGTAGCCATTAATGCTAATGGGCTCACTCAAGATCAAGGTTGCTAGTGTATATGAAATCTGCATTGGCCTGCCATCCCAGTTCCTGTGCATAGAAACTAATCACGCTTTTGGCTTGTTTTGCCCAGCCTTACCCATGCATTCTGAGGTGCTGTCATATAAAAAGTGTTACCTAAAACTGCAGGCATCCTAACATCTGATCCATCTACTTTTAAATTAGTCACAGCCAAAAACATATTGTGAAACAAATGTGTTGATTTAATGTAATAGCAAAGCATTTACCTGTAGCAGAATTAAGAGTATTATTAGTATTTATATTGTCAGTTCATTTGCCACCATTTGGAGGAATGGTGTAGGGTCTGATCCTACACTATTCCTCCAAAAGTAATCCTATAAAAAACAGTATGACATCTTGTGTAAGTAAGGTTCTGCAAGATCAGGTTCCACATTCACAGGGATATTCTCTTACTGAGCACTAGTTATGATGGACAGTTCTCTAACTGCAGCTGCCAAGACAGTGTGACATTCACATGCTCTGTTATCCCATTATGATGGGCACTCCTAGGCCAGATCCTGGTCCCTATTCCATTTGCTTTCCATCACTCTAGTAGCACAAAGCAGGTGGAAAACTGCCTTAACAAATTGGTTGTGGATTTCCTCCAGCACAGTGGTATTCCAAAGTGGCATACAATCAGAGTATTCAGTTCTATGTCATTCCCCCATTCTAGCTCCAGAGTAGGAGGGATATTGGGGTGGTGGCTTGAATGCTGAGGTACTTTGGCCTTTACGAGATGGCATACCAGCCTGGGAGACTATTGTAGTGGATGCAAATTAGAGAAAACTCAAGGCTGCAGTAGATTATGCCACAGGCTAAATTGGCCCCATGACTGGGTGGGATTAAGGAAAAGCAAAGATGGCATACTGTCACATTTGCCTCTGTCTTGGATCTTGCATGGAATGCAACTCCCTCCCATGTTTCGTACATTAATAAGGAATTTCTCACTAAGACTGTATGGTCACTTTAACTCCATGCTGAGTCTCTGAAATTAAAACGACTTATTTTAAAACTTGGATTCCTTAAAATTTCAAACGGACTTTGAGCAAACAAGATGCCCAGTGTATTGTACTATGACATCTTAATTATTCATGCGTGCCCATAAAGCTTGTTTGTTAGGGAGATTACCTCTCGTGTTAAAGTAACAATCTGCATATAGCCTCCCCTCACAGGAAGTGAGGAGGTGTTTATTTGTCTCTGATATCTAACGTTTTTAGGCAGTTAAAGTGGCCACCCACTGCTAAAGTTTTCTTATATGTTTCCAGGTATCTGTAGTCCATCTTCACTGGCAAAACCACCAGAATCTGTCCAGTCAAACCACTCCAGCTCTTTCCTGAGCTTCGGTATGTTCTTCACATCATACCTTTCTATTTGGACTTTTTGATATGTTAACTACAAAGACTTTTAAAAGACTAGATAGAGATATAGAGTCCAGCTACTAGTTAGGGCAAGGAGAGTGACATAAATCACCAAATGGGTGCGTAAGTGTATGATGCAAAAATAATTTTAATATGTGCCTTAATTATGACTGCAAACACTTTTTACCAGGCCCTGCAGCAATTGCCTGGTGGTCTGTGTAATTTTATGGCACATGCAGATGCATAAAAATTAAGACTATGGATTTGTTTACAGCTGAAGTGACCTTATAACTTAATAATTTTAAAATAGTTTATTTTTAATATATATATAATTTATTCATAAACTACTTATGCCTTATATAAAGATAAAATTAGACAGACCAGAAACCCTGTAACATAAATATTACTTGTGCATCAACACACAGGGTGCACATACAATGAACATTTGGCTGCTCTGTGGCAAAATGTTGCACAAGGTAAATGTGGCAAAAGAGACAACAGAATATACAATTTAACTCTTCCAGATTGAAAGGCTAATGAGAGTGGCTGTTGCCTAATATCATGTAACTCATGGACCAGCAAAAGCAACAGGATGTTTGGCATAATCCTATTGATATGCTCTTAATATGCTTGTTTTAATTATCCTGTTTGCTAGCAGACATCCTTATACAATACAATTGTATTCTATTATTTGTAGGATAAGAGTTGCTACAGCTAATCTGTGGATCTCACAAGTGCAGGATATTATTTAAAACCACATCGATTTTCAAGATTGAAAAAGAATTTGAACATTCATATGAAAATGGCATCCTCAGTCTCACTAGCTAGACTAAAATTAAGAGCTATCAATTGTGATGTCTCATATGCTGATCCCAAGCTGAGATCAGAAAGAAACATCCTTCCACAGTATAATATAGCACAATTACATGCATTTATGCTTCAAAAGCACCCAGTATTGGATGCTGTTGAAGACAGCGTATTAAATTAGATCATTGACCTGACAGTACTAGTGCTGAGTAAACTTAATATTACCACAGTCTTTATGAAGTCAAACCCTGACACGGTTTCTAGCTTATGAGGTGCCTTAATATAACTACATGTGCGTAGCAGGAGTCGTCTTATATAAACATTATCATTCTTTGTTTAATATCATAAATTCAATTAACATGACTAAAGTAATATACCGCATATTGTATAAAAGCCCAAATCTCTTCAGAAACAAATCTCTTATGGAATTATATGAGCAATGTATAAAATATAGGTAGTGTATTTACTGTGTTCTTGTAATATTTTGTTTTTGCTCCCAGGCTTTACAAATCGATTTTCAAAACCTAAAGGACCAAGAAATCCTCCACCATCTTGGAATATTTAATTCAACTTTACAGATGCATGTGGTTTCCAATACTGCAGATTTGCCATATCCCTCTGACATGTTGCACATGCTCTTCACATTACAGAATTGCTATCAGAACATTAGCACTAAAAATTCTTTGCTGTATAAAGTCCACAACCAGAGAATAGCATACAAGCTCTCCTAAATGTTTTTTGTATAAAGAGGGATGCACAAATGCACATAAGCTGCTTGACCCTTCCAGTTAATGTAAACTAAAAACATTTCAGAGAAAACTTTTTTTCTTATAAAACTGTTTCTGAAAACAGATAAAAAATTTGGAGAATTTGTATAGTTTCTTTACAGTTTATTTATTATATGACAACGGACCTGATTCTCCTGTCACAGTAGTAAGTCCCAATTAAATCAACCAAGTGACACCACTGCAAAATGATGCTCCCATCACTTAAGCACACGCATAACTTTACTCATATGTGTAGTCATAATTAAAGATATGCATGTGCTTAAGTGTTTGTAGATTCAGGCTCTAAGTGAGAATCAGGCTCTCAGATTTTAGAATTCATCTATTTTCTTAATGATTATATTAACATTATGATTATTTTCATTTGAATTAATCAGATAATTTGTCTAAGTTTCCATCCAAAAAGGAAGACTAAGATGCTGACTATTCATATAGGAACCAAACTTGCATGTGTAAACACTGCATAATCTACTAAAAAAATTCCACATCAAGCAAAATGTACGTGCATCTTAGTTTGGGCTTTCATGCTGCAAATTTTAAGGTGTCTGTAACTTGCCTAAACAATGCAACACAAAGTTCCATGCTGACAGTTGGCAGTTAAATCCCCAACCTGAACATTTTTTCCCCATAAATCAGAAAGTTTGTTTTCTTGCTAATAAATGGGGTCAGATTAATATTTTTTGCTCTCTCCTAGGAAAAAAAAAAGCTGATTTTTGGCAACAAATACTGCAGGTATTTTAGGGCCACATATGCAGTCTCTGGTCCACAGCAAAACCCAGTGATGAATAACAGAATATACAGAACTCATTGACATCAAGTTGCTTTATGGATCAAATGCTGGATATACAGCCCTAAAAGTACCTGTAGCATTTTTTTCCCAAAATCAACTATTTTCTAAGGTAGCAAAAATTACTGAAACAATGTGGCTAATTTATGATCAGCACACTGTATTCCCTCATTGTCTCCAAAGTGCTAATGCCACTGAATTAAATTGTATCCCTTTGTTCTGCACCTTTACACTTGTCACAGGGAAGAGCTTGCCCTTTACCAGCTGAAAGGGTATGCTACAACCACAGGCAGTTTGGATGTAAGTGGTTTCTGATAAGGGAACTCCCAAGTACTGTGACTTGATTGTCATTTATGCTGATCCTATGTTTGGGGCAAGCATGGAAGGGAGTGGAGCAAAGAAGGCTGCAAGACCTCTTTGTGCTCTTCTTATTTTGGGACAGCTGGGGCCTGCTTGACCCCCTGTGTAAAGTAGAGTAGCCTTAAGACAAAAAGGATCTGATATCAAATCAGAGAAATTAAATTGACAGCAAGCCTTTTAATTTTAAAAATATTGACAAAGTAATAACTAGAAGTCAGACATAATCTCAGTGAATGGAGTATTGAATCTGTGAAGCATTTTATGTGTATGAAAGATGCTATACAAAATAAAGTTTATTTATCTAGCATACTATTTTTTCTATTTTTTTTTTACGAGTTTAAAGAGCACTGAATATTGCATGCTTATCTTTAGAGTGCCTTGCACCATTGCCGGCACTATATAAATAAAAAAGAAAGTATAATTTTATGTCACTCTGGGGTGTCTTCCCCCATCCCAGTAGCTTCACTCTCCTCCTGTCCCCAGCCTGCTCAGAAGTGTCCATCGTTATCCTGGGATTGGCACCTATCCAGCAAGGACCTTGATATCTGCTCAAAGATACCCAAGCACTGATGAGGTCCAACAGCTCGCCATTGCTCCATGCTGGGGCTCGTTTGCCACGTGGAGGCATGGTCACCTGGAAAGATTAACTGATTGCACTCCACACCTGGCTGCAGCAAACAGGAAGGAGATTGTTAAAATTCCCGGGGCATTTAAAGGGCTGGTCACCTGAGGCAAGAGCAGTAGAGTGCAAACTGATGAGCAGAGTGGCTGAACAGGAATTCTGGGATAGCTCCTTATTCCCTGGAGGACAGGTAAAGCGCTGGTGAGTGTCAAGCCTCCACCAGCGCTGCAACCTAAGTGTCAATAGCTAGACTCCCGTTACTAGTATTAAAGGCATATGGATAGGGAGCGCCATCTACATGAAAGCAAAAATGGGAGTAACTGAACAGATTAAGGGCTCATTTGTATCACAAACACAACTGAGTCAATTAAATTAGTTACACATAGTCATGGACATTGCAAGGCTTTAGCCTGCTTATACAACCAAATTAAGTCCCATCCATTTTACAAATATTCAGTGTTTTGTAATTGTATCCCTTCATTTTTGCTGTAATGTAGACAGGCCCTTACAGAAAATCAAATCTTCATTTTTCATTTGTGTTCAAAGGATAGAACCATTCCTCTTATTCCCATATAAGTTATTTTAATTATTTTAGTGCCTAGGATCCCTAGTCATGGACCAGGACCCCATGGTGCACTGCTAGACACAGTACAAGCACAAGACAGTAATATGGTTCCTGCCCCCAATGATGAAAGATGCCCTAATCTAACACAAGAGACAACAGCTGGATACAGACAAATGAGGGAGTACAAGGAAACAGTATTGGTCAGCATAATGGGCCTAATAGCTGTCAAGTCTTTAACAGACATGATGGCAAAGGAGAGGATTATGAGATAGCTAGTTTAGAGAGCTCCTCCCAAGCACAAAGGGCAACATGGAAGTAAGCACAAAGATGCTTGCTTTAAAATTTAACACGTAGGCAAGGCAATGGAGGCTGGCATCACTGGGAGGCAGGAATCAACACCTCAGTAGTAGTAGTAGACAGGGCCGGCTTTAGGAAGTGCGGGGCCCAATTCGAACAGTTTTGATGGGGCCCTGGCAGGGATGACTTAAAGAAACAAAAAAACACACATGTAAAAAAACCAAACAAACACGTGGGGCTTGTACTCACCAGGCGGTGCTCCGAGTCTTTGGCGGCACTTCGGCAGTGGGTCCTTCACTCGCTCCAGGTCTTTGGCGGCACTGAAGGATCTGCCGTCGAAGACCCAGAGCAAGCGAAGGACCTGCTGAAGTGCTGAAGACCCAAAGTGCTGCCAGGTGAGTAAAAATTTAAAAGGTACCTCTAGCCAGGGAAGGGATTCGCACTAGGCGCGGGGCCCGATTCAGGGGAATTGGTGGAATCGGCCTAAAGCCGGCCCTGGTAGTAGAGATGATAGGCAGGGTGGGGATAGACTTTGAATAATCCTGAAAGTGCATACAAGAAGCTGTTGTGTGATAGAGAGAGGGGAGCCAGTGGAGGGATGCAAAAAGTAGGGTGATATGGCCAAAACAACATTTCTTGTATGTTTTAACCAGCTGAGGCACAAAGTTAGACTGACAGGGCAGGAGACTATCTGTTCTCTTTTAACTATGTTCTGGATTCCCATGCTCTTCATAACATAACAGACTCATGTACATAAGTGAGATAATCACCACTTTGTGATTTTAAATGCTGCTAGCATGCCTACCACTGTATGAGAGACAAAGGGGGAGTTTCTATCCCAGTGAGTTTACAATACAATTAAAATGCCTTGACAAAGTTACAGTAGACTTGCCAGACTCAGCAGGCTCTGGCCCAAATAAGGTACTGTAACTGATCTGCATCTCTACAATACTCTGTATTCTGCTTTGCGGCTGTGTGTGGGTAACAGCACCTGTAAAGCATACACAGCACAGGGGGGCTCAAGGCACATTTATTATTTTGAGTAGCAGAGAAAGATCGTGTATAGCATCAAATAAACACCTTTTTTTTTTTTCCTCTTAAGCAGCTGTGTGGTTGCACTGGGTAAGATAAACGTGTGGGTGTTCTGCTCGCCTCTTGGTTTCCTCGCTGCACTTCCAGTAATTTAAATTAGATTAAAGCCTTTTCTAATGTGCGGAAACTCTTGAGCCCCCTCTAGCGATTCACTGAACAGCCGGCTGGTGACCTAGTATATCAGTCTTTGAGCTATTCGTTTGGGTAAATAAAGTAGTTTCTGCAAGTTTAAGCTGGGGACTCAAGCTAAAGGCCAGAGGCGGTTTTGACATTAAACGGGCAGGGGCGCCACGGGCAAGCTCAGGCGAAGGGAATCACGGCGTGAGGCGAGCTGGAAACCCCGCGACTGAAGAGCCGCCAGTGTCCTCAGGCTGCACGCACCGGGCTGCCGCCCGTTCAGCGATAACCAGACCACAAACGGAACCGGGGATCAACTCCAACCCTGGCGGGCTGACGGGTCCTTGGACACGCCTGTCCCCGGCCAGCGCTGTGTACACGCACCGCTTCGCCCTGCAGCTCAGCTTCGTTCAAAGCGCGCTGGGACCCGTTCCCACCCTCCCTGCTTCACTGTCACCTCCATTGACTGGAACGGGCCTGGCCCTTGCAAGGGGGGCTCGGAGCGCAGCGCCCCTCGGGCTCGCGCCAGTGTGTGTGTGGGGGGGCGGGGCTGGCTGGGAGAGGGATGGATGGACGGACGGGCCGGGCGGTTCCGAGGAGGGCGGGCTGGGTTAGGCCTGAGGGGAAGGGGTGGGGTTGGAGGCGCGGAGGCCAGGCCGGAGGAATAGGCGGGGCCAAGGCGGGCCGGCTCTGAAGGGGAGCGGATACTCTGGGGCCAGGACTACATCACAGCTGCGTGGGCGGGGCACGCGCCTCACCTCTTTCCGCTGTTTGGGCCGTTATGACCGTTGGGCTCCCCAGGAGCCCACGTGACTGGGTCAGCCTGCGTGACTCGCCGCACGCTTCTCTCTCCTGGAAGCCCAACACAAACCATTTCCCCAGCAGGCTCTGCGTTTACGCATGCGCTTGGAGATTAGGACTTGGGGGCCCGATGTTGCAGCTGGAACTACAGTTCCCATGAGACATCACGCGGCGCCTGCGCGTTGGCTGCTGGCGCTCGGGCCATTTAAATGTGTGTGAGGGAGACTGTGAAATGGCTGCGCAGGTCGCTGCGGTGCGCGCCGTATCCCGGGGCCCAGAGGAGTCACCCCCGCTACCCTCGGGGGACCGACCTGGCCGGCCCCGGGGTGGCGGCAGGAGGCGGCGGGGACTAGCTGGCGAGGCTGTCGGCGGCAAGCGGGCCAGGCTGAGCCAGCCGCTCCTGGTGGGGCCCAGCCCGGCGGAGCCAATGCCCCCGGCCGCCCTGCCCGGCCTGCCCCCGCCCGCAGCCGCGGGGGTCTTCACCTTCTCTCCCCTCAGCCTACCGCAGGGACCTCTGCAGCAGGAGCGGCACCATCACCACCGCCATCGCCCCGCTGGGGACTCCGAGCCCGGCCAGCCTGCCGGGGCCAAGCCGCACAAGGGGAAGCGGGGGAGCACCGGGGACGGGGCAGTTGGGCGGCCCAGCAAGCGAGGTGAGGCGGCGGGCGAGGGTCGGGGGCTCGGCTGCCTCCGGCATGAGGGGCTGGGGGCGTTCGGGGGGGCGCCCTCGGGGCGGACGGAGGTACGAGGTGCCAGTGGGGCTGTCAAATCCTCCTCCCCCCTCCTCCCGGCCGTGCCTTCACCCAGAAGCGAGCGTGTGAAACCGCCCAGGCAGAGCTGCCGCGGCGGACTCGCGGGTTGGCTCAGCTGCTCCAGTCGGTGGGAACCGCGCTTGGCGCTTGCCCCTTGTTTGTGAAGCACCACGGGTGATGCACCAGGTCTGTGAAGTGTCTTCGCCCGCCGCTCTGCAAGTCTGATAAGAGACAAACAGGTAGCTACAGAGGCCGCCCGTATTCCACCTCGGCAGCCTCCCTTAGAGCTCCGAAGCGGGGGGACGTAGTTCTTAACTTGCCTATTGCTTGGCCTGGTGGAAGCGAACTAGGAGGTGTAAGATTGAAGAGCCTGGTCTCTCGTTCTAATATTCAGTCCTTTAACTGGTGCGTGGGCAGTATATGCCGGGAAAGTCAGTTTCAAACCAGATAGGTGATCTTATTTAAAGAGACTTAAAATAAAGGACTGTAGTGGCACAGTTACCTTTAGACCACTTGTCGCAGCATCACTTCAAAATTATGTAGCTGAACACCGCTTTCCCCAGCAATACTGGATTCTGCGTCAGTAACAACCATCTATAAAGTTTTCGTACCACCATATTTTGTCAACGGGGGTGGGGGGGTATGGTGGTGTTAGGGCTCTTTGGAGTTAGTCTCTGTGGGCTTTAGCTTCTGTTGATAAATCACAATATTTAAGGGGAAAGGAAGGCTTTTCTCTCCCTGGAGAAATGGGTATCTAATTACAACTTTACTGTTCAGTGTCTTATTTTCCTAATAGTAGTTAATATAAAAAGTACTACTAGAGATCTTAACCTGAATTTAACTGAATAAATGTACCATTATTCTTTCTGCGTTTGGATATTGAAGTGTATATACTTGAGAATATCGATCATTGAGAGTAAATAGTGAGTTCAGACTCCTGTGGCAGATGGACTTAATGTGTACAGAGTATGTAGAGTATTGTGTAGAGTATTGTGATGTTGCTCTTTTACAATTATTCTTAATTACATCCATTGTAAGTTCAAAGTATAAATATATTGATTCATATGCTTTCTTCCCATTGTATCTGCACTAATTTATTGTAGAGTTACTTATGAGAACTTGTCTACTGATACTCAACTGCTCAAGATAGTTAAGACCAAAGCAGACTGTGAAGAACTTCAAAAAGATCTCACAAAACTAAGTGATTGGACAACAAAATAGCAAATGAAATTTAATGTGGATAAATGTAAAGTAATTCACATTGGGGAAAAATAACCTCAACTATACATACAATATGATGGGGACTAATTTAGCTACAACTAATCAGGAAAAAGATCTTGGATTCATTGCGGATAGCTCTCTGAAGAGGTCCACGTAGTGTGCAGTGGCAGTCAAAAAAGCAAACATGATGTTGCAATACATCCATACATGAGATTTGAATTTGGAAAAATGAAGCTTATATTTTCAGCATTTTTAGATAGGCCTAGGCATTAAGTGTAACAGTTCTATTAATCTGTAATGCCCCCAAAAGGTACATGTTCATGTAAGTCTGCACTGCAGCTGGGAATTGTAATTCCCTGTTTGGGTAGACAGACATGTACTAGCTCAGGTCCAGCTAACATGCTAAAAATAGTGGACAGTGGCTGGCAAACTTGGGTGACTTGGTGATGGTTTGGACTAGCCACCCAGTACTGCAATGTCTGCACTGCTATTTTTAGTGTTCTAGCTTGAGCAGAGCTTGTAGGAGTCTGCCTGCCTACTCTGGGAACTTGGCGCGGTTTACCCCTGTCCCAGACACCTGCCCCTTCTGCGGCGTGAGGGAGACCCTGGCGCACGTTTACGTAGAGTGCGCCAGGCTGCAGCCCCTATACCGGCTCCTCACCAACATCCTGTTGCGTTTCTGGCTGCACTTTTCCCCCTCACCTCCTTCTCCACGCACTCCCTATCCGTGGCCCCACAAAGTCACGGGACCTCCTGGTCAACCTCCTCCTCGCCCTGGCAAAAATGGCCATCTACATGACCAGGGAGAGGCGGTTGGCCAATGGAGACTCCTGCGACTGTGGGGCTTGTTTCCGATCCTTAGTCCGTTCACGTCTCCGGGCGGAGTTCCTCTGGGCAGCATCCGCTGGCTCCCTTGACGTCTTCGAGGAGCAGTGGGCGCTGTCCGGGGTTCTCTGCTCGGTGTCCCCGTCAGGCTCCCTTCTTATGACCCTTTGACCGCACCCCTGTCCCTGTTCTTTTATTAGTTGTCCCCCGCAATTAGTGGGTTTCTGAGGCCCTGTGGAAGCTCCCCTTAGGCTGGGGGGGGGTTCCGTTAGCATGGGGCGGGCTTTGCCCGCCCCGTTTCCCGGAAACCCAATAGATACTCTGGGAATCACCCTGCCTAGCTGCAGTGTAAATGTATCCTGAGTGGTTTGTGGGAAAACCTACTGGGTTATTCTGAAGATACTTCCTGCACGTCTTTGAACCCTGAATTACATAAGCTCTTTGTTGGACTATACTAATTCTGGAGTTCTAGAAAGTAAGAAGCAATGACTAATAGAGCCATCATTTAGGGTTACTTGTATATTTAGTGGAGAATAAATATTTCCATTTAGCAGACTTATCACTGTTTCTCCATGACAAGCTTGATCAAAATAACTAAAGATTTCCCAGGCAAATAACATCAAGATAGCAATACATTGTGATAAGCACTCATTGCTTAAGAAGCCTTACTAGAATATTCCTGTTCTTCAAAGCAAAGATTTTTGAAAGTTGGGCAACTGCATATGAAACTTACAGCTTTTACAATAATATTCTTGGACCATACTCTAGTGGTCCATTTTAGATTATGCATGTAATAAAAGCTTTTACCTGATAAATTAATAGATTTCCAGAAAGCCTTTGACAAGGTCCCTCACCAAAGTCTCTTACGTAAATTAAGTTGTCATGGGATAAAAGGAAAGGTCCTTTCATGGATTGAGAACTGGTTAAAAGACAGAACAAAGGGTAAGAATAAATGGTAAATTTTCAGAATGGAGAGAGGTAACTAGTGGTGTTCCCCAAGGGTCAGTCCTAGGACCAATCCTATTCAACTTATTCATAAATGATCTGGAGAAAGGGGTAAACAGTGAAGTGGCAAAATTTGCAGATAGTTAAGACCAAAGCAGTCTGTGAAGAACTTCAAAAATCTCACAAAACTAAGTGATTGGACAACAAAATGTCAAATGAGATTTATTGTGGATAAATGTAAAGTAATTCACATGGGGAAAAAATAACCCCAACTATACATACAATATGAGAGGGGGCTAATTTAGCTACAACAAATCAGGAAAAAGATCTTGGAGTCATCGTGGATAGGTCTCTGAAGACGTCCACGCAGTGTGCAGAGGCAGTCAAAAAAGCAGACAGGATGTTAGGGAGAATATATTAATGCCCTTATATAAATTGATGGTATGCCCGCATCTTGAATACTGCCTACAGATGTGGTGGTCTCATTTGAAAAAAGATATACTGGCACTAGAAAAGGTTCAGAGAAGGGCAACTAAAATGATTAGGAGTTTGGAATGGGTCGCATATGAGGAGAGATTAGAGGCTAGGACTTTTCAGCTTGGCAAAGAGGAGACTAAGGGTGGGATATGATGGAGGTATATAAAATCATGATTGATGTGGAGAAAGTAGATAAGGAAAAATTGTTGTTTACTTATTCCCATAATACAAGAACTAGGGGCCACCAAATGAAATTAATGGACAGCAGGTTTAAAACAAATAAAAGGAAGTTCTTCTTCACTGAGTGCACAGTCAACTTGTGGAACTCCTTGCCTGAGGAGGTTGTGAAGGCTAGGACTATAACCGGGTTTAAAAGAGAACTGGATAAATTCATGGAGGTTAAGTTCACTAATGGCTATTAGCCAGGATGGGTAAGGAATGGTGTCCCTTGCCTCTGTTTGTTAGAGGGTGGAGATGGATGGCAGGAGAGAGATCACTTGATCATTACCTGTTAGGGTCACACCCTCTGGGGCACCTGGCATTGGCCACTGTTGGAAGACAGGATACTGGGCTAGATGGACCTTTGGTCTGACCCAGTATGGCTGTTCTTATGTAAAGTATCTTGGACATAATTTCACTACTCAAGTAACCATTTAATAATCAAGTTTTATGATAGTAAAAACATCTTGCTTTTTATCTATGAAATTTATTGTAACGAGAATTCCATATTGTGGGTCTGAGTTCCAGCAGTAGAGCAGAAGCTATCAAGATGTTATGCTGAAATACTGTAGTAATTTGGAGGTGTATTAGTAAAATTTAAACTATACGGAAGTTTTTATAATGCAAATTTGCAAAGACTTCTGCTCAGTTTAGATACTTAATTCTATAGACTGCAAAGTTGAGTGGGTATAGAAGTGTGCATTAGATATTTGAATTCAAACAGAATGGTGTATGAACTCTTCTTCTTTAAGCACTTCTAGAGAACTTAATTGTCATTTCATTCTTTCCCATAATTTTATTTCTATGAAGATAGAATAATTATTATGAATAGTATCCAACAATGT
Organism: Mauremys reevesii; assembly: GCF_016161935.1. Taxonomy (NCBI): domain Eukaryota; kingdom Metazoa; phylum Chordata; order Testudines; family Geoemydidae; genus Mauremys; species Mauremys reevesii. Next base: position 139,389,661 of record NC_052626.1, on the reverse strand, counting down.
GAGGCTTATTAATTAAAATTATGATTTGGGAATGTTTAGTTTTAAAACAACTTGGCTGAGTGTGCTTTTCATGTGTGCTGATTCTTTAATACCAGGATACTAGGATGGGATACCTTATACATTTCTCCTGTGAGATATTTGGGTGATATTTCAGCAGTAAGTATAAAGCATTTTAGACTACCAGAAAGAGAAACCAGGGAGGCTTTTACACAATTATAAAGCACTAGCAGGTGTTCAGTTTTGGTCTGTAAAGAGATGGCATAAAAATGTATCTTCAACAGATCTACTTCCTGTGTATCTAAGTCAAGTCTTTAATGACCAGGCTGACAGGATTTTCTTTACTACTTCTGTTAATACTGCAGAAATCTCTGGTGAATTGTGGCTGTGAAACTGACCAGAATCTGAATTTCAAGCTGTGGCTTAGCAAAGCTCAGAGGAGCAGCAGAGACACAGGAGAGCAGTCTTTTTGCAGAATCAGGACAACCACGCATCCATTCTCACTGGGAATCAAAGGCTAGAAACTTGCTTTTTCTTATATGAAAATTGAAATACTGAAGAAATTAGACTTAGTACATCCTGGCAAGAGTGGGTTTTCTTTCCTGCTTTGGGAGTGAGGATTTTACATTCCTTGTTCTAGTGTACTGATAAAATAGTTTACCTACCATCATAAATTTGTGTGACTGGTCTGGTTCAACTTCCTGTTTCCTCCTTTCAGATGTTCTACAAGTTCCCTTAGCTTGGCTGGTCAATCAGCGCAGCCTAAAGTGATCTGTTAACACATCTCCCGGAAGACAATGCATCTTGGAGTGATGTCTAGGTACCTTAGTGTCCCCAACTACAAGTTGACATGTTAGTAACGTTACCACATATTGAACTAGTTAAAGAATCACCAGCAGTGTTTTATTTCCTCTTGACATCAGGAGTGCAGTACTAAAACCTTAATCCACTACTTAACTGCTGCTGGATTCACTGAGGTGTACAAAGAATTCTCTCCCACTATTAGATGAATGGGCAGCCTTTGCTTAAACTCTTCATTTCAAACTAGACATTCTACATGACTGTCAAGTATCGCCAACAGGCAGGCGTTGTCTAATAACAAATGCATTATATGCATTCAATACAATAGTGAAAGTCTTCACCATACTGAGCAAAGGTTAAGTTTAAGTGCAGCCGTTAAAATAAGATTAATTGACTATTGCATCAACTGTTTTCAGTCTTTATCAGCATCAGATACCGTAAATGGAAATTCTTAAATTTGAAGCAGTACACTAAGCAAAGGTATATAGCTTATACTTTATGTTGAATGAAGTAAATCCCTCTTAAGAGCATTTTGCATTCAGGCAATAGTAAAACACCTAAATATTCAATAGTGGGTGTTTTTATTTAAATGCTAAAATGTGACTTCAGGAGAATGTAGGTGTTTACTTCTAAGTGACTAATAAGTAGACTTAGATGTTCCTCATTGATACAGTACATTTGTTAGCTTGAAATTATCTTACAACTTACGTTGGCTCATTTTGGGTTTAGTCCCTCTAGGAGCAAAGATTCTTACTTTTCTGGTCTTGGAAGACAAGGGTGTTTCAGGCCTGGGAAAGCTCCCCTGCTGGACACACTCCAGGTTGCTGTTTGGGTCTGATATGCTGGACTAGGGTGACCAGATGTCCCGATTTTTTTATAGGGACAGTCCCGATTTTTGGGCCTTTTTCTTATATAGGCTCCTATTACCCTCCACCCCGTCCCGATTTTTCACACTTGCTCTCTGGTCACCCTATGCTGGACCCATGTACTTTTAAGCATCCCTTGAACTGGTTAGGCTCCAGCACTCTCTTTCTCTGGCATGCTTCTTCCCAGGCATGAACTCTTACCCCTTCATAGAAGTGGGTCCCTGTGGTCCAGTTGCCCTAGTCCCCCAGGACCAGTTGTGTAGGCACTCCATTTCCCAGAGGTCTCCAGTCTTGTGAGCTCTCTGGCTTACTGTTTATCTATCCAGGGACATGTGCTAGTTGAAGCACATAACATACTCTCAACTGTTGAGCATTCTTTGAGCTTAAGACAGAGTCTTTAAAGGAGTCCAGGATCCTTCCCTCCTGCTCATGACTTATCTGGAATGTGGAGTCCCCTCTAACTTCTGCTGCCAGCTTTTTGCTTCTGCTTTCTTCTCCCTCTTTCTAAAATGGCCAGTGAGACACCCATTTTTTGCTATCTCCAGTCACCACCTTATCAGGTGATCTGTTGCTTAGTTACAAGACTGCCTGGGCAGACTGATGCTTCAGAAAGGTAGCCAGTTATTTGTCCAAGGGAGTTTTTTTCCATATGGCATCAAGGTTTAATTATACTCCATTGCCCAGTGCCACTACCGCTTGGAATCTCAGTCCAGCATGGAGTTAAAAAGACTGAGATGGCAGACAAGCTTCACATTCAATGTGAAGTTAGAGATTATGAACTTCATGTATGTTTTTAACAAAACTAAAACTATAGCATACATAGGTGGATTCTCCATTTCATCACAAAAGTTTTACTACTTTGAAATTAGAGAGATGCGAAGTATTTGACTAACACCTTCCATCCAGATCTGTATAAAATTTGTCTAATCTTATGACCTCTGAGGTATTATCACCACTTCATTAATGGGCATACTGAAAAACCATGTTCACAAGAGTGGTGTGTAGCAGATCCAGAAAGAACTAGATCTCTTGCCTCAGGTCCTGTGCTTTAGCTACAAGATCATCTTCTAAATCCTGAATTGCACTATCTAATCTGACAAAACACAATCTACACTACATAGTTTAGTAATTATGTAAACACACTTTAATGACGGTTACATTTACAAAAAGACCTCAACAGTAGCTGGCTGTTCAGCTTTTTTCATGGATTTTTAGAACAAATCTTTATTGCATTATATACTTGAAGGCCTACAGAATAGCTGGCAGTGTGATCCAGTGGTTATAGTTACAGCCCTGTTCCTCTTGGAAGTTATGGATTCTGTGACTTTCTGCACCCTCCGTGACTTCTGTGGCAGTGTGGCTGGTTCCAAGGCTTCCCAAGCAGTTAACTCCAGGGTTTGACTGATATTGGTTAACACTGAAAATGACATAATCTGTTTCCCCATCTATAATATAGGAACAAATATACTTGCTGTTGGTAAGATACCAGGTAAAAGGTGAGCATAACCAGCAGCTCACAAAAGACTGATAATTCAAGGGTTCAAAAATAGTTATATACATTTAATATTTAAAAAAAAAAATCTTTGCTTTGACTGGTTTTACCCATTAAATTGATATTGTTCTCTTGGTTTTAAAGGACTATAATGCAGGTTTAAAACATCAGTTTCTAGCAATCTACCTAAGAAAAGCTCTAAAATGCTAGAGAATGTAGGTTTCATAAGGTTCTACAGTAATTGTAAACTTTTTTCTAAAGTTACTAAGGTAGTGTTGCAGCTTTAAATTTAGTGTATATGAATTTATAGCCATGGTCTGTCTTCTTGCATATCATAGTAATAACAGTAACATTTGTTTTGTTCTATAACTTTCAGTACTGCAAGTGAGTTGAGTGGGAATACAAATGAGTTTCAGTAAAGTCCATAAAAGTTTTGCTGTGTTAGGAATACAAAGCCCTATGCTGTTACCATGGCGAACATATTTTCCATGTTATCTTCCAGTCAGAACAATTTTAGCAGCAGATTAAGGTTATGATACATTTAAGCAGCCATCCTGGTTAAGTGGTAATTGCTGTTACATGCATTGTTGATGTGAAATAACACAAGTCACTCTGATTTCAGGCAGTATAACAAATGATCTGTTTTTGTGAATTCCCCAAGTTTTATCTGACTTTTTTATAACTGTTCTGATCACTCCCTCCATTATACAAACTATAAACTGGGGGTTGTGACCCCTCAGGAGGTTGTGAGATTATTACATGGGGGGGGTGTTTATGGGCTGTCAGCCTCCAACCCCAAACCCCATTTTGCCTCCAGCATTTACAGTAGTGTTAAATGCAAAAAAAAGTTTTTTTTAATTTATAAGGGAGGTTGCACTTAGAGGCTTGCTGTGTGAAAGAGGTCACTAATATAAAAGCTGGAGAATTCGTGATGTACATCAAGATGGAGCAAACAGCAATGGTGATGTTTGAACTACTTTGGTGAAATCATACAGGACTTGAATAATTGCTAACTTTTAATTTGGGCACCCAAAAAAAACAATGCAGATCATAAAATGGGCAGGAGAAAAAGGAGACGGCTGTCTACAAGCAGTCCCATTAGTAGATCATAAGTAAGGCTAAGCTTTTGTCCTAGATATTTTTGGTAAGTCAGACAGGTCACAGGCAATAGAGAAATTCACAAAGCCACCTGTCCCTGACTTTTACTAAAAATATCCATGATAAAATGGGAAGGGACTGGGCAGCTGCAGGGTGGCTGGGAGCTCTGGGGCCCCCACCACCTGTGCAGGCTCAGAGCTCCAGGGTCCTCCTGCCCCCTCCCTGGGGAGCTCGGAGTTTGGGGGCCTGCTGCCTCAAGCGGCGGGGTACTTCACAGCTTGTTGCGGGGGGTGGTGGGACTCTGCAGCTCCCAGCCACTGGGGCTGAAGTCATGGCAATCTTTGGAAGTCATGGATTATGTGACTTCTGTGACCTCATGACAAAATAGTAGCCTTAATGATTGGTCTCTGCCCTGGTTTAGCTATATCAAACTTCTTGTGTTAACTGTGATAAACAGGCAAATATATCTGGAAGCTTCTGACTGTTTTGTGTAATCTGACATGTCATCCTCAAAATTGAATCTGAAAACCTAAGAATTCAATGATCTTGCCAAGTATCATGCCTCTTGTGACACCCATGCATTTTTACGCCTTATCTCCGAGATTCTCGGGCATCCAGTGTGGCTCTGGGCAACAACTGCAGTTTCTCCTGCTAGCCACAATACGCAGCTATGACACCTGACCTGGAGGAGAAAATGGGGGTGGATGGGTGGTGGTCAGCGATGGGGCTGAGACTAGATAGAGAATGTGATTGGGCCTGAAGAGGGATAGGGAGCATTGGGCAGAAAAGGGGTGGAGGTGGCTGCTTCTGCAGTTCCCCACATCCTGAGCCCCAGGTTGCTACTGTCTACCTATCACAGCCTTCTTGGGGTATACCAGGCACACTCCCTCCAGTACCAGTTACTCTTTTAGCTCAAGTGTGAGGAGCATGTGTGAAGATCCTGTGGTTAGGTCCTGATAACCCATGTGGGAAACAGTATGTGACTAAAGACTATATATTGTATCTGCACAAGTGAAGGGTGAATTGAAGCTGCACAAATAGCATTAATTCTTGCATTCCCTACTTATGTGGTGTTGACTTCACAATGAACATTTAAAATGATATATTAAATGTACGTGTCTGTAGGAGCCACTCATAGGTTAGCACTTAATCTCAGCTCTGGATCATGCCCTTAATGGGAGTCCTTCCATTGACTTTGGATCAGATATTTATTGGCATCCTGGATGCTTTAGGGCATTGCCAGTGAGTTGCACAGCCTTTCACCAGTCTGAATCCAGCTATCTTAGTAGAGATTAAAAAAAAATCCTGTCTAATTTGGCTTTGACCTCTATATGAAATACATTTTGGGTCTCAATTTCAGTCCTAATCACTCACCACTGGCATTCAGGAGTGAGGCCAAGAACTGCAAGGACCATGGAGTAGCAGGGGTACTTCAGTTCCTATCTTCTGCTCCCCTCCAGCCCCTACACACAACATGGAATTTATCCATACAATGGGAATATTAACATCAAAATATAACAACTTGTTGGCAAATATTATGAAATACTTAACTAGGTTGGTGCTGCGTTCAGAGAGAGGTTTATTACATTTCAAATGTGCATTTTCTCATATTGAAAGATTACTGAAGTATATAAAGCATCTTAAAAAAAAAAAAAGCATGAGATTATTGTCCATGTGTAATTTGAGCTCATTTACAGTTTCTCCACCTTCCTGACAGATGTTTCCACAAGCTTTTTTGGCTTTGAAGACTTAACTTTGATTAAAGGAAAACATTACTAAACTGACTAACTTGCTCTAAACATTTGTCTTTTTAAATATTACTGCAAACTCCTGTACTAATTCCTTTTACCACATTAAAGTGGTGGTTGTGTGTGGGTTTGTTTGCTGTGTTTTTTTTTTTCCTTTACCCTTCCCTCCTCACACTTCAGTTCTGGCCCCAAATCTGCAAGTTGCTCTGCATAGTATGCCTTTTTGCACACAACCTGCAAAAGTGAGACCTAAATGTTTAACTCTTACCCACACTAGCTTCTTTAAGTTATTTGGTTTATATTTTGTGGAGCTGCTAGGCTTTTATGGATTGCAATGATTTATTGTCTTAATTGTAAGAGGCACTTAGGATGCCTCTTATTTTTAAATAGCTAGCTTAAAAATTTCATTATTATTAGTTTAATCAAAATTTCTTGGATACCTATAGTTCCTCATTTTGTCTTGGATTCTTTAAACAAATGTTCCAGTTTCTGATTCTGCCAGCTTTTCTTAATTCAAGATTTTGTATAGTAACTAGATGTTGCTTTTCTTAGTGTTTTATGTATATGCCAATCCAAAAGCAAATATGCTAATGTAAAATTCAACCAATGTGAAACCTGCTAATAGTTTTCAGGAAAAGATGGCTTTGGGAAGTGTGGCATTTTTCTTAATTCATTTTTGGATAGATCTGCTGTAACTGTAGAACTCTAATCTTCCTGTTTTTGTTGCCAGAAACTCCAGATGAAAATGGCAAAACCCAGCGAGTCGACAGTCTTATTATGAAGAAGATAAAGAAAAAGAAGAAAAAGAAACACCGGGAGGATATGAGAGGGAAACGCCTTAAAATGTACAACAAAGAAGTACAAACAGTTTGTGCCGGACTTACTCGCATCAACAAAGAGATTCTGACTCAAGGACAGAGTGATAACTCGGAAGTGAACAAGGAATCCTTCAGGTATCTGAAGGATGAGCAACTGTGTCGATTGAATTTGGGAATGCAGGAATATCGGGTACCCCAGGGAGTTCAGACACCATTTATGACTCATCAAGAGCACTCTGTTCGCAGCAGTTTCTTGAAAACTGGCACTAAATTTAGTAACTTTATTCATGAAGAACATCAGTCTAATGGTGGTGCTTTGGTCCTTCATGCCTACATGGATGAACTCTCATTTTTGTCTCCAGTGGAGATGGAGAGATTTGCAGAGGAATTTCTTGCTTTGTCATTCAGTGAAAATGAGAAAAATGCAGCCTACTATGCTTTAGCCATAGTACATGGTGCAGCTGCCTACTTGCCAGACTTCCTGGATTATTTTGCTTTTAATTTTCCTAACACTCCAGTGAAAATGGAAATTCTGGGCAAGAAGGACATAGAAACGACGACTATTTCAAATTTTCACACTCAGGTAATGTAAATGTTCTTAAATGTATGAAGATTCAACTATTTAATTTAGTCTCTGGATTTATACTGATGGACAAGAGATGAGGAGCTATAATCCATGGACATGTGTGTCTTGAAGCCTCCTCTCCCCACCCACTGGGGAAGATGATGGTATTTGTCCCTGGCCCGTACTTGGGGGAGCTCCATCTTTTTGCATTCATGCCTGATTAGGACATTTCTAAAACTTAATCCCCATTCCAGAGCCTACTGACTAGTACATAAGTCTCTGTACTAAACCAGTGGTTCTCAAACCTCAACAATCCTAGGATCCCCATTTTGATTTAAAACGTTTGGGGGACCGCTAAGCCCCTGGCTCAGCCCCAGGCCCTGTTCCATTCCATCTCTTCCCCCAAGGCCCCAGCCCTGCCCCTTGCTTGCTCTCCCCCCCACCCTCACTTTCATCAGGCTGGGACAGAGGGTTGGGGTGCAGGCTCTGGGCTGGAGTTGGGGGTGTAGGAGGGTGAGGGATGCAGGCTCCAGCCCAGTGGCACTTGCCTCATGCAGCTCCCAAAAGCGACCAGCACATCTTAGGGGTACTCTCAGAGAGAAGAGCAGGTCAGGGGGTCTCTGTGCGCTGCCCCTGCCTGCAGGCACCGCCCCCACAGGGAACTGTGGCCAATGGGAGCTGCAGAGCTAGCACTCTGGGTCTCCATGCACTGCCTCCACCCCTTCTGCATGCGGAGCGCATGCGCGCACACATACATCTCCTCCCTCCGCCCGGAACAGGGATGTGCTGGCAGCTTCCACGAGTGGCACATGGCCAGGGAAGGCAGGGAGTCTGCCTTAGCCTCACTATGCTGCTGGACTTTTGGTGCCTAAGATCTCCCAGTTTGGCTTCAGTAGCCTCTGGGAGGGAGAAGACTTGAGTTGATCAGCAAGGCCTGTGGCCCCTGAGAAGTTCCCTCAGGGACCCCAGTTTGAGGAACACTGTACTAAGCTAGTCCTTCCCCAGCCTTCCATTTAGTGGATCCTTCTCCCTGTTAATAGGTCCAGTGCCTGCCTTTTCAATTGTTCCTGGTTTTCACAAGCAGCAGCAACTAAAAATGAGACTTCAGAAGCCTCCCCTGGGCAATATATAGTGGCACTAAAATCAACCAGTCTTGTCAGCTTTAAGCAGCTGCTTGTGAAAAATAAGAACAGTAGAAAAGTCACATATCCATAAGGGATGGGAACTCTTTTAAAAACTCCAGAGATGGATTGTTTAGGCCAGGGTGGGCAAACTGGAGTCTGTGGGCCACATCTGGCCCGCCAGCCAATTTAATCTGGCCCTTGAGCTCCTGCTGGGGAGCAGGGTCTGGGGCTTGCCCTGCTCCTGCACTCCAGCCAGGGAGCAGGGTTAGGGCTGTGCATGCATGCTGCAGCTCCAAGAAGCAGCAGCATGTCCCCCCCCGTCTGGCTCTTACAGGTAGTGGCAGCCACGGGGCTCAGCATGTTGGCGCCACCCGTGCAGCTCCCATTGGCCGGGAACTGCGGCCTATGGATGCTGCAGGGGCAGCACCTGTGGATCGGGCAGTGCGCAGAGCTGCCTGGCTGCGCCTCCATGTAGGAGCTGGATAGGGGGACCTGCAGCTTCCGGGAGCTGCTTGAAGTAAGGGCTGCCAGAGCCTGCACCCCTGAGCCCCTCCTGTGCCCCAACCCTCTGCCCTATCCCTGATTCCCCCTCCCACCCTCCAAACTGCTCGATTACCAGCCCAGAGCACCCTCCTGCACCCCAAACCCCTCATCCCCCCCCATCCCCCCAGCCTGCACCACCAGCTGGAGGCCTGAGCCCCTTCCCATACCCTGAACTCCTCATCTCTGGCCCCACCCCAGAGCCTGCACCCCCTTCTGTGCCAACCCCAATTTTGTGAGCATTTATGGTCAGTCATACAATTTCCATACCCAGATGAGGCCCTCAGGCCAAAAAGTTTGCTCACCCCTGGTTTAGGCTCTCTACTTGCAAGCAGTAGTTTTCTAATCACTTGTGTTGTGTAGATATTTTCCAGCTCTCATAAATTTCATGTAATATGGTGTGACTGTTCGTACAATAACTTTAAACTCTAGCTTTCCCAGGAGAATCTGCTTCAGTCCTGATCTAAAATGTAACATGGTAATAGTGTCATGGGAACTTGCTATTCTGGCCACTTGTTAACCTGTCTTCATATCAGTAAACATCAGTATTTTACTTGTGATAGGAAAGTAAAATTTACAAGACTGTAATAATGCCTGCAAACATAACTGACTTCCATGTGCTCTAGTAATGTTAGCTGTAGGGAAAACTTGGCATTTAAAACAAACTGGAAACCACTTAAAATTCATATTGTAAAACAAACATTGGCCATACTAGATGGTGCTGGCTAATCCGTAAAATCGCTTTCAAAGTGGGGAGGTGCTCCAGTGACATTCAAACACACCACCTAGCCTGCTTATTAATCTTTGGTTGTTGTCCACTTACCCCTTCTCTCCCCCGCCGCCCCCCCCCTCCAAAAAATCCTCGTCCTTTTTTTGGAATCCTAACTTTCCAATACCTTTTCAGCAGGCATTCCATCTGAGAAGACGCCCATTATCCCTCTATGGGCCTAGTCTTAATTCTTGTACCAACAATTCATTGTTTTTATTCAGGAGTCATGGATAGATGAGGAATACAGGATTTATTTGGATTAATTTTGATTTAGGAATCTTGCTTGGGGAAATCAGTTACATCTAATTTGCTTTGAAAAGACACTTTTTCAAGCAAGGCCCATTGTTTAAATCAAGCTGGTAAAGCACATAAAGGTGGAAAAGAAGCTTGCCTTTCCCTGAGCCTCAAGTTGAATGAGCTATTATCAAAACTAGGAACCAGTTATTCAAAAACAAAATCTGGATCTTGCCCCAGTCTCTCAGATTTCAAAAGCTGTTACTATGTTGGATCATTTTTCAGCTAAATATTTGAGGCTGTAGGATATCAAGTTCTCAACAGGTCCTTTGCCATAAAGTTACCCATTCACTGGGGAGTCACAAATTTATATACTACTCATGACCTAACCTGTTTCTCTATTTCTCCAGTTGATGTTCTGAGGCCTTATTACTTCAGTTCTCAGTAAATTAGATTGAACAAAAGTATGATGTGGCTATCTGCATAGCTCATATTTTGCTAGTCAGTTACTGGATTTGTCCATCTGCTGTTTTAACTCAGGCTTCTCAACATCTCCTCTTTCCACCTACAATAAGTATCCAAAGCAGAACTGTAATTAGAGATACTCTTAAAATTTAAAGTTCTGTACAGTAGAGACAGCAGGCAAGGCTGATACAGAGAGGTTGCAAGATGGCGCAACCTGGTGGAGGAACATGCAAAACAAAAAGCATCCTGGGTTTTGATATTACCATAATAAGGTACCAAAGTGCTGACTTCCATAGTCTGTTTTTAAGTTTTTATCCTTGTAAGGTTAAATAGGATTTTATAAGAGGCAGGAGCACAACAGCATGTTCTTGCAAAATAAGCCAGGTCTCTTGAAGCCATCTAAGAAATGCATTGCAGAGGATGCATACATTTGCCATGTTGTAACAAATGACTTGGAAATTTAGTTTCAGGTTTTTTTTAATCTAAAGATTGAGAAATCAGCCCAGTGTACTTGGGGTGGGGAAGAGGCAATACCACAATAGAAAGACAATGTTGACAAAACAGGATTACTGTGATAGATTTGGCCAATACTTCTACATGAAGTGTTCCCATTTGAGACTAAAAACTATTCATGTGAACAAATAAAATACTAATCGTGTTTTCTTCCTTAAACATATTTTAAATGGAGATGAGGTTTACATAAGGAAACTATTTATTATCCACTTATGCCAAAGTATATTTAGCTGTGAACCAGTCTTCCAGCAGGTGTTAACAGAATTTTCAGTTGGTGTTTCCAGATCTGTGCATTCCCTGCTACCATTATGACTTTTTGGCTATGCCTATACTACAGGGTAGGTGCATGGTTTCCCACCCCCGCCCCCTTAGCTTGCATACAGATATTTGTGCTAGTTCTTATTAAGCTAGCATGGGTGTAAATACCAGAGTAGCTGCAGTAGCACAGATGGCCCAGCTAAGCCATTCCTCTGCTGCCGCTAAGTACAAACTTGCCTGAAACGGAGTATATGCTCCCATGGCTAAGCTGTGCCTCCGCTGCTGTTACCCATGGCACTGTAGCTATGCTGGTATACTTGTGCTGGCTCAATGAGAGCTAGCACAAATATGTGTGCACTTCAAGGGAGAAGTGTTGGCAGCTCTAAAGAGGGTTTACAACACTCCATGCACAGAGTGAACTCGAGTTGGTCTGGAATTGGTGGAACACAAATGGCTACTCAGCAGCAAGAACTTAAATGTCTGTAATAATATTGACATCCATAACCTATGCTTTGCTGTCAGAAAACTATTTAACCTACAGAAATCAGATTTATAGGAGTCTCTTGTCTTAATTATTTTTTCTATTGTACCCTCTAGCAACTCAATTGCTTGCTTGATTTTAGTGCCTATAATAATCCTTGATGATCAAAATTGCCAGCTAAATGAATGCATAAACTGAATATGGCCACTATATCAAAAAGTTGGAGAAGTTGTGATGGTCAACAGTTCAACCCAGACCAGTAAGGAGTTTTGTCACAACCTCTCCTGTAACCCTGGGTGCTTCTGTGTTGTGCATTTTTGGTTCAGAACTCTGACATCAGCATGCTCGCAGCACAATAACCTCACCCTGGCTTCTACCAGACTGGTTATTCCTTGCAGGGTTGATACTAACACCCTTCCAATCCTGAGTTCTCCCCAAAAACATCTTTCTCTGCAGTGCTGAGTCCTTCTGACTGTAGCACCCAAAGAACATTATCAAGTTTGCTGCTTTAAAGAGAGAGCACAGAGCAGCTTATTAACTTAGTGGGATGACAAACTACCTACTTCCATCAAACAACTGAGTTGGCTTATGGTAAAAGTTAAAACAAGTTCCTTAACAAAAGGATGTACGTTTTTAAGTGATACCAAGTATAAGGAAAGAGGGTAAGTGGTTATAAACAAAAGTAAAAATACACTAAACAAATGAGTTTGTTCCTTTTTTCCTTGCCATAGTCATTCTTCCAGCATGGCTAGCCAGCTCATTCTTTAGCCAGGGCTCAACACACTGAGCTCAAAGACTTTTTAGTTTCCTTCCTTCTTTTCTTAGATGATGGATAAAATACGTTCTCTCCCACCCCTTTAGTCATCAAACCTTTGAAATTTATTCTTCTGCAGTGTATTCCCAGGTGAAGTTCCTTTCCTTGCTCAGTGTAGGTACATGCTGTCTGGATGTTTGCTTCTTCTTTAGGTGTCTCCCTGTTCAGCAATTCTTTGAAATGCACTGTCCAGCACATTTCTTGTTCGTTTTTTTTTTTTTGGTTATTAGTAGGTGTCCTTGTTTGTTCCTGAGTGTCCATTGGTGTCTGCCATTTACCACTGATAAGCTGCATCATTTTGTGGATGGTTGCTTGTTCACCACAAGCAGCTGCATCCTCTGCTTGTGGTATTATGTTGATAATCTAATGCCATTTGTCCGCTCTCACAAGACATTTGACCTCCCGGTGTGCCTTGCTATACAGCTCATGGTATTTGTCCTGCCAGTGGTGAAAGCCAAAGGGAAGCCACTGGCATGAAGACTGAAGTGCTCAACACCAAGACCAAAAAACTTTTTTTTTTTTTTTTTGAATGTACAAAACAGGGGAGCTAGCTCAGGTAACAGCAGAGATGAGACACTACAGCTTACACATCCTGGGTGTCAGCGAGAGCAGATGGATGGGATCAGGAAGATTAATAGCAGCCTTGGGAGAAACAACACCATGAGGGTGTTACTATCCTTTTTGAAGAAGGGAGTGGAGCATTCCTTGCTTGAATGGAAATTCAGCAGCAGCAGACTTATGAGAGCCAGACTGAAAGGGAAACATATCACCCTGATTCAGTGATATGCTCTGACAAATGACAGTGATGAAGAAGTAAAGGACAGATTCTACCTTACACTATAGGCGGAGTTAGAGTACCATGCCATGACCTAACTATCGCCATAGGAGACCTGAATACCAGGGTTGATAAGGACAATGCAATGGGAAGACATGGGTGTGGCACCATGAATGAAAATGGAGAAAGGCTTGTTGATTTCTGGAATATGAATGACCTAGTCATTGGCAGAACTCCATTTCAACATTGTGAAATTCACAAGCTGACATGGTGTTCTCCAAATGGCAGAGATGATAGCCAGATTGACCATATTACGATCAATGGCAAATGGCAACACACACTGACAGATGTGAAAGTGAGAAGAGGTGGAGATGTTGGCAGTGACCATCACCTTGTGACAGCCTCCATCAAGCTACAACTGAAGTGTGGGTCCACCAAACAAGGGACATAATGTTATGACATTGACAAGATTAAGTCCCTTGAAATATAGAAAGCCTTCATTCTGCAGTTAAAGAACAGATTTCAAGCACTTGCAGACCTTGGTGAAGAGGAGGGGAATGCAGATGAGGAGATCAGCAAGAAGTGGGACAAAGTAACAGCAATTTATAAACAGAGCAGTACAGGCAGAAGAGAAGGAAGGTGTGGATTGGGATGACCAGACAGCAAGTGTGAAAAGTTGGGACAGGGTGGGGGGTAATAGGAGCCTATATAAGAGACCCCAAAATTGGGACTGTCTCTATAAAATTAGGACATCTGGTCACCCTAAGTGGATTACACCCAGCACATGGAATGCCATAGAAACCAGACGAGCCCTGAAGAAAAACTGTAGACACACAATGCCAGAAACATAATGTACAACCTGTAAATTCTTAAAGTACGCACTTACCTTTGTCACATTGATCAAACTCTCATGGGAATATAGAGTTGTATATGTTTGACTAAAAGGCTGTGTCTGCATAGCCCAGCAGTTAGGATTACAGGGTTGTAAATGGAAGCATAGGCTAGTGTGCTACACTGTAACTCTCCTGTGTGGATGCTGCTGCTGTGAACTAAAAGTCCTCCTTAAACAGGAATCCATTAATGCAAAGTAGGAGCCTTTTAGTTATGGACCTGACCTAGAGGTACAAAGGAAGTGTTACAGCACAGTATTCTAATGCATACTGCAGTTTACACCGTCTGTAGTCTGATTAGTGTGGGGCCATGTAGATAAGCCCTAAACTGTTTCAAAACTATAGAAAGCAGTTAAACTCTTCTTTTAAAATTTGCTGCTCTTGAAAGGTGCTAGAGAGGACTGGAGTTCTGTGTCTACAGAAGAGAGCATGGTGGCATAAGTTCTGCAACACAGTCCTGTAAATATCTACCTCTTGACCACCTCTAGGGTTAAGAAGCTTCCTAAAAGCACATTCATGGTCTCTTTACTCATTTGGCAATAAAATTGCCCAGATTGGTAGCTTGTGGCCATTACTCTAGTAGGAATTAGGCTATGTACAGGATGTTCTTAAAATTCATGTCTCTCTGCAGAACTTAAACTGATAGTAATATATTCCTATGTAACTGGCTTAGTTGAACATCTTGACAATGCAGTTCTCTGGAGTTTCAACTGCAAAATTCCACTGATCTAAAAAAACTGCTTATATTTGGGCCCTTTGAAGAGGCTTGTACTCTTCAGAAAGTGTCAGCCTGAACCAAGTCTTCATGAAACTTTTTTTTTTTTTTTGGTGGGGTAGAGGGTAGCTGGAGTTACTTGTTAACTCAGCTCTTCCAATATGCAACACACTTTCTTCCAGCACCGTAGTCTTGACCTAGACTGGCATGTTGATCAACAAAGATTCTATAACCTGAATCTAGTTCTGTTTTGTTCTGGCTCACATCAACTCCAGCAAGTTTTTTCCAGAGCTGTATTAGACCTGGGGTGTGAATAATTTATTTTAGTAAGTGAGCACCCCTGTCTCAAAGCTAGCTGACCCATGAAATAGGAAGATGCCCTCTTCAGAGAACTAGTTTTTTGATTTGTGTACCTAAAACAAGCAGCTATCACTAAGAGAACAAATGCTTTTTGCCTGCCTCTCTTGGGGAAGTGGGAACAAGGTATCTTAACATGGGTTAAATTGCATTGGTTTTTAACTGGTCTGTCTCTAATGACTATTTTACTAAATGTTTTCAAATCCAACTTTGAAATCAGTTCTGTGTGAAGAGAGAAGACTTGTGCTAGCAATGGTTGAATGTGCCTGCCTTGTAAGGCACTCTGGAAGCCTATATTTTTTTTTTTCCACTCCCTAAAAGGAAAGAGGGTTATGTTTGTTTAGCTTCCCCCTTTGGTAGAGATGGTTATTTTCTTTGCAGTATAAGACCTGTATCTGAAATGAAATATTTTTGCTCATGTAAAGCCTGAATGTTCTTCACTTTTATTTTTGCTTCCTTTCACCAATTTCTCTAAACTCTGTTGGGGGATGCTGTATTAGATATAACAATGATACTTTAATTCCTGCAGCTGTTGAATATCCTCAGCTATGAGTTAATTGTTAAGACAAAGTATTTCCTTATCGCTTTAGAGGGTAGAGAGATAAGAGTTCTACGCATTTCTGCAATGCAAACAATATAAAGAGATGAGATTACAATTTTTCTTACCTGACTTTTTCTCTTAAAATATCAGCACATCACATGTTAACACAAGTGGTTGTAGAACCACCTTCTCCATATCTGATTTGACTGCCTCCTGAAATGTCCAAGACTAACTGTGCTCTTACTTTCTTAAACAAAAGCTTGTCTGTATACACAATGTGCTAATTTTGTCTATTGGGCAATTTCAACTTCTTACAGAAATATATGGTGTTCAGCTTCTATGTGAAATTTAATTAGGCTTATCACTTTTTTTAAAAGCTAGCAACTTGTTTAATGTCTACACTACTTTTCTAATTCTAAATGATTGTCATTCACCAAGTGAAACAAAACACCTACTGGAATGGCTTACATTTGGAAGGTACACGTTGTTTTTAAAGTGGTTTAATTTTCTAAAACTTTTCAGATTAGTTTTACAGCTGATTAATCTAATCAGATATTCATGAAGTCATCAGGAGGTTAACCTGTTGAATTGGAGAGAAATCCTCCAAATATTAAATGATGAACTTTCTTGCCATGCTGTATTAGGAGGAGAACCTCACCAGACAGACATTTAAATTGTTTTATTTAATTAGAACATTATGTATTTTGGATTGTTTTTTCTTCAACAGCTAACATTTTAACAAAACAAGCATTCGAATTTAGTTAAACATTCAAGTTTTTTTAAATCAGGGTGGTTTTTTGTTAAAATTGTTAACTAAAGTAGTTAAATGAAATATTTAAAAAAAATTAAATTGACTGTAAGCCAGGTCAACATGATAACTGCAGAAGCCAATATTTTAAGTTTAACTCAGTCGTCTTCACCTTCATTTTCCTGTTTGTTCATAATGTGGGAAAAAATGCAGGAAAGCTTGTTTTTCTTCTCAGGTCCCAAATGCTTTCTCAATTTTGAATGAATTAGAATTCTTTCTACACTGGAAGAAGCTATTGCTGATAAAAGTGAGATTATCATTTCAACAGTCTCTGAATCCAAGTGCTTAAGTGACTTCCATTAGTTCACTGGTGTGACTTTCTTTAAAACATCAGCAACATACCATTCTTGAATGGGTCACCCTTAGCTCTGAAGTTTATTATAGTTGGCATTATGGAGGGATGATTGCTGGATGTCCATGTCCTAGCCAACTCCTCTTCTTCAGCAGTTAAGGTTTGACCCTGGTACCGAGTATTGAGAATATTTGCAAGAAAATGAGTTGGAGATAGTGCTTGTCCCAATTGTCTTTTTTTTTTTTTTATAATGCTTGTAATTTAACTCTCTCATTGCATATTTCTCTTTAAGATCTCACTTGGTTCCTTCCAAACTTCAACAGCATCAGCAATAAAACAGCTGTTTCCCTGCATTTTGTTTAAGGCTACAGAACTAGGCTTCAGGGTAGTCTGCAGGTGTTCAACGTTTCTCTTAAGCCCAATGTTGAGACTTTGGCTGTGACAGTGCCATCTATTTTTTTCACTATTTTGTTCAGACTGTCATCAGATTAGGACAGTTCTTGATATAGTGCTCAAAACAGTCCACTATTGAGTTTCTTCGCATGTCTTGTTTTGTGGCAGAGTTGGTTTGGTTCCTCCCACTTTTTTTCAGAGCAGCTGCTGCAAAGTGGCTGTTACAGAAGTATTTTGCAATTTCAACATTGGCCTTTATTTCTGGAACACTGAAGTCTTTGGCTAGGAGGTGCATCAAATGAGCAGTGCAACCATATGTTGTTAGCTTGGGACTCTCTTCACTCTCTCTCTCCTAAATAATTTCTTCTCATCTTGCATACATTTTCAGCACTGTCTCTATGACCAAGCTGCATACTAGACATTTGAAAAATTTTTTGCAGTTTGCGATAGCTTTTACTGCTGCTACTTGTAAGTATTCTGCTGTGTGCATTTCCTGATGTATCAATTGTTTCTGTAAGGAAGACGTTCCCTTCTTCTGTTGTCATACAAGCACATACAACAGGATCATTGTGGACATTGCTCCACCCATCAAGACTCAGGTTAACCATTTTACCCTCTAGCCCTTTTGCACACTGCTAAATTTCTTCCATAGACTTTGTCCTGCAATTTGCCTGCGACATCTGCTGTGTTGGGTGGACTGTATCCTGGTCTTAATGACTGAACCATGTTAATGAAGTGTGGGTTCTCAGTCATATGGAAAGGAGAGTTTGTGCATAAACAAACCAGGCAATTTTTCATCCATTACCTCTTTTTGTAATCTAGTGGTTCATATAAAAATTATTTTTGATTTGTTTCTGGATTATGGAGGTTTTTTCTTTTTGCTACAGATATACTATGGCTATGTGACTGAAACACTATAATTGGTAGAGAACTCTGAAACTATAGAAAATGGTGATCTTGAAGGTGAATAGTCTTCAGTATTCTGTATGTTGAGGGTGGATTCTCCTAAACAGAATAAGTCAGTGCAGTTTAGTTAATTACCATACTACTCATTTAGTATTACTCATTGCATTCACTGACACTCAGGCAGATTTCACCTTTAAAGTAATACTATTTCAGCTATTTATATTTTATCACAACTGCATCTAAAATGAGTAACGTGTGTGCGCGCGTGTGCTCAAACATGAAAATTCAAAAATAGTCCAGAAGGAAGACAGGCAGTCCTTAAGAAAGAAGTATGAAATAAAAAAGCTTACCAAGCTGAAGGTCCTGCATGTTCAGACACATTCCTTTCATCATCATCAACACAGCTTCCTTCTGAGAAGAAATACTTCTCATGATGTTGTTTCATTTGGGCACCAGGCCTTGCATTTCTTTATTGCACTGTCTGCATTTCACACCCAGGCCTGTCTTACCCACAGGTATAGGAACTTCATTAAAATATTCCCAAACTGGGTCTCTCTTCTGGCCTGCTGCCATTATAGGTTTTCCCTTCTAGTGAGAGAATGGTATGGTAGATCTCAAATCAATGAAGGCTACACTGAAAGAGACCTCAAGACTTCTGGAATATGCTGCTCAAATAGTTTCTTTTGTTTCTACTGCCTGTTCCTCCCTTCTCACATTTATCTCCAGACTAGGTCTCCTTGTTCAGATCTATTCTGCCCCCAACAATCTTCTATTCATTGAATTTTTTGAAACTTCTCACTTTTAGAGAGAGGTAAGGGATTGACTGTGTACACAAATTTGCAGAGGGACAATAGGGTTGAGGTCTATTATTTCTCACCCCTCTATAGTCTTTATTTTAAAACCTTTTTGCTGTTAAGTATGTTATCTCTGGAGACACAAATCCACAGTTTGAGAACTGCAAAGCTAAGCATCTGGTGGTATCTTCTACACTGAGCACTGAGTCCCACTGCGTAGATAGATTATTTAGGGTAATCTTTCTATCCCCCTGGAACCCCATGAGATTGGGCCCCTAATCCATGAACTATTGGAGCTCATTTACAAAACTTTTCTTAAACACTACATGAATATATTGTCTTCTACTATAGAATTAAAATGTATAATCCCTATTTCATTATGAGATTATAGCTCAAAATATCTTAATTAAAACTCTTTAGATAAAATGCTTTTTTTTTGGGGGGGGGGGGGAGAACCGATCCACTAAATCTGATTTAAATAAAAATGCTTTTGATTTTCTTTTAAATCATTGATTTTTATCCACCCTGGCTCTGAAGTTTTTTCCTCCTTTTAATGACTTCTCAAAGTGAGCAAATGGTTCTGAAGGATTCTTTTAATAATATACAGAGACTTTCAAAATCTGAATCGATGCTGGAAAAAGTTAGTCAGTTTCCACGTCCCAGCTTGATGCCACTTTAGCAGGAGTGGATACTCTGACCGTGAGTGGGGGTGGGGGTGTGTTTTTTTTTGTTTGGGTTTTTTTGTCTACATGAAACAGAGGTAACTAAGATGCTGCTGTGGGAAAACTAAACTTTACAAACTACTCATGAGGGTGGAGGTATAGAGACCCCATTCAGTTGTTAAAAGTCCTTAGCAAAACCAGTTCTGAATCCAAAGAAATAAAACTGAGGGGATAGTAAGGTACTGGACAATTAGTAAATTATGACTACAAACTGAGTTATTTCATAAAGGCCATATTTCATTCTTTCTTTGTGTAACCACCTCTCAATGCCTGTGGGTGTTCTGTTGGGGACTAAGGGCAGTATGTTGTCCTGGCCCACTGACAATAATTAAAAATGGAATTAGACCCTCTACTCTGAATGATCTCTCTGAGATGTATTGCAGAGATGTTTTATGGGATCAGAATTGTATTATTTGTGGTTCTGTTTCATGTCTCTCTAATTGTTCAGTGTACAAAATTTGAGGGACTGGTTTCACATCTGTTGAAGCCTTAGGGTTTGCCCTAGTTACAATCAGTGGTGGCCAGAAAGCAATACAGTTGTACCAGAGCAAACCCCTAGAGCAGAAAGCCAAAGCCACTCTAAGCCATGGTTTGCTCAGAATAGGTGTAGATAAGTGATAAAAATACCAAAATCCTGTCTATGTTCTAGCCCTACCATTGTGTTCATCCATGGGGACTGAACGGTCCTAATTCGTAGTGCAGACTAGACTCAAAAGTCTGGATATATGACATCGGAGAGTGGATTATCACTCTATCCCATAGGCATTCAGCATAGGAAACATGGCATGGAACTTCAGTTTCCCCATATGTAAACAGGGCATCATAACAGTGGCTTTATGAACATTTCCTAAGCATCACTTTAGGATCTGCTGACAAAGGCAGCTCTATCAGGGCAAAGGGTTATTTTTATCACACATCTACTGAGGCTACAACCAACTAACTCAAGAAACTTCAGGATAGAGGTGACCCTATTAAGAAATCTGGTTTTATTAAACAAAACCAACGGTAGTTTTTAAACATCCCGTCACCTCCTGGGTCAGAGATACTAATCCACAGAAGTTAATTTGTTTTGGATCAATATTTTCCTTTTCAGTCTTATTATTATTACAGGATGATCAAATTTGATTTTCTTTCTTTCCAGAAAGCTTAGTGCTTAGTCTTATAAATGCGGTATAAAGCCGTAGTGGGTATTAAGAGGCAAGGCTAGTATTTTGCTTCTAGAGGGAGATGAACATTAGAAGAGAAAAGAAAAGTGGAACTGAAATAATTAATTAGCTCACAAGCTGCCACTTTGATCCTTGTGTGTGCTCTGCTGTGCTTGGATTGTGACTAGTGGGGTGGAGAGTAAGGGGCGGGGGATAGGGAAGGGAATTTTAGACTAAATTCCACCTGAGAGTAATCATATATCATGACAAACTGTATAAACTTGTTGGAAACCAACCCTGTAACCCTGCTTGGGATCAACAGGAGAAAACACCAGAGATCAAAGGCAGAGATGGACACTGAGTTGGGTAAGGGATGTCAATGTGAGCTTCGAATGTCAGGGCATGCTTAGTAACATTAATTCCCTTGGCAGGTCTGGATCCTGCTGGGCCTTCCCAGTTCAGGAAGCACTTAAACATTTGTATACGTGCTTTATCATATACAAGTGATAATGCAACTATGTACTCAAAATAGTACTGCTTTGGGCAGTCTGGGAAAGATTAGCCCAGGTGATATATTTTATACATTTTTCTGTGTTTTCTTTGCCTTTGGTTAAGGTAAGGCTGTAGTCACATGAAGTATGAGCTTGTTTGTACCATGTAATACAACAGAATAATTATTATTAGAAGGGACTGATCTGAGAGAAGTTCTGTCTGTATTTTTATTAAGTTATGCAGATAAGGCCTCTACCCTCAACATCAAAAATATATATTTTTTGATGTTACCTGCTCAGCCAGAGACATAAGTCTAAACCACACATGATACAACTGTAATTATCTTCTTACTGTAGGTGAGTTTAATGAATAAACTGCATGTATAACAGCAATGAGTCTTAGTAGAAGGTATGAATAGATCATGTGAATAAGAAAGTATAAGCATGGGATCCTGCCTATAATTATGAGCTACTGAACATCTCATGCAACACCCTTTGCGCTATATTTACTCACAAAAATAGTCTCAGTAATTTGCAGATAGTTTGAAACATTTCTACTCCCCCTCAGAATATGTGTCTGGTGTGTTCAATAAGAACAGCCCTACTGGGTCAGACTCAAGGTCCATCTGGCCCAGTATCCAGCAGTGGCCAGTGCTAGGTGCCCCAGAGGCAATGAACAGAATAGGGAATCATCAAGTGATCCATTCCCTGTTGCCCATTCCCAGCTTCTGGCAAACAGAGGCTAGGGACACCATCCCTGCCCATCCTGGCTAATAGCCATTGATGGACCTATCCTCCATAAACTTATCTAGTTCTTTTTTGAACCCTTTTATAGTCTTGGCCTTTACAACATGCTCTGGCAAAGAGTTCCACAGACTGACTCTGCGTTGTGTGAAAAAAATTTCCTTTGTTTTAAACCTACTGCCTATTAATTTCATTTGGTGACCCCTAGTTCTTGTGTTATAAGAAGGAGTCAATAACACTTCCTTATTTACTTTTTCACACCAGTCATGATTTTATAGACCTCAATCATATCCCCCTTTAGTCGTTAAGTCCCAGTGTTATTAATTGCTCCTCATATGGAAGCCGTTCCATACCCCTAATAATTTTTGTTGCCTTTTTCTGAACTGGTTCCAATTCCAATATATCTTTGAGATGGGGCGACCACATCTGCATGCAGTATTGTAGATGTGGGCGTACCATGGATTTATAGAGGCAATATGATATTTTCTGTCTTATTTATCCCTTTCTTAATGATTCCCAACATTCTGTTTGCTTTTTTGACTGCAGCTGCTCGTTGAGCAGATTTTTTCAGAGAACTGTCCACAATGACTCCACTATCTCTTTCTTGAGTGATAACAGCTAATTTAGACCCCCCTCATTTTATATTTATAGTTGGGATTATGTTTTCCAATGTGCATTACTTTGCATTTATCAACACTGATACTCTGTTGCTATTCTCATCGCCACCCCAGTTCCATGTATTGGGGTACCTGAAGTCTTCCCTGCAGTATTTGTATCTCCTTGTTGCACGGGAACCCTTACAGCTACGTGGCTGGAGCAGGTGCGGGACCATCATGTTAGGAACAAGATGTCCCATGCTATCTATGCCCATCTATTGTTGGCAGAGGATGCTGCATGATTCCCTATGAGTGATTGATAATTTGCATCTTTCAGGTGCTGGCTCAAAGAGGTCTGTGTTAGTGGCAGATTCTCACTTGTTTGGTGGTTCTTAGCAAACAACTTGCAATGCACATTAGCCAGAGCTGCTTGCTTCTTGCCACACAGTAAAATAGACACCTCTGAGCCCTAGGCTGCTGACTCTGAAAAAGCTGTAGTTCAAATGTTGATAGTCATACTGAGCAAGGACTTCTTGATTCACCCAGGGCTTGGTTCTTTATTAACTCTCTGGTTTGGTCAGGTCTGTCCATACCATGAATTAAAAGTAATGGTCCTAATTTATAAAGCCATCAACAGGCAGAGACGAGGCTACCTCCTAGATTATCAGATCATCTTTGATGTGTGACCGTGTCTGAGAGTTTCTGCTCCTTGCCTTCAAAACTGCTCATATTGTAGCTAATGGGAGCAGGCTTAAAAATGACAACCTGCAGTTAGGTTACAGATACACCACAGCTGATATTTCATTCTCGTTTGTGGAATGGGAAGAAATCACTTCCTTTCCCAAAGCTGGGGGGGCGGGGGAATGAGCAGTGTTCACCCATTGTGTGCATATCACTAGCCTTTCCTGGATATGACCAACACCCAGCTCCAAAACCCAATAATCCCAGCAGTATTAGATGTTCCTGTTGGTTTTACAAAGTGTGGTGTGGCTGGGAGTATGCCATGGAATGAACGCCCACAGGCACAGACACACACAGGCTGCCAGTAGCATTTCTCTTTAGAGCACTTTGAAAGTTTGTTTTATAGCTCATAGACAGAGTCAGATTGGCTTGGAAATTTGTATGCTAGGAGAAGGCCTTGGGTACCATTGGGGGTGCCAGTTTGGGATCATGATCAAAGGGCTCCTGAGCCCAGCAATGACCTGTGTTAATGTCTAAGTGCTCTAAAGTGCCAATGCAGAACCAGATTGGCTTGAGACCTGGAATGCCAGGTGAAGACCTAGAATAGTGTCTGAGGTACAATTTTGGGGTTATATGGTGAATCAAGCATTCCTTTTACCCTGATGTGAGTTGTTCTTCATCTCCTATTAAAGCTGTTTGACTTTAAATAAATAATAATTGGGCCACAAGGAGCATCATTCTACAGTGCAAGTAAAGAAGCTTGCTGTGCACAGTCCTTCCCAGGGCCGCCTAGAGGATTCAGAGGGCCTGGGGCAAAGCAATTTCAGGGTCCCCTTCCATTAAAAAAAAGTTGCAATACTATAGAATATTATATTCTCGTGGGGTCCCCTGCAGGGCCCGGGGCAAATTGCCCCACTCCTCTCCCCCCTTCCGGCTCTGGGAAAAATAAAAATTTAAAAACTTTCCACATCTCAGCACAAACCCAATTTTGAGAAACCTTGTAAAAGTGACTTGAAAAGAAGTTATCACTGGTTCTCAGCATCAGCTAGTGCTAAAAGGCACTAAAGCTCATTAAAAGGGTTGGACAAATATTTTCCATCAAAACTTCTTTTGGATTGAAATCAAGGGGTTTTTAAAAAGCAGAAAAAATCATGGACAATGTGTGCTTTCCTTCAAAATTTGTTGTGGTTTTTTAAATTGAAAAGCTGAAATTAGTCTGCAAAAACCTGAACATGGTTTGGGATTTCAGAAGTGTGTGGCCAAATATTTGCTGCTTGCTGTGTTTGATTGTTTAAAGAAACAGTAAAAAAAAATCCAAAACTTTTGAACCACCTCAGCTTGTGACCAAATGCCTGAGCCCATCCAGTGAGAGATTTTTCCAGGGTTCTGATACTCTGTTGGCTTCCTTGACTCGTATGTCTCCATAACTTTGGGTTCATTTACGTTAGAACATAAGAATGACCATACTGGGTCAGACCAAAGGTCCATCTAGCCCAGTATCCTGGCTACCGACAGTGGCCAATGCCAAGTGCCCCAGAGGGAGCGAACCTAACAGGTAATGATCAAGTGATCTCTCTCCTGCCATCCATCTCCACTCTCTGACAAACAAAGGCTAGGGACACCATTCCTTACCTATCCTGGCTCATAGCCATTAATGGACTTAACCTCCATGAATTTATCTGTTTCCTAGAGACTGGCTCCATGGGGTCCCTCACAAACTGGAGACGGTTACTGTGGGTTTGTCTTTAGTATAGCTTATGTACATACTCCATGAACTGAGCATTTGAGCTTGTTCCAGAATCTGGGATGAGCCTATGTTGTGAAAACTGAAATGCTCAAAATAGCACATTCATGTGAATGGACACAAGGTGCAAAAACTAAATTAACCCAGGGGGTCTCAAATTGGGGGTTGGGACCCCTCAGGGGGTCATAAGGTTATTACTGGGGGGTCATGAGCTGTCAGCCTCCACCTCAAACCCTGCTTTGCCTCCCTCATTTATAATAGTGTTAAATATATTAAAAAGTGTTTATAATTTATAAGGAGGGGGATCACACTCAGAGGTTTGCTATGTGAAAGGGGTCACCAGTACAAAAGTTTGAGAACCACTGAATTAACCTCTCCGGAGCCTTGGGGAATGCAGGGTTGGGGGGGGGGTCTCCCTTGGTAGGGTTGGGAAGGAGGTAGGTGGTGTAGGATATTCCTCTTCTCATGTGATCCCTCCCCCATGGCTCTCTTGGCTCTATCACTGTTAATCTAAAGTGGCTAATTTTAAATGAAGTTGCCCTCCCCTGACACAACTCTCCCTATGGCAATGAAATTAAATGTAGACTATAATTTGACATTTGAGGAGTGAAAAGGATGGTAGCCCTAAGGGAAAAGATAACAGCTTGGCTCTTTGTGTTAAATAGCTGTCTGCAAGCCTCAAACTGCTGAATGAGCTTTAGGGTAGGGAAGGCTGGGCCTCCCCAAACAGCCTAGGCCTGCCCCGGCCCCCTATCTGACCCCCACCCACTTCCTGCCCCCCCCGACTACCCCCCTCAGAATCCCCAACCCCTCCTGCTCCTTGTCCCCTGACCGCCCCCCCCCATTCCTGACAGACCCCTGGAATGCCCACAATCCAACCGCTCGTTCCCTGTCCCCTGACCACTCCCCTGACTGTCTCTGGGACTCCCTGCCCCTTATCCAACCCCGGCCCCAGCCCCCTTACCATGATGCTTACCCCCACCTCCCCTGTCTCCCGGAGCCTCCCTGGACAGCGCTGTATCACTACAGGCCAATACTATTATTTGTGGAGAAAGAGAAAACAAAGCTTCTTACTAGCAATATAGAGTATACTGCGCTTAAATCCTCTAAACTTCATTTAACTCTTTATTGATAACTTCCAAGATGTATTCTGGTGCATACAAATATAGTTGAAGGCAGTAACTAACCCAGTCTCAAAGCAATTATTTATGTTTGTGATCATTTTTTATTGATAGAAAATATGAAGGCATTTTTATGAAACACAGCATTCCTTGTGCTGGCTACAGTGGCTTTTTTAATCTGTTTTAAATTAGTGACTTGGTGCTGTTCAGCTAAGAAAACAACATAATGTTTTTCGATATGCTACCTAGCACTATTCTTTTGGAGTCAAATTCTTTTTTTTCCCCCTTGCCCCTTGAAGTGCTCATGCTCAGTGTGTATTGACACTGAACAGCTTCTTCATGTAGTCTAAAGATGCTAACTGCTTTCAAGTATGTAAAGAAGTCCTGGATTTGAATGTAAACACTGATTTAATAAACTTTAATTTCTTGTCATGGAACAATGTGTCTCATTTTGTGTTTTCTCTTTCTGACCCCTCTCAGGTCAATAGAACATACTGCTGTGGAACCTACAGAGCAGGTCCGATGCGGCAGATAAGTCTTGTTGGAGCAGTAGATGAAGAAGTTGGTGACTACTTCCCAGAATTTCTTGATATGTTGGAGGAATCTCCATTTCTGAGAGTGAGCATTATACTGTTTAAATTATTATCAAGCATAAATGTCTTAACACTTCTAATTTACAACTTCAGGTTGCTAAATAATGAGAGAATTTAGGTACAGCTTCTCCCTTCAAATGGTGATGAACTTTCAAACTACCTTACTGAGGATGCTGATAAAAATCTACCCTCTGTTCAAAGAAGTAGATACTGAAAGGAGATTGCTGTAGCCTCTAAATTAATCAGTTATTTAACTGGAGAAATTATTGGGCTCTTGTTGCACGTCTGTTTCACGATGGCCTACTCTCTAAAAGCTGAATAAGTTAACTAGATTGCTGGTGGAATACATTTCATCTCTAAGAATAAGGTTTGGTTTCTATATAGTTCTCTTGGTAATGAACTTGAGCCAATGCTTATCAAAATTGTAACTGTTGTCCATTTGATATAGCTTTTTGTGTTCCTGTTTTTAGATGACTTTGCCCTGGGGCACTCTTTCTAGCCTCCAGCTTCAGTGCAGGTCACAAAGTGATGATGGCCCCATAATGTGGGTGAGACCAGGAGAACAGATGATCCCGACAGCAGATATGCCAAAATCACCATTCAAACGGCGCCGGTAACTTTATTTTCCTTTAATAAAAAATAAAATTAGATTAAGTACTATCTTAAGGTCTTAACGTTGGTCCTTATTGTGTGTGAAATTAGTCTTTCAAAGGTAAACTTCATAGCTTTCTTAAATTTCCCATGTGACTTCATTCCTTTTGCTTTAGAAGCGAGCAGTCCAGTTATTTAAGCCAAACTAACATGTTGCCTATGTTCCAGCTAAGTGCATTTGAGCTCAAGGTTTCCTCAAGGTTGACAGCATTATGTATTGGCTGTTTGGCAGATTTCGTGGGTTCCTGAACATAAGAACAGCCATACTGGGTCAGATCAGTGGTCCATCTAGATCAGTATTCTGTTTTCCAACAGTGATCAATGCCAGGTGCTTCAGAGAGAATGAACAGAACAGGCAATCATTAAGTGATCCATGCCCTGTTGTCTGCTTCCTACTTCTGTCTGTGAAAAAGCTAATATTTGGTGTATTTCTCCAACACAGTGCAGAAGTCCCTACCCTGCATTAAAGGCTGGTCCTAATGCTAGTTATTTAAGTAGTCTTGGTATTGGTTTCCGTCTCAAGAAATGCTGTATTCTAGAGGAATGTTCTCTCTTAACTACTTAAATCTCCTCAGCTGCCCTCATTGAAATGTTGTATTGGTAAGGTCTATTCTCTGGATTTGTATTCCACTATATCTAAAACACAAAACTATATCCATTATTCCAATAATTTTTTTAAAAGGTTACTATCTCACTATAACGCGTGACTTCCCTTCACTGTTTTACAGTAGCAAATGACAAACATTTTCAGTACTGTGCTGAAGCCAGCAAGCACAAAATTATGCCATTATTTTGTAACTGTAGGGAAATGAAGACTATAATTTTTTTGCCGACGAGAATGTTAGAGAAATATTCTTGTCCTCTTAAAAAAAATAAAAATAAAAAAGGCTTTGATTGTGAATCTTTAAAATGGCTCTTGCCACTGACAGTTTTTTGTCTATCACTTTGATAAGCCACACAGCTGTAGTTAAATTGCTTTGACAACGCCTTCCATCTTCTAGAGTCCAAGGAAACTCCAAATGGACAATCTAACTCTGCAGTTATAAATTAATTGTTAGTAGTGTTAATTTTGTTTAAATTGCTTTTTATTTTAATTTCTAAAACTGTAATTTTTCTAATTTTGAGTAAAACCATTAACATCTACCTCCCACCATCTGCTTGAAATCCAAGAGGCAAATTTACCTTCAGTTTTCCTTGGGACTGTTTTGTGCAACAAATCTTGGGGAGAGAAATAATTGGAATCATGTTTTCATCACAGCTTTAAGCAGAAAACCCAATATGTTCTCTCTAGATAACAATGTTTTGAAGGGTCTGTATTTAAAATTGAATTTTTAAGTATGGCCCAATTCTTGTATTTCAAAGGATAATAAAACATCCCAATGTGACTGTTCAGAGGTTGACTAAAGAGTTCACATTTTTCCAAATATATAGTATACCTAAGGTCCTTTTTAATTGTTTTTTCCTCAATCTGGATTAAATCTATCTAGACTAGTTAGTGGTATAGATTTGTAACAGCAGGACACAAGTCACATATAGTGTGATTTTCCCCATTTGTTGTTGGTTTTTTTTATGTCTGTGATTCACTCCATACCAGCAGCTCATGTCCTGCAGGGCTGGCCGTAGCTCCCAGCTCCAGACGTTGCAATCGGCTGCACGGGGGGTCACACAACCACTCAGGTTTGGTCCAGCTGTCCCTCCATCATGGTGGGGATGGGAGGTAGGTCAAACCTGAGTGGCATTACAACCTGGCATACCAACTCGCAGTGCCGACTGGGGAGCCAGGCTCAGCTCTACCCGGCACAGGAGCCACCAAAGCCCAGGCATGAGGTGAGTGTGGGGCAGGCTCCCTCTTAATCCTGGGGCCCAGCCCTCAGAGATACAGGAGTTGCTGTTGCTTGGGATGAGTGCAGGGTGGTTCACTCTCCAGTCCCATCCCCCCACCCCTGTCCTCCCCTCCGCACCAGGCTGGGATGAGGGCTGCAGTTCTTGGTTGGTGCCCCTTCATTTGTCAGGGTATCTTTTATCAAATATCTCAGAGCAGTCACTAAATCCATGACTCTTACTAAATTTACCATGACTGCTCGGTGACTTTTTGATTTAAAAAAATGCCATGACAGATCTGCAGCACTAACTATACTTAAATCTTTGAATACCAAATTTGATACGTAATACATATAGCAAAAGCAACGGGAGCATTTTTGGTCTTGGATTTTGAATGCTACAGGATACTAGCAATATTTCTTCAAAATTACCTTAATACATGTACAGATAGGAAAGCTGTACCATTCATCTCGTCTGAGTAGTCTGGAACATCCTTTTCCCTCCTCTCTTCACCCCACTTTATAGATCAATGAACGAAATAAAAAACCTCCAGTACCTACCTCGGACCAGTGAGCCCCGTGAAGTTCTCTTTGAAGATCGAACAAGAGCCCATGCTGATCATGTAGGTCAGGGGTTTGATTGGCAGAGTACAGCTGCTGTAGGAGTGCTGAAAGCTGTACAGTTTGGTGAATGGTAAGTGTGACTGAGTTTTGTAACCACTCCAGTTGGATTTGAGACTGACTTCCCTTTATAAAAGGGAGAAAATGTGAAGTGTCTGTTGAATAGCAGCCTAGTAGTGACTATTCAAATGCTGTGTAAAGTCTGTAAAACAATCTAATACACACATATCTCTGGCAACTTTTACCCCTACTTCCTTCTCCCTCCTGAGTCCAGTGCAAAAACTGTGTTAACATGGAGTAGTTTTCAGAGAGCTTGCATGATATGCAGTGTAGGCCACTGTATCTGGTGCGTCCTGCATGTCTTTTTTCATCTCCTAATTGATTATAATGCAAGTTCAATTCCATAAACAGAATATTGTCAGGTCAATTGTTCGTTTGTGATGGTACAAACAATATTTTTCCAGCTCCCGGATTCAGGGCATTGCTGGTAACTAAGTCCTGGGAAGAAATCACAAGCTTTGAGTTGGTAATGTCTGTAGCAATTACAGTAATAATTGGACAGCAGGAACAGTGTCATCAGCAACAATATTGGCCAAGATTAAGATAAATAAGCAGTGCCAATGTTTCCTTTGCCCTATATTTCAAATCCATTGAACAAGCAATATCTACTTATATGGTCCCCATCACCATAGTATCTGAGTGTCTTACAAATTTTTCTTTACAATATTCCTTTAAAATATAGATATTAGCCCAATTATAAAATAGGAGACCTGAGGCAGAGTGACTTTTCAGAAGTCACACGGGAAGTCTGTGGCAGAGTTTGGAATTGCACCTAGCCCCCTGGAGCCCTAATGCAGTCTCTTTTGCTATGTAAAGTTCAAGTCAAAGATAAAATGAAGCAATTCAGGAAATGAGGTAGGATCTGTGGAGTCTAAAGAATATGCATACACTAATGTTATTGTACTAGTTGTGATGCTGAGAGACTTATTACACAGTAGAAAACTATATAATAGGTATTTTCTTTATGGTAACTCTTGCTTTCCAGAGCTGTAACCACAAATTCTTTAAAACTCAGTCTTGACAATCTTCATCTCTAGGAGTGTCCAACCTCGAATAACCAAAGATGTGGTTTGTTTCCATGCTGAAGACTTCACTGATGTGGTACAGAGACTTCAGTTAGACTTGCATGAACCTCCAGTGTCACAGGTACTGTGTTCCCTAGTTGCAACTTATTTCCAGCATTTTGGAAATAGCTTCAAAAGCAGCATATTTATGGATTTTTTTTTAAAATTAGTGTTAGTCAAATGTTTGAAATAAAGGTTAGAAGTAGTGGGTGTCTCAGCCGTGGTTCTAGGCTTGTGACTAGACCTAGCAAAGAATCCTGTGGCACCTTATAGACTAACGGATGTTTTGCAGCATGAGCTTTCGTGGGTGAATACCCACTTCTTCGGATGCAAGCAGTGACTAGACCTGTTTATCTCCAGTTCTTGTTTTAGTGGTGGTAGGCTCAGCACATGAGGGTCATGGGTTTTGACCAAGTGTCACAAAGCTCCTTTCTTCATGAGACAAGGAACCAAGAAGTCTTGAGTATGGGTTACAGGAATTTCACATAATTTGGGTTTCCATTCCCCCCCCCCTTGCTTCAGACTCCTTCTGGCATAAACCATGTCTGTCTGACACCATAAAGCATTGGAGCCTCTTGAGTAGAGATGGTCTCCTGCAAGACAGTAATACTATGAAATGTCTAAGATATGGTGTGTGCTACAGAAATAATTCTAAACTGGGTAAGGATTTACTGTGCACACATGCCTCTAACACCCCCCCCGCCCCCCAATATGATGCTAAAGAGTTGGAGTTTTGGTCTCCTAGTACCAGACCAACCACACCCAGCTCTGTCTGGTAATGCCAGGTCAAAAGCTTCTTACTGAAGCTCTAATTCTAGTTTTAAGACCTGCCTGTGACCCCATAATGCTGTGGCAATGGGTCATTAGTTACCTCATAGGTGCGCATAGCACTTCATAATGAAACATTAAAAAGATTTGTTCTTGCTAGAAGTAGCTTCTTAACTGAAGTTGTATTCTTTAAAGAGAGTAGTTGCAATCAAATGGGTTGCCGGACTGAAAGTGTACTCTTCTAAGTGGATGTCCAGCTTTGGACCCTGCGTACAGCTTAGCAGTAACTTTCCCCTTTCTTCCCCTCAGTGTGTTCAATGGGTGGATGAAGCCAAGCTAAACCAAATGAGACGGGAAGGCATTCGCTATGCTAGAATCCAGCTGTGTGACAATGACATCTACTTCATCCCTAGAAATGTCATTCATCAGTTCAAAACAGTGTCAGCGGTCTGCAGTTTAGCCTGGCATATAAGGCTCAAACAGTACCATCCTGTGGGGCAGTCTTCTCAAAATGCAGAAAGCAATTCAAACATGAACAATAATATCCCTGAAAAGACAGAGTCAGAAGGTGAACCCCAATGTGTGAGTGTAAAAACAGAGTCTGAGGAACCAGGTGTAGAAATGCAGCTTACAACAGGGGCACCATCCGCCTCCTCCTTAATTTCATCAATATCGGGACTCGTTCTGCAACCAGATCAGGTGGCCCAGCCTCTTCCAGTTTTTAAACTAGAATCTGATCAGCAACATAATCCACAGGATCACACAGACTCTTGTGTGTGATATGTACATAGTCAAACACATTTTTTAACAACTTTTTAAAATTTTGATGTGAAGTTATAGTTTTATAACTTGCTTATGTTTTATTGGAGAAATCTTGCCTATAATTCTATAAAGAAAGGTGACATTCCAAAATGTCAAGCATATCTTTTTTACACAGATTATGCAAAAGATCAAGTTGTATTTTACTCCCATAGTACAGCATGTAATAGTGGTCTACCACTTCTTTCTGTTTAATGAGGTAATAATTCAATATCTCCTCATCAAAATCAGAATGGAATTCCTCCAGGCACTAAAAATCATTGAACTATCTTGGTAAATCTAATCCTCCTACTTAATTTTTTTCTTTAGCCTTCACCATAAAAGGATGGCTTCTGTAGAAGACTCTCCCATCTGATTTTAATTGCTAAAATCAAAGAGAAAGCACAGCACTTTTGATGATCAGTGATGTTTTGGTCTGTCTGTTCTTAAATTTGTGGTGGATACTCAAATTACTAGATGTATAAATCTTTTAATTTTTAATTGTTAAACAGTTCATAAAAAGGTGAAGTGTGACATCTTATCCTGTTGAAATGTAATCACTTAGACACAACACTTTCCATAGTACTGCTTGTAATGTTTGATGTGAGGATTTTGTTTCCTAAATACATTTTTCCTGAACATGACTAATTCTAGTGTTAATTTTTTTTTTAAAGGCAGTCTTATGGAGGTAACTGCATTCTTGTCTGAGCACTTTAAAGCGTTAAAATACTAACAACCTTGGCAGCTTGTTTTGATAAATTCACAATAAGCATCTGATGGAAAACATCCTCTCCCTGGTACTGATGCACTTAATCTAATTGAGTTGGGTCAGTGATAACTGATTTATATTGGTTGTCCTTATTCTCTGAAGTTCTGTATTGCTATTTCAAAATAAAAATATTATGGCATTGGGTTGCTGTTTCCACTTGTAGCTCTTGGGTACCCTGGTGCTGTGTTTGAAAAATCAGTGACAAGCTAATATGTTGAGTGTCATCTGCTGACATAGTTCTTTTTAGTCTTATGATATTTCTGAATGTTTGTGTGATCTGTATTTGACTTTCACTCACCACTTATATAACAACTGTCTTTTCTAGTCATCAGAAAGAAGAGTTCCCCCCACACCTAGGATACAAACTTGATTGTGGTGCCACTGAAGTTGTCCCCAGACAACTTCATTGTTTTAATTCTCACTGGGGTAGGGGAGAGATTTCTAACACTATATTAGAATAAGGAAAAGAAAAGATGCTGTGTTATTAGTTCTGGGTGCATCTTTTAAATATCAATTATGAATCTTCTCTTTAAAAAGGTTCTGAAATATGTTAATCTGTTATTATAAATATTACTTTGTGCAATATTGTTTTGTGTAGACTTATATGCATCTTAGCACCTCAATATAGAGGTCACAATTTTAAACTGATAGCAAAATAATCATCAGAAAATACTGCAGTGATTAGTTAGAATCTGTATTACTCCTTATATATGTATATGTACGTATTGTCTTCAGTACAAAAATGAAGACAAATTAGAAAATTTCAGACTAATTTACAGATTGAAGTGGTGGTGACTTGTTTAGTAATCTGTGTAAATAAGGTGTTAGAATGGAAAGCTTTTATGAAAAGTAATATGATTCATGCAGGGGTATAATTTAATTTTAGCAAAAATTCTAGATTATCAAAGCTGGTTCAGAAACAGGCCCTCTGTTCTCTGGCATTTTTCCCACTTTTTTGTTGAAGAATTTTATAGAGCTTTAATGGGTTGTGCAAAGTAGAATTCTTCACAGGCAATATTGGCTTCAGTGCCTCTTTCATGTTCACACTGGTTAATATCATGTTAATTTTATTTTCCCTTTCTTTTTTAATTCACTCTGCTTGTCTTCCAAGTGCTCACTTCCCTTCTCCCATGTGGTATTCATTGGCCGTGTCAAAGATGGTATCATCATCTCTAAGTCATTGCTAACTAATAAGGTGATTGTCCCTTGACAGTCAGCACTGTGTATAATCACTCAGGAACTGACATATCTTCAAAGACCTTACAATTGAAGGAAAAGCTATTCATCCCTTTATAAAACCAATTATCCCCATATATCTTAAAATGCAAAAATTAAACACTTAGGCTAAAAAGGTTCACAATTTAAGATGCACTGTGCACCATTATTTTTTATTTGTATTCGTCTAGAGCTTGAAATAAAATGAAAAGAGAAACATATAATTTGTAAATGTGTATTGGAAGTATCTCTCTGTAAACTATATTAAATAGCATGCTTTTTAAACTAATGAATACAGTAGACCAGCAGAGTGCTTCATACTGCTTTCAAAACAGTATCCTACTTGTGTGAAATAATCTATTCTTTCTAAAGTATCAAGAAAATGCTTCTCACTTTTACTTCTGTGGATTGAATGCCTTTAACCACTGTACCACACTTTCCTTTTACTCACTTAGTTTACTAGTTCAAAACTTAAAGTCAAGTTGATGTCCTCCTCTTCATTATAAATTAGTCATAGAATGATTTGGATGATGTTGCTATTCTTTTGATGTTATTTGTAAGCCTGGAGGTAGAGATTAATAGATTTTTGTTTCAAATAAAATTTCATGAAACTTTCAATTTTATAACTTTCTTAATTTTGCCTGTACAAATTTTAAATCTTTAATGAAATACTAATGCAATTTTTGAAACATTTGCAAAATCCAAAATTACCACACTTCTTCCAAACTTGATTCTTCCAGCTCATCTCTAAATATAGGTATGGAAAGAATTGCTTATGAAATCAATGGCTAAATCTGTTGCCCATTAGATTGTATCTATAGTTCTGAAATCAATGAATTACAGTTGGAATAATACCTTCGGATGTGCAGTACTGTAAACTGGTCAGCTCTACAAATGGCCTACTGAATAACAAATATGAAGAATACAGATATGATACTTGTGCTTTGTGAGAAATCAAGTGACAGATAGACAAGTTAATCTTTTCAGTATAATATTGGGCAAGTCAAATCTTTGGCTAGTCTTAAGAGTAAAATATTTGCAAGTAATTGGTGGAAAATGGCAATTTCTGATTGACTTTATCACTCAAAGATTTCAGAAGATAGCTCATTAAATTCAGTGATAATTTAATGCCTATACTTTTTATGCAAGCATATCTCAAATTCAGTTGGCAAGAATATATCCTATCAACAGCTGTCAGTAGATTGAGGATTTACAGATATGATGAAATAGAGCTATACATAAAGATGGAATAAATTTCAGAACAGTCGGTGTCACATTTTGATAATATTCCTCTAGAATTCATTGATACATCAGGTCAGCTGGTGTTTATAATAATTCCATTAACTTTGGTGGGGGTAAGTCATCATAGCTCCACTGAAGATCTGCCCTGTCTTTTAGAAACCTATGGGTTTGGTTGAAGTCTGGAACTGAAATTTGGAATACTCTCTCGCCTTGAAACCAAGTCAGATTTTTAACGCAGTAGTCCAGGGACATACTAGAGAGCATAACTAGCTGTAAGGGCAGGTCTACACTGCAGCCAGGATCGACGCTCTGAGATTGATCCACCAGCAGTCGATTTAGCGGGTCTAGTAAAGACCCGCCAAATCGACTGCAGATAGCTCTCCAGGTGACCCCTGTACTCTACCCCCAATGAGAAGAGTACAGTAAGTCAACAGGAGATTTTCTCCTGTCGACCCCCCGTGGTGTAGACCCCGCAGTAACTCAACCTAAGGTACGTCGACTCCAGCTACATTATTCACGTAGCTGGAGTTGAGTAGCATAGGTCTACTTACTGCGGTAGTGTAGACATAGCCTATGATGGAAACTTGGGCTTGGCTTTTGATTTAAGCGCAGCTTACAATTCTTTTATTAGCAGCCAAGGAAAACTGCAAACTGGGATAAAGGTGAGGGGCCATGTTGTGCCAGAGATCAGTTAGCCAAACAGAAACTCTCTAAATATGAGAAATGTCAAATAATTATATCACATTTTCCTCTTCTTTGGGTGTCCTAATTGTTTCTGTGCAGAAACTTGACCTGTTTTAAAAGTACTTTGTGAAGCCAATAGTTCAGTTCTCTATTGTTGACATGTTTTCTTCCAAGAAGATGGAACACTCACTGAAGTGTTCTCTGGGGCTATGTAATAAAGTAGTTATTAATCTATACTTTTTGCCATATAGAAAAACTGTTAATCTGTCAACTGTTTTCCTACATGAGTACTTAGTCCCAGTCTCTTGACATAATTCTGTTTTGTCAGAGCTGGAGGATGGATGGGAGTTCAAGTCCTTCATTTTGCTCTGTCTGCCATTCACACGCTTGAATTTTACTGAGTGATAAGCACTTTACATTTATTGTTCTAAATGCTAAGTGTATGTAGCCATATTGGTTGTTTTTAAAGGGCATGAGGTGTGGGAGGGACATTATCTTCAGCTCCTGAAAAGGGACCTTTTTTCACCTGAAGGCTTGTACTGTAAATTAATTTACGTTGGTCTCAAAGAAGATTTCCCCAACAATGTTATGGCCTTACATTACCTTCCAGTAATATAAATAATTATGATCAAATAGCACATGTAGCTGAGGGGCTAATATTATTATAGCACTCTTCAACTGTCTAAAGAAATACTTGTACTTCTAATTTCTTTGTACAACATGTAAAGAGATTTCTTATATGATTTTGTGATTTAATTTGATTGGCAGCTAATATATTTTCTGTGGGTTTTAATGTATCGAAGTTGTTTGCATACAGAGGACATGTACAATTGCCTGGAAGACTGTTTGCTTTGTGCAACCCTAGTATATTTATTGACATTTAACAGAAAAGTTTTAAAGAGGTTTTTATAACGTGTAGTGTAAACAGAACCTCTATGTGAATAATCCTCTAACCAGTGTATTTCTTTTAGTAGCTGACTGTACAAGCGTGTCAAACTGTTAAGCTATTTCTTTGTAAAATAGTACAATGGAATGCATAGATTTTTTTCCTGTAAAGTATTTTTTTAATAAACCTGATTTCGTCCTTTACTTCAGTCTCTCCTTATTTAAATTTCTTTAAATTAATAGCAATAACTCCTGTCTTCTGAGCAACTGCAAATGTTTAGAATATAAACCTATCCTCTGATCGACAGTTCTATGATGATACATAAGGTTGCTATTTGATCTATACATGGAATCTAACTGAACCTTATCTGTTCTAGTCATAACCTGGGATCTGTCCCTTTCTTTATTCTGTTTAGAATACGTGTAAATACTTTACCTGGGCTAGACAGCAACTGAATGCCCCTCCAGGGTTTATGTTGACTGAGGTCTCCTCTTTTTGGCAGCTTTGCTATATGATCATTTTTTAATTACTGAGCTAGTGTATATGCAAGGTCCAGCTTATACAACACCGTACCTGTGTCCAACTTATATTGGATTGTTAATCACTCTTTAGAGTAATAGTGTGGTATAAGTTGCTTACTGTTTCAGTACAATTTTTGCTACTGTTAAGACTCATCTTCCTCTTCAATTACACAACAGAAAACAAAAGCTCAAAGAAATCAGAAATAAAAAGTTATAGTTGAAACATGCTTTTTTGCTTGCTACTCTTAAAAACTGCACTGAACCTGCCTCTGTGTATATGTGCCTACTGCCTGCAGCCCTGGTTCTGTACTAAGGCTCATGCAATCATAGATTATTGGGGTTGGAAGGGACCTCAGGAGCTCATCTAGTCCAAACCCCTGCTGAAAGCAGGACCAATCCCCAAATGGCCCCCTGAAGGATTGAACTCACAACCCTGGGTTTAGCAGGCCAATGCTCTCCAGTGGTGAATTAACCATTGGGCCAATGCAATTGGGGGGGTCTTGGAAAAATGGGCACCCTGACTCGTGCTTCTGGGGTGGAAGCCCCACTCCCGGGCAGGAGCATGGGACGGGATGGGCCGCGGGGATGGGACTGAGGCTTAAGGCGTGGGGAGGGCCCCCCCCACTTGCTCTGGCCCAGGGCCCCACAAACCCTTAAGCCACCTCCGATCCTCGATGTTGTAAGTGTGCACGTCTGTCGCTGATGTACATTCTGCTGCGTGTGTCTGAGGCTGTACTAACTCGAGCCAAGGTACAGCACCCGCACGCACGGAGCGGCTTTAGCAGAGCGTGGAGCTCGCTGCTGGGATGGGGCTCGCAGAGCAGCAGCGGCAGGCTCCAGGCGGAGCAGTGGGAGGACAGAGCCCGGGGAAGGTTGGCGCTCGCCTCTCACACAGGTGCGGCCGGGGATCTGCAGGGCCAGGCGCGGGCCCAGGGCTGCTCTATCAGCGCAGCTCTTAGAGCCCCAGGCGCGTGCGCGGCCAGGCGCGGGCCCAGCTGCGGCGGAGGAGGGGGCGCGCACGCCTGGCACGTGCTGTCGGGGGCGCGCCGCCCGGGCAGGGGTCTACGTAGCGCCGCAGGAGCCCGCTGACTGCCCAGCCGCTGCCGTCGGGCTGGGGGACGCGGTGCGGGGCAGCCCCGCTCGGCCTGAAGGAGTAACACGCGCCCGCCCCTCGCGCTCCGCCCCGGCCGGTGATTGGCCACGCCAGGCGGTGGGGGCGGGGCTAAGTCACAGCAGCGCCGCGGCCCGGGGCCGATGGTGCTGAAGGTGAGTCGGGCCCGCGCGCTGGGCAGACAGCCTGGGTCGGCGTTCGGCTGGTGCTGTCTGCGCCCCCTCCTCTGCGGCCCAGCGCGTTCGGTGACTCAGCTCGAGGGGCGCAGCGGGAGAGCCAGGCAGAGGCAGTCGAGTGCCGTTTTCCAATCCGGGCTCGTGCGCTCTCCTGTCTCCATGGTAACGTTCAGCCCCGCAGGGAGAGCGCCGGGCCGCGCGTGGGGCGAGGCCGGAGCTGGGCTGGGGGGTAAGGAGGGGCCGCGAGGGGGCTAGACTGGAGCCGGACCTGCCCTTGGGAGGCGGGGCTGGGAGGGGATGGCAGGGGCGGGCCAGGGGGCGAGCGGTTGGCGGGGGGTGGTTGACTGGGGCGGGCTGAGGAAGGGGCGAGCGGTT
This sequence comes from Mauremys reevesii, assembly GCF_016161935.1. Lineage (NCBI taxonomy): Eukaryota > Metazoa > Chordata > Testudines > Geoemydidae > Mauremys > Mauremys reevesii. Next base: position 139,350,009 of record NC_052626.1, on the reverse strand, counting down.
GGCGGTTGACTGGGGCTATGTGGGGGGGAAGGGGGGGCCGACAAGGGGGCGAGCGGTTGGCGGGGAGGGAATTCCCCCCCCCCATCTCTGTGCCAAGGGACAGGAGGCCGGTGGCCGCGGGGGATGGCTCCGGGGCCAGGTGCAGCTGCGTCCCTGCCCACCCGGCTTGGTCCTCTTCGTGAGTCGGAGCCCGCGGGCCCGGCCTGTGTGAGGGCAGCGGTGTGCCCTGTTCCCTTCCAGGTCACTCGTCCGGCGGCGGCTGAGGAGCCCGATGGCCGCACGTGGCCGAGATGCCATCGCCTGGTACCAGAAGAAGGTCAGTCGTAGGGCAAAGAGCTGCCCCTCTGGCAGCCCTGCAGTTCGCCCACCCCCCCTTTACTCCTCTAATCGCTGCTGGGCGAGAGCGCCAGTCCCTGCACCGCCTTTGCTAGGAGGGGGAGTGAGCCCCTTCCTCGCACCGCCACTGTAGGGGCTTGGACAGATCACTTATCCTCCCTGTGCTTTTTCCCTAAAGTGGGAATGGGGGATACCTGCCTCCCTGGGGCAGTTGTGACTATTAATGTTTGTTTATAATAGCACAATGCATGGTTGTCTTTTTTAATGTATCCAGCTCCTAGTGCTCCAAGTCATCCTCAGCTCTCGGATAGCTTGAAGAGAAAAAAAATACTGAGTTTGCAGCACTGTTTTAAAATTTCAGCTGTGCACAATGACAACATTTTGTTTTACTTTATTTTAAAGTGATATTTGAGAATATATCAAGTGCAATGGTTCTTAGACTTTTGTACTGGTGACCCCTTTCACATTAGCAAATGTCTGAGTGCAACCCCTCTTATAAATTAAAAAAACACTTTAATATGTTTACCATTATAAATGCTGGAGGCAAAGCAGGGTTTGGGGCGGAGGCTGACAGCTGGTGACCCCCGGAAGGGTCCTGACCTGCAGTTTGAGAACCCCTGATTTAATGTGTAGTGGTCTCTAATCTTAATTGATGTTTCTGGCAGGCATGATTGAAATTGCTTTGATTTAAGCCAGTGAATGATTTTAATCACAATTTAATTCAGGAAGGAAACCTTGATTTCAATCATTTTAATTGTTTTGCAATTGAGTTATTTTCCTAAAGAAAGGTTGACTCTAATTTGTAAGCATTACAATGTTGATTTGCAACTAAATATAACCATGAAATATATGGGAATTAAAATTACATATGCTACATTTGGTGCTTCTTTGCAAGCAAGGAGGATAGGCTACATCTATACATTCATTTAAGCTGTTATAATTTACGTAACATTTGCTTCTTGTTTACCAGATTTATTTAACTGTTATTAGTGTCAAGCTCTATTTGATCAGAAATTGTTAAAAATGCACAACACATTTAAATTGCTTTTAGTTAAGCAAAACTACCTTACATTTTCTGGGTACTGATTTTTAAAAAATTGAAACATTTTGAATTAATAACTAGCCGAGTTAAAGTATTTGAACTGATTGTTTCTGGTCACCATGTAGTTCAAGATTTTATAACTAATGTATCTCATTCTCCCACACCTAGGTTTGTTTATAGATTGGAAGTGGGAAACAAGCTTTCCTGCTTTTTCAACTCCCAGTTGGTTTCTTAACTTCAAACAAACAAACCAAATCATTAAACTGAAATGAAGAAAATCTGCCTGCAGAAGAACCTACTGCTGTCAAAAGCTGGTTTAGCACTTTAACAAGTTAGCCAGTGATTTTCAACAATTCAGTAGTTTAACTATTTTAAAAATTTGGTAGGAAATATGTACTAAATATTTGTATATTTAAGTCACTAATACCTTATGGTAACTTAAGATCTTAACATAGGCTATTTCAATTTTAATTTTAAATTTACCTGATTTAAAAAGAAATAATACAGGTTTTGTTAAATCAAATTTTATCTACCCTGTTTTGGTTTGTTATAAATTGAAGGATTTTGTCATGTAAAGAATTTATTTTTTCAGATTGGAGCCTATGACCAACAGATATGGGAAAAGTCTATAGAACAGACAGAGGCGAAGGTAATTTTTTCATTTAAGTTTTCTTTTAATTTGCTGTTTGTCCCATGCCATTTATTGGCCCCTGTGATGTGGTTGCAGCAGTTTGGCTTAATGCAAATCCCAGACGCCCATACAGTGAAAGGCATTACATGCCATAGATATACTTACTGTACAGTACAGTTTGTCTTCAAGAGAAAAATCAATCTGAACTTTACTATTTTATACACTGCTAAAAGTGCTAGGTATTTTATAGAACAAATGAAAAGACCTAGGCCCTGCCCTGAAGAACTGACAATCTATTTTCAGGTATTACTCAATGACTAGTGATAACTATTGGTGTTATTTATGCAGGATACTACTACAATTCTAATTTAACCATAAGTTCCTTTATTAAATCCAAAAGTTGAACAGAATTTACCCTATTTCTCTAAATTTGCCTAAAAAAAAAAAAGCAATTTACTACATCCAAACAGGAACAAAACATTTATAAGCATTTGTCAAGATACTTACAAACTGGCTAAACTCAGGTCTGCTTAGACCCATATTGGTCAGCTAGGTATTCACAATGAACATTAAGTTTATTTTTTATACCTTTTAACTGACAAGTGGTGTCATTGCCTATTACTGCCAGTCTACCCTCCTGCAACAACCGTCCTGCTTGTGAGTTTGGATCTTCCTCTTTTTCCAAGAGGTCACTGGCCAAGCCTTCTGCTTGTTAGGGGTTTTTAGCTTTGGTCATTTCTTACCATCTGTCCTGTTACGTTCCCATCTGAGCTCAAGTCTCTCCACTGGGTCTCCTGAAGCTCTATTAAGCAACTTCTGCCAGCTCTTCCTTGCTGTTCCTGCCCAAGTCTCAGGCAGCTCTTACCTATGCTTCCTGTATCTGGCTTGTCCTATTTCTTTCCAGGGCCCAGGTGCCCTCTTTTAAGATTAACTGGGAGTCAGCTGATCAGTCACAGGTGCAGTGGCCTCTTCCTCTTTACCCCCAGGAAATGGAAGTAGTGGCTCTAACTGTGGTTCCTGCAGGGTGCAGCTCTTGTTTTAAAATAAATAAATATAAATAGGATCTTTGACTAATAAACTTGTCTCCAGAAGAGCACTAGAAGTATTGAATGAGGTTCCTGATAGTGCTGGAGATCATGGTTTCTGGAGAGATCAGAGTAAAGAAAATGCAGGCAGTCTTTTCTATTCACTACAAAAATTAATAATCCTTTGCTTTTAAATTTGCAGGGCTTCAAAAACAAACCCAAAAAAAAGGGCCACATACAGCCTGATCTGATAGATGTTGACTTAATCAGAGGTAGGTATCCTTTGAATAATAGAGGTTGTATCAAATGCCCCCAGGTTAAATGTGACATACACTTCTGCTTTACACAATGGTGGGAAGAGGAATATCTTACCTTTTACCTAGGTTTGACATAATTTAATACTACTGTCTGGTTTCTGAAAGGACAGCTATTTAGATCATGGGTCAGCAGTGCTCGAAGTTAGCATTAGAGAACACAGACTGCCCAGAGTGTGACACCTGGCAGAGGGACTGGAGGTTTGCTGGAACCACAGCATGATCAGCTAAGGGCTGGGGTTGTAGATAATGCCTGGGAGAGGAGGGTGGTCATTGCAGGTTTGTGTTGTGGATGACAGCTTACATAAGATAGAGGTAGTTGGGACTGGGCAACTGGGCTGAGAGGAGGAGAAGGGATTCATATGATTTTGGATTGATGGAACTGGTGAATGGCTGAAGTTTGAGTTCTTTCCCATTTCAAATTATACTGTATTTTAGAGGGAGTTTGGCCTTGTCTGGGGAAGAAGTTATAAGTAAGGCTAAGATTTTTATCAGTTATATTTAGTGAAAGTCATGGGCAGTAACCAAAAATTCATGGAAGCCTGTGCCCTGTCCCTGATTTTTATTAAAAATCACTGACAAAATGGGGAGGAGGGTAGGTCCAGCACCCACTGCTGCTGGGGCTCCAGTGATGGCTGAGAGCATAGGTTTCCCCATGCAACTGGCAGCAACTTGGAGCTGTGGGGTCCTCCTACAGTAGCAGCTGGGAGTTGCAGGGGAGCCCCATCCCTGCTGCCTCAGGGCTGAAGGAAAAATGTTATGGAGGTCTCTGGAAGCCATGGATTCTGTGACTTCCATGACCTCTGTTACAAAACCTTAGCCTTAGTTACAAGTAAAGCATTAGCTATAACTCCCATTTGAACTACCTATGCATTGTGTATTTTCAAGGCTCCACATTTGCCAAAGCCAAGCCCGAAATCCCGTGGACGTCACTAACTAGAAAGGGGATTGTGCGGGTTGTTTTTTTCCCATTATTCAGCCGTTGGTGGATACAGGTTACGTCCCAGCGTATTTTTATGTGGCTTCTGGTCCTTTACCTCATGCAAGGTAAGCATTGGAAGGTGCTGTGCCATCTTTTTGTTTGTGGTTATGAAAAACATATTATTGTTCGCTAATGCCATTTGCAATGATAAGGATGCAGCTTTGAAGTGTATGTTTGAGCATTATCTGCAGACACTGCACAGCTTTTCATGCCACATGTTTCTTGGGTTCCACCTTCTAATCTACCATAAGAGATCTGGGTTAAATTCCTATCTAGTACTTCCTGTGTAACCTTGGACAAGTCATTTAATCCAGTGGCTCTCAACCTTTCCAGACTACTGTACCCCTTTCAGGAGGCTGATTTGTCTTGTGTACCCCAAGTTTCACCTCACTTAAACTATTTACAAAATCAAATATATAAATGTTACAGCACATTATTACTGAAAAATTGCTTGCTTACTTTTACCATATACTTATCAAATAAATCAACTGGAATACAAATACTGTATTTACATTTCTGTATATGGTACATAGAGCAGGATAAACAAGTCATCTGTATGAAATTTTAGTTTGTACTGACTTAACTAGTGCTTTTTATGTAGCCTGTTGTAAAACTAGGCAAATATCTAGATGAGTTGATGTACTGCCTGGAAGACCCCAGGGGTACACATATCTGTGGTTGAGAACCACTGGTTTAATCTATGCTTCAGTATATGTTAATGAATTTAGCCCCATTTTACAGATGGGGAAGTGCTCTTGTGTGTCGGGTGGGGGAGGGAAGGGCAGCATTGTATAAGCATCTAGGTAAAATGGGATTAGCATTTCTAATACATTCCGTTGAAGCTGCTGTGGGCACCATAGTTCAGGCAACTTCACTAGTTTATATGAAGATGTTTTAGCTCAGTGGTTCGCAAACTCTTGTATTGGGGACCCTTTTCAGATAGCAAGCCTTTGAGTGTGACCCCACCCGTATAAATTAAAAACACTTTAAAATATATTTAACACTATTATAAATTCTGGACCCAAAGCAGGGTTTGGGGTGGAGGCTGACAGCTCATGACCTCCCCATGTAATACCCTTGCAACTCCCTGAGGGATCCTAGTCCTCAGGCTGAGAACTCCTGTTCTAGCTCAACCAGGTGTGGGTTTGATGCAGGAATCACTGGGTGAAATTCTCCAGCCTGTTACACCCAGGAGATTAGATCATAATGATCCCTTTCGGCCTTAAAATCTCTGAATTTGCAGCCTTTTACCGTTGTCCTGGTCCCCATGGATTTTTCCATGCAGTTCCAGGAATATTTGAGATCTGGTCCTTCATGCTGGGATTGGACTCCCCTCACCTCCTTTTGAGGTGATCTTCCAGGCTAGAAATGAAGTCACAGTGTGGAGGAAACTTATTTTGCCACTGCACATGCTAGACCTGTTCTGTGGATAAATTGCCTACCCCACCCTGCTTTGGCAAAGAACCTAGTTAGTGAAGGTACTGTATATCCTGACATGCAGCTCCTCTTTGTGTCAGTCCAGCTTCTGTAATAGTCATTTCTTGAAGTGAGCTGGAACTGTATCCTCTGAAGACTGTAAATGGCTTTCATAGAGCACATTCTGGCAGAGGAAAGTAATTTTTTTGACACACCTTTTATGGTTCTGTTTTCTATTGTTTTAATATACTTACAAATCACATTGCAAAGAGAGAAGGAATTTCAGAAAAGTAGTACCAGGGCCACATAACAAAATGAGGGTGGAGTTAGTATCCGCAAAAGCTTTTAAAGTGAACAAAATTAATCATCGGGACAATAATAAAAACAGACATGCCCCTTTCACCCTTAGGTAGGGACTTCCCAGTGGAGCTTTTACATTTTATCAATTTCTCTTTCAGTTATAGCAGTCGTGTTGTATTTCATGATACCTGTTGCGAGTGCAAGTGAAATTATTGGACCAATGTGCCTTATGCTACTGATGGGAACTGTTCACTGTCAGATCGTGTCTACCCAGATCAACAAACACCCGGGAACCAATGGAAGCAGCAGGAGGCGGAGGTGAGATGAAACAGAGCGCTAATTATGTGCATATGTGTAATATGGTACAGCGTCAAGTTACTGGATAAAGGTCTTGTTTGCTGCTGTTTTAAGTAAATATATTATGTAACTGTAAAATGCAGGGATATATGTACCATATGCTTGATCATGGATAGCCCACCTTCTTCCCCCTTTCACAGCTTTCATAAGTGCTATCACACTCTCAGGAAGTCTGGTCATGTTATGTCCCCTTTATTTTATACTTTACAGTTGGATTGGTTTCTTCTAATGGAACCTTGATAGTTGTTTCTTTCTGTGGCCAGTAGCGTATGCTCCACAAACCACATCACACTTATGGCTTTGGGAGCTTGACCAATGTTTTACACTTACATTAACTGAGGCGCTTCTCATACACTTTCAGAGGGGGCAAAGGATGACATGTGATTCTTGCCTTTTTTTGTTGCATGGGAGACATTGCAGCTCTTTTTTATTTAAATTAAAACTGTCCAATGTCAGTGTCAGTGCAGCCTTCCTGCTGAGAGAGAAGCTGTAACTACTACCCTTACAACATTTCCACACAGACTGTTTTTCCATGTTTATCTTGTATAATTTTCCACTTAAATCCTTTATGGTACTAGTGTGTATTCTCCCCTGGGGACATAAACCTAATTCCTACTGATGCTAGTAAAAATTACCTGTGCATATTGACGGGGATTGACCCAGTATCTGCATGATGCATTTGACAGAGCAGCTAGAGTGGTGTATGGATTTGGTATGTTGTTTTTAGGGTGTAAAGATGCTTTATTGTAAATTAAGTTATCTTCCCACTCCATTTTTTAAAATAGAAAATTACGCAAACCTGGGGGTAGTGATGGGAGCAGAGATGCTGGCAGCTGGTCTTCCTCTGACAAAGCCAATAAAGGAGACAAGCAGTTGGAACCTACATCCATTATCAACAGTTTGTTTGGCATGCTCTTCCGCAGGAGGTGTGTATACTGCACCAGGAGGATGTGTTTGTTTGTAATGGTAGTGTACGAATAGTTGAGCATTCAGAAAACAAACAATGCTTATTAAGTAACAGTCTCACATTCCCAAACTGCACAAGTTACAGCTGTTCTTAAACTAAATCCAAGTGGCACTGCCATTGGAGGAAGTCTGTCTTATTAGGAGTCCATATATTTGTCCTCATTCTGGATATGGGACAATTTTGGTAGCCTATTTTAGAAACACAATTGTGCAGAGTGTTAGAGGCTCTCTAGTCTCTGAGTGACCGTCCTAAGCATATGTACTCAACTCCCCATTCGCTCCCATATTTAGTTACCTTGCTTTGCTCAGTTCAGAGTCACTTTACCCTTTGTTTAACCTGAGCAGATCATTTTTTAAAGTATTTTCTAAAGACAATGAAAACCAGGGAAAAGGAGGATGCACTATTTGGGTTCATCCCTTTTCTCCCCTCTCCCAGCTGAGTTTGTTTTGTTTTTTTTAGCTGGAAACTTAACCTCTTCTGATTGTTAACCTCCGATCTAAGCTGCGACCTTTTGTTACTATTTAAAAAGGTACCTAAAAGTTTCTCCTTTAACTACTTTACTTAATTATTCCTGAATCCTGCCTTCCCCCTGGATTTAGGACATTTGGGAGCTGGCATTTGACAATGGAGTAGGTTTGGTCTCTCTAAGACAGGGCCGTGAAGTGCCTGAAATTGAGACAATTTTGTAGCCTTTCAGCTATTGCTTAATTCTGCACCAGGCAGGCAAGTGACAGAGTAAATTGACATTACCCTATCAAGAGCTTTGCTCTGAAGTCAGAACCGTTCTGTTGCATTTTGATTCCCCAGGTTAAGGAGGGTGAAATTGGTAGCTGATAAAGGGACTGAAACAGAAAGTGGTGTGAGTTCTGTGTATAGTGGCATTAAGAACAGACTTTCCAGATCCGAATATAGGCTGCTGCATTTCAAAGAGAGAGACAGACTTTCAGATGGGGAGAAGAGTCATCGGGTAAGATTGAGTCATTATTGGAAAATTCCTTTCTGCATTGATTCTTAGGTCATGACTGACTTGGTGCTGGTACCTTAATATCAGATATAAATATAAACTATTTTAACTTACAATAGAACACAAATATGCTAAACATGGAAACCTGTGGGAAGAATAAAGGAGGCCTCTTTATACTGAAATGCTTGTTTATTTGGATGGTCTTTAATTCAAAGGTTGGTTGATTTAAAAACAAATAAAATTCAGAATTCTGCCATGTAAAATATCTGCCCTGCAAACAATTAGTGCATTGTCCTTCTGTTGGGAGATAATTCAGGTTCACCTGATGGAATTTTTGTATGTGACCTTAAAAACCAGTTTTATCCGTGCAAGCGCTAAAATGAAGGCTTTGGGATTGGTGAGAGTCACTTAGACAAGAATGTGACGCAAACAGCATTGCTCCCAAAGTCTCTAATACATGAAGGAGGCATTCAGGGAGGGAACAGACTTGGTTGTTGGGCCACAGCTTTCATGGCAACCCAGTCATGTCCTATGCCCAGGGTTACACAAAGTCTTGTGGATGTTGCTGGCCTTTGAGGCATCAGGCTGTGGAGGGGAGGAGATCAGGAGTTGAATTACCTCCTTTTCTGTTTTAGCTGCTGGAGAGGTTGGATGTTTCTCCCCCCTCTCTCTCCACTGCTGCAATGACAGGCTGGCCCATCAGTTGCAGAACTTGTGTGATTCTTTGACAACTCGTTCTGCTTGTACTTGTAGAAGTAATTTCCCTTTTACTGGCTACTGTATTAGTCTAGAATTCACACTGGCTAGATACTTCTGCTTGATGCAGATCTGCTTAGTTTTATTAGCCCCATCTTCTAGTTCATTTAGATGGTTGCTTTTCTTCCAGGATGGCTGCACACATACGGGTGGCATTTCTGATGAGCTGTCAAGTGAGGAGGATGCTGAAGCCATGGCACAAAGGATTTTGTTACGCAGAAGTGTAGAAGGGGCCTCCAGTGACAATAGCTACGAAGACAAGAATAAGAGACCTCTTACTTCTTCAAACCAGTCAGTTTCACAGGTAGTTCTGTTGGATTACCTTAAGATTCCATAAAGTTTACTGTTACTGGCTCTCAGCTAACTTTTCCTTTTTATTTATGGCAGGTCAATCAAGCCATTAAAGGTTCCAGAGAGTCTGATAGTGTGGTTGAATCTGAACTAGACTCAACAGCCTTTAGTCAGGTAGGGGTTCTAAAATACCAGAGATCTTTGCATCATTTAAGGTGGGCAGAGTGGTACATCTATTCTATTCAGGTTTTTAATACGGTGCTCATCACTGTAGTATCTGAATGCTTTCCAGTAGTGCACTAGGCATGTGACTACACATCTGTCACTTTTTCTCTCATCCTCTGGCCAGAGGGATAAGTGTGTGCAGTGATGTCTTATTTTAATAGGGTTTGTTTTGTTAAATATACCTGTTGCTATGTGTTGCACTTGGAACAGAAAGTGGTGAGGTTTGTGATGGTCTTTAGCTCCTTGAGGAGTTAGTTTCACAGTCTCAGACTAGCTTCTGAGAAGGTTCTGTGTTCCACACAGACTTTACCCTTATTGTTCACACTTCCAGAGGAGCGAAGCTGTTGATCAGTCTTCATTCCATAGCTCTAAGCAGTCTTCTAGGAATCCTGGGATGTCACACTCAATGCTGTCTTGGTTTCCCACTGGTCATTCTCCTGTTGATACTTTTATATAGCCCTGTCTTATGGTCAGATCTGCAAAAAATTAAATTCTGTGAGCATTCATATGACATGATACTCCCTGCTTGTGGATCATAATAGACTACAGCACAAGAGAAGTGTATGAGATTTGTTTCCAATGCAAAGTGCTTTCATTTGACCCCATTGTTTACTGCCTGCATAGTCTGAAAGGCATAGTGGTTGTTGCAGTACCAAGGGAGACAGGTTAAATGTGTTTTAGACAACTGGCCAATAACAATTCAGAGTCACCACCAGGCAGACTCCACGGCCCTCAACTGTGTATTTGGGATTATAGTCTTTCCAGGTTGTAAAGCAGGGAAGAATTTAGATGAAGATTCTGTCTCTTCCAGGTAAGAGTTGATTTTTTTTTTTAAGAGCTTTATGACTGACCCCATTTAAACTCCATAATTTTTGTACCTTTTCAGTGCTTTGAATTATGAAATTCTACTATTCTACTATAATCACTATTCATTAGGGACTTGGCTGTTGGGAGGATCATATTGTACTAGAGTAAACATCAGGCATTCTAAACATTCTATTTTTCATAGAAATCAGCTGTATAAATTCTCACTGAACTCTGTCCCACAATGAGGACGAAGCTATTAAAATGCATTCTAAAGTCTGGTTCCATTTTCCTGGCCTTCAGAGTTTTTGAAATTAGTGTAAGTTATTCTGAAGGTGGGAAAACATGAATAGCTTGTTGCTGTGAGTTCGTGTTGCAAAAGCATCCGTGTGTCGAAATGCCTTTTCTGTTCTAGCTTGTCAGCGTGGCTTCAAGTTGGCTTGGCTTGACCATGTGGTTGTGAACATATTACTTGAAGATTAAAAGATTATTTTTGTTGTTGAAGGCTCAGTATGGAGAAGTTACTTTTGTAAACTTCCTTTTTCTTTAAAGGAATCAAGGTCTTGTTTTAGTGGTGGGTCTCAGAGCTGCAGTGTGTCTCGGAGAGACTCTGAAAGCACCCGCCATGACTCTGAGACAGAGGACATGCTCTGGGATGACCTGCTTCATGGACCAGAGTGCCGTTCTTCCTACACCAGTGACAGCGAGGAAGGGAATGTAAAAGGAAGTAAACGGGACCTGAAAGACGATGTTTTCCAACAGGTCTGTTCAACCACTTGCAATAAATGAGGAGCCTATAAAATATTTTTCTTTTGATGTAACTTGTACCCTCTAAAATAACACAGGAGGTAAATTCTGTAGTTGTAACTTGTGCAAACACATTGCTAGAAGTTGACTTTGCCAGGTCAAAATGAATTAAAAAAGCCATGGCCTAATCTGTTTCCTCTGAGGATGGACACAGTTTAGCAGATGGACATTTCTGTAAAATTCAATGATGAGCATAGATATTATCTTAGGATTTATAAAACAAGTTACCATCAGTACCTAGACTGTGGTTGGCTGTCTTAAAGTGAAATATGAATGTAAAAGTAAATGAGGGAAGCATTGGACAGGATGCACGAATGCTCTGGCACATAGACTCGAACCCTGATTCTATTTAGCAAAAGTATCCTGAGGGAAATAGTGTGGAAATTCAGGATTCGAGCCACAGCAGTTCTTGCTATGAAAGCATCACAGTAGCCTCTAAAACTTAGGTGGGAAGATACTATTATTTATATTCTCCTAGTTCAGGGGAGTGCATATGCACCAATCATAGCTTCTAACTTTTCGGATCTAGCATTTCAGTCTTCAGTGTTACAGTAGGAAGCCTGTAATATCACTTTATTAGTAATAGCACCCAGAGTGACTGAAATGCTCAGGGGGATAGAGGCCATACAAATAAACTCAATAATAATAATAATAATGGGGGCTTTCAGGTATCCCCATACTGACTGAGTACATGTTACCTCAGGATAGGATGCAGAGATAGTTTCTTGACATCTTAAATGACGGCTTCTTCGAGCAGCTAGTCCTGGAACCCCCAAGAGGAGAGGCAATTCTTGATTTAGTCCTAAGAGGAACACAGGATCTGGTCCAAGAGGTGAATACAGCTGATCCACTTGGGAATAGTGACTATAAAATAAAATTTAACATTCTGGGTAGGGGACACCACAGTAGCATTTAATTTCAGGAAGGGGAACTACACAAAAATGAGGAAGTTAAATTAAAAGGTACAGCACCAAAAGTGAAATCCCTGCAAGCTGCATGGAAACTTTTTAAAGACATCATAATAGAGGCTCAATGTAATTGTGTACCCTAAATTAAAAAACATAAGAGGACCAAAAAAGTGCCACCATGGCTAAAAAACAAAGTAAAACATAGAGGCAAAAAGGCATCCTTTAAAAAAATGGAAGTTGCATCCTACTGAGGAAAATAGAAGGGAGCATAAACTCTAGCAAGTGAAGTGTAAAAATATAATTGGGAAAGTCAAAAGAATTTGAAGAACTGCTAGTTAGAGACTAAAGTAACAACAACAAAAATTTAAGTACCTCAGAAGCAGGAAGTCTGCTAAACAATCATCCAGTGGCCCCACTGGTTGAGATATTAAAGTAGTTATCAAAGACTATAAGGCAGTGGTCTCCAACCTTTTTATGCCCAGGATAACTTTTTTGAATTTAAGGGTAACCCAGGATCTGCCCCACCCACTCACTCCATCCCCCCTCTCACTCACTGCCCTACCCTCACTCCTTTCACCGGGCTGGGGTAGGGGTTTGGGAAGGGGTGCAGGCTCTGGGCTGGGGCTGAGGGGTTTGCAGTGTGGAAGGGGGCTCAGGGGGGGGAGGGGCAGGTGGCATGTGGCTCTGCATGCTGCCCCTCTCTGCAAGCACTGCCCCCACAGTTCTTGTTGGCCACAGCCCCCTATTCCCAGTCAATGGGAGCTGTGCTTACAGGCAAGAGCAGAGTGTGGAGGGAGACCCCTGCTGCCTCAGTCTTAGCAGCAACCTTGCTGCGCAGCTGGAGATCGCGATTGACTGGGAGATCCTCCAGGATCAACCAGTTAATTGCAGTTGACTGGTTGGTGACCACTGCTATAAAGCCACTGTAGAAGAATTACATGTTTTCTTTGCATCAGTCTTCATAGCTGAGGATGAGAGTGCGATTCCCAATTGTAAGCCACTCTTTTTAGGTGAAAAATCTGAGGGACTGTCCCAGATTGTGGTGTCATTATCAATTTGTTCAAAAACTTTCTCTAAACAGTAATAAGTCACCAGGACCAGATGGCATTCACCCAAGAGTTCTGAAGGAACTCAAATGTGAAATTGCAGAACTACTAAACTGTAGTCTGTAACCTATCATTTAAATCAGTTTCTGTACCGGATGACTAGAGAATGGCTAACGTAATGGCAATTTTTAAAAATTGGCTCCAGAGGTGATCCTGGCAACAACAGGCCAGTAAGCCTAAACTTATTACTAGGCAGATTGTTTCAAAAAATCATAAAGAACAGAATTATCAGACAAGAGACACAGATGAATATGATTTGGGGGAAGAGTCAACATCCTTTTTGTAAAGGGAAATCATGCCTCAATTTACTAGAATTCTTTGAGGGGATCAACAAGCATGTGGACAGAGGTGATCAGTGGATATAGTGTACGCTGACTTTCAGAAAACCTTTGACAAGGTTCCTCACCAAAGGCTCTTAAGAGAAGTAAGCTGTCATGGGATAAGAGGGAAGATCCTCTCATGGATCCCTAACTGGTTAAAAGATAGGAAACAAGGGGTGGGAATAAAGAGTCAGCTCTCAGAATGGAGAGGTGTAAATAGTGGTGTCCCTCAGCGGTCTGTACAGGGACCAGTATTTAACATCCATAAATAATATGGAAAAAGGGGTATACAGTGAGGTGGCAAAACTTGCAGATAGTACAAAACTACAAGATAGTTAAGTCCAAAGCAGACTGAAGCGTTAAAAGGATCTCACAAAACTGGGTGACTGGGTAACAAAATGGCAGAAAAATTCAATGTTGATAAATGCAGAGTAATGCACATTAGAAAATATTATCCCAACTATACATATAAAATGATGGGGTCTAAATTAGCTGTTACCAGTCAAGAAAGAGATCTTGGAGTCATCGTGGATAGTTCTCTGAAAACATCCACTCAGTGTACAGCGGCAGTCAAAAAAACATTGGGAATCATTAAGAAAGGGATCGATAAGACAGGAAATACCATATTGCCCCTCTATAAATCCATAGTACGCCCACATCTTGAATACTGCATGCAACTCTGGTGGCCCCATCTCAAAAAAGATATACTGGAATTGGAAAAGGGCAAAAAAAAAAAATGATGAGGGGCATGGAACAGCTTCCATATGAGGCGAGATTAATAAGATTGGGACTTTTCAGTTTGGAAAAGAGACAACTAAGGATGGGGGGTTATGATAGAGGTCTATAAAATCATGACTGGTGTGGAGTAAAGTGGTGTTTTCTCCTTCTCATAACACAGGGGTCACCAAATGAAAATAATAGGCAGGAGGCTTAAAACAAACAAGGAAGTATTTCTTCACACAACACACAGTCAACCTGTGGAACTCTTTGCCCGAGGATGTTGTGAAGGGCAAGACTAACTGGGTTCAAAAAAGAACTTGATAAATTCAGAGGATAGGACCATCAATGGCTATTAGCCAGAATGGGCAGGGATGGTGTCTCTACCCTCTGTTTGCTAGAACCTGGGAATGAGCATCAGGGAATAGCTTATCTGTTCTGTTAATTCCTTCTAGGGCACCTGGCATTGGCCACTGTTGGAAGACAGGATACTGGGCTAGATGGACCTTTGGTCTGACCCAGTGTGGCTGTTACGTTCAGAGTCACAATCAGGATTAGAGCCTTGTGCTAGATGCTGTTGGATATACATGCAGACAATTTTTCCTTTAATAGCTTATAGTTTCCGTGTTGAATTTTAAAACTATATTAAAACATTTTGAATAAAAATGCTGCCTATTTTGAAACCATTTCCTGTAGATAGTTGAGAAATGTTTTCAGTATGTTGTATCACTGTTGCATTTTCTTCTCCAGAACCATTTGTTCTGGCTTCAGAATACGAGCCCTGCATCTGCAAAAGTAAGTGCCCTGATCTGGGAGGGAAGTGAGTGCAAGAAGGTGGACATGTCTGTGCTGGAGATCAGCGGGATTATCATGAGCAGAGTAAGGATTGATTCCTCCTCCTCCCACCCCACCCCCCCCGGGCATGTCTACACTACAAAGTCAAGTCTACTTATGTTAGATTGATTTACAGCCACAGCAATAAATTACTGCAGTTTTTCATGTCCACACTACCCTCCTGTCAGCGATGTGTGTCCTCACCAGGAGCACTTGCCCTGACCTAAGCTCTAAGCCCAGCTCCCAGTCAGAGCCCAGCTGCCACCCAGGCTCTCAGCTCTGCACTCCCCATGAAGCAAGCTCCCTGCACATTGGGGAGCTGAGAGCTTTGCAGGGAGCCCACAATCTAGGTGCTCGGGCAGTGAAGCAGTACTGACATCTGGAGCTCACAGCTGGAACACCCCCCTGCTCAATTGCAAAACAGGAACCCTACCAGCAGTGAAATTGACATTGTCAATTTCATGGATCTGGCTGTCAGCCACCCTGACAGATAACAGGTGATGGAAGTAAATGTCTATACAGACAGTGTTGTCATAATATGGAATCATTTTATGCCACACTTTTGGTTTTTCACTTTCTTTCGCTGTAGCTTTTCTAGTATATTTCCTGGTTTAATCTTGCTCACTTGCTGTGTTCTGAGTTCAGTGAGTGGAAAGATGAAGTGTGTAATGGCTGAACTTTATCTTACAGCCACATCAAATACTGTTTCTTTGAAGCGGAAGGTTATGTATGTACTTACACATACAGGTTTCCTAATGGAGTTTTAGAATTGGAGGATTTTCCCTATTGGTTTTTTAACATACAGTAATTTTAAAAATTAGTTGTAGCTCATATAGTGCTAATGATATTTGCCTATTCTCCAGGTTAATGCCTATCAGCAGGGAGTAGGCTATCAGATGCTGGGAAACGTTGTCACCATTGGGTTAGCATGTCTTCCTTTCCTCTACCGGCTCGTCCATACAAAGAATCTTGAACAGCTGCGATCCATTTCAATGAAGGAACTTTTGAATATCTTTTGTGGGGCTCCTACCATCACCCCTGTCATTGTCTTGGCTGTGATTAACTTCCTGGAGCGTCTCTGCCTGACTTGGATGTTTTTCTTTATGATGTGCGTTGCTGAGAGAACTTACAAACAGGTTTGTCTAAATGTGCTGAGTTACTTTTCATGAACATGCACATTTCTATTGCATCATTCAAGCTGCTGTCATTGCTTCCCCTCTTAAAGCAGCTGCTGAGGTGCGTGTTTGGGAGCAGTAAGACACTATGGGGAATGCTGGGATATCTTTATACCTGAGGTGCTGTGGCAGGTCTCTTCCCCTGAGAGATGCAATGACTAGCTTCCACCCTGAATTAGTCTTTAAAGCTTGCTATTTTTTCTCCATACTGCTGAAAGGAAATTAACCTTAAGTATTTGCTATCTTACAAGTCTGGGGCAAATTGGAGCAATCTAGGAAAAGTTGTTAGCCCTACCAGTACTGTGAAGCTTACAGTTATGCGATTTGTCTTAGAATGAGAAATAAGTGTCCACCAGGAAATAATGTGACCCCTAGTCGGAAGACTACAGCTGCCTGGCTGGACTTGATTGGCCTAAAGACAAATCCTCTGATGGGGCCCAGGTCATAAGGATGTGTATTTGTATCTATCACATCCTTCCACAAGGGAATGTGACTAACAGTTTTGCTAGTTTGCTACTGTTGATATAGATGTGGTATACTGGGATGATTGTTATCCTTTAAGTGAGAGAGATACTAAAGGTGTCATGCTTTCCTCTTGTACAGGAATGTTATTCCTACCACTGGCAAGCACAAATAATTTGTTTAGCAACTAATGTATATATTATATTAAGCACCATATGGATGCTAACAGACTATATCAGTGTGGATTTTCTTTACTGACACACTTTTCTTTGCAGCGGTTTTTGTTTGCCAAACTTTTTAGTCACATAACATCTGCCCGAAAAGCCAGGAAGTATGAAATCCCCCACTTCAGACTCAAGAAGGTGGAGAATATTAAAATTTGGTTGTCACTGCGCTCCTACCTAAAGGCAAGTCGTGATCCAAAGAGTGCAAGTATATGTTTAAATGTTAACAGACTAAAGCAAGTGGTGTAAACAAAGTTGGTGGAAGATTGCAGGTGGACTCCAGCTGTTGCAGAAGCTGGAGTTCAGGATATTACAACTTTTTCCTGGGTAGCTGAAAACTATTGCTATATTTGTGCTATCTTTTACTGAAATTCAGTATTTCAGTATTTCAATTTATCATCTCATTGCTTCCTTGTATTCTCATCTGTGTATGTTTCCCAGGTCTGATTAAACATTTCTGTTTCCACAGAGGAGAGGGCCCCAGCGATCTGTGGATGTAGTTGTCTCTTCAATCTTTTTATTGGCTCTATCAATTGCTTTCATATGCTGTGCACAGGTGAGACTCACATTTTATGTTCTGTGAGCAATAAAAAGCCAGTGAAAAACTTCTCAGTATAACTGGTAACTGCGTTGCAGGTGGATTTTAGTCCTTAAGTAGATTTCAGAGGGGCTTTTTTCCCTTTTGTAGATAAGTATAGTTGTTAGCAATAGTTTGCAAAATGGTTTCATTGTGCTGCAGATGAATGCTTATGCTTTTGCTAGTTAACTGCCCATCTCAACTTTGGCTTTGCTGAGTGTAGTAATGTTGGGATCCAGTTTCATATGTGCTGAGGGAAAGAGACTCATCCAACCAGTTCCTTTAACAATCAAAATCCACTTACATTGGGCAGCACTCTTCAGAGTAACTATCAGATGGCAGGGATAAAGGGAATGAATATTAATGTATTGATCAGGCTGATATAGACTGATCTCACTTCACTTTAATTACTGTCCTACCTTTATTCATGTATTTGGGAGTGGTGAGTTTTGGCTGATGTTATGGTGGTCACACAGGCCATAGCTGCTTCTATGTGTTGAATGAAAGTGTTTATGATAGGTGAATGGGAACATTTCAGTCTATTTGCCAATTTCATTGTTTTGTTTACTACAGGTTTTAAAAGGGCACAAAACATTCCTGAATGCAGTTTACAACTGGGAGTTCCTCATCTGGGAAACAGCCCTCCTCCTTTTTCTACTGCGCCTGGCATCACTGGGCTCTGAAACTAACAAAAAATATAGTAATATTTCAATCCTGCTCACTGAACAGGTATCTCAGCTGCAGCTCACCCTCCCATGGGCTTACTGTTTTCTAGTATGAAAGTGATCTTTGCAGTTCAAATGAACTCCTCCCTCATTTCAGCTTAGTGCCTTTAAGACCCCTTTTGATTTTTATTTGTTCATAATAGAAGAGTAGCTCCTACGGCAGGCTTAAAGGAAGAAAGCCAGTTACCCAGGCCCAAATGCCAATGTTTTTCATTTTTTGTTGATGGCTGGGGGAGAGAAGAACCCTATTACTCTGGGAAAAAATTGGATGTTTGTTAATCTATTACTGCTCCACTTGAAAACCACAAGCAAGCACCACAGCGACTTTTGCATAGGCCTGCAGTCCCTGTGCTGTAAACACAGATGTGGCTTGGGTGAAGTGCTTGGATGTAAAATCTGCTCTAAAATTCCTGTTTCCGTCACAGATTAATTTATACCTAAAGATGGAAAAGAAGCCAAACAAGAAAGAACAGCTCTCCCTAGTGAACAATGTTTTAAAACTGTCTACAAAGCTACTGAAGGTGAGTTCCTATCCTTAACTCTCATGTTGCCTACCAAAAAAGACAACAGGTAACTAATGTGCTGAGACCAGTGCATGTCATGCTGACCAATATCATCTCATTGCTTCCTTACTCTGTAAGCTCTGTGGGGTAAGGGATGCTGTCTTTGTACAGTGCCTAGCACGGTGGGGTTGTCAGTGACTGAGGTGCTGGGCGATACCAGTAGTAACATGGATAAGAATAGGGACTGGGGAGGTGGAGGACTAGCTCGTCATTCCAGTTGTACTGTCTTGTTTCCTCATTCTCCCTCACTGGAATTTTTGGATTCCAGTCATTTATTACTAGGGAATGAGCCTGGTGTGTGACACCTACAAGATGCTCCCCAGATTTAAAATTCTAAATCGTTCACCAGCCCACTAGTTTGATCTAAGTGTTGCCATAAGGAAGTTTCTCACCCTTTATGATAGGGTCAGTGAAATGCTTAAGCCCTGGGGAGGCAGAGATGCCTATTTAATGTACCCAAAGGATTCTGCAATATCTGGTTGGCAGAAGTCTGTCTGGGGTATAGCAGGCTATCAGAGTAATTGAAAATGTTGGTGACTACAATTGGGTCCAGGTGTAACTTCCATTTTCTCATTACAGGAGTTAGACACACCATTTAGACTCTATGGCCTGACTATGAACCCTTTAATCTACAACATCACACGAGTTGTGATCCTGTCTGCCATCTCAGGTGTTATAAGTGATCTTCTTGGATTCAATATCAGAGTAAGTGCAGCTGCCATTTGAGATGGCAAGGAGCATGTTCTAGGAGACTGGGACCCAACTGACTTATGGAAGACCTGGGTCTAATTCTGGTTTTGCCACTAACTTGCTGTCATTAGCACAATTGCTTCACCTGTTTCCCCCTCTTATCTGGGCATTGGGGCAAACCCACTCATGTTTTAGGACAGCAGGAATGGTGAGTGGATAAATTCAGATAAGCACACAAGCAGTTTTTTGGGCTGTAGTAGACAGTCCTATAAACTACAAGTTATTGGCTGCCTCAGAAGCAGAGCTGCAATGACTGTTAGTTTACTAGCATACCTAAACCATTATGTAATAGTATGCATTTTATCTCAGTCTTTCAAAGACTAGCAGCTGCATGTTGCATTTTTTACAATGGCTGTAATTTATTCAAGAGATTTCTTGTTTTGCTGTGTTATTTAAAGTCTCTCTCAGATAAATACCAATTCCTAACCTCTCTTTTCAGTTATGGAAAATCAAACCATGAACTGGCCAAGGCTCAGCCCTCAATGCTGTGAGGATTATGAAACCATCAGGACGACACTGGATAGAAGCAAGACATTGGCTTGAGGCAGAGGTGGTCCTAAATTTTGGCATATTTCTTACACATTTCTTCGTGTATCAAAGATGTTCTCTCACATTGCTTAGATTCAGAGCCTACAGAATAAACTAGTTTAACTTGTGAGGGCAGCCCAGGACTTGCACACTAAGTAAACAAAACGTGATTTGTCCATCAGCAGTGTGACACTGTTCTAAGGGCATTTCCCTATTAAGTAGGCGCCAAAGTGTGAAGCAGCCATACATTTTGGAGGGGCCTCAAAACAGTAGGAGAACAATGCTATGGGATTCTGTATACAACAGCTTGTGGCCATAGCTCTGTTAAAGCCTATTTATAGATGGATAAATAAGTTACTGCAGCAGGCTGGCTCTTTGTTACACAACTAACTTGCTGTGGCAGCTTCTCCATTTCCTCTCTGTTAACATGAGACCTTTAATTTCACTGCAGTAAGTCAGTACTATGACTCCCAATTACTGCTTTAAGATATAAATAAGCTCTTCACTTGTTCAAATATGGTGTTAAGGCCTTGACAAGAGGACTCACTTTCCTAATAACTGTCCAGGCTAAATGCACTACAGCTGAGCAGAACATGCCAGGTGCTGGATGGTTAGGGGGTAGACTTTAAAATTCTGCTTTCTGTGCCTTTTTAGTTTACATATTAGAGCAGATCCCTGTTCCTCTTTCCATCAGCTGCATCTTCCTCCAGTGCCCCATTTGATAGGTGCATGTGTCTAGTGGCTTCAATTAAAGAAACATTCATTTAAGTGCCTTTAGGCTAGAGGGGCAAGGTCTGCTTTGAACCTTACCCCTTTAGTCTGTGCTACTACAGCCTTTCATGAAAATTCAGTCCCTCCACCCAAGATAAATATTGCCTCCAAGGGCACTTGATGGTTAAACTTTCAGTTGCATAGCAACATTAAAGCCACTCTGCTGCACATACCAGGAGAGATGATAGTTTTTATATAATTAAGTGTTCTTCAGACAACTCATTATTCTTGACTGATAAGCCCTAATAGAACAAGCAAAGCATTCTCCACAAGGGAATATGCTAACACTTGTTCTCTACAACCCCTCAATCTGTAAAGCACCATCAGTGTATAAACATTTTTTACAATGCTGGTAGCAGCTAGAAAACTGAAGAATAGAGTAACATTTACATGTAACACTTGAATCTTTGGTAATGATTTGGTTAGAGTTTTGAGGAGGTGGGTCAATAGGGCTGTTAAAGCATTCTGGAAAATATTAATGCTTTCTACTTCTATAGTGCCTTACCTTTCTAACACAGGTAAGTATTATTCAGAGATGTGGTAAAAGTGGAAGAAAAGAAGATTCCCCTGTTCTAATGCACAGCCTCCTAAAAGTATACAGTAGCTGCCTTTTATGCAACACTACTAATAAAGCACCTTGGACCAAAGTAAATGGCCCTCTGGGGTAAGGACTGATTGTGAAAACCACGTGAGGCACGAATGTGATAAATCTCATACTGAATGGGAGGTTAACAGTCTACAACTGGTATGAGGAAAGAATCTAAAGCCACTTCACTAGCAGAAGTTGTTTTGCTGTAAGTGCAGCTTGTGTTTTCCTTAGGCTGGTGACTTTTTCCTTTTTTAATAAATTAAGAAATAGTAAGTCAGTCATAGGATTAAGATTGAGAGAAAAGGATACCTTTAACTCCACTGTTCCATCTCACGCCATAAAGGGACGATGACATAGGTCATTGTTTGTAGTAAATTGTTTATGCAAAGCTATTTTCTGTACAATGAAAAGTAGTAGAAATGTAAAAAGTGACATTTAATACACAAATAAACCCATGGAAGCAAACTCCATCAAACAGCTGGTATTATATTTGGCAGGACTGTGGTTGAGTATGTTATGTGAAAAGGGAGACAAGGTAACTTTCAGATGATAAATGCAGTTTATCATTGGAAAATACGGATGTTTATGGGTAACCTGGGCAGTATATTTAGCTAAAAGACAGTTTTAATGCAGATCGCATCATTGTAAAATGAGGCTACAGCTAACATTTTACACTGCAAGAACGAACAGGCTGTGAATGGGAGTTTCTTTTTAATAGATCTATATAAAAAATAATGAGCGATTTACAGGTCTCTAGTCAGAACCTCAGAAGTGTGTATATATAAAGGTGCTGTACAATATATAAACATTTACATCCATATGTTAGCATTCCAAGGCCACATTGCTAAGTCATCTTATACAGTAAGTACAGGTACAAGTTCTCTAGAAAAGACTCACAAACAGAGGACACCAAAGCAGGTCACAATGTTAACAATCAGAAAACAGCATTTGGATGGATGGGTACTTGCTGACCGTTAACCATTGAAATGGTGCTAACTCATCTTAGTATTAAATTTCTGAATTTGGTACTATTCTCAATGATTAGAACAAGTGCATACTCCTTACTTAAAGAGGATCCCACAGGTTTATCAACCAAGAATACAGGATTAATATCTACATAGGCTAACTCAAATATGTTCACAGTCAAGCTCTACAATATTGAGGATTTGTACAGTTTATGCTACAGCAAATTGATGGATTCATAAAATGTGAAGCAGCAGAGGGCAGTTCAGATGTGCTTTAAAATCTGTTTATTTTAGAACTGTTCATTTAAGCCTGCTGCTCAGTAGTTGTCTATTTCAAAAGTGTCTAGCTTCAAGTCAGAACTGATTCTTTTAAGCTTAGTGAGGCTAATCAACTTAGCAGCTGCTCAGTTACGTTTTTAATGAGCAAGTCAGATTAGTTTAACATGAGGGTCCAGCAACTGATCTTGACTTTCCTTACCTTTTTTCTTCTCCTTTTGTGAACTGGCCCAGCTCCTTTTACTGTTTTTTATTTTCAGTCATTGAAAACCTAGCACAGGTCAGGAAATCAAATCCATTAAGAATGCTATTGAGTAAATCAATCCATGAAATTTCTGCAGACTGCTATAAAAATATCTTCTGTTAACATTCCTCAACATTATTTAAATACATATTAAAGCCCAAACAATAGATATTAAGTCTCATGTACCCTGTATGTCATCTGTTTCTCACTCAACCAAAAGCAATTACACACAAATAAAACACAGGAGACTTCTAATAGTAGGCACAGGTCAGAGGGACTTTTAAAAGAAGCTGTTGGTGGTGGTTGGTTCTGTCTGTGTTCGCAACAGCAGGATTTGCTGTTTCAAATACTACTTTTACATATCAATTTTTAGTTTTACAAGTAAAGATGGGACATTTCCACGTGTTTTTAAAACATACAGTATGTGGTGCTTTGACATACAGTACCAGAGGGAGGTTGAAAGCATAGCACCAAGTCCATTCCTTATTTCTAAAGAACTGACAAGGTAAAATCATGGCTCCGCTGAAGTCAATGGATATTTTTGCCAGTAACTTAACAGGGCCATGATTTCACCACTTAGTCTTCAAAATTGTTTGCAATATGTGTTTTGCAGATAGTTACTATAATTACCTTAAATGAACTAAGCATATTAAAACATTTTGTTTTGCTATGCTAATAGAAAGCAAAACTGACCCCACAGATCAGAACAAAATGCAATTCTCTCTTTAAATGTCACATTAGGTATTAGGAACTTTTAAGAAAAGAAGCCAGTGGGGCAGCATCAGTGGCTCATTTGCTGCCCTAGAGTTGATAGAACCAGCACACTCACCTCCTTACTGAAGTTGTGAGAACTCGAATTATTCCCCTATATAAACATGCGACATGCCTTTGAGAAAATAGCTATTTTCAAACAAAATCTTGGCTTTGCTGTGTCTGGGAAAAACATACAAGGAGGATGAAATTGATTGGCTACAGTAGATAACTTGGCACAAGAAGAAGTAGTGAGTCATGATCACATTGGCAATACAGGCATTAAGAAAGTTTGTTCAGAATCTCACAATACTATCTGAGAAAGCCTTAGCAGTGCAATGTTGAGAGAGCAGCAGGACACTGCCTTCAAAAGGATGAGGGGACAGCAGCTTATGGAAGAGTTGCTTACAAGCAATCCGAAAGGTCCTTCATGCAGCTTAATTAAGTTTAAGATCAAACATACTGTCCAGCCTCGAGTTAGTTTCTGAAAAATGACAACTTTGTGGAAAAAAAAGATGCTTTTAATTGACCATATTAGAAACCTGATTAAAACATGTTCTAAAAATGTTTGTCAGTCAAACCCGTTTTTCAGTGACACCTGTTGCTTTTGTGACTTTACTTGCACTTGGTACCTTCCAAGGTCCAGGAGTTATTGGTGCTTTCTTGACTGGAGAGCTGCATTCAGTTTTTGAAATTCCATCATCTTTGGTTTCATCAGTTGGCTCCAAGTCTTTTTCTGTGTCGTCTTTGTTCAGAATAACTGGATCTTGTGTTTCAAGCCTACTTTTTTTTCCCTTGGAAAGCTGTGAAACATCAGAAAGACTTGCAGTTTTGAAGTTGCTAGAACTTGGCTCTCCAGCACTGGCTTTCTTTATTTTTTCATCTTCATCTACTTTTCTCCTAGGCTCATTCGTCTTATTTAGTGGAAGAGTCTTTTCATCCACTTTTGTTTTTTTTCTCTCTTGAGGCCACTTCTTATTCTTTCCAGCAATGTTCTGCTTTGTGTCTTGCTGTGTTACTCCTGATTTTTCATTTCCATCTTTGAACAGCTCAATAGTCTCAATATCACCACCACCAGCTATTTCATCTTGAGTCTCTAGTAACTTGTCTGATTTGTCCCCACTTTCTTCTTTTTTGGGATGCTTTTGGGGACTGACAGATCTGCCTTGGTTTCCTCTCAAAGTTTCTTTTAAATGGATTTCTGAGTGTGTATTCTCCCCTCTCCTGGGATGCTCGGACTGGTCTGAGAGACTGCTGTGTGTGTTTTGTCTCTCACCTTTCCTTGGACTGTGGAGCCCCACTTGCTGCGATTCCGCAGATGTGCCCAATCTTTTTGGACTCTCAGATCTGTCTCTCCTAATGATGTCATCAGTTACTAATTCTAAATTATTTTTTGACAGCTTATACCCTAAACTGGTAAGCGGGTCCCATCTCTTCATATGCTTCTGGATAGGAGACCGATCCTTCAGCTCAGTCTGGTTTTCAGTTAAAGTGCTTTTCTTGTCAGGCACAGTGTTCTTAGCTTCTTCCAGTTTCTCAGATATGTGAACATTTGCTAAAGCTTCTTCCAGTACTGGTAAATCACATACCGAAGAGGGGGGTAATGGTGACTGTTCATCATATATTATATTTGAGGATGATGGATTAAAACTATCTTGATCACCTGGAAGTGAAGAAGCAGAATGGTTCGACAAAAATATCATTTAACCAATATTCACACATTTATCTAAATGTAATAAACTTCCAAAATATGATCTAAACACCAGTTTTTTTAAAGCAAACTTTTACATTATATTACATAACACACACACTAAACAAAACAGATTTCCTCACTTTTCTGTGAGCTAAAAATTTAAGTTTACAGCTAACAATTTTTTGGAAAAATACAGCTAAGGATGTTGGTAAGATCTTCAAGGCTGGTAAGGGCTTGTGAGGTTTGCATTAACTGAATGTGGAGGTTTAGCATAGCTGTAGGCCTCGTGTAGCAGAATCACAAATTAAAAATCTTTTCCCTACACTGTTGCAATTGATGCCAAAAGAAAACTGAAAACAGGGAGAAGGTGAGGTTATTATTTATAGTGTTGTACTTCAAAAGAAAAAAAAAGTGAATCACAAGACATGCAGATTTACCAAGTCTTTAAGGAAAGACCAAGAAAAGCACTGAAAGCCTTAATGTTGCTCAGGTTTCATGTAGGAGCACAAACTGGAAGGAGCCAGACCTGAATGAGGAAGAGAAAAAGCCCAGGACTATATACCAAAAAAAAAATCACAGAAAGCAAAAGATGTCATTAGATGTGTACGATTCAAATGCAGAATACAAGAGACAACATAGTGATAGTATGGAAGAGCCACCCCCCTCCCCTCTAAATTACTGCACTTAGGCCTGGCAGAGCTCAGGGAGGGAGATGTGGAATATTACTGATGCCTGCTATTATGATGAAGTGCAGCACACTTCTGTGCCAAATATTTGACTGCATGAAAAAGCAAAAAAGATCTCTTAGGTTTGTTATTGTAAGCTTAAATACCTACTGGCACTAGAGAGAGCTGGAATTCACTTATTGAGTGGCTCTTTCTTAGGCACAGATGTGTTTAATATTTTTAGAGGAGACACAAAAGGGTAAAGGTTTACAACCACACTTAGAGTCGAGCCTAGCCTAAAAATTCAGCAGTACCTCAGGAGATCTATTTTAAGTTTTCAAAATACTAATTAATCCCAAGCCTTATGAGCATAAGGGCTAACTCAGTAGGAGATGCATGTGATCTCAATAGAAGCCAGTTGAGGGGATCTAACCCGAAGGATAAAAACAAGACAATATGTCTTCCTGTAGTTCAGAGATTCTTTGCTCTGATGGAACTGTGCAGTGTATTTGAGGACCATGGCGTGAAGTTATTTTCCAGCTCATTGGGGAGAAGGGAAAAATATAGGGAGAAACATTTTTGAGCAATTTCATCTCAAGTGGAGGTCGATTCCTGCCTGCATATAACAGAATGCTTCAAACTTTCATAGGCTACACTGTGCTTGAAGGTTCAAGTTGTCCGATTTTAATTTGTTTACAAAAGTCATAGGCTTTTACAGCAGGAAAGTGGCTCTGTATCTAACCATTCCAATTTTACTACAGAGCTGTTATGCCAAAAGAAAGATCCTTACACGGTTTAAATATTTTCCTGTCAAAAGCCTGACAGCAGCAGCAAAGGGTTAAAAGGATATAATTGGCATGGGGAGGAATAAATTCTCTTGCTCTCAAAATGCTCTGCTTTGAAAGACTGGGACAGCCACAAATAGTTTTTGATTTTGGCGCATGCCCTGCAGTTGAACTCAGCTGAAGCTCTTGCAAGCATTTCTGCCCAAGCAATTTGCTTCTGGATTTGTACTTTGCTGCCTTATATGCAAAAAACAAGTGTCACAATTAAAGTTTTCTATTCCAAGAGCAAAACCTTCACTCTTGTAGAAGTTTTGTTTTTGAAAAATTTAACATTTTATAATTTTAAGTTCATAAGAGAAACTGAAGCACCACAAAAATAATCTTGACCGAAGCCCTATACCATATGAAATTTTATTCAAGTGTAAAAGCAAATTGTGTCTTTAATTATAATGTGTAGAGGAGCACAGAAATCAAGCTGGAGATGGATGGGATCATCAGAACAAAACACGGCCTAAAGAATACTTGCAATAATATTACATTTTGTCTTTCCAGTAAAATAACTATTACGTGGCAACAGATTTGGTTTTTTTCTGGTCACATTATTTGTGTTTGTATGAAAACAGGCAGTTTGAAAGTCAGCAGAAATGGAAGGATATTGCTAAGTAGCTTTAGTGCATGCACAACAGCATCCAACCTCTTTAGACATTCGTCAACACACATTTCTTTTTACCACCTTCCCCGCATCCCCTCCGGACAAATTGGCACAACCTGTAACTTACCATGATCTGGTATCAAGCCAGTCCCTGGTCTCAGAAGAAGAACAACTTTATTTCCTCCTGCTTGAATCAGCTCAATGGCTCGTGTATGAGTGATACCTTGGGTAGGTTCGCCATTGATTTCAACAATCTGGTCACCAACCTGAAAAGACAATACCAGCCAGGATAAACTTCATCAAGCACTGCTACTGTAACCGGATACTTATGCAATATAGGAAAAGCGGTCGCTCAAGCAAAGCTTTCCTTTTCCCTAGTCCCTTCCATTATCTGAAACCCACTCAGCTCTAGCACTACTCTCCTACAGCCACTAACATATAAAATTAATATAATTCAACCATCTGGCTGGTCAGTGAATTTTTCATGTAGATATTCTGCCAAGCTGGCTTCACTGAAGGGCTCGGGTTACTTGAATTTTCCATTTGATAAATGTTTAATACATCCATGTTCTCGAGTACATCTTCACTCCATAAAAGTAATTTGTTGATGCTCTGATATAAAGACGTGCACCATGAAGATACTTAATCAAGTTGTGTAGATGCTTAAATAGATTGTTATAAGGCATATGGTAATTATTCTAAAATGAATAAACCGCCAAACACCCTTATATTAATATAGCCGAGAGGGTTGCCCATAGGTTTCCCATAAAGGAAAGGCTTTATTATTCTGAGTGAGAGAGTTCACTGTATGACAATACTAGCTCGTTCCTGACTAGTGAGATACCAGCTTTAAGGACTCTGATGCAAATTAACAAACGTATCGGATAATGGATGTCAGAATACCAGAAAGCATTTGGATTCTAACTCATGAAAGAGCATGAGATCCATCTTGCAATTAAACTGATTTTCCATTAGGTGTCACTACTGCATAAAAGTTGCAGTTTAAAGAGCACGTATCTTACTTAGATCAGTTACATAAAAACGCTACTGAAGAAGGTAACAGTCCCACATAGAACCCTATGATCATAGAGAGCTAATACAATAATAAATGAACCAGGAGGAGGACACAAAACCATTCGGGAAAACACAGGATAAAGGTGCTGTTTTACCATCTACAAACTGGGTTATTAGAGCTCCTGTCTGTCAGTATCTGAAAAGCTCCCTCCGAAAGTATTATTTAAATTGGGGCTGGGAAAGGCCTATGACCATTTCTGTGGTTGAATTGGGAAAAACTGGACAGCAGAGAATCGTGAACAAGCTTATCTAGGCACAGAGACATTCTGCCCTGGCCAGGGAGAATCTAGAGGTAGCTCCTGTTTCCAGAGTCTACAACCTGCTCTCACAGCTTTCATTGACGTCACTGTTTGTTTTGTTATGAGCATTAATTCTATTCATCCCGCTGACCTCTGCAACAGAAGCTATGAGAAGTGGCCCTTGCAAGAGAGAGTCAGGTGCCATGAAGGAGATGGAGTATAATAATGACAAGGCTTAGGCCTTGCTGGCCCTCAGGACTCAAGATTCCAGTGGGGTATGGCTCCAATGGCAGTAGCAACAGGGGAGGCATTGGTACAGACAGGACTCAGGTGTTTGCCTATACTAGTGCTTCCATTGCTGCTACCAC
The DNA here is from genome assembly GCF_016161935.1 of Mauremys reevesii. Taxonomy (NCBI): domain Eukaryota; kingdom Metazoa; phylum Chordata; order Testudines; family Geoemydidae; genus Mauremys; species Mauremys reevesii. The sequence continues at coordinate 139,320,832 of NC_052626.1, read as the reverse complement.
TGGTGGACCTGCACCATGAGGATAGATAGGTCCCAATTTTATCAGTGTATAGGCATGATCAGCCCAGTGGACATGGAAAGCAAATTCACCAGCTTTTTCCCTTTCAAGGGCTGGAGGGGAGCACATACCCGCTGCCAGGGCACAGGAAATGAGGCTGTCCCATTATGAACTTGTTTTTCAGGGTACTGTAGTTCTGGTGTGAAACTGTTACTGCTTCAAGCATGGAAACAACATTTTAAACCAAGCTGAATTTGCCTCTCCCGTACAGTGCCAGGCACCCAGCTAATTCACTGATGTCCTCTGGGAAACAGCCTAGCCAAGACTGGACCCTCTATGTAAGTCAGTCAACATGGAGCTCTGAAATGCAACAATACCTGCCTCCAGCAGGGGCAGGAAGCAGATTAACAGTGGGCTGCTCCAGACAGATTGCTACAGTGGAAGGAGCCCTGCTAAAACCACCAACCGTGAACAAAACGCATCCCCTAGTTTAGCTGACCAGAAGGTGATCAGCACCTGCAGGGAGACAGGAAAGAACTGAGTGTGATCAGCCAGGTGAAGTGCTTGAGAAGAGGAACAGGGAGGCCACCACAGATTTGTTTTCCTCTCTCTGTCTGCTGGGAGGAGGAAGAAATCTTATTATATAATATCTGGCCAGGCCGACCAGATCTTTGGAGAAATGCAAATATCATAAGAAGTATAAATGAAAGAAAGATGAGCTCCAGTGTGAGGATGAATATTTGAAATTTGTTTTATTATGAATACCCCACAGTCAAATTTACCCTACAGCCCACTCATTCTTTGGCACAGAAAATCCATAGGAGAAAGCAGATCAGTGTGCTGATGTCATTTCTGAGAACAGAGCCTAAAGAGTTATATTATGCGTCCCCGATAGATAGGGAATTTATAAAGCTGAATACAGCAAGAATTCAGGGAATTGTATACATTCGAGTCTGTTTATTGCTGTGAAATTTCTCCAGTGAAAGTCAAGATTTGCAGCTGGGAAGTCTTCAGTTGCTGGTGACTTGAATGCCAAGGTCTGGAGCTTAGCATAACCGCACTTGAAAGAGCAGTACAAGAGAAAACAGAAGCAGCACTATAAGACTCAAGCAATCTCCCAAGCATAAGAAAAACTAATGACTGTAAATGTTAAGAATTAGCACAATAAAAGTTAACACTTTGAATTTTGCATCCAATTAAGCCTGATATCGGCTCTCAAAAGTAGCCGATTACTGCTTTCACTTTGCAGACTACAAAACTGACAGAGAAAGAGGTGAAGTGACTTGTGTAAAGGGCCAGACCACATGTCACTGGCAGGAATGGAATCAGAACTAAGAGTTCCTGATTCTCAGTTCCATGCTCCAGCCAGTAAAAAGTCATTTTATGGACAGTAATTAAAGAACTGTGTTTGGTCTCCAACTGTTGTGCTGCTGCCTTCACCCTTTGCATATACTTGGTTTGTTTAGGAGACAATATTTAAACAGTGGGATTCTTAGACATGACACACAAGAATTAACATTAGGATATGTCGGTAGGGAAGGCACTTGGTTTGGAAACATTTTAAAATTTTATGCTGAACAATGAAAGCTCAGCATAAACACAAAGGTTGGGTGCTCTCACAAACCCCCATTTACCTGGACTCTGAGAACCTTCCAACAGACTTGCATTTCATTGTGCTATTTCCAGTCTGGGCTTCTAAAAACCACTCATTCTGGCAAACTACTGTCTATAGAGAAGAATTCATTGTGGGAAACATCTATTACTATGTCTTTAGAGTAGATGGCGTCCAGCTTTCTTGGGGAGTGGCAGTGGTGCAGAGAGCAGTGTTCTTTCTCCCTAACATGCTGCTGGGATTTTTATTTCCTGAAACATTACAACTATCGACAGTTTGCTACCTCTCTGCAATTACAACTCTTAGACCAGCAGCAGTGTAAATAACTGTTGTGTGTGTACAGGGAGATACTAACCACTTACAGGGAAGCAAATTCTTTGACTGGGTCATTAACATCCTGAGGAACCCAACCTATTTGAATTCATCAGTGATCTCTGACACTCACGTGAATTCTTCCATCCTTGATAGCAGGCCCATCCTCAGCAAGTCGAAGGATGAATAAGCCCATGTTATACTCCTTTCCTCCGCGAAGACTGAATCCAAAACCCCGAGGGCCTCGTTCCAGTTCTACTGGAGAACAGCCAAGACTCTGCATAAGAAACAAGATGAAGAATTGTGGACTGAGGAATTTTAACGTTTGTTAGTTTCCCCTACATTTTCAGGAAAGGTATTTTATAAAACCAGAGAAATCCCTTCAGTTTCACACACTAGGCAGGTTTTAATACACAGCTATGAAAGGATGTGGTTTCAATTAAGTGCAACATGCAATTGAATTTGACTTTTCACAAACTCACATCATATGATTCGGTATGAGGCAGAGTTATACCCAGCCAAAATCTGCAGAGCAGTTTAATTCTAAGATTCCTAAATATGTATGAACGTTCCCAAGATGTTACAGTAGTTCTGTTTCAAAGGTTTGTTGTTTCTTTTATAACTATAATGATCAGCAATATTAAACTAGACTAAGTTTATAACAACATTAAAATATGAAGTATTAGCAAAACATCCTCCCTACCGTTTGACACATGCCTAGTCAGCACATTCATAACAAAGAATATCTTCTCAACACCATATCTCCTAAGGGAAAGGTTATCCTAGACTATTAGCATACAGATGTCAGTGGCAGTTGAGTTTTAGGGCCTCAGTACCACCAGGATCTTGCAGAGTCTTTTGGCTCCTCAGGATAGGTGTCTACCTGAGAAGGACGGCTGCCTACAATGGAGAGAACGCCACCATCGGGCTGGGGCAAGTGCTTGTGCTCAGGCCAGGGAAGCCTGTAACTGTTGGAAAGTTCTCTTCCAGCTTCATCTTCTGTGACTCCTCTGCAAATTGATGGAAGGAAAGGTTAAGTTACTCATGTCATATTTACATAGAAACTGAATGAATCTGCAGCAACGACTTGCTAATAGTTACTATTGGATGGACCAGCAAGAAACATGTCAGTTGTACAAAAATATAGTTTTCTTATGCAAAGCTTAGACAATTAAAAGGGTATTTAACAGTTGTTTCTTCATCATCTGTAATTTATAACCTTAACCTACTGTAGCACATCAACAGCTGACCATCAATTATCAGTCTGTTGGTTGGCACAAGGAGTTGCATCAGCTATTTCATTCCCGAGTTAGGGACATCTGACACTAGGGTCTTCTGTGAACCCAAGGATTATAAAGAGTACAAAAAATAGCAGTTCAGTCTTACCCTCTGTTCTCATTTGGAGGGAACCCTTCTCTCTTCCCATACTTCCCTCACAGGTGAGAGAGTTGCGACAGTATATAATGCTTAGTTTATCCTGAGCATGAAATGTCCCCAATTTATACAGACAGAACATGATCAGGTGCTTCTGAGCAATGTAACAAACATGCAAAATCCAGGAAATGAATCACTGTTGAGGATTTAATCCCAGACTCTTTGGCATCATCACAATGATTTAAAAAAAAAAAATCAGTGTGCACCATCCAGAAAAAGGCCACATAACTGCTATGAATGGATTTAAACTGTGCAGTGACAGCATCTAATTTTTAAATGTTCATTTTAATGAAAGCAGGTAAGAAAAGATCATCCAAACAGCTACCTGCAGTAGTGCCCAGGGTAAGTAGGGTACTACTGAATTATTAATGTAATAAAGGTAATGCTAATATGGGAAAAACAGGTGAAAAACCCAGCATGTCCATCCATTCATTGTGGTACATAATTGATACATTGGACTCATAAGTAATCACCCCTTGGTCTGAGAAAAGTGCTGAAGGGATGGAGTATCATCTCTGATCAGAGCTGGTCTTAGATATCTGCCTCCTGATTTATCGGGTCCCTGAACAGCCAAGCCATACAAGAATGACACTTTCAATTTCTCGTAGACAGAGTCATAGACTTTAAGGTCAGAAGGGACCATTATGATCGTCTAGTCTGACCTCCTGCATAATGCAGGCCACAGAATCTCACCCACCCACTCCTGTAACAAACCCCTAAACTATGTCTGAGCTATTGAAGTCCTCAAATCACGGTTTAAAGACTTCAAGGTGCAGAAAATCCTCCAACAAGTGACCCGTGCCCCACGCTGCAGAGGAAGGTGAAAAAACTCCAGGGCCTGTGCCCTGGAGGAAAATTCCTTCCTAACCCCAAATATGGCGATCAGCTAAACCCAGAGCATGTGGGCAAGACTCGCCAGCCAGACACCCAGGAAAGAATTCTCTGTAGTAACTCAGATCCCACCCTATCTAGTGTCCCATCACAGGCCATTGAGCATATTTACTGCTAATAGTCAAAGATCAATTAATTGCCAACATTAGGCTATCCCATCATACCATCCCCTCCATAAACTTATCCAGCTTAGTCCTCAACCCCTTCAGTAGACACCCTCTTCTGTAGCAGAACGGGAATAGTCTTCAGCTATGAGTGAGCAAAATCTGTGTATTAATTACAGTTCCCCACAACGTATGCCAAAGACACTAACAGTTACATGAGATTATAAGGGCCAGGCTGATACAGGAATTACTGAGGCAACAATTCCTCACAATTTAAAGTCCTTGTTAGGTACCCAGAACGATGGTGCATTTGTGCCTTTTTTAGCTACAGTCAAGGGCAATGCCCGGATGATGCTCCCGTGCACTGAGATGAGGGCTTGCTGCAGGATATGGGGAACGTGACCCACAGTTGGCTGCTGCTCCTTCCCCTCACTTCTGCACACGGATATAGCCCCAGCCTAAGTCATCCTTGGGTACCACACCAGCCAGGCTCATTCTTTGTTCATTTTTGGTTCCCATCTGTCTGAAAGGCATCATACCTGTCTGCTGTTGCAGAGTTGGCTTGTGTTGTTCCCATAGGTCTGTGCTGTGGGGCTGGACTTTGTCTGGCAGAGTTGGTTCCTGAAGGGGGGCCACGGTGCTCTAATAAAGTCAAACAAAACAGAATTAGACAGACCTCTAAAAATACACCGTGTGGCGTAAGGGGAGTAAACAGCACAAGAGAGTGAATTGCTGTTCTGAGCATTTCTGATTCTTCTAGGTAAACAGCAGCTCTTGTGGTCAGCTGCCCAGAGTGAGAACACAGGGCTTTTAATTTAAAATTTCAGGAGAAACAGAATTTCCATTTTCCTTAGGATAAGCTACTGGGCAGGTCTGAGCCACACAGCCAAGCACACACAATACTTCTGTGCTGGATGACGGTAACATGCCAGGTTGATACTGCGCTGATGAGGAGAAGTGGAGATTTCTAGATTCAGTTCCATAAATCAGAGTATTGGGTGAAGTTCATCCTCCCAATGGAGGAACTTTTTGCTAAACTAAACTACTTTATTCTAGGAATGACAGCACAGATTAAGTTGGTGAATCAAACATACAGACATGTAGATTGTGTGTAACCTGGTAAAGGCAGGAGCAGTGTCAGAACTAAACAGATCCACAGGGCGGATCATCCTCCCCACAGTATTTGATGGTGATTTAACAAATAATCAGAAAGATCAGCATGATGCCTGCCCCAACCCTACTCCAGCTCCATTGTGAACAGGGTTTGAGCCCAACCCAGCCAGGCCCCTGGAGGCAGTACTGACAGTCACATCTGCTAATCCATGGTGGAGAAGATCTATCACAGGCAAACTCTCAGGGAAAGGTCAGCAATGGTTCCTGAAGCTGTATTAAAGGGACTAGTCTATTCAATATTTTAATCAGAACTGGAATATCAGAACGTTCTCCCTCCCCCCAAAGAGCCTTAACAGGCAATTTACCTATAATGGTATTTTAACAAAATCCCTCTTAGTAGCCTTCACAAAGCGAACCTATCGCCAACACAGAAAACACATTTACTGCACGTGTCTGATCAAATGACTTACAAAAAACCTCATGTTTTGAAATACAAAGTGACTGCCACTCAAACAGCAGAGCAAACCATATTCCACCAAAATGCACTCAGAAACCCTAAAGGGCAACTTCAATCGGGAATGAACATTTATAGTTCAGTTGCAAACTCTGAAAATAAGTTCTTATAATGGAAAGTCTCACAGACATTCCAGTCCAGTGTCGCTAGGTGTGTGTTAGGTAAATGGATTTCTGGGTAATAATTGAAATACATAATTAATTATGCACCTTGAGGTAAAGGAAAGCATATTACTGCTTCTCAGTACAGATTATTACATTAGATTGCAGCATTTCTCAACTATACCAGACCCTGCAATGTTGCTAGGACATGCCCTGAAGAAGTTTTCCCCCCCACAGAGACAAATGTCAACATTTACTCCTGGCGTACATTCAAAGTTTTAGTTAATAAGCACAGGTAAGAAAAAGACCATCTGTCTGCATGAATTCTCGGCTCCTCCACTCATCCTGCTCTCCCATGTTTTTGGTTAGTACACGGCTGAGGCAGTTGTAGAATGTCTTCTGGAGCATGGAGCAGAATTCACTTATTCAAGAATTAGAGACACTATTGGGACAAAGGATGAAAAGAAAAGAGCACACATTTGTGAAAGCTGGAGGGGAGTAGCGGAGGGATCAGAATTGCATTGTAGCATTTTCTCTGCCAATCTAAGAGGTCAGCACAGAAGATGCACTGGGGAACAGCAAAGTCAGTCAGGGCTCGAGCACTATTGTTCTGAATAGCTTCTGGCTAAATGGGTATTTCTCTCTCCCCTCAGTGTTACCCACAATGCAACTAACTAGTGGCAGCAGTAGCCAGATGGCCAACCCTATAAAGCCCAACCTGCTTCCCAGAGTGTGTAACTGATTGAGAGGTCTGCATGATCTAATGCCTGCACTGGCTTTCCCCAGGGTCTGACTGCTCTAAGGAGGATAGTACCTGCCTAGTATTTTGTGAGCTGGAACTTGGTGCTCACTGCAGCTGTGCTATTAGCTGAACTACATTCCTCAAGCTTAAACCAGTGATTATTTTAGAAGCAGTAATTTACTCTTGTTTATGAGCAACATGGATTTCTGTATTTCCTCCAAACATTTATAGAAATCTTCAAGCAACATGGCTTCTCCTATTGGTCACTTTGGGCTGGTTTTATAATCTATTACTGACATTTTTTCCCCAACACTGATTCTCACTCAGGTCCATGTTTTAACTCTGAATTTTATCTGCAAATTCCGTATGATTTAGCAATGAAGAAAAGCTAAGATCAGTGTTTCTACAGAGTGTGAGAAAAGGGTGTTATATTCAGATATTAATGGCAGAGGCAATTTATCTCAGAGACAAGGTTGATTAAAAACTAGATAGAAATGGACTTCAGCGCAACCTCAACTTAAACTTCAGCTGCATTAAAGGCAGGGTGATTGCTTTGAGCTGCATCCCTTTGGCCTGAAATGAATTAGATTTGATAAAAATGAAAGCTCCATTGAAATATAATGGATTTTATAAATAAAAAGAGCCTCCATGTTTCAAGCATTAATGAGCAGGTAAATTAAGTCTTTGATATTCTATATGAAAGGCCAAGATACCATGTTAAATATTTGCAATGAACATGAAATGAGAGGGGATCATTTGTTGGCTTTATCCACATGCTGGTTTTACGTATTTATTATTTAAGAGTGGAGAAACCCATCTTACTGGCAAAATAATTATAGCAACTTTAATTAAAATCTACAAGCAGCAATCCAGAAAAATGCAATGGTAAGCAGTGCTGGAAAAAAGCTCTCTCCAAATGATTGGATTTTACATATTTATAGCGAACTGTTTGTGTAGGGAACAATATATTGAGAGCAGTGTGGCATGGGAGCTTTCATTAGAAAATCGTGTCTCTGAAGGTGGGACTTTGGCATCACAAATATTCATTTTGCTGCCTAGAGGATTTCACTGTTTTGTGCACTGAATTTGCTAGCAACCTGAGAGGCTTTGCAGAAAAAACAGTGATCAGGATGCAAGTTTTTTCCAAATGTATCTTTAGAAGAACATTGTGTCCATTGTGTCCCGGAAATGCAGCATCAGGCAAATGTGTGCATTTTCACAGAGTGAGAGGAAAACACTGACAATGTCCAGCAGGGCAGGACGTCTAAGAACTGGATATTTCGCAGGCTTGACTTCTGTTCAGCAATAGTGCCCCTGAGGCACAGCTGCCCCAGCTATTGGCAATGCCTCTTTAGGCTTGCACAGGCAGTATCACCGTAGGAACTTACCTTTCAGTTCTCGGGCAGGGGCTCTCCTGATGTGAATTCCTGCTGAAGAACTCTAGGATGCCAAGTAAGGTAAAAACATTCAACCCAACTTTTCACTAGCATCCCAGAGTGCAGTAATTTCTTCCCCCTTCTAAAACTTGAAGGATCAGCTCTTTTTCACACGAAGAAGTGCTAGAGCTGGATGGGGAATATTTCCTGTCCGGAACAGTGTCTCTCTGATTTCTGTGGAGGCATCTCCATACCACAGCACTGATTCTCATAATGCCCGAATCTTGTTTTTTCAATAAAACTATCTCTGCATCTGTCTCCCCTCCCTCACTCCTCTGCACTTGTGCCCAACTTCCACCAAGCTAATGAAATGAGCTTCACAGTTCATCACTCACTAGATAGATTATTTTCCTAAAACCTCTGATGTCTTTATAATACCTCCTTTTCGGCTTGTTAACTTAAGAAGATATAAAACCAGACTCCGGGGCTTTGCAGCTATTTTATTACAGAAAGACTTGGTGATCATGTGGCAGCATGCCCCACCCTGCAGGCTGTGCCACCATTAGTGTCCGCACTGGGGAGAAATAAGCAGGCATTTTCCTTACCTTCCTCAGCAACGACAGTCAGGGTGACCACGTGACCTGCATCTTTAATCAGCTGCACTATACTGTCATGGGACAGCTCTACGATTGACTGCCCATTCACGGCTGAGATACGGTCTCCCACTTTCAGCTTCCCACAGTGATCGGCTGGGCTTCCTTCAATAACACGCCCGATCTTGTGGGGAATCACTAGGGAACCAAGAAGACGCACGTCAGCTTTTTCAGCATACATTTTACTTGTTCATAGGCAGCTGATGTTACTGTTCATTTATATAAAGCACTACAAATGTAAACAATTGCTGTTAACTGTCTCAAATAAATCAGAGTGGCTCTACCATGGAGTGCTTCTAACTTGAAAGGAACTAGCTATTTATTGTCATTGTGACCTGCACGTTTGAATCTGGCTAACAACAGGCAGTAGGTGGGGTTGGTATAGAGAATTCCACACACCGTGCAATACTGGCTGTCTGAGTACTAAGAAGAAGTGGATCTTATGGTGGTGTTTCATTTTGTTGGCAGCCAAGGTTCATTACCCTTAAATCAGAGCAAGTTAAAATCAAGAGCCTTAGCAAAACAGGGCATCATATAATTTCATGAAGAGTTTTCTCTCCATTGCGTACATGGAAGGAGGCACTATCAGAGCTAATGACAATAAATCAACCCTGTTACATTGATTTGCAAGACAAACAGGAATGCATGTAAGCAGAAAAATGTTCAGAGGAATGAGAAAAAAAGACTTCCTCTGATCTGCTCTGTGTGGCTAAACCTGTAACTAGATAAAATGGAGAGAGATGTAAAGCATCGTTGGTTCCACTTCCAAAGCTGTTACTTAGTGCACCAATCTGGCAGATTACAAGAAACACAACATTACTTATGCATACCCTTCCTTAAAAGAATCTTAAAGTTTGCCATTATGAAACACAGGTTATCAAAATAAATTTCCTAGCATGCCTCCTTCAGTTTATAGCAGGTGTAAAATTATAGGCCAAGTGGCTCCCAATAACCTCCTCAAAGTGGCACAACTGCCAGCAGCAACTTCCACCACTGCCTGGCTGTCAGTAGGCAACCAACAGTTAATGACGCCCACTCATTGATTTGTCCTGCTGTGGTCTTGTACAGGGTACAGTTTTTATACTAAAACAGATTAGGTCATAAGGGGTCGTGTACTGTTAAAATTTGAGTTCTAACAAGTTTTTCATCTAAAACAAATTTTACTTGTGCCAATGAATTGAACAAAATAAATATATCAGCTTTGCGGCTTATTTGGGCTACATCAGATGTGCCGAGCAGGATGTCAATCTATACACAGGATATTGGGGTGTTACTGGAATGTGTTCTTTAGATTCTCCACAAAGTTTAAGGTGCTATGCGAACAGGAGAGAAGCTATGGTCCCTTATCATCTAAAAGACACACACAGACATAAGGGAAGGAAGGGGGGTAACAACATAAGGTATTTGGCAACTGACCAAGTGTTTTAATATCAATGTTAAAAAAATTAGATAGAGGATTCCCCAAGTACTCATGAAAGAGGCACACTCAGCCAATTAGTGTCTTGCAAACAAACATTGCCGTGAAAGGGGGGATTTTAGAGGGATGTGAATGAGGAGAAGGCAGTGGCCCTACAGAGCATCTCAAGAAAGGTAGTCCATCCATAAATACATTATAATGTATTATATATAATAAAATTAATATGGCTAATATAATGTTATAGCAAATAAAAAGTGGAAGTTAAATTGTGAAAAGTATGCATTTCTATGGAACACACTGTATATACAGTGTGGAATACCACCCAGTTCTTATATAATGCCTTTGATTAGTAGATCAATAGGAGCTAGGCATCAAGAAGGCGTGGATTAATCGGTTGCTGAAGCTGGTTGCTGGTATCACCGCAGAGTGGGGAAGAGGGTCACCATGAAAACAGAAAAGAGAAGTTGAGTAGGAAAGGGTGAAACTTTCCAGAATCCTAAGGGTGACTATGGGAACCCTACCAGCCCACTGGTAGCAAGGAGCATTTGTACTGTTCAGACACCGCTGGAGACTTGGCCTGGACTGATCCTCCTCTTGGCCATAGTCATTCCTAACCAGACTGACCCCAACGTGCCTCTTTCAGGAATGACACACGGGACCAGGCAGTGCCATGGTGTGGAGTTCCAGTCTGGGATACATGGGGACAGGTGTGTTTCTTTTCCAATTCCCAGGTATCTCTCTGCTGTCGTAGGGAGTGTGCAAAGTCCAAGGTTTACAAACAGCTTTACACCGCACACTCTGAGAAACTTCCATCTCCACGGTCATTTTCCCTTCATTACAGCTTGCCAGACAGTCTTATACATAAACAAGCCAACTATGACAGATCCATTGGAACAACAAAAAAACCCACGCAGCATGCAAATCCAGCAGAGTGAAGGAAAAATATTAACCAGGCAAAGCCACTAAGCGCCTTCCCCTGGCACACGAGAGCTATTATTATGCCTAAATGAAAACCTTCAAAGGAAGCAGATCACATCTGCACGGCATGAATAAAATCTTATGCATCAGGATTCTCTGAAGCAATTTGTTCTGCCATATGCAAGAGGCTGGTTTCTTTCTTGCTTGCTTAAAAGTACGGAAGCATCCTTTGGAGGGAGGAATAGATACAAAGAGCCAGCTTGCTGCAGCAATGGCAAATCTAGGCGCACAGATTGCTTTTTGACCCTGTGACATGTACAGTATAAATACCCAGCAATACCTGAGTTCACCAGGGAAGAAAAATAAAACCTTCAGACAACATATTCACTTTAGAACGTGGCTCAAGACAGCGGTGCTGGGTGTAGTCAGACAGAATGCAAAGGTGAGCCAGAGAAGTAAAGGTTCTGGACAAAGATTTTTCCTACTTCTGCATTTCTGGGCTTCAAGATGGATCTGCACCCATAACCCCCTGGTGTTTTCCATATAGTAAGTTTTAACCAGCCCTCCAGCTCAGATTATCCAGGCTGCTCACCTTACTGCCACTCTCCTTAATACACTCTTTTAGAGGCCAAAGCAATGGGACTGGGAAAGAGAAGGGGAAGCAGAAAGTAAGGGAGAGGGAGAGTATTTTTAAGGGCCTCATTCACATTAGTCACTTTCCCAGGACCGAACCACGCAATGGGTTGGGTATAGGAGGGGGCAGAACTAAAAAGCTTCCAACGGGCAGAGGAAAGTTCCACTGGTAGCAAAATATGATCATCCTTATCTAAGAAATACAATACTTTTCTTCAGGCATCTCTCTGGCAGAGATCAGCCAGTATCGCTACTCCCTAGCAGCTCCCACAGACTCTACCAACTAGCAAGATCTGGAGTGATGCTAATGGAAAACTGTAGGTTGGTGGTTGATGATCTGTAAGTTAATACAGCAAATTGCACTTAACAGCTCACGTGAGGCCAATGCACCAGTAGGAAGCCTACAGAAACCTCAGCTCATTGTGCTGCCTGAGCTACGATACACTGGTGCCAGAGGAACTTCCCGTTAAATCAAAGCCCATCTGTCAGTGTGCTGCCTTCCCATGCAACCAGAGCTGCCTTTAATTTATCTGGATCCCTGAAGGTGAAGCAACGATGGTTCCCCTCTGCATGGATCCCTACAGTCTCTCACAATGGCTCTTGGACGAGCTGCCCATAAAACCCCGCACGTACAGCACATACTTTGCAGTAATCGCATTTCTACCTTAGACTGTAACCAAAGATTGATTGGTTCCAGCTGTCCCTGTCACTGATGCTCTTCCTGTCACAACTGAAATTTCACCTGAAATCCCTTATGTACACCCAAAGCCCAGTGGAGGGAGAAGGTGTCTCTGTCCTCTTCCTAACTTTATTGCAATTGCTCTCCCAGGCATGCTTCACTGAAAGGGAACGGATGGTGAATGGAGAGAGAGGGGTGCAGAATTATGTATTTAATAGGATTTCAAACTATGACAGCAAATCTCAAACACTTTCTGAAAGTCATCGGAAACCTGACCTTAACTTACCATTCAGGCTTGTAATTAATAAGCTAGCAAACACTTGTTATCTGCCATAAAGGAGCACACATTGATGCCTCAATTTTTACCTCCATTTAAAGATTTAATTGTATTGTCTTTAATTTCTTCTCCCATTTTTAAGGCCTACATTTTAAATATAATTTATGTAAGTTACCTGTGATGAGAAAAGCATCACAGGATTGTAGAGTTACAACTTCTGATGAATTATCTTGTGTAAAATATCCCAGTTTTATATCTCAGTGGGTTCATTTTAAGACATTAATAAATGGTCTGGAAAAGGGGTTGAGCAGTAAGGTGGTCAAATTTGCAGATGATACAAAATGACTCAAGATCGTTAAATTCGAAGCGGACTGTGAAGAGTTACAAAGGGATCTCATTAAGCTGAGTGACTGGGCAACAAAATGGCAGATGAAATTCAGTTTTGAGAAGTGCAAAGTAAAGCTGTCAATTAATCGCCGTTAACTCAAAAAAATTAATTGCAATAAAAAATTTAATCTTGATCGCAGTTTTAAATCACACTGTTAAACAAAATACCAATCGAAATGTATTAACTATTTTCGATGTTTTTCGACATTTTCAAATATATTGATTTTAATTACAACACAGAATACAAAGTGTACAGTGCTCAGCTTATGTTACTTTTGATTACAAATATCTGCACTATAAAAGTGACAAACAAAAGATAGTATTTTTCAATTTGCCTCATACAAGCACACCGCTATCTCAATATAACGCCACCCGATATAACACAGATTTGGATATAACGCGGTAAAGCAGTGCTCCGGGCTGGCAGGGCTGAGCACTCTGTTGGATCAAAGCAAGTTCAATATAACACGGTTTCACCTATAACGCAGTAAGATTTTTTGGCTTCCAAGGACAGCGTTATATCGAGGTAGAGGTGTACTGTAGTGCAATCTCCTTATTGTGAAAGTGCAACTTACAAAGGCAGATATTTTTTTTTGCTACATAACTGCACTCAAAAACAAAACAATGTGAAACTGGAAAGCCTACAAGTCCACTCAGTCCTAATTCTTGTTCAGCCAATCGCTAAGAGAAACAAGTTTGTTTACATTTATAGGACTAATGCTGCCCGCTCCTTATTTACAATGTCACTTGAAAGTGAGAACAGGTGTTTGCATAGCACTTTTGTTGCCGACATTGCAAGATATTTACATGCCAGATATGCTAAACAGTCACATGTCTCTTCATGACAACCCAGCATATGTTGTTTGATTTAAGAACACTTTAACTGCAGATTTGACAAAACACAAAGAAGGTTCCAATATCAGATTTCTAAATATAGCTACAGCACTCAACCCAAGGTTTAAGAATCTGAAGTGCCTTCCAAAATCTGAGAGGGAGGAGGTGTGGAGCATGCTTTCAGAAGTCTCAAAAGAGCAACACTCTGATGCAGAAACTACAGAACCCGAACCACCAAAAAAGAAAATCAAATCTTCTGTTGGTGGCATCTGACTGAGATGATGAAAATGAACATGCATCGGTCTGCACTGCTTTGGATCGTTATTGAGCAGAATCCTTCATCAGCATGGACGCATGCCCTCTGGAATGGTGGTTGAAGCATGAAGGGATATATGAATCTTTAGCGCATCCGGCTACAACAATGCAATGCAGATGCCTGTTCTCACTTTCAGGTGACTTTGTAAACCAGAAGCGGGCAGCGTTATCTCCTGCAAATGTAAAAAAACAACAACTTGTCTGTCTGAGTGATTGGCTAAACAAGAAGTAGGACTGAGTGGACTTGCAGGCTCTAGAGTTTTACATTGTTTTATTTTTGAATGCAGGTTTTTTTGTACATAATTCTACATTTGCAAGTTCAACTTTTATGATAAAGAGACTGCACTACAGTATTTGTATTAGGTGAATTGAAAAATATTGTTTCTTTTGTTTTTACAGTGCAAAGACTTGTAATAAAAAATAAATATGAAGTGAGCATTGTACACTTTTGATTTCAATTACAACAAAGAATACATATATTTGAGCATGTAGGAAACATCCAAAAATATTTAAATAAATGGTATTCTATTATTGTTTAAGAGCGTGATTAATCATGATTAATTTTTTTAATCGCTTGACAGCCCTAGTGCAAAGTAATGCACATTGGAAAATATAATCCCAACTATATATACAAAACAATGGGAATCATGGATAGTTTTTTGCAAATGTCTGCCCAGTGTGCAGCGGCAGTCAAAAAAGCTAACAGAATATGAGGAACCACTAGGAAAGGAGTAGCAAATATGACAGAATATCACAATGTAAATCTCTGATTCACCCAGACGTTGAATACTGCATTCAGCTCTGGTGAATTCATCTCAAAAAGAGACAATTCGAATTGCAAAAACTACAGAGAAGGGCAACAAAAATGATTAGGGGTATGGAACAGCTTCCATCACAGCAGAGATTAAAAAAACAGGGATTATTCAGTTTAGAAAAAGATGACTAAGGTGGGACATGTTAGAGGTCTATACAAACATTAATGGCATGGAGAAAGTAAATAAGGAAGTGTTATCTACATCTTCTTATAAGACAAGGACTAGGGGTCACCAAATGAAATTAATAGGCAACAGGTTTAAAATGAACAAAAGGAAGTCTTTCTTCACACAACGCACAGTCAACCTGTGGAACTCCTTTCCAGAGGATGTTGTGAAGGCAAAGACTATAACAGGGTTCAAAAAAGAGCTAGATAAGTTCATGGAGGGTAGGTCCAATGGCTATTAGGCAGGATGGGCAGGGACTCAACCCCATGCTCCAAACCTCTGATTGCCAGAAGCTGGGACTCAATGACAGGGCCTGGATCACTGGATGATTCCCTGTTCTGTTCATTCCCTCTGAAGCATCTGGCATTGGCCACTGTCGGAAGACAGGACACTGGGCTAAATGGACCCTTGGTCTGACCCAGTATGGCCGTTCCAATATAAGATGTGGCAAAGAGGTTCCAGCATAATGCAATACACTGATATATCAGTGTTTCTTATTTACAAGCAGTAAAAACAGCCTGGGACTGCTCCCTGTTTCAGCATTGGAAGTGCTAAGGTATCCAGTTATCTTCTGTTTCCCACTTTAAAACCAAAATAAAAACCTACTTTCATTGCAGTTTCAACTAGATGAAAGAATTTCCGGATGGTATTCTGACAAGAATGTTCTAATGATGCAGTATCAGGATTACACAGTAGACTTCTGCTTATTTATTAATAATCATTTTTCTAATCATCTAACTTTGACAAGGCAACAGAAAATCAGTCCAAAGTGGTAGTTTTTCATATCGATAACACAGGGCACATAATCATAGCACAGCATCAGAGAGTGACAGCTCCTGTCCCAAGTGTTACTACAGGCCTGCACAACTCGTAAAGCGGCGAGGGCCATATTACTCCAAAGAAAACAGCTGAGGGCTGAACTCCCCCACACCCCCACCGCCAAAACACCCCCCCTCAGCCTCCCTGAAACACAACACACATCCCAGCACTGCCCGCCCGCTCGGTTCATCATCCCCCCATGAAAGAAGGGGAGGGGAAAAGGGGGACGGTTTGAAGGGATTTTCTGGGGCTATGAACTAAGGGGAGGGGAAAACGGGGCAGCATGAAGGGATTGGATGTGACTGTCCAGCACACAAACACAGGGGCCGCAGGGAGGAGGGCTAGTGTGATAGGGGACGGGGAAGGTCCCTGGACCAGAGAAGGAGGCAGCAGTCGGGGCAGGGCAGGTGTAACACACACACACACACACACCCCTCTCCCCCGGGGATTTCCTGTCCGCCCACAGACAGTTCAAACCCCCGCCCCCTCATCACTACAGAGGCCGCTCTGGGAGCAACCAGCGCAGTAGCCGCCCCGCCCCCAACCGAAGGGGGGTTGGGGAGGCCTTGGCCCAGTCCTCCCCCGACCCCCCAAGCTGCGGCTCGAGCCCAGGCCAGGTGCCCCTTGCTTGGCATTTACTGGCTCTGCTCCCTGTCCCCGACTGCCCCGATCCCTCTCCACACCCCCGCCCCTGACAGCCCCCCCAGAGCTCCCGACCCATCCAACCCTCCCCCTGCTCCTTGTCCCGACTGCTCTGATCCCTCTCCATACCCCCGCGCCCCCAGAACTCCAGCCCCATCCAACCCTCCCCCGCCCCGACAGCCCCCCCAGAACTCCCGACCCATCCAACCCTCCCCTGCTCCTTGCCCCCTGACTGCTCCGATCCCTCTCCACACCCCCGCCCCTGACAGCCCGCTCCCCAAACTTCCAACCATCCAACCCTCCTCCTGCTCCCTGACTGCCCCCCGCCCCCCCCCTTACCACCACTCCGCTCCAGCTGCTGGCTCCACCAACCAAACAAGCTGCCAAGCACACAACCCCTCCCCTGCAGAATGCTGCGACAGGATGCGGGGGGTGGGGGGGTAGGGACTCTGCCTGCTGGCCCTGGGCAAACCCAACAGCCCCACCCCACTGCTTGCCCATGGGCTGCACAGTGAGCCCACGCGAGCAGCATGCGGCCCACAGCTATAGCACATGATTTTATAAAACAGAAGTCAGCATCTCTGCGTACTGAGCTAGTACTGTTGCAATACTTAACTCCACAGCTGTTCACTCTTCCACGACCTTCACTGATACTTTGCACTTTGTTTTAAACTTCATTAAAAATGCATTGTTTTAGCCACGACTTCAAATCATTCTAAGTCAAAATATATATCATGTAAACTCAACAAAATAATGAGACAGTGATTTTCTTTCAGAGGCACTGCTTTTGTCTGTATTTCTGCTCTTTCACAGTATAATAAACTTAGAGAAATAAAGCACAGCAAAATGTCAATGTAAATTGGGCTGGAAGAAAGGGCATCCCTTTCCTCACATACAAACATTCAAGTCATTGTTATAGTAAGTGCTCTGGGATCATTAGGGCAGTTACTGGGAAAGCAGGGGACATAAGAGATTTAAGTAAGGTGTTTCAGATCACTGGGGTACAGATACCTGTGTCTCCACATCTCAGGGAGAAAAAACAAGGAAGTAACTTGCTGTGCCCTGGGTAAATCCACTGAGTAGTCCGGCATCCCTTTTGTGTTACAAGGCTCAGCCCGGCTGTAAGCTCTTCATTCGCTATGAACCGAGAACCATACCCATTCCTCCAATTCTCACTAAGGGGAACATTGCCAGCCAATGGCCCTAGTTATAGATTGACCATCCCTTTTCATTTTACAATCAAACTACTCAAATCTTGGCCAAAAGTATCTGAGTAGAGTGTGGAAGTCATCTCATAAAGTTCAGTTTGTGAAAGGTAGGCACATCCGTCTATGCAGAGGTGGTGTTAATAACCGCTGCCTGGCAAGGCTCTGGGAGTCTGGCAGCCAGGATCACACTCAATAAAAAATGTTTTTGATTTTAAAGAATGGGCACTTCTTTTAAATTACTCTAGTGCTAGGGGTCAAAAATCTTTCTGTTAATTAGGGAGAATTTCAGATGCCTCCCTGAAGCAGCTTGTCTCTTATTGCTACTTACAAGATACCTTCTTTATTTTCACGTGGCCCACTCAGCTCTTTAGCTTAGCAACTGATCCATCAGACAAATTCACAAGTTAGAACCCTAAGACACGCTACATTGCTTAGGATAATATCTCCAGTTTGTAACATGTCACAAGGCAGATAGAGAATGTTCTCCTGACTAATTCCTCCATTGCTTTCTTTGAAATACTGAGATAGCCAGAGACCTGGCCAATAAGCTACACACTCTGAATGGATGCCACAGGTCTAAGTTTGTAACTATACTTCTATTAGCAAGAGATTTATCCATGCACTAACTACCCAATAGCTGATTTTATCTATTAGGCACTGCTGTACAGAGAGTGTAAAGAGTACGTGTGCGCATATTTGTTCTCTGCATCCAGTGGTGTGGTGGTAAAAAAAGTGGGTAAACTAATCTAAACTGCAAAGAGTCCTGTGGCACCTTATAGACTAACAGACTTTTTGGAGCATGAGCTTTCGTGGGTGAACACCCACTTCGTCGGACGGGCTCATGCTCCAAAACGTCTGTTAGTCTATAAGGTGCCACAGGACTCTGCTGCTTTTACAGATCCAGACTAACACGGCTACCCCTCTGATACTAATCTAAACTAAGTTCCATATTCCCCAAATGAGAAGTGGGCAAACCTCTGTTTACCTGCATTTACCATTGACCACACTGGTGCATCCATTACCACACTCATCACAGTCTGACCACCTTACACATTCTGAAAGTCAGCCAATCACAAGGATACATTTCTCTCTCTCTTCCCCTGCCCCCGTACTGGTAAGGAGTGATTTCCCTCCCCCACTTCAGTTGTTGCACATACAAAACTTTCTACAAAACGTACAAATGAGAGAAACCATATTCCCTTTTCTGAGTGAGACAGACTTAGCCTTTAGCCGCTGAAGTTGTGAACAGTATGACGAGTGAAACAACAGATCACAGCACAGTAGGTGGTTGGACACGGAAAATAAACATCATCCTAGGAAAGAAGAATCTCCTGGGAGTCCCCAGCCCTGAATGCTATAGGCAATAACTACTCACAGCTTTGGAAGGAGAAACTGAGAGTCAAACCAATTAATTTCCCCCAGTCAGGCATCAGTGGAGCAGGTGACACCAACACACAGGCATCAGCCCTTACCGCCAGGAGGAGGTTTGTTTTTTGAGGTGAGGATGACAAAGCCAAATCCTTCATTCTCTTTCCGCTGTAGCCGGACATCATAGGCTTCTGGGGGCTGTCTGCTTGTGACCTCTACCCGGTTCAGCCGGGGAGATCCATTTTGAGTGGAAATGGGCAGCTGCGACTCCTCCTCTTCTGGCTGTTTCTCGCCTACAAACACCACAAAAATAAAGTATAAGGTAGAATCAGTAAGAGTGCTGTGGAGCTGGTTAACTACAAGGATAAACATGATCAGATCACTAACAGAATGGAGAAGCACCTCCCCTCCCACTGGGGGCTTATTAACAAGGCAACTGAAACCAGGTAGAATCAGAATACAGGGTAGAACCATTTGCACTTTGGGCTGAAGTTGCTACAGAGGTTTAAGAATGTGAAATAGGAGAGTTTAATATTTGCCAACTCCATTCTGCAATACACACTTATAACTCAGAAGGGAACAGTCTGGGTGTGCAGCAGCACAGAGGTAGCTCTCAGTTGCTGATGCCCTTAATAATGCTAGCCTAACCTTGGTTGTCTCTTCAGGGGCTCTTTTTTGGCAGCACAATTTTCCTGTGTGGTGTAAGCACAAGATCTATGGCAGAAACCCACCTTAAAACTGGGACTATTGCTATTTTCATTGCAGAGAACCAACTCTTTATCTCAAAAGGTTTACCAATATTTTAAAGGGTAATTCAAATGTTGAAGCCCAACCTCCTCAATGGAAAAATAACAAAATCCCAGTCTTGAAGCATTGCCTGTGAGGACCATGTCACATCAGGGAATTCAGAGGAAAACAAAGCTGTACAATGAAGGGATTTTTCTTTTTCTTTTTAAATTAAATAAAGGAGAAAAACAGAGACCAGAGGCAGAGTTGGCCCTGACGCAGACGGAGCCATGTAAGTTTTACAAGATCTCTGAATCAGACCCTCTCTTTCAGGAACATGTTACACTGTTAAAATTACACTGTCAGGGAGGCAATGCAACTTGAGATGCAAAGACAGAAAATTGCTTTTCCTCTGATTAGATTAATCTTTTCTGAGCCTTTAGATGGCCTCTTTCTGTGCTTGGCTCAATCTGCTCTCCTGGCACCGTGCTATGACAGGCTGGCAGCAACCACCAGGTACAGCACCAATATATAATACATCTGTAGTTACTAGGTGGATAATACCTAATTTAATACTTTACGTATTTTCACTTTGAACAAAAATGAAAGAGACTCAGGAAGTGGCTGCAATCTACATAGAAATACACAGTGTGACTGGAGACTCTGCCCGCTCCTGGTTTGGCTGGTTTCTGTGTGGCACCTGGGAGAAACACCATTATAATTTTAACTCACTAACACCCCTGGGAGGTAGGTAGATATCATCCCCATTTTACGGACAGTGACACAGAAGTCACTTGATTTGTCAAAGAATGCAGTGTGTCCGTGACAGGCCTGGAATTAGAACTTAGGACCTTCTAGGCTCACAGACTCGTACTCAGCCCACTAGGCCATGCTGCCTGCCATTTGCATGACAGTGAAAGCAAAGATGTTACAAAAGTGATACACTTCCTGTTTTTTCTCAGTTTACAAGGAATGGTTCTAGTTACGTTGACTGAAAGATCCATGAAAGGCAGTGGGGTTTACTAATGAGAACAGGAGATTGCAAGCCAGGACTCCTGGTTTCTGGTTTCAGTTCTGTCACTGATATAGTTAGTGATATCTCAGCTGCATGACCACCTTTCTGTACCTCAGTTTCCATATCTGTAAATTCCATTGCCACCGAACTGCCTACAGATCTCTGATCTGACTAGAACATTAATTTCTGCATTTAATTAAATAATGCACTTAAACCTGCTGCACAAATTCTAACAAACCTCAGAATGTAGAGTGTTGTAATGCAGAAAGAAGGTTTGTGTTACTGCCCAGAGTACATACAGCCATGAGTGGCTTTAATAACTAATGCTTGTAAAGTACTTTCAGATCCTCCAATGAAAAGCACTATAGAACAAGAGAGCATCACTATTACAGTGCTTTCCAGAGCCGCAACGCAAATGGGTGCCCCCATTTTTATCCCATTCTCTTCCCTCCAAGAACATCTGCTTGATACAATTTTGTGTTACCCCATTCATCCAGAAGTGGAACTGACCCCTTGAGTTCACATAATTCCTGATGTACTAGTAGTTCTGTTACTGTACTGCTTTATATAATCTGATTATGGCCGTGGAAACATTCCTTTACACTAAGTCCAGGAACAAGGGCTCCAATGGCCATGCTACCAGACTCTGGCAAACCTGGTGGGACTGGGTTTAGTCTGGACACCTGGCACATACCGCCAAAGAAGATCTTCCTCCGGACAGTGAGCAGCACCTGGCCATTCCGCGCAGCACCGGTCATTAAGTCCAGGACCTGTTTGTGTGATTTCCCTTTGACAGAGATTCCATCAATGCACATCAGCTCATCAGCAGCTCGGAGTCGGCCGTCTTTCTCTGCTGCTCCCAGTGGGATGATGGCCCCAATATATATCTGTCAACAGAGTGTAATCATTGGTTCTGGGGTACAGAACGTACAGAATATGTAATGTTTGAACCCCTGATAAAGAGGGACTTTTTGCAGGGTTTCCTTTAAAATAAATTATTTCCCCCACCTAAATCTAGCAGAAACTCACGCTACAGAAACCATACTAGACTGACCTCATTTGCATGTGTAGAAATGAGCAAACTGACAATCCCAGCTTCCTGACGTTCAAACTTACTTAATGCTCATCTTATTTTAAGGTTTGTTTTTATTACTGCCATGTATTATTCATGAATTCCTATCAACTGAAGGGTCACCACCTCATGAGTAGGTTAATCTGTATTTGTACACTTACCTGTTTGTCTTGCTGTTTTAGTGTATTCGTGTGTTATTTATGTATTTGTTCTGTGCATCAAAAATTACTCAAGATTATTGAAAAGACATGCCCGTGTGTCATTCAATCAACACAAAGTCACTATCATTACCGAGACCTGCAAGGTGACTCCAGTGTAGAATTTAAAGTTCAGCAAAGAGCCTAACAGCACAGCTGCTCAGAAATTGCCACACTCAAAATCTGCAATGTGCAAGTATTGGTGATAACAGCATGAATTCAAACAGCTGCAGCCCTCACCCCTCTTTGGCCAGCACCTTTCCTCCCAAGCAAAAACCAGCTAAATGATAGAGACAGGAGCATGAAACATGTAGTAGTTTTATATGCTAGAAAAAAGTTCAGTTTCAGTGAAAGACTAAAAACAATTATGTCCAGCTTGTGTCCAGGATTAAGTAGCAGAGAACATGTTCATTCCAAAAACCCTTCTTCACACTGCACTCAGGGCATTGCTATGGACTATTACCAACACCACTACAGTTGCTATAGCAACAAAACAGTAGAATTCAATAAAAAACCTAAAATTGCTTATTATTTCCTCTAGAAAAAGCACTCTGTTCTTCCTTTCCTTTAAATGCAAGTCAGAAAACAAACTGGCATTGGATCTCAGATGTGAATGGAGAATGCATTTTAATTACATATGAGAGGGACATGCTATCTAGCAGTGTCTCTATCCCAAAAGCTTTAGCACCTTTGAAGGTTGTCAGGAGAGAAGCAGTCACTGCCATATGGTCAGGGACAGAGTCCCACTTTTCTGGGTGAAGCTGTGCTTTGGCAAGTGAGAAACAGGGCAGAATTTCCTAAAGCCAGGCATAGCATGAATAGGGACTCCGGGAATTTCCATTCATGTCTTTGCCAATCTGCCTCCATCGTCCTCTCTGAAGCAGAGACTGCCACCTGAGTCAAATTGTATGTCAGCTCTCCAGAGTGAAACCAAAAAACTTCACTAATTGGTGACCTAAAACCAGATCTGAACTCCAATCTCTATAAGCGAAAGACTTAGAAAAACTATTTTAAAAAAAGATTATAATTTTCTCCTTTCTTCCTTCCCTTCTGTAGCATAATAATGTGACAAGTTGGCAAGAAAGCTGGAGGTGATTTTTCTGGGGTAGCCAGAAAGTCCTCTCCACTTGTTTATTTCCCAGTTAAATTGACACGCATGTTGTACTGAGCATTACCAGCATGCACTGGTGCCAAGTCCATTAATAAGATTTGGTGCCAACCCCATCTTTGAGAGCATTCTCAGGACAGAACAATTATGGTGTAAAGGCTTGATGGAGAACTACTGCTGCCAAGAAAGATTCTAGACAAACAAAGTGACTGAAAGCCTGGGGGGACTGAAATCAATCATGAAGGGGAAAGGGAAGAAAGGTAACAAACCACTTTATCTTCTTCCATTGGATTTTAATGGGACTGGAGTTAAATCACCGTTTAGCCAGAACTGTTTCGGTTTTTTTAAATCTCGTCTAACACAACATATCAAAAAGCTCCACACTCAACTTGTTTCATTAGCTATTGCTGTAGGTCCTCACTGCGGTCACTCATTCGCATTCTATTGAGAACCAGGCCACATTCAGATATCCCTGGACAGACGCAGTGCACGTTTGATCTACTAGGATGAACATCGGCAAATTAAGTGCCAAACATGTAGATAAGGGTTTTTCCCCCAGATCTAATCTAAACCACAACTTTTTAATGTGCTTGTCACTGAGGCCCTTCTCTCTCCATCAAGACACAAGTGTTGCTATGGAGGAGTATCCCAGTGATGCTTGCAGAAATCCAACAATTGCTGATTTTGGCAAAGGACTCTGCTGGTCACTGAATAAAAGATAACTAAACCATCCTGCCCAATTCGTTTACTCTTTTTACCTGTCGAAGCTTTAGCTCAACATCTGACTGCTGAAGTATTTCTGTTCAAGTTCTCTCACTGCTAGAACAGGGGCTCTCTCCTTCCATGTGACAAATTAACCTGAGTTGCCACCTCAATTTGTGGAAGGCCACTCCCAAGCTGATGAGCTCCCCCCCACTCACGCCAACCTCTGTAAATCTGGCCCAGGTTGTGTTTGAATACTGAGCGACAGTAGGGACTTCACAGCTTTCATGATGAGTGACCAAATGGAATTTTGCCCCAAGTTTCCTCTGCCAACTAAAGGTCATTAGGGCTCAACTAAATAAGTCATGGTTGTAGATCCTTCCATAACACCAAGCCCCATTTTCCCAGCTTGTCGATTGGTGTGAACTTGTACTATGAACATTATTTCTCTAAAGCTTAAAGGCAGAGCCAAATGTCTTTGCCTTCCATTTTCGATTATCTACTGCCCACTTGCAACTAAATTTGCAGCAACTTAGCTCTGAAAGCATTTTGAGAAAGCCAACATAAACCAGAAGTGAAGCAGTATAAAAACATACTGCATCTGTTTAAGCTCAATATGATATTAACATACAGTATAGCGGTTTATGGTGAAGATGGAAATAAAGCTGATCCACTTAACTCAACATGGGGAAAAAATTAAAACGATCATGTGAAGGAGACATTATAAGAGCTACAGCACAAGCTCCCAAAGTCCAGGTAAAAGATAACTTAATTCACTTACTGACTGGTCTGGTCCATCCCCTCCGAGCACACGGAAGCCAAACCCAGACTCCTGTTTTCGCAGGAAAACATCCAACTCCTTTGTGTTTGGAGCTAGTTAAGACAAATATGAAAAGTGCATAAGAAGTTACATTTGATTATTGGAGAGAAGATTAAATGTGTTTACATTTTTCTTTAATCAACACAGTTGTGCAACCAGTTATATGCTTGTAGTTTTCCACTGACAAAACAGAGTGGTCAGATTGTTTTAGTAAGGAATGTCACCAGTTCCTCAGTGATGTTATCTTCCCAGCATGCGGAGTGATGATCATGTTCAGAAACAACTGTAGGTGTCTTTCACTCTAACATCATTTCACAAAGACCAAAACACCTCCTACCATTATGTTTGTATGGGTTGGGATTAAGGTACAGTCTATAATCGCTACAAACAGGGCTAATTTCACAATGCTGAAAACAACCGTGAGCCAAATCAGTAGGGAGGAAGAATTTAACCAGAAAAGTGAATGGTAATTGGGAATCATTTAAGAACACCTCACTGAGGAAGGCGGCCATGCTGGTTAAAAAGCTAACCTTGTTTAGAGGGGAAATGAAGGCAACTATAAAAAATAAAATACATACAAAAATGGAAGAAAGGGGAAGTTTATAGTAATGAATATAAATCAGAAGTTAGGAACTGTAGAAAATTGACAAGCGAAGCAAAATGACACACAGATCTATGGCCAGCTGAGTAAAAGATAATAAGAAGGAATTTTTAAAATACATTAGGAACAGAAAAAAATCCTGACAATGGTATTGGCCCAGTACTAGATGAAAATGGTAGAATTACCAAAAATAATGCAGAAAACGCAGAAGTGTTCAGTACATAG
Organism: Mauremys reevesii; assembly: GCF_016161935.1. Classification (NCBI taxonomy): domain Eukaryota; kingdom Metazoa; phylum Chordata; order Testudines; family Geoemydidae; genus Mauremys; species Mauremys reevesii. The sequence goes on along the minus strand of NC_052626.1, from coordinate 139,295,040 downwards.
TTCTGTTCAGTATTTGAGGAAAAAAACAGATTATGCAGACTATTCTTATGGTGATAACAACACTCTTTCCATTCCACTAGTATCTCTGGAGGATGTCAAACAGAAGCTACAGAAGTAAGACATTTTTAAATCAGCAGGTCTAGATTACTTGAATCCGAGAGTTTTAAAAGAGCTCGCTGGACCGTTAATGTTGATTTTCAATAAGTCTTGGAGCACTGAGGAAGTTTGAGGACTACAAATAAGCTAATATTGTGCCAATTTTTAAAAAGGGATGACTGGTAGATGATCCACTGGACATCGATCCCTGGCAAGATAATAGAGTGGCTGATCCTGGATGCGATTAATGAAGAATTAAAGGAGGGTAATGTGATTAATGCAAATCAACATGGGTTTATGAAAAATGGATCCTGTCAAACTAACTTGATATCTTCTTTTGATAAAATAAGTTTGGTTGATAAAGATAATAGTGTTGACATAATGTACTTTGACTTGGTACTGCATGACATTTGATTAAAAAACTAGAGTGATATGAAATTAACATGGCACACTTTAAATGGATTAAAAGCTGGCTAACTGACAGGTCTCAAAATGTAACTCTAAATGGGGAATGATTATTGAGTGGGTGTGCTTCCAATGAGATTCCATAGGTATTGGTTCTTGGCTCTATGCTAGTTCACATTTTTATCAATGACTTCGAAGAACATATAAAATCAACACTGAAAGTTTGCAGATAACACAAACATTGGGAGAATGAAGGAGGACAGGTCACTGATTTACACCAATCTGGACTGCTTGGTAAACTGGGCGCAAGCAAACAATATATGTATTAGTACGGCTAAATATAAATGTATACATGTAGGAACAAAGAATGTAGGCCATACTGCCAGGATGGGGGACTTTAACCTGGGAAGCACTGACTCTGAAAAATACGTGGGGGTTGTGGCAGATAATCAACTGAACATGAGCTCCTAGTGTGATTCTGTAGTGAAAAGGGCTAATGCGATTCTGGGATACATAAACAGGAGAATCTTGAGTAGGAGTGGAGAGGTTGTCCTACCTCCAAATCTGGCACTCATGCAACCACTGCTGGTACACTGTGTCCAATTCTGGTGCCCACAGTTCAGGAAGGATGTTGATAAATTGGAGAGGGGTCAGAGAACAGCCATGAGAAGGGTGGAAGGATTAGAAAAATTGCCTTATAGTGATAGACTCAAAGAGCTCAATCTATTTAGTTTACCAAAAAGAAGGTTAAGGGGTGACTTGAGTACAGTTGGTAAGTGTCTATATGGGAAACAGGTATTTAATAATGAGCTCTTCAATCTAGTAGAGAAAGGTGTAACATGATCCAATGGCTGGAAGTTGAATCGAGACAAATTTAGACTAGAAATAAGGTGTAAACTTTTAATGGTGAGAATAATTAATGATTGGAACAATTTACCAAGGGTTGCAGTGAATTTTTCGTTACTGAAAATTGTTACATCAAGATTGGATATTTTTCTACAAGATCTGCTTTAGGAATTATGTTGGAAAAGTTCTATGACCGGAGTTATACAGGAAGTCAGAACAGGGTCACAATCATCCCTTCTGGCTTTGGAACCTATCAATCTACAGTTCATCTCAGACAGGACCATATTTGACAAACAACTGAACTATCTAGTTTACTTCGGCTGCTTAGAATTAGAACATCTTCCAATTTGGCAATTTTCCTCAAAAATATTATTAGATATGGAGCAGCAAAAATAGTGCGAGTTCCACACTTCATCATTTCAAATACACCAAGATATGATTTCATATATGACTTAATATACAAATTTCCTATCATACTTTCCAATCAAGCCTTACTAACTCACTCTCAATATGTTAAATTATGCTTTTGCCTCCAGTTTAAGTTTGACTTTTGTCTTTGCTCTGCTCTATACTTGTTGCTATCTATGGTTCAATTGTTAAACAGAACACTTTCTTTCTGAGTAACTAGAAATTGTAGTTTCATTATGTAATAAGTACATATAAGCCTGTCTATAGCCAAAGTAAATTCAAATTTCAATGAAGCATTTCTTAAGAAGTGTCTTACAAGGTATCTTTGCAGGGTTGTACTATCCAATTATCAAAGCTCATGTTTGCAAAATTATAAAAAAGTGCTGATAGGGAAAATGGAAATTAAATAGTAATAAAATGTTGAAGACAGTTATGTAATATTAATTAGGTCAATGTCAGAGAATCTGACTGTTGATTTCCTATTTCATGTATGAAATTTATTGCTGGGTAATAAGTGTTACTGAGGGAAAATTTTAAGGTTAATTTTCTCTCGAGTCAGATGTACTGAAACGAAGAGCTAAGCAGCAGCAACTTATTGGGGTACCAGGTTAAGATAAAGTACATACGTGCCATACTCCAGGCCACCAGCTTAGGAAAATGAACATGTGTTTGCTTTTCCTGAGCCTGCAAAGTTATCACTTTATCCAGAACCAACCTTTTAGACAAACAAAGCAAATCTAATTAAGAGCATATTTACAGCATTTCTGTGAAGTGCTATATAATTCAATGTATGGCTGAAACACTGCACTGGGGAGCATGTTTGTTTACAGTGGGAAATTCACAGGCAACAAGCCCTTTGTGACCTTGATGCTGCTGCTATCCTTCATTTGTAGTTATGTAACTGTTTATTTTCATGTTGCAGCCCATCTGCTGACACTGTATCCCCCTTATTTACTATAAAACATATTCTTGACTGGTCATTTATGGGGCTACTTTAATCCCTACGAGCTCACCCAGGAGTGTGTGTATTTTATATGGCATGTTTGGCATGCCAAATGGCTTTGGTTTATCCAGTGTATACTATTACATTTAAAATCATAGCTAGGCAGCAGTTCTGTATCTGCACCTGTTCTCATGCACCGTTTGTAAATCTTTGCTAGTAAACAGACGATGCTATCCACACAAAACAGACGGACTGCTGAGCTGTGATTTCCAATGGAATCATTGGCTAGGATATAATCACACAAACAACTATGGTCATTTTACTTCCTCATATTCTTTCTAAATGCCCTGAGGAGCACCAAGTTTAAAGACTTGTGTACATGAAGGAAATACGGAACACATCCTGTTGTGCTACAGCATATTCCCAGCATAAGAGGTCTGTGTACTTACGCTTGTCTTCAAATATTGTCTTAGACTTCAGATAGACTTCTGAAGGGTCTAGTTTTGGAGAACCTGACCTCACAGCAGCAGGTGGGAATGGCATAAGCTGTGGAGTGGAATCACTGATCGCCTCTAAGCTTCCTGAATTCTCCTGCTTATCTGCTTTCTGAAACAAAACAAAAAAAGCAGAGTAAGAAGAGTATGTTAAGTTCAAAATGATCGGTAAACTGGCTTAAATAGGTGAGAAAGAACAGTAAAACAGTAAACTTGTAATACATGGCATGCAACTGCAGAATCTACTCCAGCTTCTCCCAGTAAGATATGGGCTTCCTCCACAATAGGCTTCTGTTCAGCCTGTTCAAAACTTGAAAAAACGACAACTCTTCTACCGGAGAATGGGCCTGGAAATAATGTGCGTGAAGTGGCTCATGCCCAGAGTGGGAGCAAGTGTATGCAATTTCCCACGTACACTGCCTGTATTGTAACTCTTCTTGTGTCGAGTGTTATTTGGTACACACAACTGAACAGGACTCAACATATACAAGAGTACAAGGCTTTTTTTTTTCTCCCTTTACTTGGTAATAAGGTTGCGGATCTCAGAGATCATCTTTTAGGCTGGCATTTCCCAAACTCTGGTCTGCATAACACTGCAGGTGGGCTGCAGATTGCTGGCTGGTCACAAGGTGCTGGTTCTCCTAATTCCAAGCTGCCAAATTGCATCAGAAAGCTAAAAATGCATTAAGTTCTTCTCCAGTGTCATTTTTCCATTTATGTATTTGCTGCATTTATCATAGGAATATTATGCAATCATGAATTGTAGCAGAGGTAACTATGCAATTGTGAACAGGAAAGGTGGTGAACAGAAGATACTATTAAAATGCATTCCGTGCTATGAAAAAGTTTGAGTCCATGGCCTAGATTGCCCCAGTCAGTTTATATTACTCTTACTACAAACTTCTTTAAGTGGTCCTTGAACATAACTGCTGATCAATTGCTTTCAGAGTGAAATGCAGGGAGATGTGTCTATAAAAAGAATCTTCCTCCAGAAAGTCACTGAACTATGTTAATTTAATTTGTTCCACCTGAAGGTGGAAAATATCATGTATTCTCTTCTAGGCTAATATGGCACCTACAGCTGAAAATAATTTGAGTATCCTGACATCTTGCCCCCCGTCAAGCAGGTGCTGATCTCTGATCAGTGTACAGATGGACAGCACAGAGGTAAGAAGGAGTGCTGCAGATACTTACCTTCTGCAAGATAATGGCAACTGAGCACTTTCTACAATAACTCAGCCAAACCAGAAAGCAAGGGATTAATGCACATGAAAAAGCATGAACTCTCTCAACCATTTTCTCCAATGATCAGTATCAGGTTTTCAAAAGAAGTGGATCTGTTTAGCATGTCTAACTTTTGTAATGAATTGGAATTGACCAAACTGCAGTAGTCAAACGAATCCACAGAGTGGTAGGTTGTGGCACTTCTTCTGAACAGCTGAGCTATGAAGTTGCAGTGGAGAAAACAAGTATCTACCTATTTTCTAGAATCTGAATCCTGAAAGAACCCTGAGATACAGCAGGAAACCGAGGGATAAGTTTAAGGTTTCAGTGTTGATTTTCTGATATCTTATTACTTGTCACTCAGTCTCTGCTAAATCAGTGTTCCCAGTTTCATCCATTTGCTCCACCCTGGAAGTTTTTAAATCTGGAGCCCTATTCTAGTTTCTATGCAGAAGCTCAGTATTGGTTAGTGCAGAACTGAGGTTTTGTTTTTGCATGCAAGCCAGGTTCTGCTAGTCTGCCTCTCTAAAAAGTCCTGTAAACAAACACCTCTTTCTCTGACGGAAATCTCCCTGAATAAAAGGGAAAATATTCAGGAGGAATTAAACAAAGTTAAGAAAATTGAAACACTTAGAATTCCTCCCTTAGATATTATAGCAGGAAGGACTCATAACACTACAGGTAGAAGTGACATTACTGCCATCTCTGTGGTTTCAAATCCTTATTTCCAAAGGTTGATATAACAAGATGACTTTAAATGTTTGCTCTAGGCTGAAACCCAACCTGAAAAGTCTCAGTGTGGCAGTGCATGTGTGTGTTTAATATAAACAAAATTAGATTAGATTCAGGTCTGCCCTTTTGAGAGCAGAAGAAAATCCCCCACAGGGTTCAATAGTTTGAGACTTTTTACATGTTTATAGACATAAGACCTTGGCCTTTTTTTAACTGAACTAGCTCATGATGTGAATTAATGCCACTGAGCATTGGGTTTCGTTCAGGGAAACTGCTACTGCACATGCACTGTAATGTTATTTCCTAAATATTTTTAGGATGTGTGCACATAGTGCATTGAATTATGACTGGTAGGTGTTTTTATATTGCAAAGTTTTTATTCAGGGAATGTCTTTTTAGTGGCGATGTTTCTGCTTAGGAATTAAATTAGCAATTTTTTGCAGTATATGCTCTGTTTTAAATGTGTAGAGCTGACATACTCATGTTATCTCCACAGTTAACTGTCAGCAACAGCCTTGGCTTCAGGTTAGAAATGAATTAATGTATTTGCACAGTGCAGCCATGGTTGAGAAAGAATTTACTTCTATACCTTGGGAATGGAGGTTTTGTTAAAATGCAGTGAACTGCAATGTACAAGAATTCTTCTTGCTGAAATGACAATTCCTGAAAGGCTTTTCACCCCGGCATTTCCCTCCCCCCGCCCCCGACACACACATCAGAAGGGCATATATGGGCTCTAATGAACCCCATGCTGAAAAGCACTCTCTTCCACAACATAACAGATTCCTATTAACAACCTTTATTCTTTGACCTCCAGTGTATTTCATTAAGCCAAAGGCTGTACAATTTTCTTTCCACCAGATCCTATTTAAATCAAAGATATTCCTAGTGGACCAATCTTTTCCAACAGTGAATATCAGAAATACAGACATGACGACGACTCTGGGAAAATATAAATTGCCCATTCAAACACAACAGGAAACGGTGATAAACTAGGCACTCAAGAGGGGAATACTGAAGTTCATTTTTGGAGGTTTCTCTCAAAACAAAACATAAAATTCTCCCAAGAAAGTAAAATGCAAACTTCTAAAGGAAAATTTGAATACATGGTGCAGGCAATTAGCAAGAGAAAAATGAAACATTATGTGTTGTTTCCCCTTCAACAGCCATCCTGACAGCCTTTACATAGGGAAAATAAAGCTTTGATAAAGAATAATCACTGCAGACTCCTACAAGGAGATCAGGGTGAGGGTGAGAGAGCAGGCTGTGAAAATGGGATAAAGTAAGCACATGGGAAAATGTTAAACTATGGGTTTACTTATTTAAAAAAATAAATACATGTTTTCAGGTGTGGTGCAAGTGTCTGAGTCTGGGAACATGAAGACATTGGAGTGATAATGCGCTGTTTAGCCACAAACCACCAATGCTACATGCAGCCTCACAATCAAGCTCTTTGCACCTTTCTCGTTCTTCCCCTCAACACTAATCCTGGAAATGATTCCTACTCTGATAGTGAGAGATAACTGATCCCGCTTCTCCTTTAAAGAACCTACATCACTTAGGCCTGGTCTACACTAGGGCGGGGGGGTCGAACTAAGGTACACAAGTTCAGCTACGCTATGAACTACCTTAGTTCGAACTACTCACTCATCCAGACGCCGCGGGATCGAAGTCCGCAGCTCCCCTGTCGACTCCGCCACCGCCGTTCGCGGTGGAGGAGTTCCGGAGTCGACGGGAGCGCGTTCGGAGTTCGATATATCGCATCTAGATGAGACGCGATATATCGAACTCCGAGAAGTCGAACGCTACCCGCTGAACCGGGTGGGTAGTATAGACGTAGCCTTAGAGGAAGGTCGTAGATGTGCTCAAGGCTGCTTTGTTTCCTATGTTGTCTATCAATATAAAAAAACCCTACATTTTCAAGGGAAGAAAGCAGAACCCACAACAATCACGTTACTTGAGTTCCTAGCTAGACAGGACATACAAAGACAGCCTTCCCTCTCTCTCCCCATTAATAATCACTGTCAATGAAACGAGGATCCGTTTCATGTTTCTGATGTGATGTGCATAATAATCTATGATCCATAAGAACTGATCTTACTTATTCCCATGAGGTAGAGGGTAAATAGAGAGAATTTCACCAGATACACTGGAGATCTGTTTGTGGCTAAATAGCATTTTGAAAAAAATTATCCTTACAGAGATAAGCAGAACTGCCATCCAAACAAGTATACAAAAATTAACAGCAGTCTGTAACTGGATGACTAAAAACCACAGACAGCCTGGCATAGCCTGTAGGAACCCCCTGCATCTTGTATAAATGGTCCAGAGATCATGGATGTATCTATTGTAGCACACTCCATGCCTGTCTGGCAGTCAGAGGACACCTGTGCCTGAGCAGACAGAATAATTCAGGGATCGGCTGCCATGGAGACCCATGAATCTGTTATTTTGTGCCTGAAAATCAAGTCTGTCCATCAGCACTAAACAATAAATATAATCATCTGGAGGACTTTAATACTCACCACTTTGGCAGTTTTAGCAGGTGAGGGGGGACCTAAAGAAAAAAAGAAGAAAATATCTGAATATAAGAAGCAACTTTAATTATTAAAAACCAGCTATTTTACATTGAACAGAGCCAATATGCTCAGCTCTTATTCTTGGCTTGCAACTGATCACTGTTCATTCACTCCCCTTGTGAAGGCATAAGGTTTGCTATATGTTCTATGATTCTTTTAAAATTCTAAGTGAATATTTACTTGGCCAACAATATTGACAAGCAGAGATCCCTTAAACTGCAACTAACAAACAACACACGTCTCATGCTGCCAGGGCCTGTGGTTTGAGGCTACATATTCCAGTTAATGTGCTGAGGCAAGTTAATGAGTTTGGCTGGTAGGAACACTATTTACTACCAAGGAAATCTGATTTTCTTCCCTCGTTGCTAGTCAAACTGGAAATGGTAACAATTATATAGTGAAGACTTTGGTGTCTTTCCAAATGGTAGGCATGTGTTTTGAGGTGGTTTTCCTGAGGCTGGAAGAAGAGCCTGAAAGGGGCTCTGAGGGTCAGATCTCACCTTGCAAACAAGTTTCTACAATACAGGTCATCGCTGACAAGGCTCTGTTGTGCTTCCCACAGGGCCAACAATGTTGAATCCCTGGTAGCTTTCTAGATGGAGATATATTAACAAAAAGAGGAGATGTCAATGTGACCGTTGGCTTGTTCTTACAGGCTCTGACCCAAAAACTATTGAAGTCAATGGGAATCCATTTGTTTGTTTACTGGGCTTTGGATCAGGCTCTTGCCCATTCTTCTTTCACCATCACATTAATATGAGTTAGGCAAATGTGTTACTTGTCTCTCTACTTCTAGTCTTTTGTTTGAGCAGTTGGCAGATATGGCTATAGTCAATAGTACTCATGGTCTATTCAGGGTGTTGAGGGTAGAGGGAGGCCTTTAGGACGGGTGACTAAAATGACAACACCAGCACAGTCCACTCTCTCGGCAGTGTCCTTCCTGCCTTCATAAATGTTCCATGAGCACAAGTCAGCATGGAAAAAGCTATAGCTGACCTGAATTCTGCTCTCCCAGCATGCAGAAATGAATGTCAGACTTGATTTCTGCCTCTCAGCTTTATGCTGGTCTCCAGCACACTATCCAGAGAGTATTAATAGGTAGTCAGCCTATACCTGACAGTAAGCCATAGAGGGGAAGTGAATGCTGTGTTTGTTTAGTCAGGAAAAGTAAATCAGATCAATCAGCACTTTTCCTGACTGGAGTGCTGAAATCTCTACAACACAGCAAGATAGGCATAAACAATGGTATGGGAATGATATTTTAATATGGTTTATCTGCCCCACTGAAAGGTGCTGTCAGGGTGTCCAGAGAAGCAGAGAGAAACAAAAGAGTGAAGATAAAAGTTTCTCAAGATAAAAGAAAAGATGCCCCATTTGCATAGAATGCTCACATGAAGAACATTCTAGAGTTCATTCCAATAAAAACATCAGCTGCTCAAAAACGGAGAATGGAGACATCCCTTAGGAGCATGACCTGGAAAAGAGGACTAGGAAGGGAGAATTCTTGGTTCTCTTCCTGACTAAGTTGATTGTGTGACCTTGGATAAATCGCTAACTTCTGGGTCTCAGTTTGTTCAGAGGCACCAGGGGGCAGAAGGGTTAATTTGTTAATGTGTGTAAACATCATTATTATGAATAATTAAGTTGACACCATCAGCTCAGGATTAAACAAAGACTGTGAATGGCTTGCCAATTACAGAACCAGTTTCTCCTCCCTTGGTTTTCACACCTCAACTGCTAGAACAGGGCCTCATCCTCCCTGACTGAACTAACCTCGTTATCTCTAGCTTGCTTCTTGCTTGCATATATAAACCTGCCCCTGGAAATTTCCACCACTTGCATCTGAAGAAGTGGGTATTCACCCACGAAAGCTCATGCTGCAGAACATCTGTTAGTCTATAAGGTGCCACAGGATTCTTTGTTGCTTTTACAGATCCAGACTAACACGGCTACCCCTCTGATAAGTGTTCTGAGATGCTTGGACAAATTAGGTCATATAAATGCCAAGTATTATGGTTACTGCATCACATATCCTCAAAAAAGGTCAATTATTTTGTGGCCTGAGATTATGTAGTGAGCATCAGCGGCAACCCCTGTGGGGGGGTCTTTGATAAAACAGCCTGTGCCCATTTCCTTTGCCTCTGTTGGCAATATAAAGGGTGAGATAATGTCAGTAAGATACCTTATTGCAGCAAAACGCAATATTAAGTCACTATAAGTAATACCAATATGAATATTCTCAGGAATCAAACAACAGATATAAAAAAAATAGAAGAAAAAAATAAGTTGTAGAGGGCACCAATGAGCTCATTAATAACCAGGAAACTGCACAGAAAGGATCCTGTCTGGCAGCCATCAGACTGAGCCTTCTGGCAAATGCATGCTAATTACCAGCTAGTCTATGGGGAGAGGAGATGTTCCGATCTGCAATGAACGGCAATTAAGCGATAAATACACACAAAAAGGAGAAATTTCCAGAGTTCCAGGTGGCAAGGCCCATGTTATCTTAAAGACACTTCCCTGAAAGACACCTGCGATCACCTTCATAGTATAAGCCAAAGCCTCTGGACCACCCTCAAAAGGAGAAAGAAAAAGCCCTATTCCCTGCTATCTTCAGGTCAGTCTGTGCGATGTGCACCTTTGCCCTAATATTCCCTGAAGAGCCATAACAGACTGTGCATTCTGCAGCAGCCTACAATCAAATCTACAGTAAAACAGAACTAATAACATGCTCAATACCAGGGGCATGGTTTAAACCTAGAGCAGGGTAGAGAATTGAGCTGACAGCCCGTTTTCTACTTTCTAAAGCTTTGTACAGTGCTTAGATATCACTTTCTAAACACCTCCATATTAGACAGGATAAACTATAATAAAGTCTCATTCCTACTCACCTCCCCTTAAGATAAGCAGCGGGACCTCGGCTCCCACTGGAAACTGCTTCAGCACCTCCACCACCTGCAGATGTGTCAAGTTCTGTACGTTCTGATGGTAAATCTCTTGGATTACATCTCCCTTCTGAAGGCCGTGGCACCACTGGCTGTCTAAAATCATCTTCACTTTCTGCCCTGTAGGGCTGTCTGCAATTGCAAACCCAAATCCTTTAGGGCCCTTGACCAGAGGAATAGTGATTAGTTCTGGCTGGGAGCCTCCTGGAGAAGATAGGGAGATCCTCTGTTCACTTGGGTCCATGGAAGGGCTGTTCAGGCGACCATTGACCAAAATGTGACCCGGTTTCCCATTTTGGTCTAAAATGACTGTTCCAGGTATTAAATCTTGGCTGGTTATGCAGATATCTCCCTTGGTCATTGGCTGGCCATTGATGATGGGTGTAGCTGTAACCATGTCTACAGCAGGATCTTCGTTGTCATCAGGAAGCGGGTAACCACGACACAAAGTCATATTCACATACTGGCTGACAGGAACTAGCTGAAACATCTGCACAACATCTGCATGGGTATGGCCAAGGACACAGCTGCCATTTATGTCTACAATGACATCACCTGTTATAAAAATGAGTTCAACATCATTAAAATCAGAAACTAAACCATATCTGCTTTTCAAATATTCTAATCTAGGGCGCAGAATGAAACGCTTACCATGCCCTTAGTAACTACAAAGCGAGATTATGGGCAATCATTTAAGATATTACTGCATAGGGGCCTGTGTCATTTCCCTTAGCCCTATGCTACCAGAATGGTAGGGATTTTCTCTTGGCTGAAATATAGACTAAATTAAAAAGACACTCTTCTAAATATATACAATTTAATCTGCCACAGATTTAGAGAATGACACTATATGGGCTTCAGAAAAGGAAACAGTGCACACATTAGTGCAAGCAGCTGTCATACTTTAATTCATGTTATACAACAGTCTAAACTCAATCCAGAATGAAACAGATTTTTTTTCTGGTTTCTGTTGGATTGGCTAAACTTAAACTAAGATTCTACACAGTTCCCTGAGTGCCTCTCTATATTTTGTATTTTGATTTTGCTTTGACTGAAAATACATTCTGATCTGTGCATATTAAACAACAGCAAGTGTTACATCTTGAAAGTCTGTTTCAGCATGTGTACATTTTTGAGCATGGAAATATTTCCAGTTAGCAAACTGGTCAATCACTTAGGCTTATTTGGGCATCAGCTTTCAGGGGTAAAAAACCTACTTCTTCAGATGCATGGAGTGAAAATTACAGATATAGGCATATTTTTGTGGATACAGACTAACACGACTATCCCTCTGACGCTTCGGCTTCTTTGTCTCCAAAATAATAACTCTCAAAAATTATTATATGTACGGACATACAGTTTTTCATATGAAAATCTCAAAGCACTATACAATAATGGTAAGATACTATCCTCATTTTTAGATATGGGAATATGAAAGACAAGAAAAGTAGATTGCCAAGGTCAAAGCACAGGTCAGCAGCAGAGTTAGGAATTAGACACTAAGTTCTTTTGTTATTTGAATTAGTATTAAAGCTGTTAAGTATAAGTTATTTTCTTACCAGAACAGTAAGAGCAGTTATCCAATACACAGGGGTATGGGAACACATCTTAGTGAAGGCAGTATAAATTATAGGTTCCAGAGACAATTTAATTAAACCACTGTAACTAATATCCACGATGTGCTTAATTCCTCACATTGTGCAGGGTTTTCTCACCTCTCTTGCCTCCTCACTTGCCCATTCTGTGTTGCTTTATTTATTCTTACTGCTGTTCCACTGTCAGTTTTAACATTTGGCATTTTACTTTTGGCAGCGACCATTCACAACATAGACCTGGATCCAAATTTGCTCCCAGGCAGAGAAAATGCACTGTTTTTACATTACATGTATACAGGGAGCAGAGACCATTCAATAAATGAGACTGAACAAGTCCTAAATCTTATGAAGCTGTTTATACAGAAGAGTATATATTTATGTATAGCTTAAAAAGCAGAAATAAAGCTGAAATAAATGGTTACTTTTCAGGGAGAAGGCCATATATTCATAAGTGTTAATGGAATAAATAACAATACCTATTATATAGCACTTTTCATCAGCAGATCTCAAAGTGCTTTACAAAGGAGATCAGTATCATTATCTTCATTTTACAGATGGGGAACATTGGGCACAGAGCAAATGTGATTTTCCCAAGGTCACCCAGCAGGCCGGGGCAGAGCCAGGAATAGAATTCGGGTCTCCGAAGTCCCAGACCAGTGCTCTAATCACTAGACCACATGCAAGCCACAGGAAGTGTTTCATTCAAATAACTTGGTAATTGAATGCATATTGCACTTATAGTCTGACAAGCTGTTTTATACTTTTTTTAAAATTTAAATTAAATATATGAGAGAGAGAGAGAGAGAGAGAGAGAAGAGAAGAGAAGAGAAGAGAACTTGAGAAAAATGAAGGAACAAACAACACAGCCAAGGAAGATTAAGTCAAATGTTTCCACAGCCCTCATGTAAGCAATTTAAATATACAAGAATAATATGCAATGCCACATAAGCCCGCTGTTATGTCATGCATGGTTAAGATAAACCAGAATCTAAAATTAGAAAATCCTGCAAGAATGAAGAGCAGCTGCAACTCATCCTAGCTCAAAACTGGAAAAGGAGAGTAAAAAAAATAAAAAAATAAAAAAAAAATCAAGAATTGAAAGAGCAAATGTTATTAGTCTTTAAGTCACCCCAATCCTTTAAAATGGTGATTAGTGCATGTTCCTTTGAAAGGAAAAGGCTGTTCCCTGAATAATTTTTTTGTTTCTTATAAAGGGCACTCAGGGAATTTTTTTTTTTTTTTAAACTGTATTATTCATTGTTATTTATTAACCAGGGCTTTCAGAAGCTGATAATCAAAACCTAGTTCCTTGTGATATTTTTCCTGTATCGGGAGGCTTTGTGGCCACAGGCTAGGGTGCACATGCATACATAAATTTGTTGTTATAGGGTCATTTGAGAGTGGAGGCTGCTGACAACAAATTTTGGGTTTCCTAACAGAAAAGTTGAGCATTAAGCATTTATATGGGAACCAAGCCTCTTCCCACTCAATTAACACACACATTATATTATATATATTTGTACAATTTGTACTTTCCTTTTTCTTTGCAGAAAATATTAAAGATTTTAAGGGGACATCTCAGGATGCAAAGGCCCAGGATTGCTCACGCTACTGAAAGTAGCAAACAGGATGTTAGGAATCATTAAAAAGGGGATAGAGAATAAGACTGAGAATATATTATTGCCCTTATATAAATCCATGGTACGCCCACATCTCGAATACTGTGTACAGATGTGGTCTCCTCACCTCAAAAAAGATATTCTAGCACTAGAAAAGGTTCAGAAAAGGGCAACTAAAATGATTAGGGGTTTAGAGAGGGTCCCATATGAGGAGAGATTAGAGGCTAGGACTCTTCAGCTTGGAAAAGAGAAGACTAAGGGGGGATATGATAGAGGTATATAAAATCATGAGCGATGCTGAGAAAGTGGATAAGGAAAAGTTATTTACTTATTCCCATAATACAAGAACTAGGGGTCACCAAATGAAGTTAATAGGCAGCAGGTTTAAAACAAATAAAAGGAAGTTCTTCTTCACGCAGCGTACAGTCAACTTGTGGAACTCCTTACCTGAGGAGGTTGTGAAGGCTAGGACTATAACAATGTTTAAAAGGGGACTGGATAAATTCATGGTGGCTAAGTCCATAAATGGCTACTAGCCAGGATGGGTAAGAATGGTGTCCCTAGCCTCTGTTCGTCAGAGGATGGAGATGGATGGCAGGAGAGAGATCACTTGATCATTGCCTGTTAGGTTCACTCCCTCTGGGGCACCTGGCATTGGCCACTGTCGGTAGACAGATACTGGGCTAGATGGACCTGTGGTCTGACCCGGTACGGCCTTTCTTATGTTATTCTGTTCTTATGTTAAGTGCTATCAAAATATCTGACTTTGCCAAAAAATGTAAATAGGGTATGTGGCATCCAGTACAATGTCTGCCTGACAATGGACCAGAGACACAAGGTGGATAAGGTAATATCTTCTTTGGACCAACTTCTATTGGTGAAAGACAAGCTGTTGACCTATTCAGAGCTCTTTTTCAGGTCTGGGAAAAGTACTCCATGTCATAACTAGATACAGGGTGGAAAAGATTGTTTTGCATAAGTATTTAACACACAGTCTAGGAGACCATTCAAGGTGAAGTGGCCCGTTAACACCTCTCCAGTCAAAGGACAAAGAAGGGGGGTTACAGATTGTTGTAAAAGCCATACATGCAGTCAGGAGCGGCGCCAGAATTTCTGGCGCCGGCATTTTGTGCACTCCCCACGGGGCGCACAGGAACTTCCGGTTCCACTCCCATCGCGCCGCGGAAAGACGACCCTCCGCCGAAATGCCGCAGGCGACAGTGGCCGTCATTGAGCTGCTCGATTACCTGCCGCTGTTTTCTGCGGCACATCGGCAGAAGGTCCTTCTTTTGCGGCGCAACGGGAGCGGAACCGGAAGCTTCCGCGCACCTTGTGGGGAGTGCACAAAATGCCGCCCCCCGAATCCTGGCGCCCTAGGCGACCGCCTAGGGTCACCTAATGGAAGCGCCGGCCCTGCATGCAGTATCTTTATTAAGATCATGACTTTTAGTGTCTAGCAAACCTATGAATTTAAGGATCCATGTTTCTTTTGAAGGTGTTGTGCAGGTTTCCTCTAAGGATGAGGACTGAGAAGAGAGACATACAGTGATTGTTTTGTGAAAAGTGTTCACCCTCGGATGATATGGTGTTTTTGGTCGTTTATCATTTTTCTGTGTGAATTCATTGGAGAGCGTAGTGATTGTCTGGTTTCACATACACGTAGTAGTTATGGGAGCAGAACTATGACGGCACCCCTTTTGTCTGATGATTTGATCACTATCTGGTGGTTGGATTTCAGGGACTGCATAGCTGTCCTCTCAGTGGTGGAGAGATTGTGGTGGATGTGATCTTTGTTAAGGATTTCAGTGTCAACTTTTTTTTCTGAAGCAATCAGTGTAATGATTAAGTGTGTGGTTTCGTCCACTGTGGGGTGCCCGGTCAGATGATTCTTTTTTTCTTCTGACTGTTGATGGGGATGTGGTAGGGAAGGGTGTCATCAATATTGTGAAAGAATTCTTTGAGGCGGAGTTGGCAAAATAATTCTTCTAGTTCTCCACGTTAGTATGGTATCAGGTTCTGCCAGGGGGCAGAAGTTCAATCACTTGGGGAGTACAGATAACTCAGTTCCAGTTGAATAGTCTTAATAAATCGATGATGTTGGGGTTTTGTGTAGTGTGAATGTGGGTCCTGGTGCCACGGTTTTGCCCAGTGTTTATGTTCTGTGGGTTGTGGACTTGTTGTAGCTGGCTTCACTCTTTGTTTCTGTGCTGGACAGCTGTCACCAGGTTTGGGCTGTTTGTTTTTTTAATGAATAGTTTTGGGTTTTTTCCATGATCTCCAAGTAGGTTTCCTGATTTTTTTCTTTCCAGCGTATGGGAGTGTGTGATGATTTATTGTTTGGGGTGTCCCTTCTGGAGTATGTGAAGCGCAGGAGATGGTTCCTCAGTTTTTCTGAAGTCCTTCTGCAGAGCTGTTCACTATATTTGGAGTTGTATGTAGTGGTCAAAGGGTTATAGATAGTGATCCCTCTGAGGAGGATACTTTGTTTCTTGCGTTTGGTCAGAAAATGCACGTTGATGTTAAGTTTTGCTTCATGTTGTGGAGCTTGTATTTCATGGCAATTGACTAAGGATTTTATGATGGCATCAGTATTACATCATCATGAAGGGAGAAAATATACTTAAATAGAAAGAGTAAGCTATACAAATTCTGTTCCTTTATTAAATTGGAGAGACAGTAACATAACCTACAGCTGTAAATTCAAGAGAATTCATAGTACAGGGATGTGTGCATTAAAGACATGTAAGCACAGACATTCCCTACAAATGCCTGCAGCTGATGAGAACAGGTGCTGTCCACAAATGCAGGAAATCCTTGCTATGCCACTTCAAATATAGCAGAGTATAGTGTGTGATTTGCTAGAACCACCAACCTTTATCTTTACTGCACATACTGCGCAGGAACCATTCTCATTCCAAGTGTCGCCTACTTGTGCTTTGAGTGCTTTTATTATTGGATTCCTTGCCTTACAAATGCCTAGTAGGAAAAACTGACAGGTAACATACTGCAGGTGGATTAGCAGCAATGCATGGAACCACTAGAAAGTAAAAGCAACTGAAGTGACATGGATTTTGAAGAAGCTTTGTTAAAGAGTAGGCATCATGTCCAAATACCGGCAAAAAACAAAACCCCTCTTTTCTGTCTTATTTATAGCCTTTGAGCTGAAAAATATTGCTCAGTGACTGACAGAATTTGTGCAATGGAAATGAAATGCAATGTTTCACTAGATCTTACTCTCCACAGTCAGCAGCAGCATACAGAAAGTCCACCCCTCTTTTTTTTGTTTAGGAAAGCGTATTGCCTTTATGGAATCAAAGTAGCGTTGTGAATGATGCATGGCCTGAAAAATTCCTACTCATTATATAGAGGAATAACTAGTAGCATCCAGTCCCTGCTATCCTTGCTTCTCCTGTGTTCTCCATACAGAAAGATAAGACATATACTTTACACACATCTCAAATACTCAAATGCTCAGGACTAAAAATCTCATTAAACACACTAAGTTTAACACTTTTTTCACAAGTATTTCTTTTTTTTTAATATTTCCTTTGACCTTTGCCTTATTTCTTCCTCTCTTTCACACCAAGGTTGCCACAGAAAGGAGGAGTGAAAGAAGAGAGCACCCACTGTTCTGTGCATATCAGCATCTCTCTCCAAGCTCTGCTCCCTCTGCAAGATAACCTCCACATTCTTAACACACTTTCCATTTATTTTACATTTTTAAGAAGGGCTGTGAGGTTCAGTCATTAGAACTGAATTTATCCTTGTCTCTGCCACTGACTCAGCGGGGGACTTAGGCCAAATGACTCCACCTCTCTGTCTCCCACATGTAAGATGAGAACAAAATCACTTAACAGGGGATTTGTAAAGCACACAGAGATCCTTGCAAAAATGGTGTGTCAGGAGTGCAAAGGATTATTATAAAGTTCAATTTTTATTTTTATATTTTAATTTTAGGAATGATTCTAATTATCTGGCATACAAACATAGCTGCTGGCAGCAGCACATCAGCAACTTCTGAAACTAGCCCTTACATGATCACACTTGCCACGGTCAGTTTGGACAGATGTTGGCTGAATGGGTGGGGTGGGTGTAGCAAAATGGCCAACTGCTCCCAAAACTGGGGCATCCAAAACTACCCGGCACTTCTATCGGTGACAGATAAGGGTACCCTATGCAATATATTGAATGAGGAGCCTGGACCTGTGCTTATGAGTCAGGATAACTATCTGTCCACCTAAAGTTACAGTTATGGAAACAATGCAGATACAACACAACACATTGCATCAGAAATGCTTACAGAGAATACTTGGTGTCTGTGGTGGGATAAAGTTACTAAGGCTGATGATTACAAAGGAATGGCCAACAGACTGTAGAGACAATGATTCAAGAAAGAATCAAGAAGTGATGTGGGCATGTTGTGTAGATGTCAAAAACTGTACTCTTAGAGAAGCCCTTGACTACATACTACTTGATGGAAGATGGGAAAGAGGAAGACACTACATAACACATAATAGAACCTTTGAAAAGATGTCGCTATCATGGAAATGGACCACAACGGTGCAAGAAACATGGCACTAGACGTAAAGAAATGGAAACACTGGGCGTCACAAAGCACAGGAGCAACTAAACTAATCTAAATAATCTACTGCTCCAATGGGACGCCAGTTATTCGGTGGCTGGAGTTCCTCAAGCCTCTCTTGGCAAATGAGTCTGAAGCTAGATTATTAAGAAATCTAATCCAGATTAGAAAAGAAAATTACCAATGGAATATTTACATAAATTATTCCCCTTGTAGCAATAATCATTTTCTGAAAAGAACAGAAAACTCAAGAAAGTATCCACATTACTAAAATGTGTTTTAAATGGTAAAAATTGTACACTAGACAAAATGTACAAATTTTATCATATGTGGAAGCTAGACTTTCCAATAATCCAAAAGAAGATTGCGGTGGTCCATAAAAATCAACATGCACGATGTAATCTGTAAATGACCTATGTTAGCAGAAATCTAACTGTTAACATATATCAGAGCAGCGATACTCACACCTCAGTGGTTTAGGAGCCACATTAACGATCAGCATTACCCAAAAGAACATAGTAGCATAAATTCATTATTTAATTTATTATAGTATTATAGATTCATATTTAAACAGTACGGGGGAAATACTTAATTTTTATATATTAGATACATTTATTCTCACAGCAAAATGACTGACCAAGGATTTTATCCATTACAATTGGTTAAGAAGATAGTAAAAACATCCTGATTGGTTGTTAATTAAAACACAGAGTGTTTTAATATCATGTGCTGCAAAGAGCCAATTGTGGCTTGCAAGACTCAGTCTGAGTATCACTGTACTAGAGGCAGAATCACAAGAGTTTAGCTGTGAGTAGGCAACATATACTAGACGGAGAAGTATACAAAGCAGGCCAAATCATCATAAGTAGCCAGTCCAATATAATGTTAAAACTATTTGAGAAAAATCTCTTTATATACTTCTCTAGATTCAGTAACTATTTTAACAAAACTAAAGCACAAGTTTGTCTTTGGAATATTATTACATTGCACACAGCCTCAGCATCAAAACCCTGGAAGCTAGTAAGTCTCAAAAGAAAGAAACATAGAACTGTATAATTTCAATCTTTTAAATTCTCAGCCTACCAGCTCAAATTTTATTAGTAACAATTAACTATGATTGGCAGAGGAAACTAAGTTCACAAAACAAATACTGTAAAAAAAATAACTTGTATTACAGTTTATACCACAACAATAACGCACATAAGCAGCAAGGTTTAAAATTAATACTACCATCACATTGAGCTAGCTCATTAAGGACTACAATCTAAAATATTTATTAACCAATTATCGCTCCTCTACTCTGTCTGTTATACTCATTTGTAGAGTCTTCTCTTAAATTAGATCATAAGCTTTTGGGGGAATGGACTGCTACCTTCTGCATGTGTGTGTACTACCCAGCACAATGGAGCTCCAAACAGGAAATGACAAAAACAATAAAATGAACACGATAGGTTCAAGGGATCCTTCAAGTGGCCCATTGGTTGAGCTTGACAATCTTTTGCAACATGCAGCAAAAGATTTGCAATAGACAGAACCACTGAACTCTCACAAATTTCCAAAACACGGATTTGTATTAAAATATTGCTTCTTTTCTAATTGAGGGTTTTGGACACTGCATAATATTTTCCCCACTCTGATGATAGCTTCAGGTAAGGGGCTGTTTCAAAAAGAATGTCTGCAGGTGGAGTCATCTAATTCCCCATGGCCCATCAACTGCTTCCCTCTCTTTTGGCCAAGCAGCATCACTTGAAATGGAGAAATGCTACTTCACCTGGCGCAATTTTCCCATCCTGCGCAGCAGGTCCATCTTTCAACACATTCTTCACCTGGAGGAACTCATCCGGTCTGTCTCCACCGATGATTGTGAAACCAAATCCCATAGTGCTTTTCTTCAATGATGTCCGTATAAGGGCTCCTGTAAGTTGGGCTGGATCTCTGGTGAAGAGTGACTTCTCTGATTCTGCACATAAAGAGAAGTCAACACATTTAGTCTGGATAAGAGAAGACTATGGGGGGACATGGTAACAGTTTTCCAGTATGTAAAAGGTTGTTTACAAGGAGGGGGGAGAAAAATTGTTTTTCTTAACCTCCGAGGATAGGACAAGAAACAATGGGCTTAAATTGCAGTAATGGAGGGTTAAACTTCCTAACTGTCAGGGTGGTTAAACACTAATAAATTGCCTAGGGAGGTTGCTGAATCTCCATCATTGGAGATTTTTAAGAGCAGGTTAGACAAACACCTGTCAGGAATGGTCTAGATAATACTTAGTCCTGCCATGAGGCAGGAGACTGGACTAGATAACCTCTCAAGGTCCCTTCCAGTAATCCTATGATTCTATGATCTGTCATCATCAGCAATTCTGCTAAGAAATGACCCATAGGTAAGTCCAGATAGTTTAACAAGGTAAGAAAAAAAGGTGGTTGAAAATACCCAATTAACATGTCTGTGAATGTACATAATGTTGCAAAACGGGATGGGACAAGAGGAAATTTTTGAACATTTAACCAAAACCATCAGCAACTTCTGAATTATGGAAGAGTGGAAAACAGGAACCCTTTTTCTGTAAAAAATCAAATGACAGTTTTGAAAGGACTGAAGGTTGAAAGTGGGCATGATTATAACCCACTGTGAGGGTTAGTGAAAAAAACTGGTTTAATTTGACAAAGTTAGGAGCATTTGAAAATTGTGTTGGAGCGTGCAATATTCCTTATTAAATGTACAGGCATGCACTCAGATGTGTTGTGTGCATATGCACCATAAGAGTGCATTAAAACAGCTTTATAATGTTTTACATGCAAAAAGCACTTTACAAAGGGTGGTTAATCCCTGCAACACCACTATGAAATAGGCAGCTAGGCCACTGGTATTATCCCCATTTAACTGTTGGGTTAAGGGAACCAACAGGTTAAATGACTTGTCAAGGCCATAAAGCGGCACAGCAGCAGAGCTGGAACTAGAACTATCGTGTCTCCATTCCCAGCTCCCTTGATTCTGTGCTCTAATCTCTTAACAAGGCCCAATACAAAACTGGTAAGAGCCAGAAGCCTAACAGTTCAGTGCTGCTGCTTCACCCGCACCCTCTGACTGGCTCTCCCAATTCCCTTGCTGCCTAACCAAATGGACTGTTCAAGCTGGTTCTGACTACCAGCTTTAGAATGGTTTAAGCTGCTTAAGCAACTTTAAGGTCTTAGATCAGTTTCAACTGCAAAAACCCTCACAATTTTGTGGGGACTACAAATGATCTGGCCAGTGGACAGGAAACACTAATATTGCCTTAAGGCATTAATAATGCATACATACTCAGATATGAAGATGCAAACTCAGCTTGCAATAGTCAGACATTAGTTGAGCTTTGACCAACTGCAGCCTGTTAAGGCTATATGTGCATAGTTTACTTATGATGTTGACAGACACAAGCTGACCTATGATGTCTACTGTCTGCTACAGAACCAGTAACTTGTTCTGAAAAAGCTAGAAAATTAAATACAACTAACTAAATTAAAGCAACATTTTCAAGGTTTCATAAATAAGCATTCAAAATGCCAGAAATGTGAAAATGCCGATTAAAACTGTTTTTCAACTTAACTTCTGGACTATACTCCATACACTAAGGCACGTTAATTTAGTCCAAGTTGTCATCTCAACTGAAGTCAGGGAAAAACCACTTATTTAGGAGCAAACTGAACATTTAAACTAATGGCAAAAACACAAAATGAAGATCTACTTGAACTAAAACACCCAGAAACTCTCACTTTTAAGACTGCTCTTCATTCATAAAGATACTGCAGCTAATAGTGAAAAACAGCCACTTAAAGTACCTCGTTTTGAAGGGCCAACATCAGTCTGGCCTAGCTGTTTTTTTCTCTTGGCTTCCAATACTGGATTTTCAAACTGGGTTTTCTGGTTAATGTGACTGTAAAATATATAAACATGTTAGAATTTCAGGGTAAAAAGCTCTATTCCAATTTCACGGAGAAACCAACTATAGGTGGTTTTAATACAAATATTATTTTGCTTTATCTTAGATAAACACCAAGGAGCGATGAACACTAAGATAATATTACAATCAATGTGGATAACAGTGACATTTTTTTATCCAGACACTTTGATTTACTTTTCAAAGCCATTGAGGCTTTTAGTGCCCGTAAGATGCTTATAGAAGCAAAGTGAATCATGTTCTGGCTCTTCAGGAGCCTTAATAATAATGTATTTCAGCAAAGAGATACGCTGTTCAGTAAATTCCATTCTCCTTTACAAAATTTGTGACTTGGATCCATTTTAAAGTGACATGCAAGGTCATTAGTGAAGAGCTCCAATAATCAAATCACAGGAAGTGGCTAAGCCAGCACTCAAGGCTTCTTGAAAGTACAGGAGGTTTGTTCGTCTTTAGATAGGTTGAACCCATGCTCAAACCTGCTCATAAAGACCCAAGCAAGTTTGGCATCCATTTTGTTCTCCATTGACTATATGAACATTAAGAGCTCCACAGTTAGAAGAAATGTATATGCCGTGTCAGCACTCCATGTCTGCCTTCCCCTTGTTTCAGTTCTGGATTGCAATTCTTGACAGGATGAAAAACTTCAGAACTCAGATTTTGAGGAATATGGTTATCGGTATATAATTTCATTAACAGTGCTTGATTAATATATTTCCTGCAGTTCTGGTGAGAGAGGAATGGGGGGGTGACACTGCACCCCATATTCATCATAGTGATGAGTATGATATGATTATGGCATAATTATTATCCTTTTTGTACAAGATCGGTCATGTGAGGTGTCATTGGAAAAGTTATGATTTGCCAAATATGATTATCCTATTTCTGTACATGTATCAATTTTGTATCTGAAGTTATGAATATTGACAATGTATTTGTATTTCAAATGTGCTTACTCTAGGTAACATCCACAATTAGTCTTTCAGGTACAATAATGGCTCATCAACAAAGACAATGGACCATGGAAGAGCTTAGCCTTCCTGTGAACATTTCAGCCAGCCAATAAGTAATGGCTGCTATGACTCAGCAAGGAACACAAGGGCATGTGACATGACACTGAACTTCATTCTGGTACCTGTATTTTTGCACAAACTGGGGAGTGACATCATCTCAGGGTCTCACTCCCCACACAAGGGAACACCTGAGGAACAAAGACTGAACTGGGGTAAGTGCTGGTCCCAGGTTAAAGGGATTTCTAGCCTGTGTACGGAAACTTGGTGGACTGCTTGTATCATCAGTCAGGATGAGAAATTGCTAATTCAAATCCTATCTATCTAGTATATTAGGCTTAGTTTGCAGTTTATTTATTTATTTGCTAGGTAATCTGTTTGCTGTTTGATCTGTTTGCTGTCACTTAACATCTTTTTGTAGTTAATAAACTTGTTTTATGTTAATCAGTGTGTCTTTGAGTGAAGTGTCTGGGAAAATCTCAGCTTGGTTAACACAGGCTTGTTGTGCATATATTTCACACATCAATGGGAAAGCGAACTATATTAATGAGCTTGCATTGTACAGATCCCTGCGCAGTGCAAAGTGGTATAATACTAGGTTTATACTCTAGCAAGGATGCAAGGCTGGGAGCTAGGAAATTGGCTGTTTTATCTGTCTATCCTTGAGTGGCTTAGGTAAAGTACTCAGGTAGCTCAGTTGGGTGTGTGATGCCACCTGCTGTCCTGTTGGGTGATAACAGGGCTTGGAGAGGCTGGCTGAATCACCAGAAGAGCAGTGTGAGAGGGACCAGCCCAGCTGAATGGTTAGGAGACACACTGGTTCCACCTGCTTCCAGACTGCATTCTGGGAGTGACAACCCATCACAGGGGGGAGTTCCATTAAATTGTATTATTGAAAAGAATCAAAACTTTTTTTCCTAATTAAAATCTGTAATCACAAATTACATGTGGAAAAATTATTAAACTTTACTATTATGTTAAAAGCAGACACTGCCAGGTAATGCAAACTGTAAAATTAGATGATGTAAAAATAAGGGGCAGTCTTATTAAATAACTAAATTTTACTACTCATGAAAATGTGTTAGCTACACTGAAAAAAATAAATATTTTGGTGTGCTAGTGTAGGAGCCTAGAAAGTCAGACCAGTCTAATCTATCCAAAGCTGAAAGAAATGCAGTCTATAAACACCATCAAAATGAAAAACAAATGAGATTTTGTCTGGATTTTCAAAGGCACATAAGGGATACAAATTCAGTGGGATTTGGGCACCTAACTCCCTTAGACTGCTTTGAAAATCCTAGGCTTTATGTGCTTTTAGTTTTAATAAATTAGGGTCCGCATTGTCTTTAGCTATGCGCAAACTGTTCCCATATGCATTTATCAGGGGATAGAATTTGCCTTTTAGGACTTACTAAACAAGTACATACTTTAAAACAAATCTGTTTTACTGAAGTCAATTGAATAGATTTTTTATTTACATATACTGGTACATGTTGGCCAACATCAGAGCTGAACATGGCCTCTTCTTCACCTAGCCTAATTACTATACTGTGGTTTTTGTCTACTGTGGTTTTGCCAGAAAACGGTAAATTAATCTAACCCGTTTTGACACTCATTTCACCACAGTTTTTATGAGCAGGACATGTTTTACCTTAAAGTCTTTATTTCAGTAGGTAGTCATTATTACTTGCATTACCTACACTCATCATATATTTCTGCAGAGGGAGTATCTAAATCCAACAACTAGAAAAAAGGTGATTAATTATACAAAGTAGAGCATAAAAAATAAGGTATACAGTAGTACAATTAAAAAAAGCAATCAAAGATTTTATCCCTGAAGTCTCAACTCCCCCTGAAATATTCGTCAGTATTATACAATTTTAAAAATGGTTAGTTGCATCTGGGGGCAACTGTACCTGTATTCTCCCTCTATGGTCCTGCAAAGGCACCTATTCTTAGGGTTCCAGCACTGCAGCTGTTGCCTCTCTGTAGCAGAGACATGTCTCTCCCTCTCCTGAACAGGATACTTCCTGGCTGCATAGCTCCATGGCTACACTGCAAATTTCCCCGCAAAGTCATACTGACTAAGCCAACCAGCTTTACTTTTCTCCTTAGAGGCAGTAAACAGCATAATTGCCACACAGCTCCTTCTAAATACAGTTAAGTTGCCACAAAGCTCTTTCTAAGGAAATACATTTATTCTTAAGGCAAAAGCATTACAGAAAAAACATTAACAATAAAAGAACCTACAAGCATACAAATAAGCTTACTAGAGAGATCGCCCCAACTCCAACAAGTGCTCTGGCCAATGAACAGTCCACAAGTTCATAACTCCTTTTGCTCAGAACAAGAACACCCATGAACCTGAGAGTTACTCCTTTATGCCATTTGGGCCTTTTGACGGTGGAAATAGGTCATTTGTAGACAAAGATCATCTCCCCATGGAGAAGCTACAAATGGGGTGGAAGTGGGCATTTGCATTCCCCACTTCCCTAGGAAACCTACTCAACTAACATGTTCATATTTGTCCTGGCATTGTTTAAAAGAAGGCTTCAAAGCTCATAACACTTCGCAAGGTTTACATTAGTCATGTCTCCTAGACAAATGACATACAATCCCACAATAACACAAACATTTGCATTTTTAATATAATGAGCTTTTAAGATACTTAAATTTAATTCAATAAGGCTTATTCAAGATACTGCAGAAAATTGCCATAACTGTCAGTTACAATCTATAAAAAGTTCTCTGGATATACTGGGATAGAGGTTGTGAGACTTGACTGAGGTCACACAATGAGGCAGTGGCAGAGTTAGAACAGAACCCAGAAGTAACCAGTCAGTCCCACTGCAGCACATTTCCAGTGCTAAACACACTACATATCCAGTCTTAAACAGACAATGCCTATGCACTTTGTAAACAGTGCTTGAAAGATGAAATGACTGACTTCCTGCTACATTTTTGTTCCAATAAAGCAAGGAAGAAGGACATTATCTCTCTTGATTAAACCTTATACTGGTACCTGAAGATCTTTTCCTTTGGTAGGTCCCAGCTCTGTTCTCCCACACATTATACAAAAGGAGAACAAACACGCCCTCTTTCAACTTTTAAAAAGATCTAAAGCCCTTCCGGTCCCAGCTCATGAATAGGAATGTGGATTACTTCTGAGCTAAGTGGAATAATCCAAGCACTTCTTCTAGCTAATGATTTAAATAAGATGGGGTTCTTCCAGCAATAAATCACTGGGAACTTAAACATACACTTGACTCAGCTTCAGGTTTAAAAGGAGAAATCAAAAGAGAGGCCAAGTCCCCATTTCCATTCCAAACACAACAGAGATAATAGGCTGTGTGACGTTTCATTCCAAATTCTTTGTGAAAATATGATGATATGAATATGACGTAACAGATGTACTTTATGCAAGATGGCTCATGTGAGAGATCATTTGAAAAGTTATATTTTACTGAATGCGATTATCCAATTTGTATGCTTGTATCACTTCTGTATCTGAAGTTAGGAAGATTAACTAAATATTTATATTTCAAATGTGTTACTTTGGGTGTCGCCCCGAACCAGTGCTTCAGGTACAACAATGGAAAAGCCAGACAGGGCTAATGGGCCATTAGCAGAGACAATGGACTGTGAAAGAGCTCAGTCTGCCTGTGGACGCTGGAGACCGCTTACGAGCAACGGCTGCCACAGTCCTGCAGAGACACGGGTCTTGTCACCTGATACTAAACCTGGGACTTCTTGTAACTTTCCACTGGAAGGAAAGGGGGGTTGAGTTTGGGAAACAAAGGTTTCCCACCTTATGTAAACCCTATTTAAGGGTGGGGAGGAAGGCAAAGGGGACTCCTCCTTTCCATGGCCTATTGGCCAAGGAAGAAAGACTGCTAAAGCCCCTGAAGGGAAGGTAGGGCCGGGAGTCCAAACAGACAGGGGTCCTGTCTGAAAAGCAATATAACTGGAACGCTGAACCACAGAAACTTTGTAACCTGCCTAAAACAACATTTAGGATGACAATTTACATTTTGTAACCTGTTTCTTAAGTATATTGATCTTAGCTTGCATATTTTGCTTTATTTGGTCAGCAATCTGCTTAGTTCTGTCTTATCTCTTATATTCACTTAAAATTCACCTTCTGTAATTAATAAGCTTATTGCTTGTTTATAATATAGCCCAGTTTATGCAATTTCTAATGGGGGGGGAGGGAGGGTGAAGAACTTGTGCATATCTCCCTCCACATTGAGGGAGGAGGTGAATTTCATAAAACCTTTGGATTTGTACCCCTTGAAGGGACTGGGCATCAGAGTGTTGGAGCAAGCCCCAAAGGTTGAATCTTTCCAGAGCGTATCTCTGTCTCTCTGTGCAGCTGGGTGTGGCTCTGCCTGTGTGCTTGGCTGGAAGAGGCTTGTGAGCCTAACCCAGCAAGGCCAGGTACAGGGGACCCAGGTTGGCAGAACAGCTTGACTCAGTTAATCCCTAGCACTCAGTTAATCCCCCAAAGGGCCCAGACCCATCACAGGCAGTGCGTGGGAGCTAAGGAATGTACAGTGGCTGAGTGAGTTGTACTAAGATGAAAGAAAATGGATTTCAGAGTAGTATGACATTACAGGTAACTTTACTTTGGAGGAGACCTCATTATGATGGTGCACTGCAGCAATAGTGTTTTTCCAATTATGCTATAAGATTTTAGAGAACTCCTTCCATATACATTTTTCTTAAACCATAGATTCCCACAGTATTCTTGCCAGCAAGTTAAAGAAATATGGGCTGGATGAATGGACTATAAGGTGGCTAGAAAGCTGGCTAGATCATCGGGCTCAATGGGTAGTGATCAATGGCTCCATGTCTAGTTGGCAGCCGGTATCAAGTGGAGTGCCCCCCAAGGGTTGGTCCTGGGGCCAGTTTTGTTCAGTATCTTCATTAAAGATCTGGAGGATGGCATGGATTGCACCCTCAGCAAGTTTGCTGATGACACTAAACTGGGAGGAATGGTAGATACTCTGGAGGGTGGGGATAGGATACAGAGGGACCTAGACAAATTAGAGGATTGGGCCAAAAGAAATCGGATGAGGTCTAACAAGGACAAGTGCAGAGTTCTACACTTAGGACTGAAGAATTCAATACACTGCTACAGACTAGGGACCGACTGGCTAGGAAGCAGTTCTGCAGAAAAGGACCTACAGGTTACAGTGGACGAGAAGCTGGATATGAGTCAACAGTGTGCCCTTGTTGCCAAGAAGGCTAACGGCATTTTGGGCTGTATGAGTAGGAGCATTGCCGCAGATTGAGGGATGTGATCATTCCCCTCTGTTCGGCATTGGTGAGGCCTCATCTGGAGTACTGTGTCCAGTACTGGGCCCCACACTACAAGAAGGACGTGGAAAAATTGGAAAGAGTCCAGCGGAGGGTAACAAAAATGATTAGGGGGCTGGAGCACATAACTTATAAGGAGAGGCTGAGGGAACTGGGATTATTTAGTCTGCAGAAGAGAAGAATGAGGGGGGGATTTGATAGCTGCTTTCAACTACCTGAAAGGGGGTTCCAAAGAGGATGGATCTAGACTGTTCTCAGTGGTAGCAGATGACGGAACAAGGAGTAATGGTCTCAAGTTGCAGTGGGGGAGATTTAGATTGGATATTAGGAAAAAGCTGTTCACTAGGAGGGTGGTGAAGCACTGGAATGGGTTACCTAGGGAGGTGGTGGAATCTCCTTCCTTAGAGGTTTTTAAGGTCAGGCTTGACAAAGCCCTGGCTGGGATGATTTAGCTGGGGATTGGTCCTGCTTTGAGCAGCGGGTTGGACTAGATGACCTCCTGAGGCCCCTTCCAACCCTGATATTCTATGATTCTTGAGCAATTATTAAAAGCTAATTCATTTATAAAAGC
Organism: Mauremys reevesii; assembly: GCF_016161935.1. Taxonomy (NCBI): domain Eukaryota; kingdom Metazoa; phylum Chordata; order Testudines; family Geoemydidae; genus Mauremys; species Mauremys reevesii. Next base: position 139,265,737 of record NC_052626.1, on the reverse strand, counting down.
TAGTGCAATGAAGCAGCATTATTTGGGCTGCTTGCTCTGTGTGTTATTCAGAATGCAGATATATGTTTTAAATTTTCCATCTACATGGAACTACTCCTATGCAATTCATTTTTTGAAGGAAATCTGAATTTAGGAAGAAAATCACTTTGAACAGCTAAGATACAGGTGCAGCCATCTTCAAATAATTTCAGAGCAGCATCTGAAGAAGAGCATTGGCACTGCAAGATTATCAATTTCTGATTTCATAATTTAAGGATTACCTGGAAAATAATAATGCAATGCTTTTAATGCAGAAGTTTTCTAACTGTATGACAAACCCAGAAGCTCAGTCTACATCAAAATCTCAGTTTCGCTTTCTATTATATTTTTTTGCCTTTGTTCCCCAGCTATGTTAAACCCTTTTTAAAAGGCTTTCAATTAAAAACAAACGAACTTTCAGATTAGCTTTATAGACCAGAAATGTAACACATTTTTGTCTCTGGGTATCTCTGAATGAGGCACAGCAGAGGAAAAATTGAATTTTAGGTTTTTCTCAAGAATCATTTTTGACTAAATCTTTATAATCCTAATTTTTGCTCAGCTATTTTTTCCATAGCAGGTTGAATATTTCTGCTTATAAAATATGAACTCTGAAGTAAACTATGAAGTTTTGCCCTGGGTTGTCTCTTGTAGCAAGGTTCTCAGGTGCAAAATGTCCCTCCTCTAGTCTCTTGTTTAACAGGCAGTCATTGAATTTTTACTTAATTCTCTGGAGGCTCTCTATCATGCCAGAAGAGGCAAAAGCAGTTATGTCAAGTATGCATAGGAGAAGTGATCAACAAGGATTTATTATCCAAGCAAAGCAACCTAATACTTCAGCTTCCTCCAAAACACAGAGCCTTAAATTATTCCTTCATATGATAAATAACACTGTAAACAGCATTGTCTTCATAAATTAGGATTAAGCACACAATAAAATATGTAACAGGTATGAGTATCTCCTGAGTAAGGAATCTTTCTAAGAGTAAAGCAGTATCTCTTCTACAGCATATTTGAATGAATTCACCATCCTAAATAAACGCCTATTAGCTTTTCATTGAAAAACATATGAACATGCCAAAAGATTACTTTTAACTCATTCCAGAAAACAGAACTGCTGACCCATACAGAATTACTGAAGCAAATGCTTCTGCCTCAGGGATTTGGAATATTATGGCTCATGAACATGTTTTATGAATCTACAAAACTCTGAAGAAGGAAGGTTGTGGGCTTCCAGCAACTAGAATTCTATACAAATCATTGTATTATTAAGAAGGACCAGAAATCTGTACTACCAAGTTTTGCTCCAAATTTTCTATCAAAATTGTTTATTCTCAATTTTAGATTTTCATCCATGCTCCTTCACATATCAAAACCACTAAAGCCATTGGTGGGTGTCACTATCAGTAACAATAATGAAGCCATCTGGTTTAACAAGTAACAGCTCTGTGGAGCAATCATTCAAGTAGCAGACCTTTACCTCCATCAGTCAACTCACTGCAAATTACTGTGCTGGTGATGCAAACTTCAACAGTCTGGGAATCAAACCACAGTCTCAACAGTGCACCCAACTCTGCTCATCTGTACCCTGAGTACAGCCTGCATTTTGAAAATCTAATAAATTACTCAACCATAAAGCATGCCTGCCCTAGGAAATTTCTTACATCACCACAGTTCTTTGCTGTTAAAGATCACTGAGCATTTTTGTGACTTTTTCCATTGGGGTAGAGCACTTAGAGCACTGTAGGAACTGTTGCAACTTGCGCTAGTATGCTCCATTTTGGTTGGGACTGAATATCCCAGGGATTTGCGCTAAGGAACAAGCCCTTTCCCTTTGGATACACTGGTTGGAATACGGACAAAGTTACAGTGACTATAAGTCACTGCCATACCAGGCTTGCTGTGTGCTGTGACTTGTATGCACGTTTTGTGCAGCGCCACACTGGCGAACGTTCCCATCACAAGTGGCAATAATTGGCAGCCATATTGGTAATCTCTTAAGAGAGCCTAATGTAGTGTTCCCCCAACCTGGAGTGCACCAGACTAATTCAGGAGGGTATGGCAGAGGAGAGGCTCAGTGCAGGTGGGGCAAGCTGCAGGACCCCAGATCTACCCCTCCACTGTGCTGCTGCATATGCAAGGAATATCACCCATCTCCCTACTGCCTCCTGTTGTGACTGTGAATATAGCTGGCTGTAGGAGCAGCTCACATTAGCAATCCAACAGAACAAGCTTCTCTTCTCTGTTCCCTTGGAATCAACACCCGACACCAATTGATGCCTCCCATGCACTCACTGCAAGCTTCAAGTTTAAATTTAATTTGTGTTTGGTTCTGAAATCTAAGCACAAATAATTTTTGATGGTCTTCAAAAAGAACACACACCAGACAATGAGAACAACTGGACCTCCTGCTAAATCAAACGTGGTGTTGGATGGGAAGAAAAATTCAGCATCCACAGCAAAATCTGTTGAAGTCTGGTTTTTACCAGCTTTGTACTGGGAAAACATTTATTTCATTTGCCATAAATTCCACATTATGTCACGTATGCAGGAAGCAGTTAACCAGTTGTGTTCTAACGGGAGGACACAGAGGAGAAAGTTACATATGCAAAGCATCACAGTTCCAGTCAGTCCTCCAAAGCTGCAGCCTCGAGAAACAAAACTGAGGGGTGAGGGGAAGAATACGGGGTTGCTGGGTTAATCCAGCTCTCTGCAAGAAAGGGGGAATAAATGCAAACAATTTAAGAAGATAAAAATAACCAAGCCAACGTGAAGCCACCGTTCTGTGCTTCAAATATGAATCACCACACCCGTGGAGCCAGTTTTGAAAAGGAAAAATAAAAGAAGGCTGAAGAGAGCTGGCAGATCCCAGGCTCTGGGAGAGAAAACACAGCAACAGAATCCAGGGCAATCAGCCTAAAGAACATACTAAAATGACTCTGAGTTTGGAGATGTTGAACTGGATCCTTATCATCCTGTACAGAGAGTGGGTGAGCGCAACAAGATTTAAAGAAATAAAATAAAATTATACTTTTTTGGCTGGGGGAGAAAATATAGCAGTGGCCATTTTGGAAAGCTCAGACAAACAGAGGGAGTGTGGTAGCAGTCATCTTGAAAGAGACAACAGGCAAGGAGAAAAAAGACAAAATCTAGATGTCTGGGAAAAGAAAGAAATCCTCCAATACAAAGATCTTTTCCCCTCCCCATCCCAAAACAAGAGAGTAACTTTTCTGCCAACAAACAAATTAATGGAGGCAGGTGGAGAAGCACCAGTCACTGAGGCTGACTGGAAGGACCTGCTGTAAGAAATAAAAAAGATGAATAAGGAGAGGAGGGAAGAGTTCCAGGCTTACAATAAAGATACAAAAATGAAATTAATGGGAAAATATTAGATGTGGAAGCAGGATTAAGTGACCAAGTGGACAGCATTATTAATCTAACTGAAACAACTGAACAAAGAGGAAAAAATAGAATTAAAGCTGGAGGTCATGGAAAACAGAGAATACAAGATTTAAGGATTAAATATATTCCAGAGGAGACTGAAGGAAAAAAATCTGTTGGACATACGGACAGTATTTCCCATGACATATCAAAACTGGGCAATATTTATCGCATTCACATTGGGAGGGCTCACAGATCCCTTTTCCCCAGGCCCCCAGCAAGCTCCAGACTAAAAGATGTGATTGTCCTGTCTATACCCACTACCAAGACAAGGATAAATTTCTCAGGGCAATGAGGGAGAGAGCTGACCCACTGATGATTCTTAACCAACCCATACAAATTTTCCCATATCTGGTAACCTCAACCTTTAGAAATCAAAGAGAACTATACCAGAAGACCACACTTCTTGGATAGAACAATATAAAATACAAATTAGGGTTCCCATTTAGACTGTTCTTTAAATGGAAGGACCTATGCGTCTAACTCAGATCCAAAAAAAGGGGAACAGATACTTACAAAAATGGGAATGGGTAAATCAATTCCAGAACAATCTGAATGGGGTCAAAGGCTTTCCCAGAAATCACTGGGAATCAGTGAGATCAAAGAGAACCTCAACAGCTCAAAAAGATACATTGTCAAGACAAAAGGACAGACTGTGAAATCAGAATAAACCGTCCAGATCCAGAAGAACAAAATGAATAAATGGATATTCTATCCATGTGGTTATAATGAAAAAAGGAATATATGGAATGGAAGATGGGCTGGGTAGCACTCAGGATAGCTAATGTGGATACAGCATGATTACGGAGTATAATATAGTTAATTTACTATTGTGATTTATATTAGTTTATAACAAAAGTTAATAATGAAATAGGAGACTCAGATCATCCCAATGAAGTAAGTTTGACTTTAGAGTTATCACAAACATTTTAAAATTTATATTGATTGGAGAAGGGTCAGCTACAGTGGAAAATTTTAAGAATATGTGAACTCATTGACGGTATAATAATCTCATAATACTTAGTGTTATGAAGATGTTTGATCAGATTAGATAAGGCTTGGTTCTTACACACACACACACACACACGCACACCTACCACTTCCCCACACACCCCAGCACAGAACTAATATGCCGACAGAAGAATTAACCAAAGGCCAGGCTTCCACAGCTACAAGGGACCAGATGGCCATGGGGGAATGCATAGGGAGGGAGGGAGGGAAAGGGGATAAGAGAACAAAAACAGATATTAAATATTGTTATGTGTCTTAATAGAAAACATTATATTAATAAAAACAGGGCTCAATTAAAAAATTTACAGCAAGTCAGATTCAGGATCATGGTACCACAATACATGTTTTAAAAAAGACAAAGCAACGTATGTGTGAGTTTTAAAATTACCGGTGTGTCTAATATGAACTCTTTTTAAAATATCCTATCTAAAGAAGAGGTGCATATGTAAGAGAGACCTGGTATCTGGATTGGGGAAGGGATGCTTTTGTTGGATGTTGAGAAACCATCAACCTTTGCAGTGGGAGAACCTCAGACAGATTTTGGTAAGGTTTGGTTTTGGAAACCAGTTTTATACTCATATATTGGCCTGTATACTACTTCAATCCCCTCCTTTTAATTTGTCTAGGGGTACAAGACAGGGCTGCCCCTCCGTTGTTTATTCTGGCAATGGAGTCATTTGCAATATATGAGGGAAACAGCCCCTTGGTTAAAGGCATCAAAATGTCTTCAAGTTTAGAACAGAAAGTGGTGTTATATGCTGACAATATCCCATTATATTTGCAGGATCCAGAAGCATAATTAAAAATTACCGAACAATTGATGTTGGAATTTGAGCTGGTATCAGGCATCAAAAACTATGATAAATCTGGAATTTTAGAAATTAATATTCCCAAAGGGTCAAAACAAACTGTTGTCACCTACATAAATTTAAATAGGTAAAGGAAACTTTAAAATATTTAGGAATAAATATTGTGGAGAAACAAACATCTTTTTAAAGAAAATTACCTTCCACTGTGGCATAAAGTAAAAGATTTGGAGAAATGGAACAAATGAAATTTCTTGGCTAGATAGTGTAGCCTCAGTAAAGATCAATGTCCTCCCCAAGTTACTATTTTTGTTTCAGTGCATCCCCCTTCTGGTATCCCCAACATGACATTAAAAACAGATCAAGATGCACTATTAAAATTCATATGGGAATCATAAAAGTCAAAGGGTGAGGTCTAAAGTTCTGTGCAAGTCTACGAAGCCGGGTGGACGAGCATTCCCTAATTTGGCTTCTTATTATTACACACCGCAATTAAAAGATATGATCAACAGGGTTAACAGACAGTTCAAACACTGGGTAAAGCTCAAAGAAGACTGTAGCCCAAATACAGTTACACCACTATCCCGATATAACGCGACCCTATATAACATGAATTCGGATATAACGCGGTTAAGCAGCACTCCGGGGGGGCAGGGCTGTGCACTCCGGCGGATCAAAGCAAGTTCGATATAACGCGATTTCACCTATAACGCAGTATGATTTTTTGGCTCCCAAGGACAGCGTTATATCGGGATAGAGGTGTATTTATAGTAATTGTTGGGTTCAAAAGAAATTTAGATCACCAAAAATAAAAGCCACCCATTCATCCAGCCCACCGTAGCTTTTAAAATTCCTGTCGCCAAGCCCTCTCCCCTTAGCTATTTTCATTAATAATCACGAATGTATTGCTAGGAAATATCAAAGTGATGATTCATTCTGGGTAAGAGCTGATATTCCTCAATTTGGACTGCTGTTCGAGGGTCCTGATTTAAGATCATACCAAGAGATATGTAATAAAGTAAATAATAGAAAGATCCTGTATCAGTATTTATAAGTCAAAACACCTTATTGTGAAATCTGGATACAAGACGGTTCTATCTAGATCTTTAAACACATCTGAGGAGTTGACCCAGGTGCAAGCTGGAACAAAGAGTTTAATTTCTAAGATGTATTCAATTTTGATTGAAAAAGATGTTGACAGGAAAACAACCCAGATGAAAACATAGGAGAGAGATCTGGACAAAGAAATTGATCTAGATGAATGGGTCGCTATATGGGAAAGTGGATATATATTTTCAATTTGTGTAGCTCACAAAGAAAACTTTTACAAATTACTGTATAGTTGGTATTTGACTCCAGTTAGGATTCACTGTATTTTTGCTACTAGGGAGGCACGGTTGCAGGGATAGGGGAACATTCATATGTGGTGGTTTTGTCCAGAAATTCGATGGTTTGCCGAGGAAATGATTAAAGAGATTAACCTTATCAGAAAAAGGCCAGCTTCCCAGAGATCCACTGACCTGCTTACGTAATGCGCCCATAAAGGACCTACTTTTTAAACAGAAAGACAAATTAATTCCTTTTTATTGTTAGCAGCAAAACTTTATATTGCATATTTGAAAAATGTGACTTCTATGGAATTCTGGTATAGTAACATGTGGACTGCCCTTGTAATGGAAAAGCTTTCACACCAAGTATGTACACAAGAGAAGTGCCAAAAAGAAGATGGGTGACCAAATTTCTGAATGGAGGAGGGCTCCCCAGCCACCTCCATTAGTCAGGTGCTGTGTATATTAACCTGATTCTGAATAAGTAATGTACAAAGTAATATGTTAACACTTTATTGTAACTTTGCATTAATAAAAAGTTCAAACCCAAGAAAACCCCAAACTTTGAGATACCACCTTAGCACAGCAAAATTCTCCTTGATTAAGTTGCCAAAAATTGTCAGATCCCTAATAATGATTACCATACTGTATCAAAGAATGTTGCAATGTGCAAGCTCACATTGCTTCATTTCAGCAAAAGGGTAAATATAAAAGGACAGCTCAATGTTGAAAAAAAAACGTTTGTGACTGTCCAAATTCTAATGTTTATATTATTATAATATAGATATATTTAAGGGTCAGCACCACAGCCATTAAATTACAGAAATCCATATATTCTACTCCTTTCTCTCAAAGGGTAATTGCAATTGAGAACTAAAATTTAAAGTTTAATTTAAAAAGTTATACAAAGCCTAATCTTAATAGGTTGTTCCCCTGTAGTATGGGCAACTCAAACACAACAGCATTGTGCTAATTCAGGAGAGCAAAGAAAGTGAAAATGAGTAGCCTATTTTCATTATCTAAACAGAGAAAAATTAAAAAACAATTATGATGAAAAATCAGATTATCAGAACCAAAAGGAATTTCAACTAACAGCAGGAAAAAAAACCTGGTTAAAAATATTCAAATATCTTGGTAACTAGTTATTCAGGACAATGCCAGTTTCCTGTTCAGGGGCAGAACCAACCATCTCCTTATGAGGAGCTCAAGATTAACCCTTTGAAGCATACTCCAACTACTAATTTTTCAATACTCAAAACGGAAACTCAACAACTATACAATTCAGCCTTTACTTTTGAGGCTGCCTTTGAAGTGATAGGATGAACTCTGAGTAATAAGCATATTATCTATTTTAACACAACTTTGCACATTTCAAAAGAGCCGCTGTAGACCATAATATTGGGCAATAAGAGAACTGCTTAGCAAAGCAAATTTATTTATTCTCCTGACAAGAAATGGATGCTGCTTCCATATATCCACGGTATTTATTGCCTTTGTTGCTAAACACTGAAATATGAAGGCAGAGCTGAAGTATCAAAATATTTATTGGCCTGGACAATATTAAAACAACAGTGCTGGCTCTGCAGAGATCTCACTAACATTTTTCAAACAAATGCTAATATTTTCAATTCTCTGCTAATTTTTCTCTTGATGATTGAAGGTGGTTTTCATTCAGCCTGAGTTGAAGAATAAGCAAGCCCAGTCACAGTAAGTTAGGGATTTTCTGCTACATGGTGCTGCTTTGGAGCGCAAGGATGAGGGGAAAGCAATTTCCTGCTGGTTTGTGAATATCACGTGTTTTAATCGAGAGGCTCCAAGAGATTCAACCACTTGGGCAAAATCAGAGGGGTAGCCGTGTTAGTCTGGATCTCTAAAAGCAGCAGAGAGTCCTGTGGCACCTTATAGACTAACAGACGTTTTCACCAACTACAAAACCAGTTTCTCCTCCCTTGGTTTTCACACCTCAACTGCTAGAAGAGGGCCTCATCCACCCTGATTGAACTAACCTCGTTATCTCCAGCCTACTTCTTGCTTGCATATATATACCTGCCCCTGGAAGTTTCCACTACATGCATCCGACAAAGTGGGTATTCACCCACAAAGGCTAAAACTCCAAAATGTCTGTTAGTCTATAAGGTGCCACAGGACTCTTTGCTGCTTTTCTATTTTGAAGATATTTCAGAACAGAGACATGCTCTGATCTCTTCAAACATACAACATTCAGCATCTTCAGTTATTACAATAAAGATATTAAGAAAGAGATTCAACCACTTGGGCAAAATCATTAATGCCAGATAAAGTTACTGTTGTAACAAACTACCATAATTCTTAGTTATACAAGAAAAATCACATGGACATTTGTGAGGCAGAGAAGCAAAGTGAATCCTACTGCTTACTTGCTGCTCTCTGGTTTCCAGCCCAGGGAAGTGGTTACTACTTGATTCCTCCCCTCCAGATGATAGATGGATGTATCTCAATTAGTGTGAAGGAAAGCTACACACATCATCATCTTACATATTAACTCATAGGAATAGTGCACAATTCAGTTATGGCCACCAGAACTGGCCCTTAATTTACACTGGATACACAGTCATTAAATTAGCTGCATTACAATTTTCATTTATTACATATCAACTGTTTCATTGTTCTCTACCATATCTGATGTCCACATGAAGTGAATAATTGGTGTAAACACTTACTCGACATAGTATGTTCCATATTGAGGGTCTTCTATTTTCTCCCAGCCATAAGGAAGTTCTGTAATTAGAACAGAAGAATGAACAAAATTCTGTACTATAATGCAAAAGTATTTGAAAATGTCAAAGTTCATGTGGAAAAAAAAAAGAGTGGAGAGATTATGGACTGACTGTATTGGAAATATGAAAGCAATTTATATATTCCCATGAATTGAGTGCTTGCATTTCCCAGAGGGAAAATGGGCCTCCTTGTACTCGCTGGTCCATTGGAGAAGGGGACTTGCATTTTAAACAAAAAAAATTAAGTTTTAACAAGCTTCAAAGTGAAGCACAGAAATATCTTAAGTAACGAAAGGAGGAAGAGGAAGACAAAGGTCTCATTTTATTAGACTACGCCTATTAATTATAAACAACAAGTTTCATTTGTGTAATTTTGTTTTTAACTCCCCAATCTGTAACTATAGGATAGCACTGTTTATGGCTAACCCATAGAGTGGAAAGGAGATATTGAAGCTTTTCCCAAAGAAGTATTTTCAATCCATCTCAGCCCTGAATTGTACGGCCATGCTATTCCAGTCATGTGGTGCTTCCGGAAACCTCTGCCAAGGGGCCTAAATTCTGACCTGCAACCCCCTTGTTGTTCCAATTTTACATACACATCCCCTTAACACCAATGCAATTCAAGCCAGACTCCCCACCTCGCTTTCCCAATGCACTGCAATCCTGACCTACATCACTTGCTACTTTACATCTAGGCTCCTGAATCAGAATCAAAGAGGCAGTACAGTGGTGACAAGGACAAATGAGGCCTAAAAAGATATCATCCCCAAACTCATTTCCATTTGTGTTGGTTATGATTTTTATTCAAGTCTCCAGAGTAACAAATCTAGAGGGAAACTAATGATCCCATATTCTGAAAATTGTGTGTAAAATGAAATTAAAATCCTTACAAAATAAACATTCATATTGAAACAGCATAAAAATCAGAAAGCTCCCTTGTTTCTGAACTAAATTCAAATTCTTGTAGGATGGCTGCTAGAATCAGAGCATTACTGGTTGAATGTAATGAACTGTCACCACAGAGGCCTGATTGCTATAGCTTTGCTACTCTAATTTGACCATAGAAATGTAAATATGGAAACGCTGTTAGAAAGGAGCTTGGTGTGAAAGTTAAGACAAAATGGAAATATTGTTCCATTTGGAACACAAATTGCCTTTTATTTTTCTTTCAGATGTCTGGATTGTTTTGAAGGGTAAGATTTCTCTGTAATTATTTTGTTTGTGGCTGCCTCAGGCTTGAAGGTAACAGGAATTTTCTTAGCATGTGGCAGCATGTTACCAATTATGAACATCAGTACAGCTCAGCAGAACTTGACAAATGCCCCAGTGGGACTATTTGTTTAAGTGCTGTTCATTAGGATGTCCTGCATCTCTCTCTTTAAAATGCCTTTTTTCATCCATCCTCTCCCAGTGGTGGCTTCACATATGTTTAATAAAGCAGCAGTATGAGGCAGTGGCTCAAGCTGGCTTCATTATGAATAGATTTAGGGGAACAAAAGGCTGTTTTCAGTCTCATCTGAGCGCCTATTGACTCTTGTAACTTGGGAGATGTTTGCTGCAGAGACTGCTTCTCTGTACATTTTTATGTTATTGGCTGGCTACACTGCACCACTGCCTTGCAAGTGTGTGCAGGATTTGCCTGTAGGCTGATTACCACCAACATTCTCACAGATGGGATTCACAATGTGAAGTCTTGATGCAAGACGTGAATAGAAATGAATGTAAGTCAGTTCCTACACTCTCCCCAAACAATCAAATTATGATAGAGGGCCACCCTTAGTTACCTACTGCCAGCCAGCCCGTCAGTTTCCTGCATTGTCCCATATTAGAGAATATAGTGAATATGCATTATTTTTAAAAAGCCAGTTGGGGTGCAAGAGAACTGAAAAGTAAAACTAGAAGTTTATCAGATTTAGTATAAAAATTATACTACTAAGTAATTAAGGGTTCCATATTAAAATGGAAACAATGCTGTATCCCTGCTATTGTACTCTCAAGGAAATGGGAATCTGGACGGAAGGAAGTTAGTTCAAGATATTGCTAGTGACAACTATGGTCTGAATGCTGATACAGTTTTGGTACTAGCCTCTCTCTTTAAAGCCCTAAATGGGCTAGACCAGGGGTGGACAAGCCCCCAACCCCATTCCCCGGCTGGAGCACCGGAGCAGGGCAAGCCCTGGACTCTGCTTACTGGCGGGAGCTTGAGGGACGGATTAAAACGTCTGAAGGGCCAGATGCAGTCCCTGGGCCATAGTTTGCCCACCCCTGGGCTAGACCAACATTATTTCATAGACAAATTCACTTTCTCTGACTGAACATGGCAGCGATGATCAATGGGAATGCTACAGATGACGATACACATAGGGGTCAGGATGAGAGTGTTCTTGTTTGAGATTCATTAGCTATGGAAATTCTGTATTACTGGGGAACAGGCTGAGTCCAAGCGTTGCCACACACAGAACAAAAATCTCTGACTCCTCCTTCCCCTAACAGCAACTGCAGAACAACAAGGCATCCTTCCATGGAACTAAAGCACCCAGTTGCTAGCCAATCATTTCAACAACGCAGTCCCAACAGCAATGGGTCATTACTAACAAAATTAGGTAGCTAGTTTGGTGCTGCATCTTGGCTTTTACCTCTTCTCTATTTAACTGATAGGATTTCACTTGAAGAAAAAGCATGACTGACAAGCACTTTAACCATGGAACCCTGCTTAGATTATGATTCTCAAACATGTCTGTCATTTTATGAAGCAGTAAAATTCTGTCAGTGTTCAGCCCACTGTAAGCTTTATTTAGTGAAGGTTTAAGCTCTGCCATCATAGGGAGACATGAGACAGCTTAGGCAAAATGAATTCTCCAGGGCACTTCCACATATCAGGGACTTGCACTTCTGTTGAAAAATTATCCATGTGAAACCGGACAACAGGGAAATGTTTAAGTCAAATTAATTTAGACAGGGTGGAGATGCCAGAGGGACAGGAGAGGAGAGTGTAAGGATTTCTTTAAAAATCTTATCGTATTTTCTAGCATCTAAAGAGAGGCTAATTATTTTCAAACTTGCTAATACAGATGCCTATCTTGATTATATTTTAGGGCTGTCCCCTAAATGGAAATAAGATGACACTGATGCTTAAAACGTGCAACTGCTTCAGAGATTTTAAAATACTCCTACAATAAAGCCACCTATTATTGTGCAGTTTCACTCCCAAGCCTTGTAGCTTGGTTTGCACCTCCTGCACCTGGCCCAATTAAGGGTCAATTCATATGAAGTCCAAAGGCTCTTCCATCCCTTCACTTTGCGACTACCATTTATCTTAGCAGTCCTCGTAGTCCAGTATCCTGTCTCCAACAACGACCAATACCAGAAGCTTCAGAGGATAGTACAGAAATCTCTTACTAGACAATGAAGTTTCTTCCTAAACTCAGTTAGGGGTTGCTTATGCTTTAAAGCATGAGTATTTATATCCCTTCTAAAAAAAAAATTCTATCTTCTCATTCATACAAATGTCCAATCCTTGTAAAAATTTTATCAAGATTTTGGCCCCAATAATCTCTTGTGGCAATGAGTTTTTCATGGCTTAATTATACATTGTATTTACCTTTATTAGTTTTAAATCTGCCACCTTCAATTTAACTCAACATACCCTTGTTCTTGTATTATGAAAGTGGGTAAGAGGGAGCACCTGATTTACCTTTTATTTACTGTTTGTTATTTTGTACACTTATTGTATCCCTATTTTTTTTTCCACATTGTCCTCAAAAGCTTTTCCATTATTCTATCAAAATTTCACTTCTTTCTCTCAACCAGAAACTGAAGAGTATTTCAGGTGAGAGTGTACCACTGATATAAAGTGACAAGGCTGTACTTTTAGTATTACATTGTAGCCCATCATCTATGCATTCTAATATTTGTGGGCTTTTCTCTTGCACATTTGAACAATGGTGCTCATTGAGCTGTCTACAAAGCTGCCCAGGTCTTTCCCCTTAGTGGTTACAGCAAATTTAGAACCAAGTAATGTGTCATTCTGCTCTCCAGAATTCGTGTGTATCCACAATTCACTTAAACTCCATTGTTCCAGTGAAAAAATACTGAAGCCACTCTCATCCTATTGCTGCTGCCAAGCCACAGGCACTTAACTCCATTCTGAAACCATTAGGGTATGATGGTAGAAAGAATAAAAATTATAAACTTCAGGCAGAAACTTCTGTCTTGGCAGTGATAGATCTTATCGAATTGTAAAGAACCCTGGAAATGACTCCATATGGGACATCAGACAGTCACAAACAGCATTATCTGAAGACCCCCGAATGACTTAATTCTCCCATCAGTGCAGAGGACATTCTTAGGAACGTCCCAGGTCTCCCTGAAGATGAACTTGATATAAAATATGTAATATGCATAAGGAAAAGACTTTCCCAAGTGCTTAAGGATTCATTACTACCAAATCCCACAGAAAGTCCCTTCATGAACCAAGTCAGAGTAACTAGATAGCCAGTTCCACGGGATTAGTTTTGGTTAGTAAACAAGCAAATACATCCGATTTATTAGGAATTCTATTTGGTTTCAGATTAACTTGACCTTGGAGCAAGAGCATAAGTAAACTCCTATTCCAGGTTGCATTTGGAGGTACACCTCTACCCCAATATAACGCGACCTGATAGAACACGAATTCGGATATAACGTGGTAAAGCAGTGCTCCAGGGGGGCAGGGCCGCGCACTTCGGCGGATCAAAGCAAGTTCGATATAACAGTTTCACCTATAATACGGTAAGATTTTTTGGCTCCCAAGGACAGCGTTATATCTGGGTAAAGGTGTACAATTGATCTGTCTAGTTAGTCCCAAATGGCAAAGAAGAAATGAAGTCTTTGAAACAATTACCAGAGCAATACTTCGTGCCTTCATAAACTATACTGATAACATGCTAATTGGACACCATTTGAGTCTGGTTTTCAAGTAGGAAAAACAACATCCAAACATGCATTACATATAGCAGACATTCTGAACATCTCACCTCCATCCTCACAGTCTTCAGGAGCTTTGGCTTTCTTACAGAGTCGAGGATCAAGCCAAGTGGTCGTCTTGGTGTTGTGACTGCGGAATACAGGACAACCCAATCAGGAGCGAAAAACAGCAGGAGATAAAGGGAGAAAGACGAAAAAGACTCCCAAGGAAGGGATTTAACCTATTATACTTTGGACTTCTCTTCATAAATTTCCTTCCACATGCAAATCTTTGCCTCTCGGTCAGCATACCTGCTGTTCTCACCTCTGTCACATCAAAAATGCGACCAAGGAAAGGTACCACTTAAATATAATAACTAACAACATACTCGAGGCTCTTCTGTACCACTGTGACATGGGAGGTTACAGCGGTGAAAACGTTTCTTAGCAGTCAAAAATATTTCAAAGGTACATGTTCACAGCCACAGTCTACACAGTTTCACTCTAAAAGTAGCAGGTTTGTTGGGAGTGAGGTAAGCCTAGGTTTCATCTGTCAAAAAATATTGGATCTCTCAATAGTCAATGCAACTTGTGCATGGAGCTGAATTCAAGAGCTCTGCAGAACTGTGTAGATGTATTTGTAAGTAGAGAACAGAACCAATGAAATAAGAGCACACTGAATACACCTGTCTCTTTTGGTTCTCATCAGAACAGACCCAAAAATACAAAAACTTTTTCTTTACCTGGTTTTAAAAATTTAATTATGGGGAATAGATAGGAAAAGTTTTGTGCACTTTAATAAGGTGTCACACACCACCTCTAAAATAGGTTGATCATGCAAAGAGTCATGGGAAAAGTAATGGAGAAAAACTGATAAGACCTAAAAGAGCATCTTATAGCTGTTAAAAAGTTAATACAACATAAGTATTCCAGAAATCCGATATTTAAAAAAGTCACAATATGAATGTAGATTTAAAGGCTGCTACCACTCTGAACCAAAGCACATAAGAAATTGCCAGTGAGTTTGCAAGATTAGTGATTTTGCTCTTCCATGACAAGTAGTACTTATCATTGCACTGCAGGAACATATGGTACAGGTTAACTCTGAGATAACACAGTAGCATAAGTGAGCAGAGTTAACCCATGTTTTATCTCAGGTCTATTGATGCTGTGATTATAAACCCATTTATTCAGGGATTTCTAACTCTGTCCTATAAATCTGCATTAGGCGGCACAGTCTCAGCATAAAGTTCTTCTCCATCCAATATTTTTTTTCTGTGTACAAAGTATGACAAAGCCTTCCATACATTTACCATTGACGCAACTACAAAAAATCATTTTGAGGATATCTGATACTTTTCACCTTGGAGGAAAAAACCCTTAACTTCTGCCTATGCTTAGCCATCAGTGTAGTCTGATGCTTTCAAATTCATGAAACAGACTATTACACATTCTAATAGCTGCTTTTCACATTCCATTTCATACCAGAGATCGCAGGCAGAGCAGAGAGAATAAGGGAAATCCCATGGATTACAATGAAATTTTGCAGAGTAAAAGTACACATAAAATTAGACCCTTATCCAGCTAGCAACACAGAACCTGAGCTGCATCATAGACAAATTAACTGACTTTGTAGCTGGAACCACTGTGCTTTCACACCTAATTTATTTAGATACACAAAACACTATCATACTAATAGTATTTACATGGATTCTTTCCCCACCTGCATTTTCCCCATGAAAATAAACACTATACTGAAGTCCCTATATACGGTAGCTAAGATACCTGTGCAAGTATCCATCTATGAAGATGGACAGAAAGGAAAAGCTACTTGGATGAAAATGCTGGCAACACCAAGTAGGGATACTATGATAGATATAGATATATATGAAAATAAAATTCCTGCAGCTTATTCCTCAGATCAACATCACTGTCCTCTCTAAGTGACATTAATATAATCTTCACAGGAACCACTGTGAAATCAAACACAAAACTGGTGACATTTAGTGAAGATCATGGAGTGAGAACAGACTGCGACTTCAAAGCCAGAAGATTATATTTTCATGCAAAGACCTCAGCAATAAAAAGTGGGTAGGGAGGAAGATATATACAAATAAGCAGAAATCTCTATAGAGACTGTGACTAGAGACTCTTAGAGCTCATGCATCTCAGGAAGGTACATTAAATCTATAAAGATACAAACGTCTACTCACTCTATGAAGTAGACCATGCCTGTGTCTGTGTAGGCCATCTCCCAGTTCTTGGGTAGAGGCTCTAGGCTCTCATCCCTTGACAAGTAATTTCTGAAATCCATGGAGCTGCTTGTCTGGTTGTAACTAGGAACAGGCTTCATCCAGTCAGAAGAATCTGAATGTCTCTCTCTGTTTTCTGAAGTTGTTAAAAGCAAAGGGTTACAGTTAAGATTTTCATGCCGCTTTGCTCACAAAGAACCACCCCTTTTGCTCTCACAACAAGAGATTGTCAAACACCACTGTATTTTATCTGTATTTTTCTACTGCATTTTTTTTCTGCTGTGAACTTTAAAAAACTGAAGTGAACACACTGAGTTCTGTTCTTCCCTTGCCAAACAGCATTAACCTCATACTTGTCTGAGCCTAGGCTGAAAAAACAGCACTGGAACCCATCTAGGTAGACTACTTACTGCATTTCCTATCAAAGAGAATAGCATTTGTACTGCTCACTAGAGAATCCACACCAGCATCCCTCTCAGTGCATCAAGACCCAACTGTGGTACAATGAGTGATACGAGGAAAACAACAGTGCAGCAGGTTTTAAATAGTGTGAATTTAAGCACTTCGGTTCAGAAACCATTGCCAATAACCTCACTTTTACAATTCTGTATTTGTGACAAATTAATATGGACTGCAGCCAGATCACCTGCGCTCTGATTCTTTCAGCTCTGAAGGTAAACGGGACTAGGCCAGATCTGTACTTGAATGGGTGACTTCCAAGAAATGTCTAGATGCAGCACAATTTGCAAATGTAATGTGCTGGTTGTCCCCCTTTTGAGATAATAAAGATGTTAAAAAGAATAGGATCTCAGACTAATCTTTAAAACACCCCAATGGACACCTTGTTCCAGTCTCAATGCACTGTTCTTCATTATCACTTGCGCTGAACATTCCTTTACCTAGTTTTTGGATCATGTGACAGTGCTGCTACCCAATTAATTTGAAAATGTCAGTAACAATTTGATTGATTAAAATCTTGACTGCAGTCAGGAATTTCTCCCCTTGTAACTGACCTGCACCTCCACTGCCATTAACTGCTTCCTTTTCTTCCTCCTCTTCCTCCTCAGGAAGAGAGCTATCCATTCTTTGCATCTTGCTGACCGACGTGGTTCTTTTTCTCTGGGATTCTGCATCAAAATCATTGTCAAAAAGAACTTGATCCACTGGGTCTGGCTGAAAGGGACTGGGCTCTGCTGGAGGCTTTGGGGTACCATAGAAATTACCTGGCATTAAGAAACAAATGGTACAAAACAGAAGCAGTGATATCTGGTAAAGATCTCTACAATCATAGGAATGACTCAAGCCACAGTACATATTCTACTGCCACAGAGTAACAGTTTTGTGAAATACATGAATGAAAAGGTAATTTACTCCACTACTTAAGACATCAGCATTATCAGTAACCGATGAATGCTCAAAAACTGGAATTTGTAGCTACGCTGTATTTCTGCTAATGCTGTCATTGTGCATCTGGGTATAATGCATTTAATTCCAAAGTGACTGCTCTACACAGGTTTCCAAATCAAGAGACTGACTTCTTGTTTTACCTTGCATTCACTAATGCTCCAGAATGAGATTTATAGCAGAGCTTGGTAGGAGTAAAGTGGAGGATTACCTTGAAAACCAAAATCATTTCTGTTCTAATGTACAGCATATAGTAATTAACTAATCTGGAGTAATTTGCAGCCAGTAGGCAGGTTGAAGTTAAAAAGTAAATTCATTTTGTGCTGAAACACAAAATATCATTTGCAGAAAAGCAATTTTAAAAAATGATTTCTTAGAGCTGTAATCCTACGTTTTCACCTTATAATTTTCTTACCTAATAAAGCTATTAATAAATCAATGCAATACTGAATTATACCTGAGAAAACTGAAAACATTTTGATTCCAATACGTTGTAGAAGTTCAAAGGATCAGCATTTTTTTTCCAATAAAATAAATGCTCAAACATAATTTAAATAACTGGCTTTATCCTCTTAATTAATCATGTGATTTTAATTAGGGAATTGAGCACAGAGCTTAGCAGGGCTCCTGCTGGGTTAGATAGATTTTGTTTTGACTGCATAAAATATTAAATAAACCCCCCTATATATTCAAATACCTTTCAGGCTTCAACTAAAAATGGGAGTTAAGGTGAAAGCTTTGGGTTGGCCTGGCTTGTTAAAGTCTAGTTGCTGAGGCAATTGTGGATAATGTATGTGCAGCAAAACCACAGCACACTCAAAAGAGCTTGGCTTAGAGCCGCTCAAAAAAATTTCCTTCTTTTGGTTATTTTAACAGTAATGTACCTTTTCATTTATTTATTTTTTTCATATTAGGGAAGAATTAAGTCAACAAAATGTCCAATAAATCACAATAGTTCTTCACAAGTTTCATCATCTTTTACACAGAGAAGGTTTCATACAATTTCTAGACTGTTTACTCTTGAAGAAGCTTTAGTCACTGAAGTAATCACTTGAAATGTACATAATCTATATTAATACAGATATTTCTAGTGGAAAATTTTTATGCATAAAAAAGCATTTTTACTTTAGTTTTCATATATATTTTTTATATATACATGCCAGATTTTTCTTGGGGGAAAAATCATTTATGTGAGTTAAGGGTACCTAAACAAGGATATTTTAAATATATTGTAAAACTTTATATTTTTTATTTTATATATTTTAAATAAGTTGTTCCTGATTAGAAAACTTCAGCACCAAATTTCAATCCAGAAGAAAACTTAAGAAGAGCCAGGTTATGATGTTCTATAAAAAAGGGTTTACATCTGAGACACTGATTTAGCTACTGTAGCCTTTATCTTCAAGAACAGAGCCCATGCCTGCCTGGACCTTGAGCAAAAGGATATTAACCATATCATTCCTATACTTTAGTTAGTTCTATGCCTAGTTAAATACTTTAGGAAGATGAAAAGTATTAATGGACCTAGCCAGTGACTGAGGATTCCTGCTCAGGGTGGAAACAGGAAAAATAACGTTAGTAACTCATACCGAAAGAGAAAAGCCTGGTCTGACCCCAATAAACTCATCATTATTTAGCTACAGTTTAACAAAATATTAGAACATATTTCTAACGTTAACTGCTTCCTGTTGCCCCATGTTTAGAATAGTTTTTAACCATAACCACTCTCACACAGGCAGACACTTAAGATATGTCAACACCACAAATCAGTGTTATTGTAACAGTAGGTAGGCCTACCAGTGCTAGCTTTAATCCAGCTAGTGCAGGTAACAACAGCCGTGAAGACGTGGAGGCATGGGCTTCAGAACAGTGCAAGTCCACTGGGGAACTGTGGGGCATACTCAGATTGCAGGCCTATGCTGGGATCCGTGCTGCCATGTTTTCACTGTCTGTTACCTACGCTAGTTAGATTAAAGCTAGCACGCATGTGTCTACTGGCACTACAATTACTCCTTCCTTCCTATCCTTAGATTCCCAGACTGGTTGAATATTCCCAGTTCCCTAGTATGAACAGAGGTACAATAGAGAGAGAAGACTCAAACAGCAACCACGGCAGCAAGCTTTAATTGTGATGGCCTGAAGTGTAAAAACAAAAAAACAAAACCCAGAAGAACAGGGTAGCAGGCAAGGAAGAGGCCTCTGGAGAAAGTGGGAGAGTGCAGAGAAAGATCCATGGCAGTACAATGTGTGTGCACAGGAGAAGAGAAGAAAACAATGTAGTAGCTCAAAGGACCCATGGGAGCCGGCCACACTAAGCTTTTCTTGGTGAAATACACACAAACTACAATTAAAAGGGAAAACGAGGACACAACTAAGATTGCAGATATTTTAGACAATAATATTAAAGATGTTACATCCAAATGGGGAAGAATTTACAATTACA
Organism: Mauremys reevesii; assembly: GCF_016161935.1. Taxonomy (NCBI): domain Eukaryota; kingdom Metazoa; phylum Chordata; order Testudines; family Geoemydidae; genus Mauremys; species Mauremys reevesii. The sequence continues at coordinate 139,245,334 of NC_052626.1, read as the reverse complement.
AGTACAAAAGGTATGATGCTAATTAAAGGACTTAGCATGCTTGGACAATTTCCTAATTCAGGCTTCGATTCTGTAAACGGATTTGTGTAGTTGTGTTGACTAGAGCTCTGAGCGGATACAAAATTTGTATCCGCATCCAATCCACAATCTGCAAACATACACAGGCCTCTAGATAGAACATTTGGATCCACATCCATCCGCGGATATAAAGCAGATATCCGCAGATCTGCAGGCTCTCCTATTGACTTCAGTTGGACTCCAGGACATAAGGGGCTATGTGGATCAGATTGCCTTTGAATCCTACTTATATGCATGGAGAACATTGGTACAGTGTGCAGAAAGCTTGGAAAAGTTACTTTGTCCAGAAGGGTATCAATTGTGGAAAACTCATGTCAAGAGGCAGAAGTGTTAAAAATGGACCAACAATACAAGACAAGATCTCTGACCCAGAGATCACAGTTAATGCTAGCTATGACAAAATCACATGCGTTTCCACAGCTATTTAATTAAGAAGAGGATGGATCACATGGGAAGGTTGTGATTTCAACTTTTCTACCAAAAGAAGCAGTATTGTGTATGCAAGTCTATACATGTTTTACTCGAGGGAATTTTGCACCAAAAATTAAAAATTCTGCACACAATATTTAAAAATTCTGCAAATTTCTGAAAATTTTATTTGTCAATAAATAAATGTGGCTCCGGCATGGCAGTGTGGAGCACAGGCATTGGCTGCATTGAGGTGGGAGATCAACCTGAAGCCTCCACCTCCCCCAGTACAGGGACTTGGCAGTGAGGCTGCACCAGACCCTGACACAGTACAAGGGCTGGGCCTGCCCAGAAACACCCCAGGGCCCCGCCCCTCTGCACCAGGTGTGGGTGGGCAGGCTCAGTCCAGCAGGATCCAAGTGTGGGGGGCATCCAGGTGTGGGGCAATCTGGGTGCGGGTGGCTCAATGGAAGACCTGGATGCACAAAGGCTCGTTGGTAGGGTTCCGGTGGCAGGGGCAATGGGACTCTGCAGGGGATCCAGGTGAAGGTGGTTGGAGTTTGGGGCGTTGCGGGGTGCTCAGCAGAATGGTCAGGTTGTGGGGGCTACTAAGCAGCATACTGTTGGAAAGTCAAATACCATTAACACTGATGTTAATAGGATGGGATTAGTTCACAACAACATGTTGCCATTAACTGGAAGTTGATAGTATCAGGATTGCTATTAACCCGCATCTATTGTATTTACATTTTAATTCAGAAGAGTCAGGTGTTAATGATGAAAGCTAAAAATCATATATTTAGAGAAACATCCTCACCTGAGAGACTTTCATTAAAAATGACCAAACACACCCAAAACCACAACAGTAGTAATAAAAATAAAGTCAGCAACTAATTAGTATAGCTTCTAGCAAATATTATGGCTAATACTAAAAACAGGAAGACAAAAGTGGACTACTAAGTAGAAACCTTTGGAATAATTTATAATATATTTAATAACTCTTAAGCAAGAAATTAAAGCTACATAAAACTTTTCACACAAAACCCAGAACTATGACCACAAATATATTTAAAGCAAAAGTCAACCAAAAACATACATAAAAGTTTTTAGAATGACACTGAAAAGCACAATGATATGGAAAAGAAACAGGTGTTAAAGTGAACTGAACACAGGTCAGGACACATGGGTTCCAATACTGGGTCACTATCTCTCAGCATGAGCTGAGAAAGACAACCACTGTGGTCCACAGTTATCCCATCTATACGGTGGAGATAATATTGCTTCCCTACCCTTGCAAAGCACTATTACGCCTCATGAGTATAAGGATCCAAATTTAGGACTTGTCTCTACTAAAAATACTGCAGCAGCACAGCTGCACCATTGTAGCGCTCCAGTGAAGACGGTACCTATGCCAACAGGGGGGCTTCTCCCATCAGCGTAGATTCTCCACCCATCTGAGAAGTGGTAGCTATGTCAACAGAAGCAGCCCTCCCATCGATACAGTGCTGTCAACACTGGGAGTTAGGTCAGTATAACTATGTCACTCAGGGTTGTGGATTTTCCACACCTCTGACGGACGTGGTTATACCGACATAAGTTCCTAATTTAGACCAAGCCTGAAACAAAAAGACTGGACACTAACGCCATTAAATTATTCCAGGTCTTTATTCCCATTCTTATAAAAGACTGTAGGTACATGTGTTCAAATTCTGTAACATACCATCATATGTTCCACTTTCTAGCAAGGCTCCACTTTCTTCCAATGCTTTAAACTGTTCAACAGGAATGAAATTATAGTCCACCCCTGGGACCTCCCCATCCCTGGGAGCCCTTGTAGTGCCTGAAAAGACAGAGAAGAAACTGTTGTATGGTTGTCTAGTGCTGTTGGTTTACAAAATACTATCTCTTGCAGAATTCAACATAAAAAGAAACAGTGGTTATTTGAAGCTTTGCACAGCTATAGTGCCACTCTGGCAAGATAAAGGATCAGAACATTCTCATGAAAGTGAACATTGCAGCATGTGAAACTAGGTCAATAAATTATGTAGGAATAAGAAAGGATATTTTAACAAGAAATAGAAGCCCTCATGAATTTATTAAATCTACTGTTATGAAGGGCATCCAAAAAGGAATTTTGATACCAGAGTTTAAACTTCCTAAGAACTAACATTCAAATCCCAATACAGCAGGACCTTGATTTTATGAAAGCCAATCTTATGACTAACCAGTTATATGAATCCCTTTTTCCAACTGGAAAATAATGAGTCAATCACATGTCTAAAAAGCGATGTCCAGGAGAAACAAGTCAACATCCCTTCACATTCCGATGCTTTCAAACATTGAGAATTGCTTTGCAGTGGTTTAAAGGACAAGAAAGCGATGCAGTACACCCATGCTGCAACTTACCTCTGGTAATTCTGATATGTTCAATCTTAAGAACTTCTTGGTGTTATGAACTCCTCAGTCCCCAACTTTCATTAATATGGCAACAACTCTGAACACTTTCTATATTATGGTTTGCAGTGACCAAAGACTCATCGATATATACAATTACAATACATTCATATAATAGTCAAAATTCAATCTGAACAAAGCAAAGAAGTTTACAATTCCGCTGCTTCTATTATTCAGGTTACAATTGCACCTTCACCACAAGCCCCCATTTTAAGATTTCATTATTAAAATACAAACAATTGCTCATTGCTCTGAGTTATTTTGGGGGTGTAATTCACATATATTCCTAACATTTTTGTGATCATAGCTATTTTTCTGGACAAGTCATACAAATCCATAAAGCAGCTACTCCCCCACTATCTGATGCCTTTTGCTTCCTATAAAACTCAAACAGCATGAAATAGCGGGTTTTTTTTTTAATCGTATCAAATTACACAAATAGGGCAAATTTCATCCTGCTGAGATGGTCCTTTCAAGGGTCTCTGTAGCACCTAATGGCCCTGTGCAGCAGAAGCTGCAAGCTGAGAGGCTGCACAGAAGGACCTCTGCACTATCTGCATGCTGTGAAGGGGTATCTACACTAGCTTATCATAGGCCAGTACAGAAAATGGCAAGGGGTGGCCACATCCTTGTGGCCAGCGGCCCTAGCACTCCACACAAATGGTGCAGAGGAATGAAGACTATAGTTCCAGCATACAGGCTAAATAGTAGCCATTTTAGAAAGGAGAGTAAATTGCACCGTAATCTAGTGGCCTGAACCTAGGTTGAGGGTAGATTTTTCTTTCAGCTCATGTTCATTTCACCAACATAAAAGCTGATTGCAAAGGATTTCTTAATGCAGGTGAAGCAAATTTCATTTTAGGAGTGTAACTTAAAAAAAAAGTTTAATTTCTAATCTATACAAATTATTGAAATTACTGAGTAAATAAGAAATATACAACTTGATAGTTACAATAGAAACAAAATGAACTTCATTTGACAACTTGTCAGATGATTGTAGGTTATGAACTGCCTTGGACAATAGTTAATTCTACATCCATTTCATGCTCTTTAGAATTTTGATAATCTGTTCGCTAATTGACAAGTGAAAAACAGCAAATACCAAATGGTTCAAATTTTTCTACAATTGTGATCTTTAGATCTTTGTTATAACTGATAATGCTGACAAGCTTACATACAATGAAAGCCATAGGAATGGTAGCCAATGAAGCCAAAACATCTCAGGTACTTCTACAAGTAGTACAAGGGTCTTTTAATTAACTTTCCCTTGAGAGGGTGTGCTAATGAGTGATTTATTTACCTGCTAAGTCAAGTCCAGAATCCTGTTAGTTCTGTAAAAATTTCCTACTTCCCTAGGAATGGAGTCTCCTGACAAAAGATGAGGAAATAGACTATCTTGCTATTTAGTTTCAGGGTTCCACACACAACCTTTAAATCATCTGAAACTGACACTCTGGCAACAAGCATATGCTTTTTCATATCACATTGTACATGGGACACTTGACAAACTTCATTTCTAATGAATCTAGAGCAGTTTTAAATATTAGTCATGATGAAAACTTTCAACTTTCATTACGTTTTGACATGTATCTTACCTGCATCTATTAAATGAAAAAGGCTTTTAATCTTATACTGAGTGTAGAAAGTGGAAATATCTTAAGAATAAAGGCAAATGGACTTTTTTTTCAAGTCAATAATCAATCCAAAACATTCAAATGGTTTAAAGTTATCGTATTTCAATATGCAAGATACAACCAATTGACAACAGCTTCTGCCCTTCAGTATTAGATCACTTTGTCAAGAATTCCATTAGATTTACATTTTCTATTGTGGCTAAGATGAAATAAAATCATCACTTTGCATTTGTGTCCATATGGCAAATATTGACACGAAACATTCATAAGCCTTCGATTCCCACCCCCAATAAACTACTTCTGTATATGACAGCAGTTTATACCTCTCAATCTAATCTTATGAAAATTTAAATTTACAATTACTTTCTCATCTCACAGTTTTGTCTAGATTGTTTGCTAGCTCATTCACATAAAATTAACATTTAACTTTTGCTGGTAGACATCTCATAGAATTTATAGTAAATGTTCTGATGAGAATGTAGGTGTCATACAATACTAATTAAAAACAGTTTTTTTGATACCATGCAAAATGTGCCCCTTGTACACAGACTGATGACACAAACTGAATGTTATCATGTGTGATGGAAACATTAGGTGTGTGAAGGAATGCATGTTGAAACACAGTTTTAAATATCAACTTAACTCACTTCAACTCCCTGAATTACTTCATTAACTAAAGATTTTTTTTTTAAAGTCCACAGTACAAGATAAATTAAGTGTGGAAAAACACCCACACACTAGCATGAGATTTCAATGAGACTTACTCCCCCAAAACAAATGAGATTCATTGGTGAACTTGAGTTTTTATTGTAATTTCTATTTAACCAAAAGGAAATGGCAAATATTTCCTCTTTCACCTTCCTGGATGTCTCTCATCATGCATATCATCCTTTTAAACAGAGGTCATGCAATGACTTGGTCAGTTTGGTGCCTTGGTCAGTTTGGTCTGATATACCAATGGGCTGCACGTAAATTCCAGTGAATTTTGTAGATAACAGGAAGTCTCACAGACTGAAAAGGTCTTGCTATGCAAATTACTTCCTTGGGGTATTTATCGGTGGTACTCAGCACCCCAGCCTATTCCACTGAAGTCAGTGGGAACTTCCCAGTGAGCAGCACTGTTGAAAATCAGGTCACTTATTTGGTGGCTAAGTACTGAGTTAGGAGCCTAAGTTTAAGTTTAAGACCTCATTTTTTAAAATCTTGGGCTCTTTGTTCTTGGAGACATGGTAGTGATCAGACTGGAGTTTGGTTTTGCTGCTTACAGAACTTTAATACTATACCCCTAGAACCAACATACCGTATCAACACACCTCCGAACCTGTAGAAAAGGAGGTCCTGTTGACTTCATTACTAGGGTCTCCTTATTTCACAGGGAAAGGAGAGATGTATTTTACTCATACTATTCACATAGCTCAATGACTTTTTGGTCTTTTTTAAATAAGTTTTCTAATCAATGTTTCTTTCCTCAAACAAATTATTCACTTGTTAGATCAGTGATTTCCATTCTGCAGTATTGGTATTCATACATGTGGGTGTTCCTAATTTCACAATGCGTAGCATTAATTGAAAGCAAAGTTACGGCTGGCAGGAGTTACCTAATGAGAAATAATTAAAGATAAGGCAAAACCATTATTATAATGAAAATGACTTGTATGTAACTTGCTATAAAGCAGTATTATTTAAAGAATAAGATAGTGTTATAGCATGCTGGGCTATATCAGCATACAGGCACACACTGTTGAAAAGATGGGAAAATTGGAGGTAATGAGGGAGCATCAATCATCTTGCTATGATTTTAGGAGGAAGAGTTTTAGAAATTAGAAATTATGATAAGAGAGGGAGACAATAAAAGCTGGAGGATGAGGTGATGTGAGAAAAAAAATGTTCACGCATGCTGTGAGCCTGACTGATTTACTGTACAGAAGTTGGTGAAGACCTGGGCCAAGCAATATTAACTGAGTTTTTTGAGGGGTTGTGGAATAGCTGTATATAGTCTGCCACCATTATGATGATGTATCATTTCCTTAATGTCTCTTGAATGTTCTTGGAAATTTAGTAATTAATGTCGTCACTAACAAAGCAAAATTGATTTCTGACCACCTATTACATAATTGAGTTGGATCAAATTTATTTCAGTCTTTTCACTCATTTGTATGCCTGTACTCTATTATTAGATGAATTCATTTCTGCTTTCATAATTCCGAATGTGACCCAAGTATGTAAATTATCATGGAGCCTGGAATGTGGTGTTGCCACTGCATGAGTCTTCCAGTAAGTAAACAACGCTGGATAGCAAAAAAACTAAACTTTCAAAGCAATCCAGCAAACTGGTCATGCTAATTAAGAAATGTTCAAAACACACAAGTCTAGCAAACAAGGAAGTTCTAGTTAACATAAGCGTGATTAACGCACTCCTGAAGCAAGGATTACAATGATTCATTATTGCATACCATCTTGTTTAACCTCAATCTTTTAAAAACTTGTCAATTTTACTCCAATGAACAATGTGAACAGCTCTGTCAGTAAGTGAACCTCATTTCCATTACACTGATCTTTTTTTTAAACTCCTCATTCTTTTACTCATAAGATTAAGTGGCTATTTTATCTTCCCTGGTGTAATCCTGGGCATGCTGAATGTTAGAACCACTCATTATCGACTTGCAAAGACCCAAGCCATTAGTTACCCTGTTCACAAAATAATGGGTAAATAAAAAATGTTGTGTTAAAAAAACATGCATGAAGCTACAACAAAAAATGCTTTAACATGTAATTAATAGATTCTAAGGCAAGAAAGGACCACTGTGATCATCTAATCTGACCTCCCCTATAATACAGGCCATAGAACTTCCAAAATAATTCCTAGAAAAATATCCTTTTAGAAAAGCATCTGATTTTGATTTAAAAATAGTCAATGATGGAGAATCTACCATGACGTGGTAAATTGTTTCAACAGTTTATTACACACTTAAAAATTTACACTCTGAATTTTTCTAGTTTCAATTTCCAGCTACCAAATCAGTTTAGACCTTTCTCTGATAGTTTGAAGAGCCTATTAAATATTTGTTCTCCATGTAGATATTCACAGATTGTAATCAAGTCACCCCTTATCCTTTCTTTTGGTAAGCCAAATAAGACTCTCAGAGCTCAATCTATCACTATGAGCCACTTTTCTAATACTTTGATCATTCTCATGGCTCTTCCTGAACCCATCTCCAATTTACCAAATCTTTCTTGAATTGTGGGCAGTAGACCTGGTCACCGTATTCCAGCAGCCATTGCACCAGTGCCAAATATGGTGGTAAAGTAACTTCTCTTCCCTCACTTGAGATTCCCCTGTTTGTGCATCCCAGGATCCCATTAGTTCTTTTGGCCATTGTGTCACACTGGGAGCTCATGTTCAGCTGATTATCTGCAACACCCGAATATTTTCAGACTCACTGCTTCCCCGCATAGTCCTCCTCCTGTAATTATAGCCCATGTTCTTTGTTCCTACATGTATACATCCACATTAATCTGTATTACAAAGCATAATGTTTATGCCCAGTTTACCAAGTGATCCAGATCACCCTGAAACAATGACCTGCCTTCTTAATTATTTACCATTCCCCCAAATGTTGGGGTCATCTGCAAACTTTATCAGTGCAGATTTTGTGTTTTCTTCCAGGTCACTGATAAAAATAGGAAAAAGCATAGGGTGAAGAATGGATCCCTGCTGGAAACACATCTGCCTGATGACGATTCTCTATTCACAATTACATTTTGAGACCTATCAGCCAGCTTTATATTAATTTAATGCGTGCCATGTTAATTTAATAGCATTCAAGTTTTTAAATAAAAATACTTCAAATAAAACTTGTGATCAGTCATTCTAATGAGTAAATATCTCATATGGAAGGTACAGTGTGGCTTTTGGATAACTGAGAAATGGAATGGCATGATAATATGAAAAGCATCAGACAGACAGGTATTTCAGGAATTGTGAGGATGTTCTTTAAACTGAAAGATACCCTCTGATAAGCTGGAAAAGTACATATTTTTATCCAGCTGTCAGTTTGTAGTGGTTCTAAAAGCTATGATTACCCAATTGGGTCCTCATAACTCCTTAAAAAAAATTCAGATTGCATTTAGAAATGTAAAATGGTGTTCAATATCCATTAGCATTCATATTAGTGAATAAAAATGAGGTGCTTCAGACCTTATGTTTGGTCAGAACTGTCCTATATCAGTCATTTACTGAATGCCATGTGCATACCATATACAGTCTCTGTTGCCACTAGAAAACCATTCACTTCAGTAAAACTTTGCCTTGGCTTGTTTGTTAATTAAATAGTAAATATTCTTGCATCAAAAGTACACTGAATAGTTTGTTTTTTAGTAATTAAGTAAGATGATAAGCTGAAAATGCACTGCTCCAATGAACAATTTTAGCCTCGGTAAAGTCTAAGAGCCAAGTAATAACATACAAGCAGGCAACCAGCATTAAGCATTTTAACCATATTTATAAGAGCCTTTGAAGGTGATCAGTGATGGGTGACTGAAATGAGAGAAATTGACAAGATAATGCCTTTTCACTCAGGCTGCCAGAGTAGCAACCTCTTAATGATTCCTGGCTGAAGACGTGTTAGCAGGTGGGCGGTATGGATAGGGAAATACTACGAGATGCCAGCCATTCCAGCCTACAGTGGATTAAGAGGTAAGGCTCATCCCATGGTATCCTCTCATTAATGCTTGCTCTGCAACTCTACTGTGCCTATTCCAAGACTGCTCCTCCTAACCATTGGGCCATGCTACAGGTCCCTCCTCCATCCCACTAAATTTCAGGCTCAGATATGTTACAAGTGCACCCTAACTTCCCTTGTGCACCCCACTTGGTTATGTTCCAGCAGAGTCTCCTTCCTCACAAACAGCTCTTCTACAATTATACTCCCTTCCCTCCTTTCTGTTTTCTCTAACACCCAGCTTATCTACAGGTGGTCACCTGGAGGTCTTAATCTCCCCTTTGCGAGAAACCACAAAACTGACTTTGTGGCAGTCTCTCTCGTACACACCCACCTAATCAATGGTGAGACTTATATTATACTAGTTATAGTAATGATGTCTCACTCCCCCTAGGTTTACTTACTCTTATGTGGACATGAAATCTTTATCTGTTGCATTCTTTAATGGTTTTTAGAGGCAGTACCAATGAGTTTAAAAAATATAGACACTCTTGAAGTCCTCCGAACTTGGAATTTTGACATTTTTGCTGGTTTGGCAATCCTTTAATATATATAAATTCGGTTATCAATAGACTAATTTTCCACTGCATCCCAAGTTAACTTAGAACATTTCTTAATATGGATTCTAACAAAGAGCCTACCTAAAAATAGCCTTTATGCAAAGGAATCCCCACTAAAAGGGTGGAAATGTGAAACAACACAGGATCAAAGGAAAAAAGCTTACAGTATTCTTGAGTTATGCAGAATTTAACTGAAATAGATTAATTTATGCTAGCACTCTGCATACTTACATGGGATGGTTCTCAGGTAAAGATTGTCTCTGATCACCTGTTGGAGTTTATGGTCTACTGAGCCTTTCTGGAACTGAAGACTCAGGTAGTGACGCAAGTCTTTGTTGATCACTTTTCCTTTAAAATAAGAAAACAATAATGAAAAACTTGCAAAAAATATTTAAGATGATGCTCTTATCAACTAAACTGCATTTCACTGCAGTAAACATCTCTGCAAAATCTAAAATAGAAAGGAAATTACAAATTAGTTTATTCAAAAGCACTAGACTAGATAGAACAGCTGCATGCTCCCAGGGCCAGATCCTCAGCTGATGTAAATTGGTATAGCTCCAAGGACTTAGAGCTACACTGTTTTGTAGCCAGCTGATGATCTGGCTCCTGGATTTCCACCAGTCTGTTGACACTGAACAAGAGTCCTTGTGACAAGACTCAGCCCTTTTATGCAGGACAGATGAAATGTTAAGACTTTAAAACTTCACTAAAAGCTAAGAGCAGAATACTTTTAGCCAACCATATTTATGCGTCAAAGAACATGTAAGCCCATGAAGAAGCATAAGTGCAACATCAATCTTAGTGTTGTCTACTTCCGACGGTAAGAAAAATATAGGTGAAGTACTAAAGTGCAGAGGATTATTGGCCACAACAGATGTGATGCTAAGGACTACTGACTTTCCAAAACATTTTATGGGAATGGATAGAATGAGTAGAATGGCCCAGGAACTGAATAATAGCATACAGCCTATAGTTTAATGAGAGACTACTGCAGGATACCATACAAAAAGTATTGGCAAACTGGGCTTTAAAAAATAAAATTAAATTAAATTTAAAAAAATCACATCTTACAGTGCTTTTAACTGCTTCACATGCAGATAGTGGAGAGAAACTGTACAATCCAGGTATGTGACTACATAATCAGCTCAGAACCCAGCTGGAGATTAAAATGTTGCCTGCATCACCAATGTGCTCATCACTAATCAGAAAACCATGTAAGGATGTATTAATCCACAAATAATAAAGCCAGACATTTTATTTCAAATGTGTAAACTGTGTCAGGAAGTCTTAAAATTATTGTTCTGATTTGCAAGCTTTTATCTTGCATCCTTAGATTTAGCTTCTTTATTTCTTAAATAAGCAAATATTTGATTTATTGATTTGTAAGAAAACTGATTTACAAACCCTGATGAAAGTTTACAAATCCCACTTTGGAGCTATAAATCCTATTACAGATTTGCAAATTGAAAGAAAATAAATCCAACACACAAATTTTGGATTTACAAATTCTCCCAGGATTCTAATGACTGTTCTGTAAAGCCTGTCCTTACCAGGTTTAAAAAATAACATTTGAACTAAGTCCCTACCATTAAAAACTGCATGTGCGCTTCAGCAGCACTTTCTTATTTTGTACAGGGAGATGCCACATGCACCCAACCAACCAGTGATTCTCAAAGCCCATCGTTCAAGAGCTACCCATTACTGCAGTACAGTGGTCAGCTCAAACAGTTAAAAGTAGAACAGCTCCACCAAAGTTGGAAGCACATCAAAAATATGAACTATCATAGTGATTCCATTTCAAAATTCCTTATAGAATATTTGTCCCACCCATGACCATTAGGGGTGTGTGAGAACATTGAATACAGACTTAGAGATCACCTGAAATTTAATCATAGATCAAATTGTTTGCAATTAGAGTCTGTTACTCATGTGCTTTGTCTACCTGTTTTTGGTATTTAATGGGATAACTAACACATGGACTAAGGATCTGACTATTGTGGCCTTTATGCTTCCGGCAGATTACAACAAATGGCGCACACACCAAAAAAAGTGCTGTCGTACAATAAAACCCATTTCCTCCCCCACTTAAAAGGTCATTAGCATTCTACCGTGCACATGGATTTTTCTGGAGCACCTTCTACTGACTTATCTATGTTGACAGATTTTTGCAGTTTAAAACATAAAAACGGTTAAGATAAAACTATGTTTAGAAATCATTTAAATAATTAACGCTCTCTCTACAAAACTCTTTATAAGGTATTGTTGCTGTATTTGGCTGCTGCAATTGAGAAAAATCACATCTTAATAATCAGAGTAGTGAAATATATAATAATCAAGAAATCAGCTAGTCAAGTTAATCATGAGGGGCAGCTGTTTTGTAACAGAGTGAGCCCAGGTCAGGGAATAAGAACTCGAGTTCCATCCCTAATTCTCATCATCACTGACTAGATCAGTGGTTCTCAACCAGGGGTACACATTCCCCTGGGATACACAGGGGTCTTTCAGGGGGTACATCAACTCATCTAGACATTTGCCTAGTTTTACAACAGGCTACAAAAAAGCACTCATGAAGTCAGTACAAACTAAAATTTCATACAGACAGTGCCTTGTTTATACTGCCCTATATACTATACACTGAAATGTATAGTACAATATTTATATTCCAATTGATTTATTTTATAATTATATGGTAAAAGGGAGAAAGTAAGCAATATTTCAACAACAGCATGCTGTGACACTTTTGTATTTTTATGTGTGATTGTGTAAGCAAGTAGCTTTTAAGTGAGGTGTAACTTGGGGGTACACTAGACAAATCAGACTCCTGAAAGGGGTGCAGTAGTCTGGAAAGGTTGAGAGCCACTCGACTTGTCACCTTGAGCCACAACCACTATGCCTGTTTTACACCTCTTGTAAAAAGGCAATAATATCCCTGAAAAGTGCTTTGAGATCTACAGATAGGATAAGAAAGTGATGTTAAACTGCAAAGTATTACATTACAATTAAATAAATATCTGTTGATAGACCCATCCCCCAAACCTCATTAAATTATTGGAAGTAAACAAATAGGTTATGCATCTAAACTAGATCCATTGTCAAATGGGATCCTGCATTCCTGGTGTTCCACTTAACGTATTATGTTACAGGAAGGTTCTTTACAATTATTCCTTTGTGACACTCCTGTCAGGTACCATTAGCAAAACTGTCATATTGCCAGATAACCACTGCCCCTCTAGCACACAAATAACTGAACCCTTGTTTTACTGCTTTATCCCTCTGACAGACGGGTACAAAGCAATCTATTGTACACTGTCATCTTCAGAGAAAGCACACTCATTTGGGTTCAGTGAGCTTTGCAAATTAAAGTTATGTACTTCATCAGAACGTCCAAATCTTAAAGTGGAAGAATTTTAATGATCATTTGTTTTCAAAAGGCTATAAAAAGGATGGTATATGGAGGTATATGGCAGAATCACAACAATAAGGGCACTGAAATTTATACTCTTAAGTTGTACTCTTTGCAACTTACATAACATATGTACCTCTGGACCTAGTAATGTCACCAGCCAAACAATACATTTAGATAAATAAAATTAACTTTTTAGATTACAAGTTCTTAAGGGAGTAAATGTCATATGTGTTGTACAGTGCCAGCACAATGGGAATCTGATTCTGATTTGGGGCCATAAGGTTCTGTGGCAATTAGGGCTGTCGATTAATTGCAGTTAACTCATGCGATTAACTCAAAAAAATTTACTGAGATTAAAAAAATTAATCGCAATTAATCGCACTGTTAAACAATAGAATACCAAATTGAAATTTATTAAATACAGTGAAACCCCCGCTATAACATGATGATTGGGGTCCAAAAAATTCGATGGCGCTAAATGCAGGGTTGTGGTATAGTGGGGTTTACCATTTCAAGCTGGTCAGTTTCAAGCTGGTCGATTTCTCTTGGGCAGAAAATGACTTTCATTTGCGAACTGCCCATAACAGTAACTGAAAGGGTGCAGCTCCAGCAGCGGGGGCTCTCAGCCATGCAGTGAGAGGGGGAAACACTTGGGGAGAGCAGGGGAGACGTGCAAGGGGCAGAGGAAGAGCGAGGAGGAGCTGGGGAGGAGAACGGCTCTTCTCACCAAAAGAGTAATCGGGGGAAGAGGCAGTGGGGAAGGCACATTCCATTTTTTTTCCCCTTTCGGGGGCGCTCCAGCCTCTTTCCCTCCCCCCCCTTTATTTCCCCCTCTTTTGCGCTTCCACAGCACTCCGGCTGCTTTATTTATTTATTATTATTTTTTGCGCTCCGGCAGCGCTCCGGCCAATTTTTTTTTCTTTTTTGCGCTTCCGCGGCGCTCCAGCCACTTTTTTTTTTTTTGGCCAGGGGCAGCTGAAACCACCTTACAATTGCGTTATAGCCGAATTCGCGTTCTTGCAGGGTGCATTATAGCGCGGTTTCCCTGTATTTGTGGATTTTTTCCTACATTTTAAAATATATTGATTTCTATTACAACACAGTATACAAAAAGTGTACAGTGCTCACTTTATATTAGTTTTTATCACAAGTATTTGCAGTGTAAAAACAACAAAAGAAATAGTATTTTTCAGTTCACCTCATAAGTACTGTAGTACAATCTCTTTATTATGAAAGTGCAACTTACAAATGTAAATTTTGTGTGTTACATAACTACACTCAAAAACAAAACAATGTAAAACTTTAGCGCCTACAAGTCCACTCAGTCCTGCTTCTTGTTCAGCCAATCGCTAAGACAAACAAGTTTGTTTACATTTACAGGAGATACTGCTGCCTGCTTCTTATGTCTCCTGAAAGTAAGAACAGGCATTTGCATGGCACTTTTGTAGCAGGCATTGCTAAGCATTCATATGCCCCTTCATGCTTCAGCCACCATTCCGGAGGACATGCTTCCACGCTGGTGATGTTCGTTAAAAAAAATAGTGTGTTAATTAAACTTGTGGCTGAACTCCTTGTGGGAGAAATGTAAGTCGTCTGTTCTGTTTTACCCACTATCTGCCATATATTTCATGTTACAGCAGTCTCGGATGATGACCCAGCATGTTTGATTTACGAACACTGTCACTGCAGATTTGACAAAACACAAAGAAGGTACCAATGTGAGATTTCTAAAAATAGCTAAAGCACTCGACCCAAGGTTTAAGAATCTGAAGTTCCTTCCAATATCTGAGAGGGATGAGGTGCGGAGCATGCTTTCAGAAGTCTTAAAAGAGCAACATTTCGATTCAGAAACTACAGAACCCGAACCACCAAAAACGAAAATCATCTTTCTGCTGGTGGCATCTGACTCAGACGATGAAAATGAACATGCATCAGTCCGCTCTCCTCTGGACCGTTATTGAGCAGACCCCGTCATCAGCATGGACGCATGTCCTTTCGAATGGTGCTTGAAGAATGAAGGGACATATGAATCTTTAGCACATCTGACACGTAAATATCTTGTGACATGGTTACAACACGGTTACAACACTGTCAGGTGAAGTTGTAAACAAGAAGTGGGCAGCATTATCTCCTGCAAATTGTAACCAAACTTGTCTATTTGAGTGATTGGCTAAAGTAGGACCAAGTGGACTTTAGGCTCTAAAGTTTTATATTTTATTTTTGAGTTCAGTTTTTTTTGGCACATAATTTTACATTTGTAAGTTCGACTTTCTTGCACTACAGTACTTATATTAGGTTAAATGAAATATACCATGTCATTTGTTTTTTTACAGTGCAAATATTTGTAATAAAAATAAATATAAAGTGAGCACTGTACACTTTCTATTCTGTGTTGTAATTGAAATAAATATTTGAAAATGTAGAAAACATCAAAAAATATTTAAATAAATGGTATTCTATTATTAATCATGTGATTAATTGCTTGATAGCCCTAGCTGCAATACAAATAAATGACAACCATACAGTAGACAACTAGAACTACAACTAGTAGCATGGAAAATAGGATTTCAAGGGATATTTTCCAAAACTAATACTTTTGAATCCCTATTTATCTATAGCTAATAATTAATAGGCTCAAAATTTTGAAATACTTTTAAATGGCTGTAAAATAGAATAACTGTATAATGACAGTTTTTTCTTAACAGGTGTCCAGAAACCCAGCTCGCTCACAGCAGCCTAAGATTCCATAGCAAAGAGTGCATTAGGTATAGCTGTCCCAGTTTAGACTCAGCAGCAAAGTCATTTGCATCTCATTGCTGAAAAACTGCAATTTTATGAAGTTACAATTGTAAAAAACATTTTGTACCTTTATCGACCAGTGCTGGCACCATGTGTCAGCTCAATAGTCCAAAAACAGGCCAGGCTATTGCAGAGACAAGAGGACTTTCTACTTTTGGTGCGTTAACACTTTGCTGACTCAGGAGTAATAAATGGCTAATTCTTAGTGTCTCATCATATGCGGTCAGTATTAAAAAGGAGATGCACAAAGTTGCCTAGAAAAAGGGTGACTGATTAAATATAGAAAACGGAGCACTGGCACAGGGAAAGCTGAGATCTTCCTTCTACAAGAGAGCCGAGGGAGGAATTATGGCTATGATTGCAGCACAAGATGGCTGAACAACAAAAAGTCCAGGGCACCATCACACATCTATAAACCACGTTTTACTTGGGTGTTTGAAACCAAGAAGCAAGAGGTCCAAAAGAATGAGGTAGAGAGGAAATCAGGTTAATGTAATAGTGAGGTTATTTTTAAATCATAGCAGTCAAGTCGATTAAGAGTGATTTCTAAGTGAGGATGAGGGGAAAAAAACAGCATTGCACATTTCCTTTTCTGAATGGAACATTAATCAAGAATTTATATGAGAAGATTCAAAATGTCACATACAATTCTCAAGATGCTGACAAAAATATATGCAGGCAGAGCATAAAACTTTTTTTTTAAACATTCAGTCCACTCTGCATAAATCAGCAGCAGTGTTCTCAATATTCTATTAGTAAAAACTTCAGTTTTTTTATTTCTCTCAGCATCTTTTATTTTATGAACACAGAGTGTCCTATCATTATGCAGAGCTACATTAATGCAAAAGTGCTCTCTATTTTAAGGCTAGATTTTGCTCTAGTCTCAAAATGACCCACATTTCACCCAAATAGACATTCCTCACCTTATATTTAGTAAAACAGAATATAGTAAACTATTCCCTTTCTACTCCTAGAGTTCATCAACTGGAGACATGGATTCTTTCTTAAATGTTAAGGAAAACACAATGTACATTTGTTTGGTATTAGTATACTAGAGCCAGTTCTTGGATCATTTTCCTACTTTGGAGACAGTGAAAAATTCATTGCACTTGTGAATTGGCTGGCCATAAAGGTTCCCCAGCATTCATCAGTCCTAGTACTGAAGAGGCAAGATGACTGTAGAATCCAAAAGAGGTGTATGATCAGAGAACATCTGTCTGAATATCTGCCTTCTTAACATGCAAAAGTGACAGCATCATTCCATGTATGCAGTGTTGTCTGTAATATCCTGGGACTGTCAGCTACAAGGTGAGAGAGGTAATATCTTTTCTTAGACCAACTACCATTGGTGTGAGAGAAACTTTAAAGCATAAACAGAGCTCTTCTTCGGGTCTCGGAAACTTACTCAGAGCTCTGTGCAAGCTCGAAAGCTTGTCTCACCAAGAGAAGTTAGTCAAATAAAAGGTATTACTTCACCCACCTTGTCTCTCCAGCATCAGCCAATCTCAAAAGGAGGCAGAAACCATTGTTCCAGTCTGAGTGAGTTTCCAGGCACAAACTGAAAAAGGTAAATTATTTGCAAATCCTTCATGTTCAAGAGAAAGCCCAACAACCAAAGGAAGAGGAGCCACGTTAAAGTTAAAATGCTGACCGTTTGGTGGGATAAACGCATATCCCAATTCAATTACTCCTCTCAAAAATAAACTGAAGACGAGATCCTGTAGGCACTGACATTTGATTTCACAGGCTAAGTACAGCATTAGGCTCAAAGGGAAAGGGCAGTGAGCACATTTTCAGACCTTACCAGGTCATCCTATTTTGGTGATTTATTACAATTTAATGAGTTGTTTTGGGACCTTTAAGAGACATCAGTGAGGAAGAGAGTCATTGTTAAATAATTACAACTTCTTGAATGTAATATGAAAGTCCAGGTGCTATTTATTACATGCTGTATGGCCCATAATGATGTAAACATTAATGTTAAGTATAACCAAGATTTCACATATATTTATAGATCAGAACTGTCAATGCGAAGAGAAGGTCCATATTAGGCCCCATATTCATGGTCCATTTTGGTCAATTTCACCATCATAGGAATTTAAAAATTATAAATTTAATGATTTCAGCTATTTAAATCTGAAATTTCATGGTTTGTAATTGTAGGGGTCCTGACCCAAAAAGGAGTTGGGGGGCAAGGGGGTCGCAAGGTTATTGTACGGGGTGTTGCAATACTGCTACCCTTACTTCTGAGCTGCTGCTGGCTACAGCGCTGCCTTCGGAGCTGGGCAGCTGGAGAGCTGCGGCTGCTGGCCAGGAGCCCAGCTCTGAAGGCAGAGCTGCCGTCAGCAGTAGCGCAGAAGTACGGATGGCATGGTATGGTATTGCCACCCTTATTTTTGCATTGCTGTCTGCAGAGCTGGGCCCTCAGTCAGCAGCCGCCTCTCTCCGGCTGCCCAGTTCTGAAGGCAGCAGTGCAGAAGTAAGGGTGGCATAGTATGGTACTGCCATCCTTACTTCTGCACTACTGCTGGTGGGGTGCTGGGCCAACAGCTGCTGCTCTCTGGCTGTCCAGCTCTGAAGGCAGCGCAGAAGTAAGGGTGGCAACACTGTGACCCCTCCTTAAAACAACCTTGCAATCCCCCTGAACCTACTTTTTGGGTCAGGACCCCCTATTTGAGGAATGCTGGTCTCCCCCATGAAATCTGTACAGTATAAGGTAAAAGCATACAAAAGCCCAGATTTCACAGTCCATGATGTCTTTTTCATGGCTGTGAATTTGGTAGGGCCCTACCCATATTACTGCAAGGACAAAGAGTCATAAGACGACAGATGATCACTGAAAGAGGCTTGTCGTAACAATACAAATATATAGAGCAATTCTTTATAAAGTAACATCTATAAGTCCACCTGGAATACTGCGTGCTGTTCTGGTTGCCCCATCTCAAAAAAGATACATTAAAAATGGAAAAGATACAGAGAAGGGCAACAAAAAAATGATGAAGGGTATGAACAGCTTCCATCTGAGGAAAGATTTAAAAGACTGGGACTATTCAGCTTGGAAAAGAGACAACAAGGGAAATGATAGGTCTATAAAATCATGACTGTTGCGCAGAAGTGACTAGGGAAGTGTTATTTACCCCTTCACATAACACAGTAACCAGGGCTCACCCAATGAAATTAAGAGGCAGCAGGTTTAAAACAAACATAAGGATGTACTTCTTCATACAACACACAGTCAGCCCTTGGAACTAATTGCCAAGGGATGTTGTGAAGGCCAGAACTATAACTGGATTCAAAAAAGAATTAGATAAATTCATGGAGGATAGGTCTATCAATGGCTATTAGCCAATACTGTCAGGGATGCAACCCCATGCTCTGGGTCTCCCTAGGCCTCTGACTGCCAGATACTGGGACTAGATGACAGCGGGTGGATCATTTGATGATTGCCCTGTTCTGTTCATTGCCTTTGAAGCATCTTGCATTGGCCACTGTCAGAAGACAGGATACTGGTCTAGATGGACCGTTGGTCTGACCCAGCATGGCCGTTCTTATGTTCTTACTTCTGATAAGTAAGTATTTTCCAGACACAGTGAAGGTTAAGAAATGACTGCATTTTACATCAGCTAGATGAGATATTCTTTAATCTTTGTGTCACAATTTTCCAGTTGTAAAATAGATCAATAATGTTTACCTACTGTCTTGACAAGGAAATTGTAAGCCTTAATATCTAGTATGATTTTTATTCAAGTTCACTTCACAACATAATTACTCAAAATATGGAAGCTGGCTCTCAAGTGCAGTCAGCTGGTGAATTTCAGAATTGGCAAAACCAGATTAATATATCCAGAGGTTAATGCATCTAGAAACCTGGTCTTCCCATGAATGCCTTGCCTGAAGTACAGAAAACTAATTTTGAATTGCAGAACACCTCTGGGCTGGCCACAATTCTCAGCACCTTCCCCCTCTAATTTAAATGTTGCATAGCTTTAATAAATGTGGGTGCTAAGGAAGCTCATAAGCAAACAGAATAGGAACAACATTCTGATTGTGTCAGTATTTGGGAGAGAGTGCCTCTTAAATCCATTAATAATCTGGGTTAAAAGAGTCTGTAGCACTCCACTGGATGCTATTTTTTGCTAGGTTGAGTGTAAAAATCCGCTTTGAACCAGTGTCAAACACACAGAGCTGTAAGCTGACAATAACACAAGTCTGCAATTATGTACTCTAGGTGTGTAACACCTGGTTTCCATTAGTTTCTTTCCAGTAAAATAATGGACAAAAGGAAAATTTCCAGATTTAACTCTATATATGCAGAGAAAGCTCTTGAATGGATTTTAATCACCTTAACATTTCCACTTTCCTCCTGAAATGAGAACTAGCAAAAGAACACTAGCATGTACCAACAACATGCAGTGCTTAGTACTTAGCAATAAGCCGCCTAGCAATTTGTTTCTCAGCTTCATTTAATAATGTCTGCTATTTAAATAATTATTTTCTAGAAGCATAACAATAGCATTAAGAGGATGCCATAACGCAACCCTCAGTTTTTTTTAGCAAGCGACCAACAGTTTATAAAGTATTTATCACAAAGAGGGTGAGTATTTTATGAGAACAGTGGCAGATTTTCCAATCTGAAACTCAAACAACTCACCACTACTCACTCTCCTTGGTTAAGCATTCTTTGTTGTTATGGCAGTGTGAATGTTATGAAACTCAAACCTTGAACTGAATTCCCTCTTTTGCTGTCATGAACTGTTCTGCACAAAGCTTTGGATTTGCTTCCTACAGTATAATGAGCAAGGCATGTCATGGAAAATGAAAATAAATGATGTAATCTCCAGAACAAAACAGTATTTTCCATTTGTTAGAACAAATTGGTTTATTGCTTGTGGACAAGTTGATTTCTCAATATTGAAAAAAATGTTTCACTACTCAAATGGACCATCTATCTCCCAGTCATAGCTAGATTTGTTGCATTTCACTTTAACATTACAAGTATATTTCACCTAGGTAAACTACATGAATCTGGTTGTTAATTAGTTCAGACTGCTGCATATTCTGAGAAACTTTATATAAAAAGGTAAAATACATAAAGATAGCCCCCTATAGCAAATGGAATGCTACTCACTAAACATTTCTCAATAAATATCAACATGCATGGTACAGACAAAGTATAAATGAAGCTCTTAAAGATAGACTGACGTGAAGGAGTTGGTCTTAAAATGCAATAACAATGCAAGGATTTGGGCTGTATTCTCAGGATAATTCAGGACTAAATTACTATACAGAGTCTGAAATGATCCCCCTGGGGAAGACAGAATAAAGGCAGACAAAATATTGGGAGAAACAAAATGCCAGAAACCCAACTAGAGAACGGTAACATGAATTAGAAAGCACAAAATAAAGTGATAGCAAAGATGCTTTAGGCCAGCTCTGAAACCTATTCTTATATAAGAATAGTTACTACCATTCCCAGACAGCCCATGGTTCCTCTTAAAAACATCCTATCAGCCCCTGTGACAGCACCTCAGACATTCTATTCATTGTGCTACAAAATTATCCCACAGGGTAAACAGATGAAATATAGGAGCCAAAGAGGGCAATGTACTTTAAACACACTTTGGAATTTTAAGTTTTTTTTAAAAAAGGAAATACTTTTAAGTGTTCATTGGCAAAATGGCAAGGCTGAAATTTCAGTGATTCAGGCTCTTTATATCTTAAATGTGTAAATATTTTCTATGAATTCAAGCTGTGCTAAACAATGTTATTGCCCAAAAATAAATCACAGCAAAATACTTCTCACAAAAACTCTTGGTAATGCCCCTAAGCAACACTCAAGACGACAGAACAATTTACCAAATATTTCACTATACATTATGTTGAAGACAAAGCCTGGCCCTCTCATTCTGATACATCTCCCCCTATCAACAGTTTTGATTTTTTTAAACCTTTCTCCAAAGAGGAATACAAATGGCAGCACTGGCCATATCATGCACACATTTTAACAAAATACAAGCCTATCTAAAATGAACATCTTTTCTCCTCAGAGGCAATTGAGAACTTTTTAAAGGTTTTGCTCCCAAGTTTCCATGCTGACAACTCCTAGTGACACTGAAATCTATACTCTGACAGCATATAAGATTTTGGGGAAAGAGGGTGTTGTTGCATTGATTGTACAGGTGTGCTGCATTTTTCTTTCCAACCTCATACTTAAAAATGTGTATTATCCAAAGATACTGTATATTTAATTAGAAAAACAACTCTTAAAAGTATTAGTAAATGTAATGTGTATTATTTCCATATCGCACTATTTTGATTATAACCTCTGTTTGCCTTATTAGTACTTTTTATACTTTTCCTTCACAAATGTTTCAAACAGAAGTATCGATTTTGGGAAACAAATCAGATGAGCATTACTCTTTTGCTCTTTACAAAGATTAACAATCTGTGCACAACTCATCACAAGTTTCTCTAATGGAATGAGAAGGTACAGAAAATTAATGGAAAAAAAATCAGTCACTGCTGGAACTACAAATGGCATCCAGCTTCCAAAGCATGCACTCTCTCTTCAGATAAAATGATGGAAAGCTTGACTCATTCCATACATTTATTACAATAAAAAAATCGAATTTACATTTTCAACATGGATTGAGTGTTCAAAGAGCTGCCAGACTTTTGAATATTACCAGTCTTGTAATAGAGCATTTGTTCTTGGCTGTAATGATATATTAAAGTGATGCCAGTAAACAGAGATGTATACAAATTCTTCTTCTGGAGCGATTTCTAGTTCCTGGTAATGCAAAGTAACCATTTCTTCTACCTCTGGAAAAACAAGCCAGAATATATCATAAAGAGAATAGCTTGCATACTTCTTATATAGAAGACAAACAAGTCCATCTTTTGTACTGTATATATATTTCAGATTTATAGCTCCAGACACTGATTAAAATTCTAATTGAACTTTACCATTCAGCATCATGCACTGAGTACCATATTTTATTAAGCAATTTTTTTGAACAACACTCTAAATACATGTATAATCAGTCTGTCTTTGAGCTGGCTGAATTTAGGTTATTTTGGGGTTGTGAATCCTTAATGCTTCAAGTTAGCTTACTGGGGAGAAACATCAAGTGAGATCAAAAGGTTGCAAATCAATTTCATTATGGAATTGATCCATCATTCATCCAAAAACTTAGCCTATTTTAAGTCTCTTTAGCATGATGAATGAAGACAACAAATTAACTAGGCAAAAATTACTTCTGTATGGCACTGACCATCTTGTGAAGCTTGTGCTGAGGGTATAGACAACAATAATTGTTCAGGGACAGCTTTTTTGGGAGATGTTTGGGAGCGCAGACATGCAAGGAGATGCATGCTATTGACTAGTTTCACCTGGTGCTCTGTCTGCACCTTCCTATTCTATTAAACAAAAGCAGCTAGGCACTATACGCTGGATTCTTACTGGAAACTAGCTGCTTAGTTAAATTGAAAAGGAAGGCTTAACTACTGTGTACATTTAAATTCTGACTATCAACCCTTCCTTAAACAAAGGAAAAATTGTCCAATTGTGGCATGATGAATGAAAAGGTAAATATTCGGTGCTTGGGCATAAAACTGTCTCTCTGAATTAAATTGCAAATAGAGTGAATTCTGGAAACTTAACCAGGGCTTGTGAACAGCAGCCCTAAGGGATCCCTTACAGCTGAAAACTTTTCAGCATCACATACAGTATAATGAATTTATTTAGATTCCTAAAAAAGGTGCACCTACCTTATTACCCTCA
Organism: Mauremys reevesii; assembly: GCF_016161935.1. Classification (NCBI taxonomy): domain Eukaryota; kingdom Metazoa; phylum Chordata; order Testudines; family Geoemydidae; genus Mauremys; species Mauremys reevesii. Next base: position 139,221,488 of record NC_052626.1, on the reverse strand, counting down.
GCACACATACATTTTACAACAAATCTTATAAAATTATTAACTCTTCTCAATTCTTGAACTTGTTAGGAGGAATATTACTCCCACACACCCATTCTAATGCATCTCTTCACTGCGCAGTTTTTGTTTCATTTTAAAGTCTCAGCCTGAGCTCTCTGCTCTCATATTACTTCTGCTCTCATATTTCTACGAATGCAAAGAAGCCTTCCAACCTCTCTCAGCAATTCACTTTACCATTAGAAAGCATCTGATACTCATGTTGCCAGTTTCTCTCTTTCACAGAACTAGTGAGGGTAGGCAACAAAATTTCATATGCCAATCTAATAGCTGGAAGGCCTATGAACACAAAGGCACACATACTTAAAAGGTAAAGATTATCTGTGAAGAGGAAGTGTGGCCATAGACATTTCCAAAAGAAGAGGTCTGCAATAGCATGACAGAGGCACATGCAATGTAGTACCCCTTTACCTAAGGCTTGATCTCCCATCTTCTCAAAGGATGCGCCAGAAAACTTTTGTGAACTGTCAAACTTCACATTAATCATCACAAGCCCATACAAGCTGTCACCAACTAGGCCCCAGATTAAACCTCCGAATGCCAAGCATGTGTCCACAACAACTTTATTAAAGCACTGTTCTCATGGAAGTTGCAAAAAAAATTTAAAAAGGCCCCAGAACCAAGGCAATGTAGCAGAATGTAGTATGGCTTCATGGTCTTTGTGACAGTGACTACATAGGGCTTTAGCCTGCCAATCAGACCAAACCGGCCTTTTTCAAAAGATCAATACAAATGATAGTGTCTTTCACCTGCACGTCCACCAATGTAATATACGCCATCATATGCCAGCAATGCCCCTCTGCTATGTACATCGGCCAAACTGGACAGTCTCTACGGAAAAGGATAAATGGACACAAATCAGATATTAGGAATGGCAATATACAAAAACCTGTAGGAGAACACTTCAACCTCCCTGGCCACACAATAGCAGATCTTAAGGTGGCCATCCTGCAGCAAAAAAACTTCAGGACCAGACTTCAGAGAGAAACTGCTGAGCTTCAGTTCATCTGCAAATTTGACACCATCAGCTCAGGATTAAACAAAGACTGTGAATGGCTTGCCAACTACAAAACCAGTTTCTCCTCTCGTTTTTCCACACCTTAGCTGCTAGAAGAGGGCCTCATCCTCCCTGATTGAACTAACCTCGTTATCTCTAGCCTGCTTCTTGCTTGCTTATATATACCTGCCCCTGGAAATTTCCACTACATGCATCCGACGAAGTGGGTATTCACCCATGAAAGCTCATGCTCCCAAACGTCTGTTAGTCTATAAGGTGCCACAAGACTCTTTGCTGCTTTTACAGATCCAGACTAACACGGCTCCCCCTCTGATACTTTACATTTAAATAGTCCTTATAAGCAAGCTGAGACATTTCCACATGCTTTACAGACCTTCATAAGGCTTGCATGCTCGTGACTGAAATGAAGCAACCTTACCAATTCACAGCAACTGTAACCCAGCAGTTTAGAGGTGTGAAGAATACAATAAGCCAACAGAAACTAAAAAAGGAATGTAAGACATGCAACACGCAGTTTCCCAAGCTGGAATGTAAGTAGGATACTGAGGTGAAACAAAACTACTCCTGAGGAAAGCACTGAAATACCTTAACAAGAGTAAGGTTGCCACTTTTAAATTTCATCTGAAACACAGCAACTTCAAAAGAACAATACCCCCTACCACCATGCCCAGACACTTAACCACTCTAACTGCTGCCTACTGGATCAACACCACCACTTAAAAACAGATACAGGTTTTCTTTAAGCTCTCCCAATAAAAGGCTGCCTCGTCCTGCATTTTAGAAGATCTGACAAGATTATAACCCAACGTGGCATGGCTGATGCCATTACAACCCCTTAATGTATTTTAAACATAAATGAGTTTTGTAAACAGGCTCAGAAGTTGTAACTACAACCTTGCCAAATACTCTGCATTAATAGGGTAACGTATTAGATGCATATAATCATGTTTCACTGAGCCAGGTATTCATTAGAAACACAACACAGACCAACAGTGGTTTACCAATTTCTTGACATTTTGGGTCTTATAAGATTCAAAATGTTATACTGTAATGATTTTGCTATTTAGTTGCCATTTGATGAGTGTTCCCATATATATCATACACAAATACAATATGTCTCTCTCCCCCAATATCTAGTACACGTATACTGTATGATGGCCTTTGAGCTAAGCAATCTGGTTCCTGAGCCAGAAGCAGAGGCTTATGCTTTCAGAGCCCATATTATCAGGTATTTCAATCTCTGCGTGTAAGGGACGTTGTGTGACACACATGCAGCTGCACGCAAGTTCCCATTGCTCTTGGTCAAGGCACTCTAAAGGGCTCTACTCACTACAGTTGGTCAGTGGGTAGGATTCAGTTTTCTCCTCACCACCTTTCAGGTGTGATATGCTCCCTGCTCTGCACATGCTCACTACTGATTTGTCACTGCGCCTCACTTTTACTCATTAGCCACCAGCAGTGAATTCAGAAGCAGTTTTTGTTTCACATGGTGGCCCCTGTAAATTCATGGAACTACTCCAATGATCAAGCACAGGGATTACGCTCTGATCTCACCACCACCACATACTGGCAAGTGCACAATGTTATGCATTGAGCAGTCCCATGTTCTCCCTTGAGCAACTGTCAGAACAGATCCTCACTCTCGGAGAACTGCACCTGCAGGCTGTTCCAAAGCCCAAGAGCCTCTGAAAAGGCATGTCATGAAGGGTGTGTGGGCAATACAGCACACTATTACACATTTTGGCTGAGATTGTTACACGCCCCAAGGACCCTTACTTCCTTCCCCTGGTCACCCATCTACACTGGATTTGATTTTTTTTTTTTTAAACTCATGTTGATTTAGCAGATTATTTGGTTGTTACAAATGTGGTGTTATGGAAAGGTCTGTGAAAAAGGCATTTTACATGCTTGAAAAGATGCATATTGCTTCTGGATTCTTTGCTAAAATTTATTTATTGTCATGAACCATTTTATTTTGTATTCAAATTCCAGTCACATTGAAAGTAACTCCCCCCTCCCCTTTTGTGGGTGAAGTGTGCATTAAAAGCCATGAATGATGTCAATATCAGAGAATCTTCTTCTGGGTCAGTCATCTGGTACCCTAAATACCAGTCAGTTGGCAGATCTGGGGCAGAGAGTACAAGGAATGAAAGAATAAAAAACATGCACAGCATACAGGCCACTGGGCCTATTCAATTATGCATTATGTGCCTGTACGTGAAGATTTTGTGATAACAAAATTTTGTGATAAGCTAAATGTGATGAGGAAGAGGTCATAGTGTGAAAAGTGGGTGAAGCTGAGCATTTTAGTTATGAAATCTGACATCTGACAATCTGAAATCTGACATGCAGGGGAATCCTGACCTCAGGATCTCTGATCATAATAAATTATGAACAGCTTATTCATATTAGTTTCACCTATTATAAGAACTATTGCATCGAGGGGTGGTTCAGTTATCACGAAATAAAATATCTGAAAAGAACAGTGCTAGATTCCCTCGGTCTCTTGCATTACTCTGAAAACAGAATGGAATCTCTTTTCTGTGACTAAATAGAGATAATCCAAAGGGATGAAACACAGATTGATTCTGTTTTAAAAATTCTACATGCCTTGTCATCTTGCTACTGTTTTCATTCCGGATTCTACACTGGGCCAGAGTAGCATCGTCATCTTCAGTTCTTATTCAAAACAGATGTTTGTATTTGCCATTCAAAATGTGAAGGCAGGACAGGAAGCTGCATTCAGAGGCCAAGTCACTCCATAAGAGCCACAGTGTAACTATCCTGAATTTACTCATAACAGCACAAAAGACAGACTTGCAAATGTCAGGTTGAGGCTGGCATTTTCACTGTCGACAACAGAATTAGGAATGTCAGTTTAATAATGTATGAAAAAAATAAACTGCCTAAAACAAAGATATCATCATTACTATCTGTATTTCTATAACATCCAGGGGCCCCAATCATGATCCAGGCTCCACTGGACTAGGCACAACACACACACAAAGGCAGACATGGTCTGTGCCCTGAAGAACTTAAAATCTAAACAGATAAAACAGAGAAATAGTAATATACAGACAAGACTTAAAATATAATTCCCCCCCCAAAACTTTCCCCTCTCCACCTTTCCCCCTGATTAGGCCCCAGCTAGTCTGCACCACCACTATTCACCCAGTGTGCCCTCCTGTTCAGAAAAATAGATTCAGGTACAGGGAGAGAAGGCAGTAATTTGTTCAAGTGTAAGGAGGTAGCTTGTCCTCTCCAGCCTCTCTGGAGTCCTTGCTAGCAGCTCCAAATGCTCTCCCCACCCACATCATGGCATCATGCCAGCTGTTAAGTTCAATGTTTCATCCCCTCAAGGTAAAGCTGCAGCATAAACTTCAGTCCATTCCTGTCTAATGAGAGCTCATTCCATTTCCTCTCCTGTCATCAGCAATGACATCAGAACATTTCACAAAAATGCATCATGCTGGATCCCATTTGCCAGAAAGATTTTCAGGTCATAAATATTTCTAATGGTGAATCAGATCTCTACATGCTGACTGCAACCAAGTGACAGTGTTTAATTATGTCTTTAATTGTAGGTCTGAAACTTATGAGTAAATATAAATAAAGGAAATCTCCAGTTGAACATATTAAAATTAGTCTGAAGATCACATCATTCAGGATTTATATACAAGTCAAGTGACTTGGATATACACATCTGATATTTTCCCGAAGGCATCATGCATCAGTTCCATGAATACTCTAAGGAGCAAATCTTATTTTGCAATTGGATAATTTTATTGCATTAAAAACTGAAATGTCAATTCTTTTTTTTCTGGTCAGTCAAATTTTGAACTTCCTCCTCACACCTTACAGTCCTTCACCCATATTATTCTCAGAAAAATATACACCAATCACAATTCAACTTATCGGTTATTCGAAATGTAACATTCCCTAAGTGTTGAGCAGAGGGCAACTAACTCAGTTAACAGATTTCAGAGTAGCAGCCATGTTAGTCTGTATCTGCAAAAAGAACAGGAGTACTTGTGGCACCTTAGAGACTAACAAATTTATTTGAACATAAGCTTTCATGGGCTACAGCCCACTTCTTCGGATGCAGTGGGCTGTAGCCCACGAAAGCTTATGCTCAAATAAATTTGTTAGTCTCTAAGGTGCCACAAGTACTCCTGTTCTTTTAACTCAGTTAAAGAGAAGATCAATATCACTTGCACAAACCTTGTCTCAGCCTTCCTGTGTACTTCAACAGTGCGTCTGCAAGCTCTGCTTTCACAAAGTGGCGCTCTGTCTGCCTCCAGTGACAGGATCACACGGGGTATGTCTACACTACAGCTGGGAACAAGCCTCTCAGCCCAGGTAGACTGACCCATGCTAACAGGGCTGCAGCTAGTGCACTAAAAAATAGCAGTGTGGATGCTGCAGCTCAGGCTCTCAAGCCCACTCAACCTTTTTGGTTTGATCCCAAGCTGCAGTGGCCATACAGCTATTTTTCGCATGCTACCTCCAGCTCCAAGAGCATGGGTCTGTCTACCTGGGCTGGGAGGCTCACTTCCAGATGCAGTGCAAACATTCCCAAGGAGGCTTATGAGTCTGCTGCCGGCTTTGAACCAACAGGCAGCAGAGGTTCCTGTTTATAGAGCCAAGCTTCCCAGGTCCAATCTCTACTGGAAATGACCTTCCGATAGTATCAAATTACACTTCCAAACAACCTGTTAACATAATGCAGTTTGCTGCCATCTCCAAGGGGAGTTGTGAGATCCCCCACCCTTCCTACACTGTTGAACTTGGGACTTTGTTTTGATGGGTTTCAAAGGTTAGGAGAAAAATCCTTGAATTTTATGTGACATAGCACCTTCCTGCTCTGATTTGCTGCCTTACGCAGTGAAGCTCTTTAACAAGAGAGATTAATGTTTTAACTCTCAAGACTATTTCCAGATCTCAAATATTTTCACTCACTTTATTCACAACAGCCAATCATATTTAAGCATTTACTCAAAACACCCTGTCCAATATGTCAAAATCTCAGAATTTACACTAACCTCTCAACTTTACAAATACAGAGTACTAATAATGAAGATGGAAAGTAATAAAAAGGACCGGTTTACTAATCCATATTAAGGTGCATCAAAACTAACTTTGATGGGCTAATGCAGTACAGCACCCATGAATCTTATACCTTCAAGTCAGCCGAGCTTACTTCTCCCAAAGTTTATGTAGGTTGGGCTATTTTTATGCAGCGGGTAGATCATGAAAACTATAATCATTAAACTCTAATTAGCTTTTGGAAGTGGAGAAAACACCTGCTATTTCATAAAACAGAATCTTGGAAACTAATCAATCACTTAGACACCAAAAGTTAAAACAAATGACATAAATCTGCATAATGAATACTGGGAGTCAGTCAAGTTAATTTGAAACTGACACCACATACATTACCCACTACTACCCAGGAAAAGTATACACTATTGATCATTAGTGGATCACTATTGATCAGAGTCGCATTGTTTCTTAAAGCTAATGTAAGGAAAGTATTTGGTTGCAAGGAAAGACTCAAAAGCAGAAGTATGACTTACTTATTGTAGTTAGCACTGTGAAAACAAAATTGATCCAAAAACATTTAAAAACAAAAACCAGAATTCCACACAACTAGTAGGCCAATTTTTTCAACAAAGCTATGTAAGCGTGTTACATTAGCAATATGTGCACAAGAGCTAAATATGATTGGAACATATGAAAATTCCACGTAAAGACATACATTAGGGCTAATATAACAGCCATAGTGGTTTATCTTCTGAGCAGCTGGCCAGCTAAAGTAGTAATTATTATCCAACTTGACCAAGTGGAAAACCTTTAAAATGATAAATAAAATCTGGAAGTTAGTACAAACCCCCCCGCACCAAAAGAGAAAAAAGATAAAAATAAAATAACTTATGATTTGATTAGATTCTAAGCATATACCATTTAAAGCACCAAATTCAATTACACAAGCCAGACAGACTATATTAGGAAACCCATATTTAATTAGTGTGTAAGATTCATCAACAGTGACTTAACCCAGAATACTTTAACACCAGTCAGATTGCCACAGCACACAATCTTTCCTAGGATCAGCAAGAGAATAATAGTATTAATACCTTGAAGCAAAGGGAAAGGAAAAAAAGGAAAAAGAAAGGGGCAGCATATTTTTCTGTTTTATGGGGCAAACAAAACAAGATCAGATGGTTTATTACACAGTGCAAACTTAAAAAACTAAACCTCTTAATGATACTCTTAAAAACAACCTCATATTTAACAAACGCCATCTGAAATCTCAGTTTATGCACAGCATTATTCATGTTGCAAGAGTAAAAGTTGAGTACATAATTTCAAGGTAAAGGTAAATTAGATGAAAGTGTTTTGAAAATAAAATTATGGGGTCAATGTTTAGTACTAACAACCTTTTTACTTTTCAAAGCCAGTTTATTCTCTTTATCTGGAGTGTATCAGTTTGGTCAATTGCTGTCCTCTTGCTTATATATTTAATTTCTATTACTGAAATGTAGGGCTTTAGGTTCAATAAGTTAAATAAATATCGACTACATTCTGTCTGTTCTGAACAGACGTTAAGGAACCCCAGATACTCTTCTTAAGGGTAGGGGTTTGCCTTAGATCCTTGGCCAAAATTTCCTTTTGACATACACTCCTCTCTCATCTCCAGACCCGTTTTTAAGATGTATACTAAATGTCTGCCTTCCTGCTGCCCTCCACCCTAAAGATGACTGCATTTCATTGGGTGACCTCATCCATCCTAGTTGGTGCAGTGTTTCGGAATTCTATCAGATGAAAAGCCTTATGCAAATGTAAAATACTATTAGTCAAAAAAATGGAACGTTTGCATTGCCAGAAGATAAAGAAGGGCATCAAATTAAAAGAAAAAAGGATACAAAGTAGTAAGAACAAGAGAAAAAACAGCAAATTCAATTGCTACAGATCACTTTACATGCCTTGCAATAAGAGCTCCATTTATCTGTACATGGCTCATGAGAGGGGGAAAAAACAGTAAGGGAAAATTCAAATGTTATTTGAGTGGAATACTTTTGCCTCAGCAAAACAGGCATAATATAAATGTGCTGATGAATTGTGAAAAATGTAATGGTAAAAATCTGAAAGAACACAGGAAATGCCAAACTGAATCAGATCAGTGGTATGTCTAGCCCAGATACTTTAAAGTAGGCTGCAAAAAGCCCAGTAGTGGGCAACTGCAGAATAACTTGCCCTTCTGATATAAATAATGCATCTCTATGGCTACGTGTCCTTTAAATTCCCTCTCATCCTTAATTTCCATCTTATATTTTCCCTGCCATAATTCATACACCTCTCTATTGGCTTCACTAAGGTTGGATTTCCATTTTCTGCAAGACATGTGTTTGTTTTGAAACTTGCCACTTAACCATACTGGTATTTTCCCTGCCTTCCTACTATCTTTTCTGCATCTTCTGTTAGTCTTATGGTATGTTTAGACAGCCTCCAGCGTGAAGCTAAGTAGCTTTGTGACAGGCGTTCTCCTTGTGATGTCCCGAGTCTTGAATCCAGGCCTGGGAGTCCCCACACTGCTACCGCATCCTAGCCTCCATCCAATGTCTGCTGAAACCCTGTGGGCCGAGAAGCTAGTAAGAATATAGCCTCAGCCAAGGCACCACCCATAGGATCCTGATTGGGGGATCGCCCAGCTCGACTGATTGGTCCAACCATGCTATTTAAGCCAGGAGGTGGCACAGGAAGTTTGTCTCAGCAACAAGGTTATTTCCTTTTGTGGCTGCATTAGACCCTGCTTATGCCTGTCTCCTGCACCCAATCCTGTTCCTGCTCTGCCTCTGGCTCCTCCCTCACTGTTGCATTCACTCCTGGTTCTCACTGTGCTCCAGCTCCATGCTTGATCCTTGCCTCTCCTCCAGTCCCTGCCCTTACTCCTCACCTGCAATCATCAGTCACTAGTCCTGGCTCCACCCTTGACTCTAGCATTTGCTGTCTGACCCTCATCTTAGATTCCTGCTTCTGACTCTGGCTCGACTCCTGGCTCTGGTAACTGGCAATGGATTCTACTGGTGACCCTTGGCTTTGCTCCCTAACCTGGATGCCTGCTCTACCCACTCGACCTGACTCCTGCTCCAACTACTAGGCCAGACCACAACACTTTCTGAACTTCATTGTTGCAAGGCTAGTTTATGAAACAATTCCTCACCCAATAGAACATAATTATTATACTGTGGCACGATTATGTAGTGACTCAATGTTAGTTACTTCAACTGGAAAATTACTGGAATGATCAGAACAAACACTAACAAAGGCAATCAGCAACATACATTTAATCCCAGTTTCAGTTTGTGTTCAAATTTTGTGTTTGCAAATTCACTTGAAGGATGTAGCTAGGCAATGTTTAACATATGAGCTCCCATACGCTGCATCACTGAAACCAGACACATTGTTTAATCAGCCATATGCTTTGATTTTACCCTTTTCAGTTTCCAAACTCTAATCTTAAATTTGTGTTTATTATTTATATTGTATCCAGAATGGGACAGATTAAATATTCAAATTAAAGCATATTGGAAATTGTATTAGAATTACCAAATTTCTGTACCTCTTACATTCAAAACTCAGTGATAGTAAGGTAAAAGAAGCCAGAATTCCTTGTTGTATTCCTGGTTCTGCTATAGACTGTGACCTTAAGAAAGAAATCACCCCCTTTCGTGCTTCAGTTTCTCCAGTTGTAAGATGTGGATAATACTTCTTTTATAAGAGTGTTGTGCAGTGAAAGTCTATAAAGGAACTTTTGGATCCTAAGATGGAAAGTGCTACAGAAAAGCAGGGTAAAATTTTTATTCTTGCAGCATTTTGCAGATACTGCAGCATCATTATTTGACCGGGCCAAAGCTTAAGGAACAGTCCAATTTGTTATTTCACAAGCTTCTACACAATCTAACTTTATTCTTATATAGAATAGTTGCAGTGTACCCCCAGGGAACGTTCCTTCTCCAGTAACTTTGCAGACATAATCAAAGTTCACTGCATGACAAAAGCTTTTCAGTTCCATATTTTAGAACTCTTAGCTGAAAAGCCTCTAATTTTTTTTTATTGGTACATTTACTGACACCTTAATTCCACTTGAAGACTCAAGGCAGAATTGTATCATCAAGAAACCATCTCCTACTGTTTCCCCAAAGACCATACAGCCTTGCATACACTGTTTGAAAAGTCCTCCTCATTTTAAAGTAGGTTTTAAAGCTCTATATTTTATCCGTTCAGCTAATCAGAGAGGCACCAGATCATTGTCACTAGAAGATCTTAGATTTCATCTGCGAGTCAAGCTTCCTAAATTTTCTCTCCCCAAAAGCCAAGAGCTGCAGTCCATTTGCAATCTCCACAACGTAACATATTAGGTTTTCCTGGCAACTTCTTTTAGCACTTCTGCAGAGACTGGTCTTGCTGATTAAAGGAAATGAAATGTAGAATCTGTACCACTTCACGATTTGGATTTAAAAAAAAAGTTAGAAAAGACTATCTGAAGTTACAAAAGACCTCAGAACTCCAGAAGAAGAGAGGACCATTCAGATAATTGAGATAGTTGACACCAGTTACATATTAAGACAGCTGGCTCTCAATAGTCTCTAAAAAGGAACTTTAATTCTTTTATATGGGAGATTCTAAATTAAGCTTTCATTGCCACTAGCTAACAATAAGGAGCTTGTAGCACACTCCATTGTTAAAAGTGCCTTCCCTATACAACTTGATATACTATCACCCTTGCATTGCAGAAAGCTGCCTTCAGCCAAACAATAGCCACAAAATGTGAACTTAAGGTGTCAACTTCAGAGCCTAGTTGCTATCATTTAAATGATGGTATTAAGCAATACTGTCTAGGACAAGACATTCAAATGGATTTATTTTTTGCCACCTCTTTCAAAGCAGGACTTCTGGGACAAACCGCAAAAAGGCTGAAAACTCACTGTCTCTTCCTTTGCAAAACTTTTTTTTTTTAAATAAACTCCTTCTCTCCCTTCCCCAGTGACTCGACAGATTATACACAAACATGCTTTCCAGAATTCCTCTTACAAACTGGAGCAATGGGCTGAATCTTTAGGCCTTAGAGAACAATATTTGTTGAAATGATTAATGTTTTAAAAAGGAAGTCTGAGCAAATTCAATAGTCCACTATTAGAGAATAAATAAAACTGCTTAAGGAAGTATTAAAGTTATTTATCAACCTGGAGTACCTTGGCACCCCTTCACAACTCTTTTCATTTTACAAAGGAAACCTTTTCCACTGATATCTTCATAGAGAATGCCCTCTTTTAGCCTTATTTCCTATTAACCACCAAGATGGGCTGAAGTCACCTTCGCAAGACTAAGGCATTACATACTGTCTTATCCATTTCTTTCCCTCCTGGAAAGAAATCAGATGTGTTATTAGAACACAAAAACATTGACCAATTTCTATGCCATCCTCCAGGAAACGTCCATCTAGCCCTGTATTCTGTTTTCTGACAGTGGCCAATGCCAGGTGCCCCAGAGGGAATGAACAGAACAGATCATCATCAAGTGATCCATGCCCTGTCGCCCATTCACAGCTTCTGGAATACAGAGGCTAGGGACACTATCCCTGCCCATCCTGGCTAATAGCCATCGATGGACCTATCCTCCATGAACTTATCTAGTTCTTTTTTGAACCCTCTTATAGTCTTGGCCTTCACAACATCCTCTGGCAAAGAGTTCCAGAGGTTGACTGTGCGTTGTGTGAAGAAATACTTCCTTTTGTTTGTTTTAAACCTGCTGCCTATTAATTTTATTTGGTGAACCATAGTTCTTGTGTAATGAGGAGTAAATAACACTTCCTTATTTACTTTCTCCACACCACTCATGATTTTATAGACCTCTATCATATTCCTCCTTAGTCATCTCTTTTCCAAGCTGAAAAGTCCCAGTCTTAATCTCTCCTCATATGGAAGCTGTTCCATGCTCCTAATCATTTTTGTTGCCCTTTTCTGAACCTTTTCCAATTCCAGTATATCTTTTTTTGAGATGGGGTGACCACATCTGTACACAGTATTCAAGATGTGGGCAGACTATGGTTTTATATAGAGGCAATGATATTTTCCTGTCTTATTATCTATCCCTTTCTTAATGATTTCCAACATTGTTTGCTTTTTTGACTGATACCTCACATTGAGTGGATGTTTTCAGAAAACTATCCACAATGACTCCAAGATCTCTCTCAAAGCGGTAACAGCTAATTTAGACCTCATCATTTTATCTGTATAGTTGGTATGATGTTTTCCAATGTGCATTACTTTACATTAAACTGGATAACAAAATGGCAGATCAAGTGAGATCCCTTTGTAGCTCTTCAGTTTTGTATCATCTGCTAACTCTAACCCCTAACGCAAACCCTTCATCATAAGTAGAAATTAGTCAACCAAGTAGTGATTTGATTGGATCAGACTTATTTCCTCTGGTGGTATTATTATAATTTAATATTTGTATTAGAGTAATGACTGGAAATCACAATCACTGGGATCCAGGTCCCATTGTCCTATGAACTGTACATTTAAAAAAAAAATCCAATCCTTGGTACTGCTATTTTATACACATTTTCCTGTTACTGAAGCAGTTTCAAAGGTAAACTTTACAGATATTCTCTACTATAGTCATGTTACTTCTGCAGAGGACACACTAATTTATCAGACGTAAGCATAACAGGAACCAATAACTGTAAACTGAAGTTAGCACAGTTCAAGCTGAAAATAGATGCAAGTTTTTCATAATCAGGGTAGTTAACCAAAGGAATCCATTTTCCAACTTTTTATCAAAAGGTTCTCCTTCACTTGACATAGATCAAGACTGGATACAGTGATATCAATTCAGATATTTATTTGGGTGTGGGGAGGAGGAGAAATTCTCTTCCCCCATTCCCAAGCACTGACCTCATTCCAGTCCTGCTTTCCCCGCCTCCTCCTGCAGGAACCCCAGGCCTCCCTGAGCTGAGGAGTCTCTCCTTTCTCTTATCCATACAATGCACAACAGGGCCGCCCAGAGGGGGGGGCAAGAGGGGCAATTTGCCCCAGGCCCCGCGTCCCGCAGGGGCCCCCACGAGTGTTTTCTGGGGCCCCTGCGGTTCCGGTTGAGCTCCCGCAGGCATGTCTGCGGCAGGTCCACCGGAGCCCGGGACGAGTGGACCTGCCGCAGGCATGACTGCGGAGGGGGCACTCGTCCCGCGGCTCGGCTGGACCTCCCGCAGGCATGACTGCGGCAGGTCAAGCGGAGCCAAATGCCGCCCCCCAGGTCTTCGGCGCGCTGGAGTCTAGAGCCGCCCCTGAGCGGGGGCCCCCCGCCGCCGAAGACCCCGGGCCCCCGGAATTCTCTGGGCGGCCCTGATGCACAAGCCAGTGCTGCCAGAAACCAAGCTTTCAGTGGACTCCCCTGCGCTCCATCACACAGGAACAGACTCCCTGTGCACCAGGTCAAATTTGAGTAGTGTTGCAAACCCCATGCACCTGGTCACAATGTCACCCACTAAAATTTGGCCTCTCCATCTGACTGGGTCAAATTGCAGTGCCAATGAGACCACACAGCTGAAGCAATGGTCAGGATCACCCTGGCAGCACTGTATTAATTTAGTATGGGACCACTGCTTAAAAGTGATAGTGTTATGGTCCACGTGAACTCCACAACCTAAGGAACTTTGACCAAGTGCATAAACCTTGGGAGGGGAGGAGGGTGCTTTGCCTCCCCTAGTCTCCTCTAATTCGTGCCACTGACTGAATATCTTTCAAAAGGGATATGGGCCAAGTCAATTTACAGTTATCAGGTCCTTCATGCAAGAATCACTTAGCAAAATTATGTGGTCTGCATTATGAAGGAAGGCAGACGAGATCATAATGGTCCCTTCTGGACTTAAAATCTCTGAAGTCAGATATCTGATGAAGATCAGATTAGTTTTAAAAAAAAAATCTTACTAGTGACATCTGATCTCCTCTAAAACAGATTTTTTTTTTTAACTGAGTCCTTTTCAAGAACTGAATTTTGAAGATGAGTTGTGGAAAATGCTGTAATAAGTATTTTATTCCAGTAGCAATCTGTAAAATTGATATATAAATATTCTCCTATCTTAACTGGAAAGAAAAAAGTGTAAATACATCAAATCTGTTTAATGGTATTGCTGAATGATATTACTAGAGAATCTAAAAACAGCTTGCAAGCTTAAGTTCATTACTTGTAAAGCAGCAGAATAAATGGCATACCGGTAGCCTACCAAAGCAATTTTTCAGAAAAAGTAGTTGTGTTGGCAAAGTGAGTGCACAGAATGAGAAAACCTATAATTTTTGTGTCTCTAATCTCTAAACTGGTCTGGGCTAAAATATTTAAGATCAGAAGGAAAAGGGAGCTTTGTTTAATCTTAGTACACAACTACTGAACAAAAACAAATATGCTAAGAGAAAAGTTAAGGGAGGAAATCGGCCTTTTAACTGAAACCAGAAAGCCCAAACCCAAAGTTAATAATATGGCAAAGTTGGATGAAATTCCTAGATATGTTGCCAATCCCCTAGCTCCCCCAGCAAATTCCAGAGCATTTAGAGCATTATGAAAAATTGCATAAGTCACAATTACAATTGTAGCTAAAGGGGAATTTTTTTTTGTTAAAGAAGATAGTGCAGCTTCACCATATAAATTAGACTGATCAAAACAAACTGAAGTTTCTAATCAGTGTTGGGAGAAGTACAGAAGGCCATTAAAACATTACCTGAAGGGAAAATTCTTCACTCCAGATGCTACTAAAATGGAGTTTTATTAGAAGAGAACAAACCCACTGGTGATTCTTTTCTCTTCATACTCAAGAATCTTAGTAATGTTATTTTTAAATTCCTTCCTTTTTATATGTTCTTATGGTAAAGACAGAAATACAGATTACATAATTTATGTAGATTTCTCCTTTAAATAAAGATGCACAAAATCTATTAATTTCAGCTTTAAAGTCTTAACCTCTGTTAACTAAGAAGTTACACAGCCTTACTAATAAGCATTAAAACAGTGCACAACTAAGTAAATTTCAAGAAGGCATAGTAGTCAGTTCTTATGGTTCTATTGTGTCTTCACAAACAGGACGTGTGGTAAAAGCTCTCAATGGTTACTTAAAGGAAGAGTAATGATGAGAAGTTGGTGGGCAAGACATTTGGGGGCACTGTCTGACAATACAAAATACAGTAAAAACACACCTGTATAAAATTATCCATTCACCACGACCATATTAGTCTGAATCAATAAATGCAGCGTGATTTCATTCTAACATTCCTGTTTCATAAAAATCTTATGTTGCTAGTTTTTTCAATGGTTTCTCAAAAACACTGGATGGAGCTATAAATAAAATAGCCTTTCCATACAGAAACTATATTATTAAAAAACTACATAGATCTAGAGAAAAGAATACAATTTAATTTCACCTGAAGGTACAATAAAGGCAGGTAAGTAAAATGAAGCCCAGGGCTTCATATTTTGAATTATGGGTACAGGTGTTAAGTGTGCACTGACCTGCCTGTACAGTCTGTCCAAGAGTTGGGAGGTTTGTGAAACACTGAAGAATCATGTAGAAGTCAAGATTTTGGGGACTGCTTCTCTCTCTCATTCTGGCCTCTATACGCCATCCCAGTAGCATATGAAAGCCATATAGGACATACAACTGGCCAGGGGAGAATTCCCCCAGTGCAGGCACAGAATAGTTAAGCTTTATGAGATAGAGTTCTCATCTTCTGAGAGGGTTCAAAGGGAACTTCCTGATAAACCATAAGACCTTTCTACTCTGGAAATTGAGCAACAAGGAAATTCTATTTCAACTACTTCAATACAAGTAATTAAATTGTAAATGTATATTCATAATAAATTGTTTCTTAGCACTGAAAAACAATAATGGCCCTCTACTGACGGACAGCTTCTGCTGATTACTCTGCTGCAGTGGTCCCCAACCTTTTCGTCTGGCGGGCACCAGACGAAGGACCATGGTGGTGGTCGAGCAGCCGCCGAAATGCCACCAAAATTTGGCAGCATTTCAGCGGCTGCTCGACTGCCGGCCAGGATGCGAGTGCATTTAGATGTCCCCGCAGGTGCTGTGGCACCCGCGGGCACCGTGTTGGGGACCCCGCTCTACTGTATAATAAAGGCTGTTACTTGGCTAAATGTTACTTATGCCGATCTCCCTTTAAGAAATAGGGATTAAGGATCTTTTATGTAGTTGAACTATAGCTATGTCATCAAAGATATTCTGCCAATTCAGGAAAAGTAAAGGATCAGTATGTCAGAATGGTCTAATTACATCCACATGATAGATGCAGAACAATTGCCAGCAGAAGATACGTAGTCTTTTGTTGAGAAAGATCTCAATGCACTTTATAACCATAATATCCCATTAACCAGATTCACACACCAACTGAAAGTTTAAAATATTAGAAAGGTTTACTTTGAAAGCGCTTGTTTAAATTTAGTTTATTATACACTGCACAATAAAACCTTGATAATGTATTCATGTTTAAAATGAGCACACAGTAACACCAGACAATATATCAAAATTCTGGAACAGATAAGAAAGGGCTTATAGTCTCATTAGACCATTTACCTAGAACAACAGAAAAACTGAGATCTTCTTAAATGCTTTATAGTGATTAAAAAAAATTCATTTATTTTATAAACAGATTTAAGAAACAAAAAAACATCCAAGTACCACATCATCCTATTTTGAGTATTTCACTCTACCCTAGGGCTCCCTCCAGTTCTTTGTTAGCAATCTGATGCTGCCCTGACACCCAACCAATTACCCCTTCCACTTTCTCCTGAATGGTCATTCAATTTTGATAAACAAGGACCCAAACTAAATGTTTACTCACAACTCAAACTGAGCCCAAACTGAACCTTTATTAAGGATATTTTTGGATAATTTTTCCTTCAGTATTTTTCATCTATGCTATCTTTGCACTTCTTAGTTACAAGAAGCACAGCTAGTGGCACTGTCATAACACCATGAGAAAAGCTACAGCTACACCAGAAACAGGAAGTACCAACACATTTTAAGACTGTTTTAAAAATTATCCAGATTTAGGAAATTAAGATTATAATAAAAACATTTGGACACTTATCTAGACAAACCTTTTGAGAATCATGTATCATAAATGTTTACACTAGCCACAATCCTAACTGAAGACAACACAGATATTCACTTACACTGAAACATAGGGGTCACTTCGGAACAATGATAGACTTTCCATATACCGTCTCACATTCCCAACCCCTGGTGGCTGGGCAGCAATGCAAAGCACTAGCCCCAAACCAGTTCTCTGTGGGCATATTTTAATCATTAGTAAATTCCTGTTGTAAGAGGAAATTGAACTGATGTGATTAATTGAAGTTGGTCACCAGAAGAAAAAGTTTTTAAGAAAAATGCTATGCCTTCCACAACATTCACTCTAGTCACCAATACTTAGACAACAGTTTTTTTTACAACTAAATGTAAAGAACAGAGGGGCGAATAAAGTATTATTAACTCTAAAAGACACTCTGGAGCTGAGCTGGAAAAGCAATCAAAATACAGCAGGAGTTTATATTCAGCCCTTTAGCAAATTGATAACCAGTGCAATACAGAAACAGCAGAGTCAGCTGTGAAAGGCGCCTAGATTTTTGAGGATCCACAGCTGAATTCCCCATCTGCCCTAAAAAGTACTTGTTTCCTGCAGGAATGAGAGAGAGAACCAGAAAAATACTGGCAGAATGTAGATGGCATTACATGGATTCATTCCTGGAGTGCCATTTGGCTAGTGTATGAAAACAGCATTTGTTACTCAACTAACTCAACAGCTGCCTCAGTCTTCAAACCAGACATGTAAAATAAAACTGTACAAAGCTTGGGAACAAATAACACAGGGTCTGGTTTTTCTGAACTGAAAGGGTTTTAAATGTTGTTAGGAATATCTATTACTCTCCCCTCCTCCCCTTCTTTAGTGTGGAACCATTTGCAAACATCAACATTTTCTGGCCAATGAGCTTCTACTTACAGCATAAAACCACTCTAATTAAAGGTTTGCAGCAACTGGAATAGAAGCAAAATCCACTTTCTATTATAAACACATTTTTAAAACTCCATCATACACAGACACCATTAACTTCAGCACCCTACTTTGTAACTGTAGTCAATTATTACCATGACAGATAAAAAGCGTGAAGATGCATTAAACCCTCCCCACTCTAAACTTGCATCCGTCCCAAATTACAATAGAAGTGGGGAAGTGTAACTGGAAGGTTAACAAGTCTGATGTAAGGTGGACCAAGGAGGAAGCAATTTCAGAGTCTTGGGACTTCATGGGGAGCACATTGGTGGTAGCTCTGCCACTCAGCCAGCACCTCTGTAGACCTTATCTGCAGCAGTATGGCACAAGGAGAGAGGCTGGCCTATTATAACCTTGTTCCAAACCATTGTAGACATTGTAAATTAAAATCAACACCATGAACTCCACCTTGAAACCCACAGACAAGAAGAATCACATCAAGTGTACCATGCAGAGAACGCAGTAAGCCACTGAAGGTACAGTTACATTGCAAAACACTGGCGGTGGTGGTATGTGTAGCTACATGCATCAGTGAAAAGTAAGGTGTGTTCACGCTGCAATGTGCAGCTGCACACGTCAATGAAAGGCTCTGTCACGGGGGAGGCAACAGGGAAAGGCTGCATTGGCGGGGGGGCTAAACCCAAGCAGCACTGCAAGCCTGTGTGCCGGGGATCAGGTTGCAATGTCTGGAGCAAGTGGCAGAGCCAAGCCAACCCAGCAGGACAGGGTTCCAGGAGCCACTGCTGTGAGTTTGCTGTGTAACTCACCCTCCCACTCTACCCAGGTATTCCCCCTCCTCTCGGGGCAGCAACCCGCACTCTCCCACCCCACAAGCCCGAGAAAGTTTACTAGACCAAAAAAAAGTGTTTTTTCCTGGCATAATGTAACACCTCCAGGACTGTTAAAATAGTTACCGTTTAAGCCAGTTTTGTGAAGACAGGACATTTGGCCATTTATGCAAACAGTGAGGGAGGGTAACATGCAATGTTAGCAACTAGCCACTTTTTCATCTGTGCTCCATTACACAACATCTGACTAATCTGCTCACAATGTCTACAAACACTGGAGGAATGGGAGCTGGAGCAGCAGTGCAAGACACTGAATTACATTCCACCATTTTGGAGGGACTGAACAGATATGACAATGGGTTGTGGTGTAATTGAATTACAGGATTTAACAAAAGCTGAGAATCCCAGAAGACTGACTACATTGAAAAAATTAAAATTCTGTAGAGCTTCCCTGAATTGGGCTCAATCAGTTACACTTAGATAATATTGTTTTTCCTAGTAATGGAATCTTCAAAAAGACGCCAAAATAAAACTTTGTAAGTGATCTAAAAAGCAGGGGCTATTGGCTGAGCCATCTCAGAGTGATCTGGCCCAGTTAAAAGTTAATTAATCAAGGACATGTCCAGCCTGCTAATATTCTTGCATATCTGGGGCCACTCTCTGTATACCATACTACTGCATTTAACATCAGCTGGAATGTTTGAGCTGAAGTCTTGTTGGTGTAAATCAGAAGGGGCTGCTGACTGGGCATTTTCTACAAGGGCTCCACACCTTTAGAACTCATATCTCGGTCTAATTACCATCAAGACATGCTACAAAATGCACATTTTTCTTAGGATTCTGAAAACAGAGGAGAATTATGAATAGAATGAGGTCCTGGAGAAGGAGGTTGGTTTTAGCTTTTTTATTTGCCTGGTTTACTAGTTATGGGTCATACTGGATGACACTGTTGCGCTTTAGTTAGTTGCAATTTAATATTCATATCAATATTACATTATGTCAAGGACACCTAGTACATAGCAATACAAATTCTTGATTACAGGGAATGTAAATTCATGCAAAAATAAATGCAAGTGTTTGTTATTACTTGTATTAGAAATTTAGTGAAAAGATTTGAATGGTCAACACTACATTACCATTATTTCAAGGATGACAAATGTAATTACCAAAAATATTGACAGAATTACAAGCAGGAAAAGTCAGAATATGAGTTAAATCAAGACCTAGAGATCTGCAGACTCTGATTTCTGTGAAACTACATTAGGAGTCATTCTAAGTATACTTTACGTGCTGTATTCGCATGAAGATGGCATGGACAGCCTAATGCCTCTTTTTCCATCTCCAACCTCAAGGATTCTTAAAACGAAGAGCCTTAAAGTGAAACAGTATGAGGCTCTGGATGTCAAATTTCTCAAACATACCAGTCAGATATGATTGTAATTATACATTGTGCGCAGTTGCGCACACAAAAATCCCTTAACCATGGATATACCATCAGCAGAATTACAAGTGAGTACGATTTTTTCTAATCATGCCAAGCATTCTAGCATAGCCATTATTAAACTGGAGAATGGCAAGGCACAAAGACAACTGTACAGCTGTTTCTGATATAATATCAGACAAAGCAGCAGATATGAAGAGAACTCAATCATTAAAATAATGAATGAGTTTCAAATAAAATGAAAACATAACGGTCTTTTTCCACTTACTAGTGGGAAGGAAAAATGCAACAGAATTTTTCACAAGAGAATAGCTTGACCGTCTGTACTAGACATGGATATATTTCCTTTCATCTGTTTGACTTGATATTTTCTTAAAAAGAGAGAGTATTGCACTGAACAAACTGGTGTTCAACTACAAGTGCCTGTTTTTCAGCACTCTAAGTAATTTAATTCTAGATTTTTCTGAGGATGCCTGTAAGATGACAAGCAAAACATCAAGATAGTCAACCTCCCAGCAGATTGCGAATGAGCTGCATAGGCAGCATGCTCAAACCATTGAAGACTTCACATCTCCTTCCAGCAAGGTGTCAAAGTAATTGTGTGAAAAGAGCTCA
This sequence comes from Mauremys reevesii, assembly GCF_016161935.1. Taxonomy (NCBI): domain Eukaryota; kingdom Metazoa; phylum Chordata; order Testudines; family Geoemydidae; genus Mauremys; species Mauremys reevesii. The sequence goes on along the minus strand of NC_052626.1, from coordinate 139,200,449 downwards.
ATTTCATTTTTAATTATTGTTTGTGGGCCCCGATACAGATTTAGGACTCTATACTAACCACAATCCACAGAGGAATGTTCAACCATTGACACCAGAGGGGGTGTTGGGACTGAGATCCATGGTACAACCTCACCTTTGTGTAGTTGTCACAGTCTGGAGTGACTCATGACCATGAGTTTCAACCTCACAGCATACTGCCAAAAAGCAGGGCAGAAACCCCAAACTGACTGTATGTTCTGTAATTAGATTTCACCAACCCAGAAACAAGTGTCACCTCCTAAAGCACTGTAACAGTCTTACCATGGAGTCACAAACAGCCCCCTTGGACACACTGGTCTATCTTGCCATCCAGGCAAACTGGACTATGTGATAGATGGTCACTTTGCACCAAAAATAACAATAGCCAGATTACTCCCAATCTCAAAGGACTAGTCACTTACCCCAGGTCAACTGTGCCTAGATCTCAAGCCAAAGACCAGGCCTGTAGCCAAACCTGTAATAAAGTAACTAAAGATTTATTAACTAAGAAAATAAAGTAGAGTTATTTACAAGGTTAAAACAGGGAACATGCACATAAATGAGTTACAGTCTTAAGAGTTAAAAGGATAATATAAACTTGGCAGCTCTGTATGTCCTTTAGGGCTGACCCACACCAAGCAGCACGGGGGTCTCTTGCTTATGTTTAGGAATTTTTGACCCTAAGAGTCCAGGTAGTACAGAGATCCCAATTTCTCCTTGTCAGGGACTATTATCCCCTTCACCCCAAAAATCCAAGCTGATAGGGTGAGTGCAGGACAAGTACTCTACCTTAATTTATTCTTCCTTTCCAGTTTGGAGAGTTACACAATTGTATAGGTTTACAATGCAAACACTCAATATAAAACTTTATACCTTGGAATACAGATATTAAAAGTAGGATTAAATACATGCAGCATCCTACAAGTATTCCATAAAGTCTAAACCCTAAGCATACTCTTATAAACACCTATATATATATATATATATATATATATATATATATATTTTAACTGTACTAACCCACAGATAAGCCAAACTGGTTGCCAGCTGTACATTTGTCAGTGAGGCCCTGGGCCTTTGGCATGAGCTGGCACCTAGTCTGCCAGCATCATTGTAGTAACTAAACTTTAGTTATTATTTAAACATCTTAGTATCATTCGGGGGGAAAATATGATTGCCTTTTGGGATCACCACTGTATCCTCCTCTGTTTCTCCACTTCTCCCTTAAGTTTTTCTCTCTCTCCTTTTCTTTCCTCTACATTTTCCTCCCTGCAGCAATTTCAAGTTCTCTCTACTTAAGCTACTATCCCAGTCTTACTCCCTTTCCAATTGCACCTGCTAAAATCATCAGCAATTAAATGTCAACTCCATTTCTAGTATCAACATTAGGCCTTAAGAATTAAAATACTGAATGGGAAGAATAGGCATGAGGGGAATTTACACCTCTCATAGCATTTATTGTTTGCAAACTCAAGATGAGGGCATGGAATAAACACACACGTTTTGAAGGTTCTTTGAAACCATGAGGACTAGCAACTTTGGGGTGAGGAGTGTTCTTTATAAAAACAAAAGCCTAGATTTTGCAGGACATGAATTTGTCATATGGCTCACAAATATCGAATTAGATCAGACTTGAAAGCCAAATATTTGACACCGTTGCTGTAGAGTAGTACAAATGTGCAATTACAGAGCATCAGAGATTGTAGTTGTCATCTGACTAGATCATAATGTCAGATGTCAAGACCTTTTAGAGAGATTACCAAGGCTCAATCAGGTTGCAACTTAAAAGTGCACAATAATATAATTGCCACATTCAAGAATGTAACTAGGGTGACCAGACGTCCTGAGAAAATTGGGACCGTCTCGATATTGAGCAGTTTGTCCCACGTCCCGACCGAAGTACGGCCGGGACACCATTTGTCCCGATATTTTGTTTCAGGCGCAGAGGCCTGTTTTTTATTTTATTTTATTTTTTTTGCTTAGGCAGCGGTGAGAGACAGGGGGAGCACCTTTTCAATTGTTACACTCACCCAGCAGACTGTCTGTGACTGAAGGACCCACCGCTGGAGTGCTGCCAAAGACCCGGACACGGTGAGTGTAACAATTGAAAAGGCGCTCCCCCTGCAGAGGTCCAGTCAATATATAATTGCCTTTCTGGACAGTGGGGATTTCTGAAATGAACAGTATTGTCTGAATTATATTCATTTATAAACAAAGAATTGTGAAATGTAGATTCTGAAACTATGAACTCCTGGAACAGATGTGTAGCTATGAGGTTTTATCGTAATACATCCAGCTTAAAAAAACTTTCATTTGTTGTTCAGTGACTAAAATGGAAGAAACTGCTGTGCTCTAAGCCAGTGGTTCTCAGGAAAAAAAAGTTTTGGTGACCTCAAAGTGTGGCCACCAACTCTTCCTGGTGGCCGCTCTCACACTTTTACATGTCCAAATCATTGTAGTTTATGTATTGCTAGCCAGTAAGTCTGTTGTAAAAAGCGATATTAACAAACATGCCAGTATCACTTTTCACAGCAGACTTACTCAGCCCTGCCAAGCCTGGGGACAAATTAAGCCCTGGATAGGGGGGCTGAGGGAGGCAGTGGGGGAGCTGGAGCCCGAAGCCCCGCAACCAGAGCCCAAAGCACCACGGCTGGAGCCTGGGGTCTACTGCCTCACAGCCAGAGCCAGGGGCTGGAGCCCAAAGTCCATCAGCCAGAACCTGCCGCCCCGCCACCCCAGGGCTGAAGATCAAAGCCTGAGCCCCACCGCCCTCGGGAAAGTGAGGAATTCACTGGCTGCCTGCTCTTCCAGCATTGTGCCCCAGGTGTCTCCAAAGAGGGGCAGGGCCCAACCCCTGCTGGCAGCCCCAGCAATCAACACTAAGGCAATGCATCCAGGAGCAACAGGGAGGGGGAGAGACTATTTTGCCACCCACCACCATCCTATCACAGCCCACTGGCTGTGGCTGAAAGAAAAGACCCTGGTGGCTGCATTTGAGAAATGCTGCTCTAAGCCACTATTGGGCTAATCATATCTGTTCTGCTGAAAGACAATAAGCCTTGAAAGTCTAGTATCTTAATGCAGAGGAAGTGTGTGCAAAAACTGTTGTGAAAATTTCGGTGAAAAATAGTGCTCAGCAAATAAAACAGCTGTGGTTTTACTAAACAAATTGTAAGAGCAATTAACGTCCATGTGTACACAAGAAAGCTGATTATTGCACAACGTCCTGACCAACTACTACAGCTATAGCACTTAATGCATTTACAATGTAGAGTTTATTTGGAGTCATCTAGCCTAGTGTTAAAAAATTCACATAACAAAAGGAGGGTTTTTTGTCAACATTATCTGTAGTCTAGAGCTTTGCTCATTCTCTCCTTTGTATCTGCCTGTTTAATCACAGAAAAATTATTTGGCCATTTCAGTGGGTAATGTGTACAGTTGGTTTTCCACGAATTAAGAACCTTATTTCAGCTATGGCGAGGTTATCCATATATTTATAAATATATCACAAATCCCCTTTCCCCTGAAGATTTAAAAAAGCTTTTACAAAGTTGTGATCAGAATCCTCACTTTACATAAGGGAACAAACGGACAGGTAAATTACCTTCCTCTAGATCATATAATTAGTCTATCGCTGAACTGAGAACAGATCATCATTTGATTCCCAACCCCCTCTTCTAGCCACTAGATATTAATGCCTCTTTGTTATGTGATGAGGCCTTCTAGGAAGTGCATATTTTCTGGGGTGATTAAAATTATCCCTGACTTTGACTTAGAGTTATGTTGCATTCCACCTGCTTAGCTATCGATAACCTACCATATTTCATTACTTTGGGAATGTGATGTTCTATAGAACAACTGATACATTTCAGTCACACCTGCAAGTCAAAAAATGCCCTAGCAGCTGCTGTCCATGTCAACTAAATGGCTCTCTTCTGTCAGAGCCTTGGCATTGTGTTTAGAGTGAAACATACATATTCACATACAAAAGAGTAGGTAATTTAATAAAAGGCAATATCTCTGCAAGTGCGTGTGTGCATTTGTGTGCGCACGCTTCTCCTCCCTCCCCCCCTCCTTAAGGCTCACTTTCTCTTCTGTCACTCAAGACTCCAGGCCTTTTTCACACCTTTCCTCTACAAACAGAGTAGCATCCCTCTGACCACTCCTTTCTTCAAAATTCTCTTGCTAATCTTTCCTCTCCAGCAGCACTTGCACTTCTTGTGCCACCTGATCATTACTCATTATGTTTTATCTATCTAATTTAGACTGCAAGCTCCTCTAGCCAGGGACCTCTTATATATCTGAAGTGCTGAGAGTACATAAATGGGGACACATAAGTAAAAGAAAATACCACCATTGTGAGGGCAGTGTGAAGCATGCCTTCCAGCAAGTACAGTCACCATATAAAGCTAAAATGCATCATTCTGTTTTTAAAGGCATAGAGGTTTACTTAACATTGACAGAAAAACTCCTTTGTCATTGTTAAGCAGACTTCTATGCCTATAAAAACAGAATGATGTTTAAGAATAATTTGCTTTTATTTCCTCACTAAATTGATTGGGGAAGCAAAAGGCCTAGTGGTCTGGAAGGGAGCACTAGGTTTTTGCATTACCACCTGCAGTTTAGGGCTCTCCCAGGAACTGCAGTGGGGAAAGGAGCAGAACACCAGCAGCTCCTCCGGTGGCAGTACTGCCCCCAGCCCTGTCCTCCGACGCAGCTGCTGCTGGGAACCAGAGGAGACGCAGCTCCGGGGAAGGGCAGGGGCGAGGCTGGAGGTTCTGCTCCTTTCCCCGCTGTGGTTCCCAGGAGAGTCCTGAACCACATGTGGGACTCTCCCAGGAACCGCAGTTGGAAAGGAGCAGAACGTGGGGCCACCAGGCGGCCCCGTGGCCATAGCTTCTCCGGCACAGCTGCTGTACCGACAGAAGAGACCCTGCGCGGAAGGGCTGGGAGTGGTACAGCTGCACCGGAGGAGCTGCGGCCCCTCATTCTGTTCCTCCTCTTTCCGGTACGGCATACCAGATATAAATATCTTGCTGGTACGGCGGACTGGACCAACCTACTTGTGCTGCTGGTTTAATCTGACCTAAACTTATCAATTTAACTAACTCCAAATTCGTCCTTGCTCTGATCACATCCACCCAAAATTAAAACGGTTTGATTAGATGAAGACAGGAACTATAAAGGTAACACATTACAAGTAGTGGTAATTCCCAAACAACTCTTTTTAGTATTAAAGAATGTACTCTTGGTCTGACTTTCTTTCAAATCACATATTCACCTACTAAAGTATTCTCATTGTGAAGTATAGGTTAATTTGCTCTAATAAAAAGGGTAAAATAGAATCCAGCCCATTATTTCACCTAATGTGGCTAGCTAATGTGATATAAGAGGCTGCCATCTTAAGTATTACAATTAAGGACTATAACAGTGTTTAAAGGAGAACTGGATAAATTCATGGTGGTTAAGTCCATAAATGGCTATTATCCAGGATGGGTAAAGAATGGTGTCCCTAGCCTCTGTTCGTCAGAGGATGGAGATGGATGACAGGAGAGAGATCACTTGATCACTGCCTGTTAGGTTCACTCCCTGTGGGGCACCTGGCATTGGCCACTGTCGGTAGACAGATACTGGGCTAGATGGACCTTTGGTCTGACCCGGTACGGCCATTCTTATGTTCTTATGCTCGTTTCAAATAATGGGTCAATTAACAGAACATTCTTACTCAAAATAATTTCAAGAAAGAAATATTAGCATATTGCCACTTTACTAGTTAAATATCAGATTAAGAAAACAATTAAGACCCCTTTAAATACTTTCCCAATAAACCTACAAACTTTGCAGTTGCAAATACATCTTTAAGTCCAGAGTGGAATCTTGTATTAGAGCTACTGTAATACCCGTTATTCTAATGGCAGCTCTCTCAAATTTTCATAACTCCCATCTCTCATTTCTTTTTCTCTAGTGCTCCTATAAGCTCTCTGTCTTCTTCCATAAACATTTTATTATGATCAAATTATGTGCTGTGATTTTTTTCTATCTTTGAATAAAGTATTAACATCCAGAGAGGAATCTTAATGAAATCAGAGGGTTTTTTTTCCAAGTTATTTATATTTCAGTATGGTGGAAACTCAAATGTTTCATTTAAATCAAGCAATAATTAAGATACGAGAGCCTCTTTTTCCTGTTCTTCATGTATTATGATTAATTCCTTACAGGGAGCCCACTAGCTAGCATTTTGTTTCTGCCTTTGCTTGGAGATGTGGCTAACCCTAGATGCACCACACGCACTCAGTAATCTCCACGTGACACTATAGACGCATGTAATCCTGCCTCATTCAAAAGAGACTGCTTGGGAAAAAAGAAAAAAAGATTTTGATCAAATTACCTCCTGAGAATACAACCAAGTCCTAAATGACCATATGTAAACTAAACAGTGAAATTATATGAAGGACACAGGACTATTAATAATAAGGTCATTCAGCATAGGTCTAGTCATCCAATAAACATAGTATTAGCAACAGCTGGCATATAGTATGTCTGAAGCACCAATGTGGATGGAATAGTTTAAAAAGAGTTTTTATGGTACAAGGTGAACAATAAATCTTCAGTCAAACCTGCTCTCTCTTGCTTTGACCCAATATTTATTTTTGATCAAGAGTATCACAAATGGGTTTTTACAATAGCTTTTTAAATCTTTACGATTTTTTCAGTACTTTTCATGCCTCAAATTTGGTTCTACGGTTTAAATTGTGGAATCAAGATCCCCAAAAGCTTTTCAATACAATAAACCTCTCTCTCATATTTTTGTTTTCAGAAGAAAGCTACAAATTGCATGGTTCACAAAAAAAAGCAAAACCAGTTTTACAGACATCAAACCACAAATGTCTTTGTGGATCAAAACAATCTCTGCTAAACCTGAGCATCAATTGTTTCCTGTAGCAAAGGTAAATATTAAGTAGATAAACACTGCACTGGTGTTTATCTACTTAAAAAATATTAGCTGATGTGTAAACTGCAACATTTATCAGTCCCTAGCCTCTGTTTACCAAAAGCTGGGAATTGGCAACAGGGGATGGATCACTTGATTACCTGTTCTGTTCATTCTTTCTGAAGCACCTGGCATTGGCCACTGTCGGCAGACAGGATACTGGGCTAGATGGACGATTGGTCTGACCCAGTATGGCCATTCTTATGTCATTGATGACACCTGTCAACACTGACAACTATTTTACTGTTCAAAGGAAGTATATTATGATCTACTCAAATCCACAGTGAGTGACCATTCATTTTAGGTGATGTTTTAACACCACATCACATGGCTGAAGAGGGGCACATTGGTTTCGTTTTCATGAAATACGGAGCTCCACTTTTAAAAGTTTGGGAAACACCAGTACAGGATATTTGCAACCTTTCCTTTCTGCCTACCATAGGTCTGAGCACAAATCCTCAGGTGCTAGAGTCTATGGGGGCTAGCAGCTGAAGGTCCCTTGTCAGGTTCTTACATTATGAGTTTTGATACATCTGGCATATAACAATATTCAAACACGTTTGTGTACCACTGGACTCCAAAATCCCATTGTGTCGGGTTAATTACAATTCTTCTCAACCACTCACTTGCAAGTAGACAGTTCTGTAATCTCAACACTGCAGAGAACATTTGCTGGGCTTCCATGACAGACAACAATACAGGATTCTGGTCTCACCTGCAACAGCCTGGGAATTAATCTACATAAATGTATGGCAACATGCCGCAATGGGGGGGCGGGAGGAAATAGCTCAGTGTTTTGAGCATTGGCCTGCTAAAACCAGGGTTGTGAGTTCAATCCTTGAGGGGGCCATTTACAGATTTGGGGATTGGTCCTGCTTTGAGCAGGGGGTTGGACTAGATGACCTCCTGAGGTCCTTCCAACCTAATAATCTATGATTCTATGAATATTAAAGCCTGACTAATTTTCTGTAAAAAATCTTCAGTGAGTACTCTTCAGACTTTAAGGTAGTACTGTACTCCTGCACAAAAAATGTATTTAAAGCAAAATAAAGAAAAGTAATGGTAATGAAATTTCCCTTAAACATATTTCAACTGAAGGAATAATTTTTGTATCTTGATTTGTAGTTTGGTTCAATAAAAAATTATTTTGAATCTGCTAGCAAAATCAATTTTATTGATTAAGTAGTTAAGAGAAGAGATTTCAATGTATCTGAAAATCAGCCACGTAAAGACCAGTAACAAGATAGAGTAGCTAATTATTGGGAATACAAGCTAGTGTTTTAGGAAGCCAAAGAGCTGCAAAAAAAGGAAACTATTATTTATTAAGAACTGCAAAGTGCAGCATCGCCTACAGCAGGGGTCCCCAATGCACCTGCGTCCTGGCCGGCGGTCGAGCATCCGCCAAAACGCTGCCGAAATTCAGCGGCATTTCGGCCAATGCTTAACCGCCGCCACGGTCCTTCATCTGGCGCCTGCCAGACGAAAAGGTTGGGGACCACTGGCCTACGGGAATGTGCTCATAGCTGAGAATCCAGAGGGAAACGGAAAGCTCTAGTAATTCTGAACTCCTTTCACTCAACACCATAAAAGTTAGTTCACATATTACAGGGAACTAAATTTGTCATCTTCCCACATATACCATTTTTAGGTATATGCATAGCTCTCAATGACATGAATGGGAGTTATATGCAAGTATCCAAGGGAAGATAGATCCTTAAGTTACTAACCCTTCCCCAGTAGAAGAGTGGTGGCTACATGTGGCTTTACAGAGGAACCTACCTTAACTAATTCTTAGCAAGTAATTTTCCTTCTCTTTAAAGGAAACACTGTAGGGGAAAAATATAGCTTTAACAAATTAGGTTTTATTTAATCTAGAACCTGGAAAAAATAACTCTGGCCTGTCCACTAAGACATTTTACTAGGAGATGGAGACTTTTGTGCTGTAGGCCCCTGGTGCATTAAGAACTGGACTGAAAACAACAGCTCAGTTTATACAGGCTATCAACCTCCAAACAAACAGGTATTAACTGAAAATTGCTGCTATCTGAGCTGAATCCAAATCAGTGACCTAGATATATATAAATTATTAGGCCAGAAAGGACCACTGTGATCATCTGACCTCCTGTACAGGCTGTAAGCCTGCCTTGGATTAATACCTGTTTGAGAGCTTATCTTTTAGAAAAACAATATTGATTTTAAAGATGTCCAGAAATAGAGAATCCACCACAACCCTTGGTAAATTATTCCAATGGTTAATTATCCTCATTGTTAATAATCTGCACCTTATTTTGAGTCTGAATTGTCTAGCTTCAAATTCCAGCCATTGAATCTTGTTACACCTTTGTCTACAACATTGAAGAGCTATTAAATTTCTCTAACCTGTGTACATACTTAAAACTGTAACCAAGTTATCCACTAGGCCTTCTCTTTGATAAGCTAAATAGATTAAGATCCTTAAGTCTACTACTGCAAGGTATGTTTTCCATTCCTTTAATCATTCTTGTGACTCTTCTCTGAACCCTCTCCAGTTTATCAACATCCTTCTTGAATTGTGGACACTGGAGACAGACATAGCATTCCAGTGGTGGTCACACCAGTGCCAGATATTACTATTCAAAATCCCTGTTTAGACATCCATTAGCCTTTTGGTCACAGCACTGGATTGGGACCTCATGTTCAGCTGATTATCCATTACGATCCCCAAATCCTTTTTAGAGTCAACACTTCAAAGAATAACGTCCCACATCCTGTAAGTACGGCCCACATTCATGGAGATTGCAGCGTAATGGCTGGCCTTTTATTAAATATACGGAACAAAGCAGTTGCTAGCAAAACTGCCATGGAAAATGTGCATGTTTGCTAGCTTTGTAAGGCTTGACACTAAAATAGAAGAGGGACTCAAATATGACTCAGGTAGCATTATGGGACAATGATTTTCCCCAAATTCTATAAGAACAAGGGAGTAAAATGTATTTCTCAACTAAATGAAGCAGGCAAACACATACTATAAAAATAGTCACTCATTTCTTCACAAATAGATATTACATATATTTATTAAGCACCCAAACACTCCTGTCCAGGTACCCCTCAAAAAATTTCAATTTCCCATCTAAAACACAGCAAGAAATTATTTAACTAAAAAAAGTCATTGATATACCTCTACCCCAATATAATGCAACCCGATATAACACAAATTCGGATATAACGCAGTAAAGCAGCGCTCCGGGAGGGCGGGGCTGCACACTCCGGCAGATCAAAGCAAGTTCAATATAACGCGGTTTCACCTATAACGCGGTAAGATTTTTGGCTCCCAAGGACAGCGTTATATCGGGGTAGAGGTGTATATAGATCTACAGTAAAAATCTACTTCAGAGAAAGATAATATATCTGCTGTGATGGCCTTTTTCTCTGCTAAATGATAACCCTAGCTGATCCAATTTGATGCAGCTCAATTTCAGGCTGAAACTTCCATTTCCAATCCTGTCTTCATGCAAAAACTGATAGTGTTTGCTTGACTGCTAGCCCGATTAAAATTGTTAAAATTTGTCTCCACAGCACCCTCATGCTTCCTCCTAGGTAAAGGTTTTCTGCTGCCTTTCCAGAAAATGAATAGGTTGGAATACTATACATATAACCATCACCTGCTTGTTGTGGCCTTGGTCAATCAGTCATCCTGGTAGAGAAACAAATATGCACTCTCACTTGTCTCAAGTGATATATAGAGCAATTAAAAACTGAACAAGTTAGACGTATGTATAGAACCTGTATTTCAAAAATGCTAGAGCACTTCATAAACCATACATACATTCAGAGGAACTATGCAGCTATCCCTGGGGTAAAATATGAGAGCAATTATACAGCATACCATGCTACAGAAAGAAGTGAAAGTGTTGAGTGAAAATAGCAAAACATCCACTGCTCTTATGATAAGTACCATAAGGTCTAATGTTCACTGGGAACAGCAATGACCTCAACTTATCTGTCTCATCTGATGTTTAAAAGCAATTAAGCCATCCCCATTTCCTAAACACTTGCCACAAGTCAAAAACAGATCAAATGCAATATCATGTACTAGAAATGCTATACAAGTTCAATAAACATGAGAACTTTCCTCCTTAGGCTACTAATATTTAAATACCTCAGGTCCACTGTACATAATCACCCTAAAGGCAAGTGATCCTACAAGGCATGATGGTGGATTAGTCTTTGCTTACTATGCGATTGAGTGCTTTGTAGTCCATTGTAGGTCTAACCTTGAAGAAGGGTTAAAAAAGTAAGCCAAGAGGCTAATGGATTAGTAGCTCCATGCAGAAAATACAAGACGGTGGCAACATAATAATCAAATGTAACTGAACTGCAAGTCAAGTATTTTATCATCAACTACTGGATATGGTTTAATAATCTTACATTGGTATTCATAAAATATTTCAAATCTGGACATGTACAACTCTCAAGTTACCCATCAAAATGGTTTGATAAGAAAAGCACAATGTCGAATAATGCCGCTCATACATGAAAACTACATTACACTTCTAATTGGTTGGCATTTCTTAAAGAAATATTGTTTTTTAATTTAAATGCATTTAAATAAAAGTATTCAAAATAAGAAAAATCCATAATACAAAATGCTGATAAAGCAATTCTTATAAAACTGATAGAATGTTCTATTTTGGCAAAGCACTGTCTACTCTTTTGAATTCCTATAGATCTTTGTATAAAGAAAGAGCATGCTCTGAAGATGCACTGTTTGTTGGGAGAACTTGGACAGAACTACACTGGTTTCACTCAGTCATATATGGAAGATTATCTTCACAGACATATGGGCTAGAAATTTTTTTTTTTAATGAAAGCTCTAGAGAGCTAATAAATAGCCATGACATATTTTTTAAAAAGGCAAATGTTACAGACTCTGATGAACCATGATAATCTGATTAATAACTAGCATTATTTATGAATGAAAATATATTACACTTATTAATTCCATACAGTTAAATTTAACTTTGTCCACAGAAAATAATGAGGTTATGTGAACACTGCCCCAGATCTGTACAAGATGGTTAATTACAGGATAATTTAATGGAAGGTATCTATAATCGTTCTGTTGAAGTGCAAAGTTGTTCTTAATATTTACAAACACTAAGACTGCCTCAATATTGCTACAAATCTATGGGTTGTATAAAGAGACAAATTAACTTACCGAGCCTGAGTTTGAATTTCACCAGTAGTTTTTCTGGTAGATACGCCTATCCCATTAACTATAATTTAACTTAGGGCCTGTAACAATATTCAGTAAATATTTGTTTTTCTCTTTATAGTAAGGAAGCATAGTCAGAGAAAGTAACTGCAATGAGAAAGCATGGAAGTTTAGGTTCCCACACAAATTTAAGGGCTACATAATGATACTTGCTCAAATACCTGAAGTGTTAGGGCACGGGTAGGCAACCTATGGCATGTGTGCCGAAGGCGGCACGTGAGCTGATTTTCAGTGGCACGCTCACTACCCAGGTCCTGGCCACCGGTCCGGGGGGTTCTGCATTTTAATTTAATTTTAGATGAAGCTTCTTAAACATTTTAAAAACCTTATTTAACTTTACATACAATAGTTTAATTATATATTACAGACTTATAGACAGGGACCTTCTAAAAACGTTAAAATGTATTACTGGCACGCAAAACCTTAAATTAGAGTGAATAAATGAAGACTCGGCACACCACTTCTGAAAGGTTGCCGACCCCTGTGTTAGGGTTTTCATAAAGTCCACACTTCCAAATTATAAATCTCTATTGCCAAGACTATTTCTGGGCTTAGAATCTGTTTTTTCATAACCTTTATGCTCCCAGAAATGTCAGGTTTTTTAACCAGCAAAAAGGCATTTAAATTATCCTTGAACTGTAAAACATTTGTGACAGCTGACATGTTGACAAACAGAGCTTGGTAAATCAAAGTCCATGTGCACTGCAGCCTTCAAAGGCAACTACACGTTTAACAACCAAAGTACTGCTTATAAACAACTAAATAAACCACATAAGAAATCCACTATTTCAACAAACTTTGTAAAAAGCCTAATGCAGAAAGGAAAGCTATATTTTAATGTAAGTGGCAAATTCAGTAGGATGTACAGGACCACAATGAATCTTCAGTTTCCTAGAGCAAATACAAATTTACAAGGAAAAAAGTGCACTTTTTAATCAAGATGACAACCAGAAATATAGACTGGTAGAGAAATAAAACAAAATGTCAGCAAATCCCATATGAATCAGGATTGGAATTTGCTCTACTTCAGCAATAGAGACTAAGGTGTTGCACATGGCATTTTCTGCTTGGGTAGCTGGGGAGAGCAAAGCCTAAACAAAGATCCCTGGACTTCATGACCCAGACAGATTTGATGTGGCAAAGTCAGGAAGTGTCAAAATCAAATATTGTATCTGATTTTGCAGAGACATGCTAAATGTTTACATTCAATGTAAGGATACATCAAGGCACAGAACAGACTTTTGAAAGAGCAGATAGGTGATAGAATGACATTTTTTCTTCTGGGCCCCAGAAACCGAAAGAATCAGGAGGTCTGAAGAGGTGGCTAGCTGGAGCAGTGAAACAGCAACCTTTAGACAATGACAATTGGGTTCTAAAGTGCTTACATCAGAACTTAAATGAATTTAGGAATTTCTCCACAACTCTGCATAACTGGCACTCTCACGCTGGAACTCATTCCCAGGCAGTGTTGTGAAGGCCAGAAATATAACTGGGTTCAAAAAAGAATTAGATCAGTTAATGGACAACAGCTCCTTCTGTGGCTATCAGCAAAGATGATCAAAGATGTCACCCCATGCTCGGTCTGGTTGTCTCTAAGCCTGATTGCCAGAAGCCGAGACTGGACAACAGGGGATGTATCACTCAATAATTGTCCTGTTCTTTTCACTCCCTCTAAAGCATTGGTTCCCAAACTGGGGGGTGTGCCAAAATTTGAAGGGGGAGTGTGAGGCTGCCCGGCTCTTGAGCTCCTGGCCGGGGAGGCTAGCCCCCAGCCCCTTCCCTCCTGTCTCCCCTCCCCTGCAGCCACGCCAGCAGCACAGTTTGTGCCCGCCCACCTCCCAGGCTTTCCAATAAGCCAGCCCTACCACTCTGAGCAGTCTGGTAGGGGCAGGGAGTGCGGGAAGAGGGGAAGGGGCAGAAGGTCCCGCCCGGGGGCAGGGAGTGGTTGGATGAGGCAGAGATTTGACGGGGGGGAGTCAGGAGACAGGGAGCGGTTGGATAGGAATGGGAGTCCCAGGGGCCCTGTCAGGGGGTGGGACTTTGGATAGGGGTTGGGGCAATAAGGAGACGGGGGGATTGGATAGGGGATGGAGTCCCAGGAGGTGGCGGTCAGGGCAGGAGGAGTTAGATAGGGAGTGGGGTCCCAGGGTGGGGGTGGTCAGGGGATAAGGATGTGGGGGGTTGGATAGGGAGTGGTGTCCCAGGGGGGGCCGTTAGGGTCAGGGGGTCCTGGGAGGGGGCAGTCATGGGACAAGGATCAGGGGAGTTGGATGATGGTAAAGGAGAGGTGGGGGGCATGAGGGTTTCTCGAAAATTAAAAAGGGGCGTGATGCCAAAAAGTTTGGGAATGACTGCTCTAAAGCATCTGGCACTGTCCACTGTTGGAAGACAAGATATGGAGCTAGATGGTCTGACCCAGTACAGCCATTCATAATCTCTGCTCTAAAGAAGCAGAGAATTAAAATACCAGGTCAGGAGGGATGCCCAGGGAGGTACTGTATAGAGCCCTTCCATAATGCTGTATGCCTGATTTAGCTTATGCTATCAGACTTGCCTTCACAAGCACAAGAAGACTTCAACATGAAAATGCAGTTTACAACACTTATGAAAATCTTTTTTACACCAACAATAACCATTTGACATGCAGAAAAGCAATTAAAAATCTACTGTCAGTAAATATTAAGAGTATTGTTCAAAGGGTTCTGGGATAATTGCCACAGTATTATCTTGAGAGCTAATCTAAAAATGGAGATTAATGTATAAGGGCTGATGAGCTCTCTTCAACACCCAAGTTTACTGAGACCTTTAAAAACAAAAAGGTCCTGGGCGGGGAAAGCATTATTAAACAGAAGACAAAAAAGGGAAGGACATTTTCACATCCTACCTGAGCACAGAAAACATCTATACCATTACAAAAAAAGGCACTTCAACTGTAATGAGAGGTACAAAGTACAGATGGCAAAACGCAAAAGGGCGCATCTACCTACTGTCACTGACTCCACACCACCTTTCAGTGACATTGTTATCAAGGTGAGACATCAGTGAGCAGACACTGCTACCTCAGAATCAACAGTGCAAATAAAAACAGACTATGGTACAGACTCATATACTATGATGGAGGTCATTGTCATAGGCACCTAGATAAAGAGATTTCCTTAGGTGATTTACAGGAAGCGAAATAGCCACTGAACTTTCACAGAGTTCAACTTTCCATCATTTATTGTGTATTTTATCTACTGGACTTGCATGAGATGAAGTGCCTCACTCACTTGAGTACTCACAGCTTTAATGGTATTCAGAAATCTTCGGTAACCACATGGCATTAATTCAGTTCATGAGCTGTCCTATTTTGGGACATGTTTCAAATGGAAATTCTGTGAGAAGCTTGATGTCAAAGTAAGGCTCACGTCTATTGAGAAACCATGGCAGTTTAAAAAAACCCACTTGATTTACATAAAAACATACTGCAAAGATGTGAAGTGTTAATGAGCTAGGAAGGCATACTAAGCTAGTGTGTGTGGGGGGGTGGAATCTGGGTTGTTTTTTTTACCCTGATTACTAACAATCACTTTAAAAATAAAATAAAAAACCCCCTCAAAGGTATAGAACATCCTAAGTGTGTTATGTGCTTGTCTAATGGCTAAACTATAGGCTTTTATCATCTATGTGGACAATACCAGATTCTCTACTTTAGTTGAAGTAGTAGTCCTATGCTTCATGATCTGAGGTGAGACTGGTAAGCTAAGCTGGCCTGTTCCACTGAGAACAGTGAATCTTCTAAATAATGGGTGTCCAGTGGAACAAGGGCTGGACATTCCAGGGGGTATGCCTGCAGGGCTCATGAGTTGGAGTATGCCTATTGCTAATGTGCAGAGGGATAGCAGAGCCTGCAGAAGCTGAGAGGGGACCGCTTGTGTTGCCCATGGCTTGTGGAATATGGGAGCTGACCCCGGGTAGGCAAGGCAAGCCTTCCTCAGCTAAAGGGAGTGTAACAGGTTTCATTCACTGCTGGGGTGTTTCCTTATGGCTGGGACTGGAGATTAGTGCCTTTCAGGTCAGACTCTCCCCCCCTTCCTCACACTGTGCCTCCCTCTTCTCTCTCCAGGACTCAAGGTGCTCCCTCTTTTTGACTCAGCCCCCCTTCCAGGGTATCTAAGTCCCACCGAGTCCGCTGTCCACCTGCCATTCCACAGTCTTCCAGTCCAAGACCAGCTCCTATGCCACTTCCTCACAGGCTGGTAGGGGAACCTGCTTGCTCCCAGGCCCTGATGCTATTTCCCTGTACTCTTTCCTACTTCCCTTCTCTATCTTCTGCCCCCCTGTGTTTACTTGCCCAAACAGAGATCCCTTCTCTCAGGAAGTGACTGCAGACTATTTCCCCTGCAACCCTCTTCTGTTCTCAGGTCTTGTAGGCATTATACAAGCTCAGCCTGCTCCTGCCCAGCTGGGTTTCATCATCAGTTAGCTTTTCACTCCATGGCTCTCCCCCAGGTGCAGCCTGTCAGGTTACTTGTCTGAACTAACTGATCTGCCTTATGTAGGATGGACACCCCATCACAGGCAGGTGATGGCATGGTGCCTCACAACCCTGAATGCCATATAGTTACCCAAGACTTTAGAATAGTATTAAAACCATCAATACTTTAGCTCATGCAAGTCCAACAGAGACAATAAATGACAGAAAGTTGAACTTGGTGGAAAGTTCAACTGCTATTTCTCTACCTATAAATCACACAAGGACCCCTTTTTATTTAGGCCCCTCTGTCAGCAACTTCTATCACCACAGTATATAAGCCCAAACCCATAATGCTGGTGAGCATTAAAGATACAATAACTATCTGTGTCTTCAAAACAGCTGATCTATTCCAAACATCCTGGCATTGTACTGTATATTTTTAAACAAAGTTCTGACCACAGTAATACAACACATGTTTTCAAGCACCACCTCATGCTGAACAAAGATCAGTAGTCAACAGGCTCTTTCAGACTAAAATCTCCCCCTCACCAAGAAAACTATTATTGTGTAGTTCAGTTTTGCAAGCTGGAATTAGGTTGACTGTAAAATGATAGTACTCTCTACCAGGCCAAGTAACCCTAAATAGGCACTTCCCATCCTTTCAGATTTCTCTTCCCATTATTTCCATTAGCTGCTTCTCACCACTACTAACCACAGTGGAGCAGAGTCATCTATATGACTCCATCATGAATGCCACTGATTAGAGCAGTATGCATTGGCTTAGACCAGACTCATCTTCCTCCCTCTATTTCAAAGTCCCTTCCCCCTTTTTATAGCCCAAAATCCTTCTATCCAAAATCATATCATTTGACACCAATTGTGCCATTACGATTCTTGAACCCTTAAAGAGCTGTCAAGGTGGATTTGATTTAAATCAAATTGATTTAAATCATTAGTCAGGAATACTTGATTTAATCATGGATTTCTACATAAAAGTGCATTCTTGTTGGCTGTTATAACCTTAATACATATTCTTCACAACTCAGAGATAGATGTAGGTTTCATTTTTAGACGGTACACACTATACATTTTTAAAGTGATTTATTTTGAAAAAACTTTTCAGATTAGTTTTATAGCTATATCAGAAAATGAATGATTGGTTATTTCATTTACCAAAGGTAACTGAAGCAGATATTCATGAAATCATTGGGAGGTGATCAACATGTTAATCATTAATATTTAGAGCAGGGGTCGGCAACCTTTCAGAAGTGCTGTGCCGAGTCTTCATTTATTCACTCTAATTTAAGGTTTCGCGTGCCGGTAATACATTTTAATGTTTTTAGAAGGTCTCTCTAAGTCTATAAACTATTGTTGTATGTAAAGTAAATGAGTTTTTTTTTAAATGTTTAAGAAGCTTCATTTAAAATTAAATTAAAATGCAGATCAGTTTAGTGCAGTGATTCTTAACCTGGGGTGCACGCACCCTCTGGGGCAGGGCGGGTGCAAGGATATTTTGCGCCTTAAGCGAAACTTCCACCTTGTGTCCCCCCACCCCACACACAGCAGTTCATTGAGGGGCAAATCCCAATGAGCCTTATAGACCCCAGAGGCCAGCCATGCCCAGGGGCTGCTCCCCAGACCAGGATCCCCTCTCCCCATCCCCTGAACTCCCCTGGAGAGTGCACAGCCCCCCCGTGAGCCCTCCCCACCCCACCCCGGTGGCCCCCGCCTCGAGTCCACTCACTGGCTTTGCCAGGTTTGGGCCGTTGCAGCAGCTCGGCGGGGAATAGCCACCTTCCGGAGGCATCAGAGAGCCAAAGCATCACGCTTGCGGCAGCAGCGAGCCCCAGCCATGGAGGAGCCGGTGTGGTGCAGGGGGGCAGCAGCCCTGCAAAGGCGGCGCCGCCCCCCCCTCACCCCTCCTGCCCAGGCTGCAGCCCAGCGCTCCCCGGTGACTCCTGCAGGCTGCAGTGGATGTATGAGGACACCAGCCCCTATGCGCCCCCCGGCTCCCCTCTCGCTTACGGTTACCATATGTCAACAATGAAAAAAGAGGGGAGAGACCTGCCCTAGCCCCGCCCCATCCACTCCCTCCTACTTCCTACCCCAAGTGCCCCGTCAGAACCCCCAACCCCACCCCCCCAATCTTTGTCCCCTGACTGCCCCCTCCTGGGACCCCTGCCCCCTCCTGGGACCCCTGCCCCTAACTACCCCCCAGAACCCCACTCCCTACCTGCCCCAACCCTTATCCCCACCCCCAGACAGACCCCCAGGACTCCCACGCCCCATCCAATCACTCCCCGCCCCCGACAGGACCCCCAGAACTCCCGACCCATCCAACCCCCCCCCCCCGCTCTCTGACTGCCCGCCAGGACTCCCCTTAACATGCCCATGCCGGTCAGACGCTGGCTCCACGTGATGGA
The DNA here is from genome assembly GCF_016161935.1 of Mauremys reevesii. Lineage (NCBI taxonomy): Eukaryota > Metazoa > Chordata > Testudines > Geoemydidae > Mauremys > Mauremys reevesii. The sequence continues at coordinate 139,181,307 of NC_052626.1, read as the reverse complement.
AAAACACGGTGCCGGGCTGCTGCGGGGGGAGGGGGAGCTGCGGGAGGGGTAGCGGCCTGGCACCCCCCTGTGGGGGGGCTCCTGCAGTGGATGCATGCAGGTGGCGGTCCCCATGAGCCCCCCGGCTCTCCCTCGCCGTGCCTGGGCTCTGCGACTCCCTGGAGTATGAGCCACCGCCGCCCCTTCCGCAGCAGGCTCAGGGCCCCGTGCCCCAGCAGCTCACTCTCTCGGGAGCCACAGAACCCGAGCGCGGTGAGTGGGGAGCCGGGGGCGCGCCTGCCACCGGTCTGATGTCATGGCCGCCAGCTCCGCTCAGCCTCCTGCCAGCCTGGGGTTCCGTTCACTCAGCCGGCAGCGGGCTGAATGAGATGGCGGCCAGGACCCCGGCTGGCAGCCATGTGCCAGGCAAAATCAGCTCGCATGCCACCTTTGGCACACGTGCTGTAGGTTGCCAACCCCTGATTTAGAGGATTTTCTTGCCATGCTATATTAGGAGGGGAACATCACCAGTCCTTGCATTTCTTTGTTGCACTGTTTGCATTTTGCACGCATGTTTGTCTTACCCAGAGGTAGAGGAACTTCATTAAAATAGTCCCAAACTGGGTCTTTTTTACGGCCTGCTGCCATTATAGGTTTTCCCTTCTAGTGAGAGGATGGTATGGTAGATCTCAAATCAATGAAGGCTACACACTCAAAGACCTCAAAACTTCTGAAATACGCTGCTCGAACAAAGAGTTTCACTTTTGTTTCTACTGTTGTTCCTCCCTTGTCACATTTATCTCCAGACTTCTTCTCCTTGTCCAAATCTATTCCGCCCCCAACAATCTTCTATTCATTGAACTTTTTGAAACGTTGTACTTTTAGAGAGAGGTAAGGGACTGACTCTGTGTACACAAAGTTGCAGAGGGACAATAGGATTAAGGTCTGTTATTTCTCACCTCTATATATTTATTTATTTAAAACATTTTTATCATTAACAATCACGTTATCTCTGGAGACACAAATCCACAGTTTGAGAACTGCAAAACTAAGCATCTTTGATGGTATCTTCTAGACTGAGCACTGAGTCCCACTGGATAGAAGATTAACCTAAATAATCTATACAAAAGCCCCTAATCCATGAACTACTGGAACTCATTTACAAAACTTTTCTTAAAACATTACATGAATATATTGTCTCATGCTATAGAATTAGAATTTATAATCCCTATTCCATGATGAGATATCTTTGATTTATAATGTATCTTTAGATAAAATAGGGGAAAAAATCAAAAAAATTCTATTTAAATAAAAATCCGATTTTAAAAAAAAAATCACTGATTTTTATCCACCCTGGGAGCTGTGCACATATTAATTTTATTGCAGTAGTCCCCAGAGGCTCCAATCAGGATTAGGGACTCCACTGATTGGAGCCTATGTACAATGCTTATACAAACACACACATTCAAAGATACAATCCTTGCTCCAAAGAGCATGATCATTAATTCTCTATTCTGAAGCAAATAAAAAAATGTATCTCATCTTTCTTACACAGGGAATTCAGAAAACCTCAACTTTTCAAAACCACAAAATTATGGCACTCCTCATTTGGTCACAAACCACAGACCAGGACAGATTAATGATGATTTCAAGTTTCAAGAACTATACCTGTGCATCACCTTATTCCCACAGGATCCCACAGACGTTTATGATGAATTTGCCCAAAACCCATAGTTTCTCTTAAAATTCCAAGTCAGCACTTCTCATGGGTCAAATTAATTCACATGTCATATGCAAATAAGAATTAGTCACCGCTGTATTGATTAAAGGCCTGTCTGAAGGGTTTATGTCCAAAGAAAATCACATAATATAATATTTAAAGTCAGCAAAATCCTTTTTACCTCCAGATGTGCAGTAGCCACAACTAATGTTCATGCATGACTCACACAGTTAAACATGGAATCTTTGCACTGGGGAAAGTTATATTCAGTCTTGTAACAGATTACTGCTATGGTACACAATATAAAAGAACACCCCAGAACTGCACTGCAAATAGTCTGGGAATCCGATTATGAAACGGACATTAGATTTAGAAATCAAAGAATAGCAGAAAGGTATATAAATTAGTATAACTTGCAAAGAGAACTTGGAAATGACTGTGAAAGCAAACATACCCCCATCTCCCAGAGACATTAACTACAAAAATACTTTTTCTCCCTGTGGTAAATCCATGATACAGCTAGCAGTGGAATCCATTTGACAATAATTCTGAGTTCTTATTTTGTGATACGTAATGTAACCCTACAAAATATATATTCAATTTAACTACCTACTCCACAATACAATGCCACTGTAGCTAACAATCCTGCCCCCCGCCCCCCACAGTAAAAGTTTTGTTATCCAGCATCTTGGGGAAATGTGGGGTGCCAGTAAGTCAAAAATTCCGGTTAACTAAGAGTTATATGGAGGGAGGGAGATAGTTTGGGTGCAGGTGGGGGCTTAGGGCTGAGGCGCAGAAGGAGTTTTGGAGTGCCAGATCTGGACGCCTCTCACCTCGGGTGGCTTCCAGCAAGCGGCGACATGTCCCTGCTGCTCCTAGGCAGAGGCAAGGCCAGGGAGCTCTGCACACTGTCTCCACCTGCAGGCACTGCCCCTGCAGCTCCCACTGGCCACAGTTCCCAGCCAATTGGAACTGCAGAGCCAGCATGCGGGGTGGGGTGGGGGCAGTGCACAGAGCTCCCATGGCTGTTCTTTCACCTAGGAGCAGCAGGGACATGTTGCCGCTTCCTGGGAGCCACGCAGACCAACGTAGGGAGCCTGCCAGCCCCGCACCAACCGGACCGTTAATGGATATCATAAATGCCAATTTCTAGAGTTTTCCAGTTGGTAAAGTGCCGGATAACATAGCTTTTACTGTATTATACTTACAATAAAAGGCAACTTATTTAACAATTACACACAGTGTTCTTACTGGCTACTAATGCTGTAAACTACTCTTGGAAAGTGAGGAAAGGTACTACGTTTTTCATTTAAACTATTTTGCAATTGAAGATTTCCTTTAAACTCCATGAATCCTCCACGTTACACTTTTCTTCCGTTACTCACAGTGAATGAAGGAGAAGTGTGTCTCCAAGTTAGATTTTCTGCTTTGTCAATGCATCTTCTACTGAAGGAAGGACCACATATACTACTCCAAATGGAGCATGATACTGGGAGCCAGCAGATCCAAAATGTATTCCCAGATCTGTTTCTACTGTGGGTAACTTTGGTTAAGTCACCTAATTTCTCAGTTCACCAATATGGCTATATTGACACCAACCTTTGTAAAACACTTTAAGAACTCTAGATGGAAAGCCCTAGGTGTTCAACGTGATTACTATTCAATGTACACCTAATGCTGTGAATGGAAGGCATACAAACTCAGTGAAAAAAATTAAATTCTGAACTTTTTTACTACCAAGAGGCAACCGTCTGCTTACAACTACACAAGTGTCCTCATCCATCCCTGGGTTATCAAGACTAAAATCGATGCCTAATGGTACCATGTGGTCACAACAAACATAAAATCAGTGGAGTTAAAATGTACTCATCACAATCAAATGGCTTGATTTTAATTCTTCTAAACTCGTTGTTGGGAAAGGGAGCAAAACAAAACTCAACATACAGCAGTGACCTGGCAATTGTGAAACTGACTGGATGTAATGGAAGATCTGATGTGAATTGTAGTGTTAGTCCTCTAGCCAGTAGGAGTTAGATATGTTTTTCGAGCTTCATACAACCATTCAACAGATCCATGCAAGTTCTTGTCTTCAGAAAACAACAAGATAAATCCACCATTTTGGTAACTACAATATTAATCAAAACTGAGTTCTAGTAAACTTACTACCTCAAAGTTCAACCCATGTGCCTGAGGGCAAAAATGGTGTTCCTGTCCACAGATCTGCCAAAACTGTCTCTAGAGAAAGAATCTAGTCTTTGCCGTAACAAGAGGTATACAGTTTTTCCTCATGGCACCTATGCCATTTGGATTGGTTTTTTTTTTTTAAACAGACATAGTTCAGATTCCTCTGTTTGCTATTTGCAAGTTCTTGAAAATCAGCAGGATGAAGGCACACTGCATTAACTGTAAACTGATGAGAAGCTAGAAAATGGAATCAGGTAATGTTTTCTTGTTAATTACTCTTACTATACCCTGACAAGTACAGTAGAATCTCAGCATTACAAACACCAGAGTTATGAACTGACCGGTCAACCATACACCTCATCTGGAATCGGAAGTACGTGATCAGGGAGAAGAGAAGAAAGATGAGAGAAGAGAATACAGTACTGTGTTAAATGTAAACTATAAAAAAAGGGAAAGTTTAAAGTTTGACAAGGTAAGGAAACTGTTTCTGTGCTTGTTTCATTTAAATTAAGATACACCTCTACCCCGATATAACGTGACCCAATACAATGCCAATTCAGATATAATCGGTACAGCAGCGCTCGGAGGTGGGGGGGCTGCGCACTCCAGTGGATCAAAGCAAGTTCGATAGTTTCACCTATAACACGGTAAGATTTTTTTTTGGCTCCCGAGGACAGCGTTATATCGGGGTAGAGGTGTAGTTAAAAGCAGCGTTTTTCTCTTGCATAGTAATACAGCTTTGAAAAAGTCAATGTTCAGTTGTAAACTTTTGAAAAAACCACCATAATGTTTTGTTCAGTTACAAACAACCTCCATTCCCAAGATGTTCGTAACTGAGGTGCATGTTTGCTACAAGTTGTTCCTATAGATACTGATGTCACTCAGGTTTTTACTGGAAGAAACTAATGGAATTGTCACACTACAGAGGTCTTCACTGATGTGTTTCAAAATACTTAGCTCTGAGGCACCAGGAGCATTAGTGTCTACGTACTAGAGGAGATATTTACAAGTTCAGAAATAAAAGGCAAATATTTGCAGAAAAGTATCCCATAAAAAACCCTTAAAACTGCCCAAAAGAAAAGAAAGTGATGGAATTCTTTCAAAAAACGTAAATCCATTTAAGATGATAAAATGTACATAAAAGGGCATTGCCAAGATATTTCTCATACATTAAAAACATCTCCAGAACTCGCACCTCCCCCTTCCTCCTATTTATAAAACAACCTGCTGGTGGAAAGCAAATGTTAAGTTAAAAAATTGATGAGAAATTTTAAATCCTTTCTACAGAAAATCGATGTTACTGACAATTATTTATAAGTGCTGGCATGCTGACATTTTTTAAATATTGGTTTTCAAAACACAAACTTTTAACATTTCAGTTACATACGTTTTTACAAAAAAGAAAAGAAAATACAGTAAAAAGATCCACTTTCCGAAGAACTGTCTAGGAAAGCAGCACTTAATACAACATTCATTAAGTATTCTAAAACTTAAACAACTTCACATGATTTAAATTCCCTTTGAAGGCCTCTTGAGAATGTATGTAACACCCACTATACTGAATTTTAAATATTTTATTTTGAGTACTGGAGTCACATCAGAATGTTAGTATATAGTGAGGTACCCTTTAGAGCAAGGAATTCAAGGCTTGTTGACAGTTCTCAGAAAGCTTTTAAAATCTTCCCATTTAGAAAACAATTGTAATTTCTGTATTCCTCTTAATTTATTCTTTATGACTAAGGGTATTTGCATGAAGGCAGCATTTGATCAAGAAGAGCCTCATCTGCTCCTAATGTTTATTCCCCACCTGAAGTCAAACCTTCATGCTGTGATATCACAAGCAGGAAGTTTGTAAAGGCCTCTGGTAAGGACTATATATTGCTATTATTATTTCCACAACTGTCACCTGACACACAAAAACCATCTAACCTCAGGAAGCAAATGAAGTGCAGGTCAGGCTCTTAAATATGTGGTTTTTATGCATATATCCTTATTATTTAAAGGGAAGACATGCACAACTATGCGTACAAAGTTATTTTTAAACCAAATGTTTGTCTCTCCTGAGGCATTAGTAGGTCTTTAAGAACAAAACTAGACAGTGTGCTTCACCTACAGCTTTACTCCAGTATTTAATCCCTGTATTGCAAAACCAAATAGAACTAATTCACAAAGTTAAATACATGCACAGGATAACAATTAAGTTTCTGTGTTATCAGTGACAATCTCATGGAAAAAGTGAAACTACAGAAGCTCGAATAACCTGACAACGTAGTGACCATTACATTCAAACATTCAACCAAGACCAGAAATGTAACTTCACAGCATGCAGCATCCAAACTAAAGGTTTAGGTTTCAGTGTCATATAAGAAAAGGAATGCAACGGAACATGTAGTAGTACAGAAAATTGATTATCTACACTAACATGGGAAGTTTGGGTTAAAAGTCACGAAATCCATTAGCAAAAAAGAATTAAAGCTATCTCTGCATTAGAGCAGATGTTAAGGGCTTCCTAAAAGGTTACAAACTTCACCACTGGCCAAGCTGTACACCCAACAGAAGCCCATTGCACAGTAAGCTGCTGCCTGTGATGTACAGGCAGCAGCAGGGAGGGGGCCAGAGAGATTCCTCTGCAGCACCAAACAGTGCCAGATTTTCTTCTCGCACCAGTAGAAGTCAGTCTTTTCTGGTTTTCCAATGTTCACCAAAATCAATACAGTTTTGCTGTTTCCACTGTGACAAGTCAGCTATCTCCATGGGGCCAGCCATAATTTGGAAGCTACAATTAACTTTCTACATAGCATCCAAAGTTTGTTTTTTCATTATCCTACTTTTGAACAGATGGAAATTGCCAGTCAGTTTAGTACCAGGAAAGATAATGGAGCAAATAATTAAGCAATCAATTTACAAACACCTAGAAGATAATATGGCGATAAGTAACAGCATGGATTTGTCAAGAACAAATAGGGTCAGACCAACCTAGTATCTTTCTTTAACAAGGTAACAAGCCTTGTGGATCCCCTGTGGGGGTGGAGGGAGAGAAGAAGTGGCAGATGTGGTATATCTTGACTTTAAGGCTTTGGATACTGTCTCTTATGACCTTCTCATAAACAAACTAGGGAAAGGTTTCAGAGTAGCAGCCGTGTTAATCTGTATCCGCAAAAAGAACAGGAGTACTTGTGGCACCTTAGAGACTAACAAATTTATTTCAGCATTGCAACCTAGATGGAGCTACTATAAGGTGGGTACATAACTTATTGGAAAACTCTTCCTAGAGAGTAGTTATCAGTGCTTCACAGTCAAGCTCGAAGGGCACATCGAGTGGGGTCCTGCAGGGATCAGTTCTGGGTCCAGTTCTATTCTATATCTTCATCAATGATTTAGATAATGGCATAGAGAGTACAAGTTTGTGGACTATACCACGCTGGGAAGGGTTGCAAGTGCTTTGGAGAATAGGATTAAAATTCAAAATGACAGACAACTGGAGAAATGGTCTGAAGGAAATCAGATGAAATTGAATAAGGACAAATGCAAAGTATTCCACTTAGGAAGGAACAATCAATCAGTTGCACATACACAAAATGACTACCTAGGAAGGAGTACTGCAGAAAGGGATCTGGGGGCCATCATGGACCACAAGCTAAATATGCATTAACAGAGTAACAGTTGCAAAAAAAGCAAATATCATTTTGGGATGTATTAGCAGGAATGTTAAGTAAGACATAAGCAGTAGTTCTTCTGCACTACTTTGTGCAAATTAGGCCTCAACTGGAGTATTGTGTCATGTACTGAGCGCTACATTTCAGGAAAGATGTGGACAAATTGGAGAAAGTCCGAAGAAGAACAACAAAAATGATTAAAGGTCTCGAAAATATGACCTATGAGGGAAGATTGAAAAAACTGAGTTTGTTTAGTCTGGGGCAGAGTAAGTGGGGGGTAAGGAAAGCTCCATCAGCAAGGCCCAAGATAATACCCTGCGGAGAATTCCAGGCCACATGATCCACAGCTACTGAGAAGTGACAAGGGTGCTGGGATTTCCATATGGATGCTGTCCCTGGACTCTGTTTGAAGATTCCATCTTTGTATCAGTCTTCGGATAGAATAGTATCTCCACAGGTCTTCCAGCTGCTGGAAGCGAGGATGGTGTTGTGGCATGGATTCAGAAGCTCTCTCTCTGCCACAGACTCCTTTTGTGACATTAGGTAAGTTACATGATTCCCCTGTGGCTGTGCTTGCAGAGACCCTTCTCCCCACAGGCTGAGGAAACCCAATACTTCTTGCCTACTCGTGGCAGATGCAGATCTAGTAGCTCTCTGTGCACATGCAGCCAGCATGGTCGATTGAGCAGTTGGAGGCAGATGAGATGCTAGATGTGCAATCAGGAAAGGCATTTCAAAAACACAGAGGTTTTAAACGGGGAAGGGGAGCTTTCCAGTCTCTTGTGACCCATGGGCAGTGGACTTCAAAACTGTAACCAGAGAGATCACTGCTGCAGAGCCTGGTGCACCGTGGAACCATCTTTTCCAGGATACCCTTATGTTTATGACTTTAAAAGGTGTGTCATTACTGAAATTACAACGTAAGCAGAGAAAATAAACTTGGCACATATAGGAGTACATGATGGAATATTAAAAATGAAGGAATTTATCTTTTCCATTGAACAGTATGCCCTACTACTTCATCACTATTCATTAAGAAAGATTTATTTTGAGTTATGGCACCCAGGGTTTTCAATTAAATGTGAAATATCACTTTCCGCATGAAGCATGAAGAACAAGCAAAAGGAAAATGATAGCTCAGCTTTCTGGATCATATTGCTTTCTGCCAAACAGTCAATAGTTAAATAGCAATTACTAAACTTTTGACTGTAAATTAGGAAATATGTATGGTCTCCATCTGTAAACTGAAGGGAATAAGAGACAGCAATTATTTTATTTTTCTTTTGCCAATGTTTGAGTTAGAAGGGAACAAAAGTGTTGAGCAATTAAATATTGACATTTATTTTGAAAGGTATAGAAATACATGGCTCTTATGAGAAGGTAGAACAAGATAGTACCACAGGCTTAAGTGTAGTTACAGTAGAACCTCAGAGTTCTAAACACCTCAGGAACGGAGGTTGTTCGTAACTCTGAACAAAATGTTATGGTGGTTCTTTCAAAAGTTTACAATTGAACATTGACTTCATACAGCTTGAAATTTTACTGTGCATAAGAAAAATGCTGCTTTTAACCATCTTAATTTAAATGAAGAGCATAGAAACAGTTTCCTTACTTTGTCAAAACTTTAAAAAAAAAACCCTCTCTTTTTTTGAAAATGAGGCCCTGCGTGAAGTGCCTGCAATCTTGTAGAACAGCAGTTTGAAATAAAGGCAGCAGTTAGAATTTTATTTTCCCTTTCAAAAATGAGCGCTGCAACAACAACAACAAAAAGCCGACAGTGAGTGCCAAGATTTCAACAAAGAATGGAATACAAAATATTTTTTCCACAAACGATAACTTGAAGGCTCTATGCCTGATTGATTTGTCAGGAGAGCATTGCGGTGCTCCAGGAGTACAATTTGAATGGCCATTTTTCAACGAAACATCCTAATTATGGCAGCAACTTAACAACTGAGGAAAGGGCAAGAAAAGCTGAGAAACTCGCCACATACTTAAAAGCTCAGCAAAATATTTATGTGCGACAAGCTACAGTTCAAGAAGCCACTACAAAGGCAAGTGATGTTCTGACGTTTTAAACTGCTCAACAAAGTAAGCCTTTTGCTGAAGGGGAATTTCTGAAAGAATGCATGGTTGATGTTGCTGGCATGCTGTGCCTGGAATATGCTGTGATATTTATAATAGTAAGGAAGGTTTTATGTTTATTTCCACTAAAATGTATCTTTATTCAAATAAACTTTATTTAATATCTCTTCTTCAGAGTTAAATAAATTAACAACATTGCTTAATTATGGTTTACTTTGAAGCTAAAATAGTTTGAATACATTTTGGTTATTGCCATGGTCAAATGGAGAAACACTGATAATTCAACAAAGCTAATTACAGATCGTAAAGAAATCAGCAATAAGCATGAAAACTACCAAAGTCTTACGTAGTGCAGTACACTGAAAAGTTTTAGCTAACATTCAATTTGTGTTCAGAGAGGGGCAAAATTGCGTGGTAAAAATCAACAAACAGCTCAGTAACGTACTAATAGCACACTGTTCAACAGAATTATTTGAATAGTGTTGATTTTGAAACAAACTCGTGGTGTCCCTGTTTGAACATGCATTGTTAATTTCGTGAGCATTCACGGCCCACCATATAATTCCCATACCTAGATGTGGCCCTCGGGCCAAAATGTTTCCCCTCCCCTGCTCTTCTGGGAGGAGTATTGCTCAACAAATTCCTAAATGATCCCCAAAAGAGGGTAAACAATGAGGTGGCAAAGTTTGCAGATTTACTCAAGCTAGTTGTGAGAGTTTAGGCAAGTCACTCAGCCTCTGCCCCTCAGCTGCAAAATGGGGATAATAGCTTTTCCCTACTTCAAAAGGGGATTGAGAGTCTAAATGCATTAAAGACTGAGGCACTCAGACACTATAGTAACGGGGGTGGCAGATAAGCACATAAAATAGATGATTAGATGAGGGACTCTAATCCACAGACGTAAAAATATGCTGGATTTTTTGTTTTTAAATTTTTAAAGGAATTAGCCTAAACTTTAGCCTGTGTGTGTAGGCAGAGTAAAGAAAGAATAAGTAAAATTGTTAACTACAAGGAAGGGAGCCAAGGGCCTGCTCACTGTTTGCCACCAGCATGATGATTAACTCACAATGGTAAACTGCTCAGTACAAGAAAGGAAAAGAATAAGATAGAATGCCGAAAAACAGGTCCGACCAAATTTAAATGAGGTAATCAACTACAATGTGAAGTAACAACAAATTAACTAAGGAAACAGATCAGAAGAGCAATTTACCAGGACATAGCATCATGCCAACTCATTAGCTAATTAGTGCTTTTACTTAACAGAAAGTTTCTGCACATTGTTAAACCTAACTAAAAAATACAACACAGAGCATTAACAATCTTCTAGAGCCACTGCATGCACATAGTATGTCACAAGGCACTAAAACAGCTATTTAGTATTTTTTAAAACTACTCTATTTTGTTAGGCTTAATTTCTCATTTTTATTTGATCACTAAACTTATACTATTAACTAAAACAATACAATATTCTTAAAACGCAACTGCATGCATTTAAGGGTTACGCTTTAATACATTACTGATATTCGTATAGTATCCCCAAGTTAGTGGGGGATATACGAAAACAAATAGTGATGAGTAGTCACAGCAAGATAAGATATAGCAATGCACCATGGAGGTCAGACCTCATTAAGTATCAGCCACACTAGCTGTGAACACCACACACTTCACTGATAAAGAAGCAAAATGTAATACCACTGAGAAATGGCAGACATTTAAAGTTTTATTATTTCAACTGATGTAATAATTTGTGACACAGGATGCGTCCTGGCTGGAGAGCACTTGATAAATAGGCTTCATAATGCAGCAGAAGGAAAAATTAGGGGTATGGGCCTTGCATGTTCTCAAATTAATGCGATTCAACCATGTCTTCCCCTTGCAGATTTTTAATGCGCACAAAAGCAACTTGTCCCAATTGTGTTTTTCTTTAAAACAGGTCTGTGCTGCAAAAATGTCAACTAACTGAAGGCAGATTGGTTTTAACAACATAGATAAAAGCACAAATCATCAACCCAACAACTTGAAATGCATACTGACACTACCCACTTACAGCAAAGATTCAGCTAGGCTCATATTTTAGCAGATGAGCCTGCTCTGACATATAAACTTCATTAGATTTCAACTGATTACATTTCCTGTTTTAAGCAACCATTCCTCACAATTTATTTTTATAGCCACTGAAGTAGAGATAATCTCCAAGTTAAGGCAGAAACTACTGAAGTTGCCTCACAACACTGAAATAGGTTAGGTTAATGTTAGTAAGAGGAAACACCATACTGCAGAGAGCCTCAATTTGCCGCAAGGCAACAGGACACTTCTCAACATTTTGATTACAAAATGTTCCATAAATGTATACCAAGTTAATCTTGTCAGACCCTGGAGAGTCGGAAGGTGAGATTCTATTCTACACTTAATATTTTTACAATTAAAGAAAACTGATTTTAAAAAGTAGAATGTATTTGAAGAATATTTGCCTTCCTACCTACCACATTACTAAGCATGTAACTTCACAAAGACACGACAAAAAATATATATATTTTTAAAAAGGTTCTCTCATTTAATTTTCAAGTTTGTTTTAAAAGCACAATTCCCATAACCTAATCTGCTGCCTATTTTCTTTTCAGGGTGGCATTAACAGCAGCAACATAAATAAAATAAAGAGAATAAAATAAACAATGCCTAAGCTGTGTGCATTTGTATATCACATATTCCATTTCAGTACTCTGCACGTGTTGTCTCTATGACCGAGTGAAGAATAAATTAAGATGGAAAATAAAGAGAACCATACAGATGCCTTTTAAGGATCATAATTGTTCAACAATAAAATCATAAAATATACCTGATGTTATATCAAATTTATCTTTTTTCTTATAAAACACACAAGTACTCCACCAGACAATTACAATGATAAAATAACATTTTTTCCCTTATTGTGTATAGAGGGGGCCACACTAAAACTGGACAGCCATGTAAGTGTCAATTTCCTTTGCTAATGGATCTGTTACCCAAAGCCCAGGGGACTTGGGTAGATTACATTTTTGTGAAACACTCAGAGGCCCTTGTGATGAATATGGGACTGCTGTGTAATAATTTGTGAATGCTGTACATGGCCTCGTTGAGATATTTACTGTATGAATGTTGGTTTAGTTTAATAGTGTGTGGTAAGGAAAACATGCAGGAAGAAGATTGGTTCAAAACAACAATAATAATTTACAGGGGTGGGGGGTATCATAGGATGTGTCGACATGGGGATTAAAAACCTACAGCCGTCCCAGGTCAGCTGACAAACTCATGAGGCTTGGGCTCTGGAGCTGAAAAATTGCTTTGTAGACATTCGGACCGATGCTGTAGCCCATGCTCTGGAACCCTCCAAGGTGGAGGATGCAGGGTCCCAGAGCTCAAGCTCCAGCCTGGGACTGAACATCTACACAGCAGTTTCTCGTCCCGCAGCCTGAGCCCTGTGAGCCCAAGTCAGCTGACCCAGGTCAGCCACAGGTGCAATAAGCAGAGTTATCAATGTGTTAGTGCAATACAGGATAAATGAACCATTTGTACAAGTATATATCAAGTGTACTTCATAATTCCTCTTGTATCATTGAAAGATATACACTTGTCTTCAAACATCCTACCCCCTGCAAAACCAGAAATAATATAATTAATCAGGATGCAGAAAAAGAGTGAAATGGTGCGGGGGGAAAAGATAACAGAAGTTCTTTAGTTTGTGCAACGCAAGAAAGATTATATGTTATGAGTGGTTGCTTGCTAATCAAAAATTATAACTCGAGACCTCCAAAGAGTAAGAGATGTTTTAAACTCCACATAATATATTCTAAGCAATAGCTATTTCAAGTTTGAACAATCTTATAAACTATATTAACTAAGAGGTGGAGGAAGACAGTATATAGCTACCATACTTCTATTTTGTTATATTCTCAATTTAGAGAAATTCCTGAATAAAGCATGTACAGTATTGTAGTATAATGCACTAGCAGATTGAGCACAAAGTTGTGTTGTCAAAATATGGATTCATTTAACTTCAGGATTTCACCTACTTTAAAATCTACTGTATAGCCCTATCACATGCAAAAAGATATGTTAAAAGAACATTATGGTTGCAAAGTCAAGCATTCATAATTTAGGAAATGCCAGAATGAAGGTTGCCAAGTGCAACTTTATGATACATTTTTGCAAGGTGGCCATAAATAGTATGTGACCAATGAATTAAAGACCATGTTATTTCACAGGCCCCAGGCCCCATTCAGTACAAAGAACAGACAGTGCTCAATTAATGAGCAGGTATTTAATATTTTCTTTTCTTCTTGTTGTTCAATGTGTGGCCCCATGCCTTATTTACTGTATCCTATTCAAACCTGGCCCTGAAGATAGCACTACTAATTGTCTATGTTTTTCTTTAGTGCTCATCACAACAGTGTGAGTGATTCATAGACATTAACACATTTATTTTCCAAACAGCCCTGTGAGATGAGTGGGTATTACCCCCATTTTACAGATGGGGGACAAAGTCAAAAGTAATCACTAATTTTGGGCATCCAGTCTGAGACACCTAGCACCTGATTTTTTTTTTTTTTTGGAGTACTGAACATTTATTATATGCTCAAAGTACAGCTCAACTGGCTTCAGTTACAGCTGTCGGTGCTTAGCATTTCTGCAACTCAAACCTTGGGGTCTCAGGCTGAGCACACAGAAAATGAGAACAAACACAATTAGTGAGCATCTGTGAGAAGTATTTTCCTTTAATGTAGGTTTTTTTCCTCCATGTAACTTCCTAGGTTTTAAAAATAGCAAACTGAAAAAACCCCAGGAAATGCCGTCATGTGGCAACATGGTTGATCAACAAGACTGGAATCTTTAAATATAGAATAATAGAATATTACGGTTGGAAGGGACCTCAGGAGGTCATCTAGTCCAACCCCCTGCTCAAAAGCAGGCCCAATCCCCAACTAAATCATCCCAGCCAGGGATTGTCAAGCCTGACCTTAAAAACCTTTAATATATACTGCACAGACATATTCGCTTGAGCTAATGGAGTCACTGAGAGAAAATAACCTACTACTACTGCTACTACTAAACGAGCCAGAATTAGAATGGAATGGGTGACTCTGCAGTGGGTTTCACAGGTATGTGCTCACAGCAGAGGAATGGTGAGACTCAGGGATCCTGGTTTCTATTCCAGGGTCTGGAGAGGAGTGTGCTCTAATGGGCACAGACTTCTGACCATTCCCAAAATACTTAATACCCTCTGCCTTGTCTCCACCCACCTGTTCCTGTCCTAGTCTTGTTCTCAACTGCACCACTTCTGGCTCCTTGTCTGTGTCTCTGCTCCTCATGCTTCTAATCCGTCTCATTACCCAGAAAGTGCTAGTCTCATTCCTCCAGACGCACCATCCCAGTCTGTCCCAGAATATACTAAGTCAACTATAAGACATGCGTCAATATCCTTCAGTTGCCAGAAAGAGAACTTTAATTGCAATTTCAACAAAACATTCCATTTGAACACAAGGTCTGGGTTACTGGTGGTGATGGGAACTAGAGGCTCTTGACAACACCACTGAGGGCATTTCTCTGCAACACAGAGGACTGTCACAAAGCAGAACTAATATCTAGAGTTCTTGTAACTGGTTCTGGCTTTGATTAACCCAACTAAGCCCCAAAGTGCTAAAAAATAATATGTTCAAAGTGACTTTGGATGCTAAAAATAGTCTCCAAATTTGCCCTCAAAATATTTTACCCTATTAGATCATTAGGAACTGTGACAACGAGTAATTTATTTGATTACTAGAGACAGACTCGGTTATATTATTTCTTTTGCAAGGAAAGCAGAAGAAACAAAGGAAAAAAAAACCCCAAACACACACCAGGGCTAGCAGCCGCTCATTTATTTTTCTAATGGGTTGTTTAACCTACCTTGCAGAAAAATGAGGGCCTTGGGAGAGAATACTGTTTCGGAGAGCAAATTCTGATAAGTATAATCACATCCTATTCAATTGTACAGTTGGAAGGTCATAAATGATCTTAATTGCCACACTCACATACGAAGCCTACTAGTGGTAAACTATATTCCTAGAATTTTTAAATTACACATTAAATGGCTGCCTGCCCTTTCAGTTCTTCCCAGTCCTGTTACAGCCTTGGCTGAACACCTCCATTTTACGGCAGTTAAATACAAGCAGAGTTTGAGATGCTGCATTTTCCTTTGTTCACGTTTGTGTTCAAATATCAGTTTATTTTGTCCATGTTTTACCCATTCAAATCATCATATACAAAAAGAGTCTGAGAGCAAATTAAGGGAATAGGAACATCACATTTTGCTAACAAAGGGTTAAGGATTTCTAAGTCAGTTCAACTGACCTTGATATGACTTACTGAAGAGTTGATTGTGTTGTGGGTAACACAGATGGTTGACTCCATGCTGCCAATGTTTTAAGCTCAGAACATGCTTGGTTTTTTTAAAAATAAATAAATTTCCCCACGCTGTGTTTACTGCTTTACATATGCCTCTGACTGCCAAGGAATTGTTAAATAATCGGCATGAGATTCATTTTGTTAGTACACAGCTGGGTATTTTAGTCATACAACATCTGCTTCTCGACATTACTTCCTTTTCCTTTATCTGTTAGTAGTTTGTAAGAAAGTGGTGTCAGCAGAACATATTAACTCAATACTCAGAAGCAGAAATTGATAAAATGAGTTTATTGACTATGATCCGTTAATGCTCACAATTACTAGTCCTCATTTAACCCTATGATTCAAGAGACAGTCACGTAGTATGTGATTTAATCAAATCTGCATACATCTTTTATTTTTACTTTCCCCACACTGTTCATCCTTACTATCACTTATTTTCCTATTTGAGACAGGTAGGCCAATGTACTCAACTGAAACTATATAAATAAGCAGCAAGTCAAACTAGGTCAAAACTTGAGTCAAGGAGTTGGGTGCTTGGTTAGGATGGTGACTGTATCAACACCCTACTCAAGCCCCATCAGCTCATCTATTCTGTGTTCTCAGCTGGCATCCATTCTACTAGTCATATATATGAAAAGCCAATTTCAATGCCTTCAGATCTTCATTATGATTAAAAAACACTGACAGTTATGCCTTTTTAGAGAACAGGTCTCACATACTGGTTTCAGCAAACCTGTGGAATAAACAGCTTCTCAATCAAATTATTTCATTAAAACTATGAGGTTCCTTAGAAACACTTAATACTCAATATTTCATTCCATAGCAGTGAATTTCTAAACCAGTAAATATGGTGCTTCCATAATCTTACCCTCAGAACAATTTTACTGTCAAGTCTAAAAAACACAGGTGGAAAGCTCAAATATATCTGCAGTATAAAATAATCATAAGATAATATTTCACTGATGTAACCAAAACTGAATGACAAGTAATTCTCAAACAAGTACCAGTACTAGAAACAGGTTTATAGATCTTTGAGGAAGAGTGAAAAATTTGAACAAGATGAGAGCTTTTTATAACTGCACAAATGTTAACTTAACTGTTTCCCCTGCACTTTAAAGACCTTAATTTTAAAAAAATGTTGTTTTTAAGTGTATCTTTTTAAACAGGCTAAAGAGATGCATAAAAAATGGGTAAGATGAATGTAATTATCTCATCAGAATTCTAGCCTATGTTGTACATGTGTGTCCACCTCTAAAATGTTTTAAGTATGTCATTTATGTATAATCCATAAGTATAAAATACCCTGAGTGCTTCTAAATACTGAAGGCAAGTCTACTTTAGCTCAAGCTATATGCTAATTTTTGTTTTGCTTGATGAGATTTTGGTGACAAAGTCAGAAACATACATAAATTTTGAATATTTGACATTGGTGAACTTGAGAAAGTTCATCTGTGCCTGAATATTTCCTTTGATCAATTTTTCATTTATTGCCTTTCAATTTCATTGTTGTCTCCTTGTTCTTGTATTTTCAGAGTGTAAATAAGAATCCAATTTACCTTCTCTAAAAAGATGTAATCTTTAATTTCTCCTTAGACTAGGCATGAACACTAAGCTTGTTATTGTCTCTGGACACCTATTTCTGCAGTACTTTTTTCAAAGTACAGTTGATCAGAAATGAACAGTTTTCCAGTGACAGCTATATATACTAAACTGATTAAGTATTGCATCTGCTTCTGTTCTGAACAAAGTAAACAGATTTAAGTGGCAGTAAATTTGGGCCAATTATGAAAATTAGTCAGCACAATAGTCACAATCCAGGAAAGCACTTAAGCACATGAGCAAGATGTGCTTGAAGAATACTATACACTTCACACACATTGCCAATCATTTGAATAGTATGTATTGCATATTGCAGAATTTCTACAGTAATTATATACAATTAACTTTGGATAATGGCTCCATGCCAGCTATGGACAATAGTAGTCATTTTTTTAATGAAAATCTCAGTTAACCTAATTCATATTATGTATCAGTGTCTTTCCTAGTTTTCTTTTTAATGCCATACTCAATCTCATGACTGAAAAATTAGAGGGTGTATTTCTTTACTTGCCACTGAAATCGAAGTATGGTTATTCCAAGATTGAACACTGGAATTTTTCAATTTTGTCTAAGTAGCATAAAGCATAATGAAGAACTTGACTGGAGTACAGAATACTGTCACACAAGATAGACCTCAATGGGAAGGAATACTTTGAATTAACACATATTTTTTACATCTATAACCCACTACATATAATATAAATCAGAAAGAATCAGATTAAATCCCAGAAATATATCAGATGAAAACATCAAAACCTGAAAGGCAGCAGCAACAGGTAGTTGTACTTATTCAGAGCAGTCCCTGAACAAGTAAGCACAAGTTAAGATGGCCCACTGTAAAGTGCTTCTGCAATGCAGGCTAGCTGATAGCAGTGAGTGCTGATGGGAGATTACAAAGCTCATTTATCCTCTCAGAGTGCTTTTTAACAAAAAGTGCAGAACTTCAGTTTTCTTATTAGCTCCCACAATTGATACCAATCTTTATTCTCCTTTGGTTTAAAACTGAACTTTATATTTTGCACTTTTAAAAAAAGCTTTTCATCTAATTTCATTCTATATTACCTGATTTAAAATAGTTTAAATTTTTCTTCTCCGTATATAAAAATGTTAGTTTCTACATAACATTACAATTTTTGTGCTACAAATGAGAACACAGAATGAAAATACTTAACTTTCAGTGCTACAACTTGGAAATGGCTCATTAAAAAGTACAAGAAGAATAGAAAATAGTACTAATAATTCAATCCAGGTATTATCAATTTTATGGCATACAAAAGACTCTAGTAATTATACAAACTAATATTTGGTGCACCACCACCATATGTAGGTAAACATACAAATAGTTGGCTTTGGTATGACAACTGCTATACACAGGTAGGAAAACAATGTAATATATGAAAACCGCAAACCAGCAGCCTGGCCATTTCAAAGGCAAACAGCTCAATAGACTGATATCTCAGACAACAGATTTCACTTTTTTTTTTAAATGGAAAAATATAGATTTGAGCAGTGTTAGCACTCTTCATCGATATCTGTCAGGAAAGTTCTGAGATACTCCCCGGGTCTGGTGGACAAGCCAGCAGGCTTAAACCGTACTAGTGTACTTGAAGCAGTGGTACTCCTTCACTGAGCATCTAGGGTTTTCAGTAATTAACAACATACTGTTCTCTGTCACATGATGGGATCCCAGGTCTACATTACAAACTTGGGTTGCCTTAAGTTATCTTGCGTCGATTTATTTACACGTGACTACATTCAAACACCCCATTACAGCAACACAGTAAAATTGCCTCCCCAAAAGGGCACTGAGCCATAGTCAATGTACTGTAGTCAATACAACATAAGTTTATGCGTGACCTATGTCAACCCTAACAGCCCTCCAGAAGCTCTCCCACAATGCCCGACGGTGACAGCTCTGGACAATTGCGAACTCCATGAAGCTGCTCCATGAACACTACCAACAACCTCAAACTGTTTTTTATGTCATGTCCCTCAGAATCTGTCCTCGAAGAAATCTCGTCCCTCACTGTTACAGTTCTTCTTGCAGCTCTAGTAATACTGGAGAATCGTGCATCCTTCATTTGCAATGTTCATGAGAATAGTACAGAGCTATATGAGCACCACCATGCTTCTGTCAGAGATGGCACACACTGAACAGCACAACACAGATTTGTGAGATCTTAAAGGGCATGAAAACTATGGAATAGGGATGGGATTATGAGATGGAGAAAGTTGTATGATGGGAACTTGACTGCTAGCACTTACAGTTCACTGTGCAACTCACGTCTACCCCCTAACACATTGTGACTACATCCCAGATACCTATTCATGGTGCCCTGCACTTTGCACTGATGCAAGTACACGAAACACAGATGCAAGCAGTCAAGTATGCATTTGCACGAATGATATACTGACTGTACATCAATGCAGAGGCGACTAGTGGGAGGAACACAAAGGGGGCATCAGCTAAAGGGTGGGGGAAAAAACGTGACCTCCCCACATAAAACTCATCCCTGCCCCGCTCCGCACATGACTTGTTCCTGCCCCAGCCCGGGAGCCCCATGCTCTCCTGTCCCTTCCCATCCCACATTACCTGGGGGATGAGAGGGGGAGGCTCTGGTCTTGCCTCATCCTTTCCGGCTCCAGCCCTGACCCTTCATCTCCCCAGCTCCTAGCCTTGCCCCACTCCGTGACCCCAGAGTTTTGGGGACAGTCATGTGACCCTTTGCCACCCACCCCACATGTCACCACTGCATCAATGTAACATGAGATGACCAAAGTTTGTAGAGTAGAGGTGACCCGAGTTACAGCAGCTGCTGCACTGAGTTTTTAACAACATTGACAAAACAACAGTGTCATAGTGTTGTACAAACTTTAGTTTTAGTCACAGAATATGATTTTGTAAACAACTGCTAATGAGGCGAGCTTGCTTGTTATGTAACCAATAGCCAGAAATATTGTCTCAATTCCTTTCTAACCATGAATTTCCATTTTATAAAGAAAGAGGCCAAGGGTTCCATTAAACAGGGTGTTAGAGCAATCTTTTGTTTGAAGCTTTCCCAAGCACTATTTTTGTAGCAGACTGACATCAGTAATTCATAAATCAATATAATGTAGCTAAATATTATTAATACTGGTGTGGTAACCAGCTTTAGTCCAGAGTCTATTCTGGGTGGAGCCTTCAAACTGGTTAGACAAAAGAAACAGAGGTGTGCCATAAAGTGATCAAAAATCAAATTCTTAGCATCTGTGTTTTACAGCCATCATTAACAATTATACACAGGAGAAACTGAGGCACATAATATTAATGCAAAACGTTAAGAAAACTCCCACTTCGTTACATCTGTTAACACTGGTTCATTTGTTTATTTGCAATGTTGTGCATGAGATTTGACAGGAATATAATCATTTCCGTTTTTCTTAAAACTTTTTAGAACAAACTCCACTGACAACAGTCAAACATGTTAGAAACTAGCAGCAATTCAACCAGGCCAGAGAAAGACACAGTAATTTCATTTAAAGACAACTATTTTGGTGCACAAACCAAAGTAAAACTGACAAAAATTAAAAAGTGTCAACAATCATGAAACAACCAGCATGCACTTTTTTCAGTCCACGTCTCCCAAGTGACAATGTACAAAGGAGTGGGCTCTCCCCTAGGGCAAGGTTACTAAATTTGGGTGTCTAATTTAGGGAGCTAAAACCATATTTAGATGCAAATAACTGGGCTTGATTTTTGAAAGGTGCTGAGCACCCACAATCCCAATTGACAAACAGGAGCTGTGCATGGCAGCACCTCTGAAAAAGCAGGTTGCTTATTTAGGATCCTAAAGTATGAACTCAAGCAGGGGCGGCTCTAGGGATTTTGCGGCCCCAAGCACGGCAGGCAGGCTGGCTGCCTCCGGCAGTTTGCACGCCTGCAGGAGGTCCTCTGAAGCCGTGGGACCA
This sequence comes from Mauremys reevesii, assembly GCF_016161935.1. Classification (NCBI taxonomy): domain Eukaryota; kingdom Metazoa; phylum Chordata; order Testudines; family Geoemydidae; genus Mauremys; species Mauremys reevesii. The sequence continues at coordinate 139,159,716 of NC_052626.1, read as the reverse complement.
GTGGACCCTCCGGCAGACACGCCGCCGGAGGCAGCCTGCCTGCCGCCCTCGCGGAGCACCCCCCGCGGCTTGCCGCCCCAAGCACGCGCTTGGCATGCTGGGGCCTGGAGCCGCCCCTGAACTCAGGTGTCTGACATTAGATATCCAAGTTAGAACATTTTGGCTTTGAAATCTTCCACTTCCAAAGTGTTTGTCTCTTTTTTCCATGGAAGTTGACCATTAGATGACCACAAAATAAGCAAGTCAACAGTGAATCGCATTAAAAAAATACAGAAAAAAAACCCAGAAGAGAACTACCTTCTAGGACAGAATCCACTAGAGATGGTTAGACTCTTTCCTGGACTCAGTGACTAACATTCAGGAAGTTTTTTTCAGATGAATTTTCACTCCAAAGCAATTTCCCCAGGCAGAAGTCCCCAGCAAAATAATTATATTTGTGTAGTCCCTGAGAAAGAAAGGGTCATTTCATTTCCCATCATAAATTCACATTTGGAGTGCTTAGTTAGCTCTTCTGTTCCGGTAAGTTTCAATAAGGAAACGTTGCCAATCTTCCATCTTTATGCAGCTGTCTGCAGAGGCTGGACATTTACGTCTGCTTAAAAAAAAGCACTCAGTAAACTCAAGATCAACAAAGAAAACAATTCTGATAAGAAAATATATCAAATAAAAAGGTGTCTTAAGGCAAAGCCAATCTAATTTCTAGTCTCTATTCTCAATCTATCACAAGGCAACTATGTATACCCTAAAAGGAAAACCAAAACTGATAGAGTAACCATTTGCTGTATTTACTGAGCAGAATAAGTCATAAAACATTATTCCCTTTACTGTCACACTCTTCAGATCATAGGCTGGTGGTTTAGAACACAGTGATCTTTTTTAAAAGCTTTCATATCACCAGAGCAGTGTTTCACAAAGCAGATACTGTATTGCAAATCATAAATTATCCTTTTTTAAAAAAAATAAAAATAAAAATGTATTCAAGAGCCTGCATTCGGAGCTTCAGCTTATAATAAAAGGAACGAGGAGTACTTGTGGCACCTTAGAGACTAATGCATTTATTTGAGCATAAGCTCTCGTGGGCTAAAACCCACTTCATCGGATGCATGCAGTGGAAAACCCACTTCATCGGATGCATGCAGTAGGAAGATAGATAGATAGATATGAGAGAGAGAGAGAGAGAGATACACACACACACAGAACATGAAAAAATGGGTGTTGCCATACCAATTATAACAAGAGTAATCAATTAAGGTGGGTTTAAAAAAAAAGTTCTCCTGCTGATAATACTTCATCTTAATTAATTAGCCTCTTACAGTTGGTATGGCTACTTCCACCTTTTCATATTCTCTGTATGTATATGTATTTCTTACTTTATGTTCCATTCTATGCATCTGATGAAGTGGGCTGTAGCCCACAAAAGCTTATGCTCAAATATATTTGTTAGTCTCTAAGGTGCCACAAGTACTCCTGTTCTTTTTGCTGATACAGACTAACACAGCTGCTACTCTGAAACCTGTCCACCTTGATTGCATTGGTCTCATTAGCACTCCAAACGTAATTTTCCCTCTGTTGATATTCACCCCTTCTTGTCAAATGTTGAGAATAGGCCACTTCCACCTTAATTAAATTGGCCTCATTAGCACTGATCCCCCACTTGGTAAGGCAACTCCCATCTTTTCATGTGCTGTAATAGATATAATACACACACAGCTCACTATTTTTCACTCCATGCATCTGATGAAGTGGGTTTTAGCCCATGAAAGCTTATGCCCAAATTTGTTAGTCTCTAAAGTGCCACAAGGACTCCTCGTCATTTTTGCTGATAGAGTCTAACATGGCTACTACTCTGAAACTTATTACTCTGCTCATCATCTCATTGGAAGTGCAATGGTTCCAAAATATTAACACAAAAAATGATTTTTCTTGATATTTATAAATGGGATGGAAGGTAACTATTTCAGATTCACCAATGCTACATGAATTGTATTTAATAAATTTTGAAGTACTGGCAGGGCTGCCCGGGGGAGGGGGGTGAGAAGAGACAAGTGGGGCAATTTGCCCCAGGAGCAGGGCCCCCGGAAAACTCTCGCAGGGCCCGGGCCCCCGGGGCTTCTTCTGCTCCGGGTCTTCGGCAGCGTGGGGTCCTTCCGCTCCGGGACCTGCCACCAAAGTGCCCTGAAGACCCATGGTGGGAGGGGTCCTTCCGCCCTGGGACCCACTGCCGAAGTGCCGGGTCTTCAGCGGCAATTCGGCGGTGAGGGCCCCCCGCCACCAAAGACCCCAGGCCCCCTGAATCCTCTAGGCAGCCCTGAGTACCGGTAATTTTGTAGTCATAAATTAATACTCAGAATGCAAAGTGCGCATTTCTAAGATTTTATATATTGCATTAACTAAATTATATTGTACTTCTGTACACCAGTAACATTTAAGAGGAAAAAATTACCAATTTTCTTGATAACTGTGTACAACCAAAATGAGTTCTACACCAACCTATTTTTTTCTGCAAGTCACTTTAAGAATCTACTAAAATGCAGACTTTTATAAATGTATGTTCTACATATGTATGAGGTTTTTGGTATGATTCCTAACCCACCTTTCTATAATTACTATCTGCCCCTTTTAATGTAATTGAATTCCCTATGACACAAGAACAGGGGGACATTCAATTAAAAGGTGACGAGTTCAAAGCTGATAAAAGGAAATACTGTCACATAACACTTAATTAGACTGCAAGGCACTGCCACAAGATGTCAGTGAGTATGAATTTAGAAAAGTTAAGAGAGATTGGGCATTTAAACAAACAACAAGAATATCCAGAGTTAGAATAGTTAATGTCAACAAATATTTGCAGAGGGGTATAGAATCTCATGGTTCTGAGTTTAACACCAACTTATCTGTTTTGGATTAACATGAAGTATAGATTGTCCCATATCTTCTTTCTGCAGGGTTTCTTGCATCTTTCTTTAAGTATCACACAGGATACTGAACTTCATAGGCATTGGGAAGGTTGATAAAAATCAATTATTTTTAAAAGTAAATATTATTTAAATTAAATACATTATTTAAAAAAACGTTTAAATTAAATCTGAAATGACAAACTATATAAGCCCTTAATTTACTATAATCCATTAAAATTATTTACTAATAGTCAAGTACTGCATGTTTGCTGCCAAAGTTGTCAAGAAAAAAAATCAAACCACTGTACTGGTGGAAGTCACTGGCTAAGCACTTGGAACCAGCGTTTGCTGCCATGTTAAACCAGCTTTTCACAAGAGTAGACTCTTCTCTTCCACAGGTGCAGAGAGAATGGGTGAGATCCACAAAAGTACTTAGGTGCCTAAGACTTGGGTTTAGGCACCTAAGTCCCCATTTTAGGGACATGAGTCCCAGTTTGGTTCCACTGTGATCCACAAAAATCCTGTCAAAGCAGTAGGTGCCTAAACTAATTAGGCACTTAAGTTTTTCAGAGTAAAAGTTGCCTAAATGCCTATGTTTCTTCATCTAAGCATGGCACTGCTACCACTAAGTGTTGAGATTCTCATCTCCCACCTAAGCCCAACAGCAATTCATAAACAAGGGGCCCAATCTAGTAGGTGTGCTTGGAGTGCCTCTACCAGATGAGGTCCCTTTCAAAATCAAGGTGATGGCGGCCAGCTTATAACTTGTAGCCCAGGGTTAGAGCACTTGCCTGGGATGTGCAAGACCAGGTTCAATTTCCCCATCTCTGCCAGAGAACAGAGGTTTGAACAGGGGTCCCCCACATCACGGAGAGTTCTCTAACCACTGAGCTATAGGATATTCTGATGCGAGACACACTCAGGCCTGGTCTACACTAGGAGGTTATGTCGAACTTAGCACCGTTAAATCGAATTAACCCTGCACCCGTCCACACAACAAAGCTATTTAGTTCGACATACAGGTCTCTTTAGTTCGATTTCTGTACTCCTCCCCGACGAGGGGAGTAGCGCTAAATTCGACATGGCCATGTCGAATTAGGCTAGGTGTGGATGGAATTTGACGCTAATAGCTCCGGGAGCTATCCCACAGTGCACCACTCTGTTGACGCTCTGGACAGCAGTCCAAGCTCGGATGCTCTGACCAGCCACACAGGAAATGCCCCAGGAAAATTTGAATTCCTTTTCCTGTCTGGCCAGTTTGAATCTCATTTCCTGTTTGGACATCGTGGCAAGCTCAGCAGCACTGGCAGCGATGCAGAGCTCTCCAGCAGAGGTGTCCATGCAATCTCAGAATAGAAAGAGGGCCCCAGCATGGACTGACCGGGAAATCTTGGATCTGACCGCTACGTGGGGCGATGAGTCTGTGCTTTCAGAGCTGCGCTCCAAAAAAACGGAATGCAAAGACCTACGAGAAGGTCTCCAAAGCCATGACAGACAGAGGATACAGCCGGGATACAAACACAGTGCCGCGTGAAAATCAAGGACCTGAGACGAGGCTACCAAAAGATCAAAGCAGCAAACGGACGCTCCGGATCCCAGCCCCAGACATGCCGCTTCTACGAGGCACTGCATGCCATTCTAGGTGCGGCCGCCACCACTACCCCACCACTGACCGTGGACTCTGACGATGGGATAGTGTCGATGGCCGGTTCCTCGGAGATGTTCGCGGACGGGGAAGATGAGGAAGCAGATGAGGAGGACGAGGTAGTCGATAGCGCTTACAATGCTGATTTCCCCGACAGCCAGGATCTCTTCATCACCCTCACTGAGATCCCCTACCAACCCTCCCCAGCCATTAACCCGGACCCTGAATCAGGGGAAGGATCAGTCGGTACGTGCTTTAAACATGTAAACATTTATTTTTAACAGAGCAGGAATATTAACTATGTGACAAGAAGGTCAATATATATGGGGATAGAACAGAAATCCTCTTGGGAGATCTCCACGAAGCTCTCCTGGAGGTAATCGAAAAGCCTCCGCAGGAGGTTCCTGGGGATAGCGGCCTTATTGGGTCCTCCGTGGTAGGACACTTTTCCATGCCAGGCTATCAGCAGGTACTCTGGGAGCATTGCCTCGACGAGCATGGCAGCATAGGCCCCTGGTTTGTGCTGGCTTTCACACAGCATGCGGTCTCTATCTCGGTCAGTGATCCTCCTCAGGGTGATCTCGCTCAGGGTGTCCTGCTTTGAATTAGGGGAATGTTAGTATTGGGAATGCTTGACAGTTCCTTTACATAACAATAAGCGTCGGTTTACAGCCACGTGGTGGAGGTGGTAGAGGGGCAGCATACAGGGATCTTTCCCGGGGACAGCCGCGAGGGGATGGAACAGGGGCAGAGTTCATGCCTTCCGGATTGCCGGCAGCAGGAACTTGCAAACGCTATGACCATTGCTTTGAGCGTGAAAGGAGGGCACTGCTATACATTAAGTTTTAAGCAGCCAAAAGTCTACGGCTTACCATGTGCGTCTGCTACACAAATTCTGCTGTCCTGCCCCGCTTGTCTGATCTCCAGTGCAAGACCCCAGGCACTGAATGTGAAGGCCGAAAATTCGAACTTGTCCTGAGTGCGCATGAGATGGGTGCTGTGCATGGTCTTGTTCACAGAGACAGACTAGACTATGTTCATTGTTCGCAAAAATGTATCTTTGTAAGGAATTCACTCCCTTTTTCCCATCACACTGTTTCCCGACCTGCCCCGGCATCCCCCTCACAGAGGCTGGCTCAGATTAGGCGGCGAAAGAAAAGGACACGGGACGAGATGTTCTCTGAACTTATGGGCTGCTCCCGAGCCGAGGCGGCACAGCAGACCCAGTGGAGGGAGAACATGTCTCAGTACCAGCGCTCACACAGCGAATGGGAGGACAGGTGGCGGCAGGAAGACCAGCAGGCGACTCAAATGCTGCTTGGACTAATGAGGGAGCAAACGGACACGCTCCGGCGCCTTGTGGATGTTCTGCAGGACCGCAGGCAGGAGGACAGAGCCCCACTGCAGTGTATCTGTAACCGCCCTCCCTTGACACAAAGTCCCATACCCCCCTCACCCAAAGTAACAAGAAGGAGGGGCGCCAGGGGCCGTGAAAACTGTCACTCCACCCCTGCAGAGTGCTCAATTAACAAAAAGCTCTCATTCCCTAAATTTTGAGAAGTCCTTTCCTTCCTGCCTCACCCAAGCCCCCATCCCAGTTCCATCCCCTAACTGTCTAGGTGATAATAAAAAAGACTTTTCTGTTAATTACTGTTTCTGTCATGTTCTTTTAGAGGAGACTGTTTCAAGGGGGGAAGGGGGCTGGTAATTGGACAGGTCAATCACCTTTACCAGGGTACAGACACGGGGGCAGGTTCAGCAGCAGGTCACACACACAGTGCAGTCACTAGGCACCCTGGTCAGTCTGGGAGGTGGTTTTCATGTTCGGGGGGGAGGGGCTATGTGACTTTGGGGTGGGGGAGGGTGGTTAGAGATCTTATGCAGCGGTCCTTCTCCTGGATCACAGAGCCACGCAGCAGCTGATCTGTAACCGTCCTCTCCCGCCACAAAGTCACATAGCCCCCACATACAGAGTCCCGAGAAGGAGGCGTGGCAGGCTCCGTTGAAACAACCAGTCCGCCACCGCGCACCACTCTAGGAGCAGGAGCCTGTCATTCCTCGAGTTTAGAAGTGGTCTTAGCAGCACTACACACCCTACCCACCACAGTCTGCGTCCCAGTTTTAACCCTTTACCGCGAAATCAGTACTAAAGAAAACGGTGTTAATTAACAAAGTTCCATGTATTTTATTTTTAAACATGTGTTGGAAGGGGGGGAACGGGGTATGTAACTGCAGAGGATAGTCAACATTAACTGGGTAAAGAAATGGGGGCAGATTCAGCTTCTCTGTAAACAAACTTAATAGTCACAGGTTACCCTGCTCACTGAGGAACCTAGCTTTCAAAGCCTCCCGGATGCACAGCGCTTCCCACTGGGCTCTTCTAATCGCACGGCTGTCTGGCTGGGCGTAATCAGCAGCCAGGCTATGTGCCTCAACCTCCCATCCCGCCATAAAGGTCTCCCCCTTGCTCTCACAGCGATTGTGGAGCACACAGCAAGCTGCAATAACAATGGGGATATTGGTTTCACTGAGATCAGAGTGAGTCAGTAAGCTTCTCCATCTCCCCTTGAGATGTCCAAAAGCACACTCCACCACCATTCTGCACTTGCTCAGCCGGTAGTTGAAGAGTTCTTTGTCACTGTCCATGGCGCCTGTATAGGGCTTCATGAGCCAGGGCATTAGCGGATAGGCTGGGTCCTCGAGGATCACTGTAGGCATCTCCACATCCACAAGAGTTATTTTGTGGTCCGGGAAGAAAGTACCTTCCTGCAGGCGTCTAAACAGACCAGAGTTCCTGAAAACATGCGCGTCATGAACCTTGCCTGGCCATCCGACGTTGATGTTGGTAAAACGTCCCCTATGGTCCACCAGTGCTTGCAGCACCATTGAAAAGTAGCCCTTTCGGTTAATATACTGGCTGGCCTGGTGGTTCGGTCCATGGATAGGGATGTGAGTTCCATCTATAGCCCCACCGCAGTTTGGGAATCCCATCGTGGCAAAGCCATCTATGATGACCTGGACGTTTCCCAGGGTCACTACCTTTGAGAGCAGTAGCTCAACGACTGCGTTGGCAACTTGCATCACAGCAACCCCCACGGTAGATTTGCCCACGCCAAAGTGGTTCGCTACTGACCGGTAGCTGTCTGGCGTTGCAAGTTTCCAGAGTGCTATGGCCACTCGCTTCTGCACAGTCAGGGCTGCTCACATCCGGGTGTCCTTGCGCTTCAGGGCAGGGGACTGCAAGTCACACAGTTCAAGGAAAGTGCCCTTACGCATGTGAAAGTTTCACAGCCACTGTGATTCATCCCAGACCTGCAGCACTATGCGGTCCCACCAGTCCGTGCTTGTTTCCCGGGCCCAGAATCGCCGTTCCACAGCATGAACGTGACCCATTGCCACCATGATGTCCACAGCACGGGGTCCCGTGCTTTGTGAGAGGTCTGTGCCACTCTCACACTTGATGTCCTCACCGCGCTGCCGGAGCCTCCTCGCCCGATTTCTCAGCATCTGACTGTGAAAAAGGTGGACGATAAAGTGCGAGGAGTTGACAACGGCCATAACTGCAGCGATGATCGCAGCGGGCTCCATGCTCGCAGTGCTGTGGCGTCCGCGCTGTCACTGACCAGAAAAGTGCGCGAACAGATTTCCCGCCGGCGCTTTCATGGAGGGAGGGCAGGAGTGATGGTTGAATGACGACAGTCAACACATTTTCCCCCAGCAGGCATTGGGGGCTCGACCCAGAATTCCAATGGGCAGCGGGGACTGCGGGAACTGTGGGATAGCTGCCCACAGTGCACCGCTTCCAATGTCGACGCTTGCCCCATTAGTGTGGACTCACAAAGTCGAATTACTGTCCTTAGTGTGGATACACACGTTCGACTGTGTAAGGTCGGTTCCACAAATTCGAGTTAAGTAAAATCGAACTACTCTGGTAGTGTAGACATACCCTCAGACTCCTGTTGAAACTGTTCTGCTGTGGATAAATAATGAGAGTGGTAGAAGCACGGGAACTGGATCCAGGGTCTCCCACTTCCTAGATGGGTGCTTTAACCACTGGGCTACAGTCATTCCTCTCTCTCTGGCCCAATGACTGTTCCACTGCAGATAAATACTTCAGTCATTGAGACAACTCTCCTGAGAGAAGGGAGACATCTGTTCAAATCCTCTCTCCCCCTCTAGCAGAGGGGAATTGAACATGGATCTCCCACATCCCTGGTGAGTACTCTAACCACTGGGCTACACATTATGAGATGGGCACCATCATCGCCACTGCTTCCTCCTCCTCTGAATGTTTTACATGAAACAAGGCAGATGCCTAACTCATCCCCTCAAGAAGCAGCTTAGATGGCTACGCCATCTGACTCCAGACACAGTGTCTGTTCGTGGATTGCTAAGCAGCGCAAGGTGCCTCCCTGCAGCTTGGATTTAGGCACTTAGGAGCAGGGCTTAGCACGCCTCCTCTCATCAGCATCTCCTACTGGCTAGTTTAGGAAGCTCCCTGCCTAGCATGCTGGCTTTTGTGGATTGCAGTCTTAGGCACCTCTCTCACCCCCTATTCATTGTACAGGGAATTTATGCGCCTAACTCGATTTTGTGTATCATAGTTTCGTTCCTGGATTTTCTAGGTGCCATGACACTCTGGGTTCCATAAAGAGATGTGTATAACGTACTTAATATTTTGTTCGCTTCACTTCATTCAACTAGTTCAACTGAGAAACTGACAGGGTGTTGAAGAGGCAGAAAAAAAACCTTATTTTTATTTATTTAGAAGAGTAAGACAAGGTGTGAGAAAATGAGATCTACTAGTTCTAAAAACTTTCCAAGACTAGTTCACCAGAAACAACCAGCTTAACTGATTAACTACAGATAATACTTCCTTTGTTTAAAAGTCAGTTTTAAATGTAAAACATGTCTTGATAAGCTTACTTTCTTTCGTATGTACCTGGCACATTTAAAGTAGTTTAACGTAATAAAAACAGTTTTAAAATGCTAGCTTTGTGCATTTTTAATTGAATTCCAATTTCCATCCAAATGCAGTTTGATACAAATTATGAGTAAAAATTAATCTAGTAAACAAGAAAGGTATCATTCACCATTTTCTAACATAATAAAAATGTAAAAATTAAAAATCTGAATTTATATTAAGCCACATTTATTTAATAATTATATGTATAGATATAGTGGATTCCCTTGGTTATCAAAAAGCACCAAATTTAGTGTAAAGCTATATTTAGTTGCAAAGCAACATGATTTAATGTTTAGCAACCAATGAAAATTAACCTCTCTGTAGGAAAATAACTAAAAAGTACAAATGCAAAACAAGATTAAAATCAACTATTTAAACCGAAGTTGTCTGCTTATTGATTTTAATGATTTAGGATCAGCGATTTACATCACTGATTTAAAACAATCAATTCAGAGCTATGGGTTTGATTTAATAGGCCAGTTCCTACCTTCCACTCTGTATTGTGAACTTTTAGTCATACTAATGCTGACATACTCGAAAAAACAGAAAAGTTGAATAGGTCATTTCTATTGGCTGCAGTTCTGAGATGTTAGACATCACACTACGAAAACCTCTATACATTTCAATTTAATACAATCAGAATATCCATAATGGCCCTTACATAGCAAAATGATTCTGCAACAGATGTTGGAAATGTTCTTAGGTCTTCACACTTCACCATAACATGAATTTTTCTCTTCCTGATTCTAGTGATAGTAAAAGTACTTCCATCCCTGCAGGGTTTTTGAAAGTTTTTGCAGCCTTACCAAATAGATTTGGACATTTTAAAGAAGTCATTAGATATCCTTGTGACAATTACACACATCCACTATGGACTGCTATAAGGATTTTTCATTACTAAATATTATTTGGAGTAACTCCATATCCTGGTATGTTTAAGCCTAAGAAAGTGTCAATAGAGAAAAATATTAGAAATAAAAAATTGGCCATTGTCACGATTCTTCTCCATCCCCTCCACCCCCTTTACTTAAACTCATTGTCCTAACCTCTGCTTGCCATAGATTTCTCTGTGTCCTTTTGCTTCTCTTATCAATTTGTTACAATTCCTAATTTATATTCATTACCATCAAGGGAGCCTGGATCTCACTATACAGAAGCAACTGGGAAAAGAACCTCAAAGTTAGGATTTGAGATGTTTAAATGTTTTGCTACAGCAAAGATTCACTTGTGTTTATGAGCAAGTTTAATTTTTTATTCTGAAATTATATTGTGGATTTAAATAACTGTCACAGTGGTTATGAAATTAATGCAATACACGTGGTTAAAAGCTGTTTGGTATAAATTACGCCACTGTGCACTCTGGCTGTTCAGCACCTCTTTGCATTGGACCCTAAGGTAGATTTAAATTGTGTCTGAGGGACTACACACTGCATAAACGAAAAGGTTTCATAATTTATTTACAATAAAGAAAACCCTGTCTGGGAAACTAAAAAATAAACCCTAGATTTTGAAAAACAAATGGATTTATTCATAGTCTTAAAAATCCCTTGCTGATAAATTCATTCTGCAGAGTGCACGTAGGTTTTGTGTATGGTGAATCTATGAGTATACATTCATTATAATTAGGGAACATTTGGTCATTTATACTATATACTTATTTTATTGGGGGCACATGAAATAGACGTATTACCTCAATCCACTGTAGCATCTAACCTTACCTCTGTTTGTTTATTTTTAAAGCACTTCATTTTTTTTTATTCAAGATAGGCACATACAGGTGATAATGGACAGGTAACATTCTCAGCCAGCTGAAAGTAACCTGAACAGGAGACTACACATACTTTTCCTTATTCCAAGTTTATTACATCACAATAAACTCTGCTACAGGCAAATCATATTGCATTGTCAACACTACTTCAGAAATAATACAAACAGCAAAGAAGCTATCTATATCTATCAAACTTTGTGCAACTGCTTCTCTTCTGTTTTCTATCCACAGCATAAAGAAGGTATGAAAGAACTAATACTGCCAATTATGTTTCTATATTTAGTATTACTTCATTTTATTTTATTTTTTTTTAAAAGGTCATAAAAATGCCAGCCCCAGTATTGGGGTCAGGTTTTACTAATGTTTCAAGCTACTGAGTTATTCAAAAGCTAAATTCATATATTCCCCAGCTCTGCTCATTTGAATCCCAGTTTCTCACTCTCATTACCGTCAGGTCTGAATCACCTTGAAAATAACTTTTCATTTTAAATATGGAAACAAAGAACAGGAGAAAAAAATGATTTATACAAAATGGGAGCCAGGCAATTTTCTTTTTAAAATGTAATTATCTGTAGCCAAAAGAAAATAATATATGTAATGAAACACCATCTAAATCACACATCCTTTAACAAACAGGTATAGCCTTTAACATTCTCACTAAAATCCACATTGAGTCTTGGAACCCTACAGATCAGGAAGGATAATGGACCTTTAAATGAACTTGTTGAACCTCTTTTTAAAAAACAAGGTATCAGAAATCTAGTTTCCAAGATGGAGCAAACTCACAGCATTTCAGAAGTGACCTGGTTATAGTTTTGGCTGTGGATCAACAACTGTGTGCCCCCAAAGGTGATTCAACAAAGCAGAAATTGATTTATATCCTTTTTGCTGTGTTGCATTACCTTCCATATAAAAAGAGGGGGGAAATGGTCAACAGAATGAACTTTCTCAAGTAGAAACTGATGTACTATTCCTGCAATATGCCACTTGGCATTACACATCAGAGTTGGATGACTGAATGGAAGGCAATTCCATTTATAGTAGTCTTTTGAATTAAAGAGGATAAAGAACAGTTGGTGATTTGTGAATACTTTAAAGCCTCCCTGCGGATATATTACATGCATTTATCATGCATAAATATAGATATAAAGATTAATGAAACTCCACTGACCTTGTAGCCCAAGGCCACTACCTTCTCCCACAGGGACTAATATATTTAAGTCTTTTCATGTTTAGTGAAAAGAGGCCTTCCACTTGTGCCAGGGTCTCATTTCTAGGGACCTACCAAATTCACGGCCATGAAAAATGTGTCCGGGACTGTAAAAATCTGGTCTCGCCTCGTGAAATCTGACTTTTTGTGTGCTTTTACCCTATACTATACCAATTTCTTGGGAGAGACCAGAGTTTCTCAAATTGGAGGTCCTGACCCAAAAGGGAGTTGCAGGGAGGGGGGGGTCACTAGGTTATTTTAGGGGGGATAATGGTATTGCCACCCTTACTTCTGTGCTGCCTTCACAGCCAGGCAGCCATAGAGCAACAACTGTTGGCCGGGCACCGAGCTCTGAAGGCGGCATCCCGCCAGCAGCAGCTCAGAAGTAAGGGTGGCAGTGCCATACCATGCCACCCTTTACCTCTGTGCTGCTGCCTTCAGAGCTGGGCGGACGGAGAGTGGCGGCTGCTGACTGAGGGCCCAGTTCTGCAGGCAGCAGCGGCTCTGCCTTCAGAGCTGGGCTCCCGGCCAGCAGCCGCCACTCTCCAGCTGTCCAGCTCTAAAGACAGTGCCGCCGCCAGCAGCAGTGCAGAAGTAAGACTAACAATACGGCAATCCCTCCCTATAATAACCTTGTGACTCCCCCTCCCCCCAGCTCCATTTGGGCCAGGATCCCTACAATTACAACACTATGAAATTTCACATTTAAAGAGCTGAAATCATGAAATTTATGCTTTTTTAAATCCTATGACCATGAAATTGGCCAAAATGGAGGGTAAATTTGGTACGGCCCTACTTGTTTCCCATTGGCTTGGCAGTGATCTATTAGCTGTAACATTCAGGTCTGCCTCTCACACCTCCTACTCTACTAAATAAGCACCCCACCTGCCCACCATGATTTGATTTATAGTGTTTGTGAGAAAGTTCTTCATGGTGAAGTGTCCCGTTCTCCTCTCTCAATGAGTGTGCTGTTTATCTCACATCTTTTTAAAGGACCAGATCAGCACTGATATGTTTCTGAACCATTTCTGCCATTTTTCATTTGTATTCCTGAGTCTATAAATCTATCCTTAACCTAGACCCCCACTCTCCCAGCACCCAGACCACCCCTCCACTGAGCCCCCCAAGCCCAGACCCTCCCACTGAGCCCCAACCACCTTCACCTGGAAGTACTTACAGAATCTCATTGCCGCTGCACCTGGACCCCCGCAATGAGCCTCTGTGCATCCAGATCCCCCCCCACTGAGCTGCCTGCACCCAGACTGCCCCTCACAGAACCCTCTCATCCAACACCTGGATGCCCCCACACTGAGCCCCTTCACACTTGGATCCTGCCTGGTTGAGCCTGCCTGCCTCACACCTGGTGCACCTGTCTCAGAGGGGCAGGGCCCCAGGGTGTTTCTGGGGCAGGCCCAGGCCTTGTGCTGCATCAAGGTTGGGTGCAGCCTCACTGCTGAGTCCATGTCCTGGGGTTGGGGGGTGGAGGGGCTGCTGGGTGATCTCGCACCTTCATGCAGCCAGTGGCCTGTACTCCCACTGCCATGCTGAAGCCTCCATTTTTTAATTTATTGACAAATTTTAAAAAATATTGTGCACAGAATTTTTAATTTTTCAGTGCAGAATTCCCTCAGCAGTAATGCTACAAACACTCACTGCTGCTCTTCATAAAATCTAGTCAACTCGATGCCACTCAATGTGCACTGGAACACAGCCTTACCCAATTCACAACTGATTTTTTCCAGATTCTGTCATATCACAGCCTTTGCTATTTTTATTATATGCTCTTATGCCTTCTTCATTCCTGTCTTCTTTTTTTTTTCCCCCCAATGACAAGAGTTCTTTATTTCCATACTTCCTAAAGCAGTAAAAATAAACCTAGCCCTACTAGACCAACAATCGATCATGACAAGCAAGGAGCAATTTCTATGGTGTTTATCCGGAGGACCGTCTGTGGCTGCACGATAATTTTCTTCCTTTGATAATTGTGCCTTTTCCAAAATCTCATGTTAATTCTTGGCCAAGATTCTATTTTCTCGATAACTGTGGCTTCCACACGGACAAGATATTTCCCCAGAAGTGGCTTTCCAATAAGCGTGAAGTCATCAGCACCAACCAGCAAAACCTTTTCCAGTCGGATTCCGTCTCCACATTCAGCTGGCAGCACGTTTTCCATTAAAATCAAATCTTCACCGGTTACCTTCCATTGCTTACTGGCAAAGTGAACCACAGCAAAGAGCCTTCCGTACTGCCCAGTGGCAATTATCTCATTCACCTTTTGCACGACCTCTGCATGGTACTTTGCCTCTTCTAGTGGATCTGGCAGTTTGACTTCGGGCCATGGGGGTGAGGACAATGATGTTTTGGCAATAATTCCTTGCTGTAGTGAAGTGCTTTGAGATCTCTCGCTTCGAACTGTAGACCACAACAGAGAGGCTGCCGCAGGGCCCGCCCGCTGCCGCCCGGGCCCTAGAGCCGCCCGCAGGCCGCCACCGCCGCCATCATTCCGCCGGAGCTTGCCAGCTAGTTTCCAATGACTGACAAATCTCTCTAAAGATTCTTCATTTACAGTTAGAACGGTGGCTCTTAACCTTTACTGCAGCCTGCACCCCTTTGGTTCTCAAAATATGTTCTCGCACCCCTTAAACCTAGATATATTTTGTTTGTCTATTACAGTAATCATTAAAAAAATGTATAATGTTAATAAATACATGGGTTTTATGAAACAAAGTAGTTATACTTACGCGCCTGTGCTTAATTTGTGTTTTCGATGATTTACCTTCTAAAAAAAATCTGGCGTGTCTCACACCCCCAGAAAGGGCATCTCGCATCCCTAGGGGGATGCATGCACCCCAGGTTAAGAACCAATGCGTTACAGCATTAAACAGGTTCTAGTTTCTATTTGTGTCTCACACCAACATCCTTAAATTTACATAACGTATTTTTTACCTTTTAGTTCCTCACAACCCTTCCACTGCTGCATTATCAGACATATCCCACTGCAGCATATCCCATTACTGCTGCCTACCATCTTGTGAACACTGCTTAATATTTAGGAACTTGTTCTCTTCAACATAAAAATACCAGGGAAACTTCAAAACCTATACAAATCAGTTTTTAAAAAGCAAAGGAACAGAACAGTAAGCATCACTATATGCCATGGAATAGTGCCACACACAAAAATCAAAGTGTGAATGTGAACTTGCACTCATTGATCAAAGATGATCTAGGGTACGGAATGGCTTCCATATGAGGCGAGACTAAAAAGATTAGGACTGTTCAGGTCAGAAAAGTGACGACTAAGGGGTCTACATGAGAGTCTATTCATGAATGGTGGGGAAACGTGAATAGAGAAGTGTTAGTCACCCTTTCCCACAGAATAAAAACCACAGAATACCCAATAAAATTAATAGGCCACAGGTTCAATACAATCAAGAGGAAGTACTTTTTCCACACAACACATAATTAACCTGTGGAACTCATTGCCATGGGATGATGTGATGGCTAAAAGTATAACTGGGTTCAAAAAAGAGCTAGATAATTTCCTGGAGTGATAGAGAAAAAGAGCTTTGAGTAAGCTCAAAACCTTGTCTCCCTCCACCAACAGAAGTTGGTCCAATAAAATGTATCACCTTACCCGCCTTGTCTTTCTAATATCCTGGGACCGACACAGCTATAAGAATACTGCATACGTGGAGTATAGGTCTATCAGTCACCATCAGCCAAGATGGTCAGGGACACAACCCCATATTCAGGGGCACCCTAAACCTCTGACTGCCAGAAGCTGAGAGGGGAAGACAGGGTGGATCACTTCAACTGCCTTGTTCTATACACTCCCCCAGAAGATCTGGTATATGCCACTGTTGGAGACAGGATATTGGAATAGATGGACCACTGGTCTGACCCAGTTGAGCAGTTCTTACATTATATCATATATATGCAGGCCAAAGGACACAACAGTGCAATATTCTAATACAAACTGTAGGTGACAATATAACAAGAAACTGTTTCCAGAGCTAAAACATCAAACAATTAAAGATGAATCAGCATGGAGGCCATCAGATTTAATTAAGTTATAAGAATCATTGTATACCTATTTAATCATGCTTGTTTATGTCTAATATAATACACTTCATATACCTAGTGTATCTAATAGTACAAGTACAGTACATTAGACTTGTAGTCTATTATGAAACATTTACAAATCAAGGCTTCAATCTGGCACTGGGGTCCATGAGCATGACATCTATGCCTGCACAGAGCCACACTCAAACCAACTGGGGTACACACTAGTAGATCCCAACAGGGATTAAGGCTCAACCAAAGGCCCTTCATCTAGAGACAAGGTCCAAAATAAATAATGATAATGGTGCATCCTTTAGAACTATTTTAGAAATATTTTACTCACCAAAGGCCTCAAAAACCTATTTAAAAGTAAAAATAGCAACACAAAGAATTCATCCATTGCATGCCAATCATCATATTGCAAGGGATGCTCATCTGCCCAAGCTTTCTTAATTCTCTCAAGGATCTATCAACAACAAAATAATAATCTCAGGAAGAGGACAGATAGGAAATATCTTATAAAAAGATCAGTAGTGCTAAAAACATTGCATTCTATTGGGAAGTAAACATACATAAAAATAATCAGTGTTTTAGAAAGATCAGTGCTAAGAAAACAAATGCTGATACATTATCCCTAAAAATTTGAAAATCAGATTAATACAGAAGTGTAATTTGATTAGTCAACATAACATTCTGAAACAAATAATATCTATAGTATAAGTGGCATACATGGGACAAGGCACAGAACATATTAAAACCATGTTTTATGGAGCATGCGTCAGATGTTCAGAATAAATAAATCATGATATGCAGACTAATTACTCAATATACGTGTGCAACAACTTGTATGAAGCATTACAACCATACTATTCTAGAAACCACTATTTTGCTTATGTAATTCTCCTTAAAACTCAGAACATTAAGTTCTACAATTTACTTTGTAAACCACCAGAAAACAATTAGAAGGAATAAATATTCCATGAAGAAAAGCATATAAATAAATATTTTGGAATTATTCATGTTCAATTTCCCAGCAGTTTTAAAAAACACATACTCTAGTCCTTTCATAACTGGTTGGTATCCACCAGGATCCAAATGACCTGCTCATAAAGGTCCATTTGATGGTTCAGTTACCATGTGCACGTACGAATGAGTGATGCTATTCCATATGCTTCTATATAAGCTAACTGCCGATATACATATGCTCACATATACCCTCTAAGTCCCAAATAAGCTGGTTAAGTGGCTCGCCACATTAATATCAGCTTTAGTGGGATGACTACTTTCTAATACAGAGAGCTTTATATCCAGCTGGGATTCAGACTTAGAGTAAGGATGTACAGTTCCTAGAGTTTAGTTAGCTGGAATCATAGGACTCAACGAGGGAAATATTTCTGTATCAGGAAATGCACCATTAGCATTTTGATTCAAGGCTCTGGTGACAAAGAGGCAAGAGGTTTACAATCTAAATCCACAACCTACTATCTATTTGTTTAAATCCACATACATATAATTAATTGGCTGAAGGCAATGAGATTTTTTTTTTTTAAACTTTTCGAGATGTAAGCACAAAATAGTGCAGTACCCCAGGTTGTAATGTGCACTACAGCAGATACAACATATACTACATGGAAATCAATTACAATTACTGCTATTTTGATGAACATTAAATGAATTCATTAGAGCAGGGCACTTAATTTTAAGTATTAGCAACATCTCCTAATGGGTACTTAATTAAACTTTTTTCCAGCATCTCCGTCTTCACTACAGAAAAGTAATTACTCATCACTGTCCTACAGTGAGACAAATGAAATCCATGGGATTACATATTCTTATATAGAGTAAGTAGGGCACATATAGAAGCCTCTAATTCAGAGAGATCCGTTAGTACAGTTTTTTTTTTCCACTACATACCAGGAATACTTAATGGATTGCAAGGCAGGGGGAGGAGGGGAAGAGAGAAGCAGTTTTTAGGTTGTTCTCAAATAAGCTACAACTAAATTTCATTAATTGTTCAAAGTTCCATGCAGGAGGCCCTGCCTATTGTTGTTTTCAAGGTTCAGAGATGGACTATTAACTCAGGACTGAACATGAAAATGCCCTTGGCATGAGCCACCTCACTTATTCCACGAAATTTAGACACCAGTTATTTATACCTAGAATTTCATGCTTTATACCCTTCAGTGAGCTATAGCAAATGTATAAAATGGAAAGAAATAAAATGTTTGTAAATATGAAATATTGCTAGCTGCCATATATGTGACAGACCTTTTCAAATAAAGATGTACATGTGTATGTGGGAAATCTAAAAGTATCATAGGTTTAATGAACACAAATCATTGCCATTTGCCAGAGATCACATCTGGCTTGATCCCAAATGAAATAGGATTTGTGATCTCAATCTAGTCACAAATGCATAATTGAGTTTTGTACAAAAGAGGGACTATTCTTCAATTCTGAGAGTGTTAAAGTCAGAAATGAGGTGATGCATGATCTTACAGAGCACACAGCACCCCAGAATACAGCATAGAAGTATCCAGCTTGTCTGAAAATAAAAAAGTGACCATACATTTTAAAGGCAAACTGAAGAATACTGGAAACTGCCTTTTAACACTCAAACTGGTAGTCAATGCCACCAAACTGAGTACACTAGATTTATATATTATTAATTACAGTTCTCCCTTCTCTATATAGTTGCTCTGGGAAGCTGCGTGTTACAAGTGTTTAAAAGGCACAAGAAGGTTTGGAAGAGTGCTATGGAAAGACAGCACTGCTGTTAAAACAAACTTTTCTTCATAACTAAATGATGGCAGTTCTAAGTATTCAGTCCAATACAGTCAATGAATGGCAAACTCCTCTATCATATTCAAAAGCCATACTAGAGTCTTGTTTGTAAAATGCTCAGTATTTGTTTTGCACAGAAATGGTGTGAAAAAAATGACGCAATGCCCAGCAAATGCAAATATCCCAAAATATGGGATACCACAAAACAAAATGTTTTTGTTGTTTTATTATCTGTACCATGATAGTGCCCACAGTTCGCTAGGCACTATTCATATACACACACAGAGGAAGCTAACTTCCTGCATCAAAGTGTTAACAGTCTAATCTTACTGGAAATATTAGTGAAATTTCTGATTGTTTTTTACCTATGTTGCTGAAACCACTCTCTCACTTATACTTCCGGTCATCTGATTTCTGAAGAATTATGTAGACCAATAAGAGATTAAACAAACCATTAAGCATCATTCCACTGGATTAAAATTGGACTCTGCTTCTCTTGTACATCAGAGGAATTTAAAAATCCTCTTAAGTACATGCATTAGGAGGAAATCACTTTCGCAAACCTAAAACTTTAGGGTTAGTTATTTCCTGATAGTTCTGTGGGTTTAGAGGAAATAAACTGAATGCTAATCCTCTAGGATTTAATGAGTTGTACTAGCAAACTCCTCTTTAGTTTATAAGAGATTCCACAACTTGTAGGGAGGTCACTTTAGCCCTCTACATAGTTATTTATATTTGCACAGGCACCTCAAAAGAGGGGAAAGCTTAAAGAGTTGGGAATGAGTCACCACCTACTATCTGTTTAAATCCACATCCGTTACATGCTTAAGAAAAACAAAGGTCAACTACAATTCTGAATATCAAAGTTTGAATCCTCTTGACATTGTTTTATAATACATTTGTACTTTCACACTTTGCATCCATAAATCTTAAAGTGCTTTACAAGACCAAGTAAGCATTTAACAGGTGAGTTAAAATGAGACAGTGAGGTTGAAATGACTTGCCAAAGGTTCTGCAGAAAAGTCAGCGAGAGCTGGGATGACAATCTAGGTCTCCTGACTCAGCTCCCTGCTCAAACCACTAGGCCACAGCTGTGCAAACACACAAAAGCTGCCAAATAAGATGAAATGGCAAGGTAATTCTACTTCAGTCATATTTGTGTTGTAATCCTTCAAACAATTCTGGTCCAGAAAGGCACTTAGTTCGGTCAGTTTTTAAAGGCCAAATGAGTGATTTTGCTTAGTCAGACCCATAAAAATGTTAGTTATTCTTGGCACTGTTATGCCAGTTAACTCAGCTGTTATGTATCTGGACAATAAATTATCTATTTTTTATTTTATTATGATTGGACTCCAAAAAAATCAATGTGCAAGACACCACACAAATACTCTTAGCCTTCCAG
Source organism: Mauremys reevesii (assembly GCF_016161935.1). Classification (NCBI taxonomy): domain Eukaryota; kingdom Metazoa; phylum Chordata; order Testudines; family Geoemydidae; genus Mauremys; species Mauremys reevesii. Next base: position 139,138,982 of record NC_052626.1, on the reverse strand, counting down.
AATTAGTATATCTAATTCTACTAGTTACTGGATAATCAGTTACAGTCAGGAACAAGGGCTTGCAGCAGGGCAAGTCTCCAGGCTGCCTCATCAGAACAGCTGACCTGCAGCAGGCTGCCTGATTAGCCACACAACCTGACTGGCTGCAGAGGCCAGCAGTTCACTGGCTTCTCAACCCTCATGCCCACTACTGTTCCTACTCCTGTGTTACCTTTTTCCTGTTGCTCTTGTCTTGCATCTAGCCTTGCTTCTGCCCTGCCCTGCGTTGGGCCCCTCCTTGCTCCAGTTTGACATCTGGCTCTGGCTCCTGACTACAGACTCCAGCTCGACCCTTGGCTCTAGTACCCAGTTTCTGCCTTCTGATTTTACCCTTGGTTTGGCTCCAGATGACTGACTGCAGCTCTAGCCCCAACCATTAAACCTACTGCCCGCTCTGGCCACTAGGATAGACTGCCCTCATCCTGGTTAGCTGACAGTTACACCTTTTATATAGAAAGTGCCATATTGAATCAGATCATACAAATGTAGGACTGGAAGGGACCTCGACAGGTTCCATTGGTCCATCTGGTCTGATAAACTTCTCTAATTTTGATCAACGTCTCTAGTTTTAGAGGAAATCAAACTTACACACAGTATGTACACGTAGGCAATTTTGCAATACCATGTAATAAGAATAGGGTTTTTTCCTGACTCAGGTGTAATTATTTTAAGCTCTGGAGTGCATCCATTTCCCTTGATCTAGTTATTTCAAACATTTATGTTCACAAGTTACTTTATTTTATGCACTCTGAAGTCTTTATAAACAGAATGTAGGAAAAAGATTCAAACTAGATGTGAATATTACCTGCCCTACTTGACTGTTTCTATAATGTTTAGCATTCTCCTCCTTAACTCAGCTACCATGGAAAGTTTACTCTCAACATTCACATTATGCACTGTTATGTATGTACACCAGTTTAACACTTAGTTAAGCCAAATCATTTCAGTTTGCAAATTAAGAAAAATAAATTGGTCATGCTCTACCAGCATCCATCTTCCCTTAAATGTCAGCAACATGATGCAAATTGAAATGTCCCGATAAAGTCACTGTACTTGCATGGATGCAAATGAACCAATATAACAACCTTCCTCATAGAACTGAGTATTATGTCCAAAATGAAATTATTACATAAAATGCTAAATCCCATTTTTATATCACAGGGAATATTACTTCTAGTCAGAGAAGTAAAGGAATTAGTTAAAACAACTCACCTTTTAAAAATCAATAGAAGATAACAGCTAGGGACTTAAGTTTTAGTCAGTTTATTTTAATGGTAGTTCACATTCTGTATTATAATTAGGGCCATACCAAATTCACAGCCATGAAAAGCATGTCACGGACCGTGAAATCTGGTCCTCCCTCGTGAATGTGGGCTTTTGTGTGCTTTTACCCTATACGATACAGATTTCACAGGGGAGACCAGTGTTTCTCAAATTGTGGATCCTGGCCCAAAAGGGAGTTGCGGGGGGGGGGGCGGGTCACAAGGTTGTGTGTGGGGTGGGGGTCACAGTAGAATCATAGACTATCAGGGTTGGAAGGGACCTCAGGAGGTATCTAGTCCAACCCCCTGCTCAAAGCAGGACCAATCCCCAGGCTAATTTTTGCCCCAGATCCCTAAATGGCCCCCTCAATGATTGAACTCACAACCCTGGGTTTAGCAGGCCAATGCTCAAACCACTGAGCCATTGTACTGCCACCCTTACTTCTGCACAGCCTTCAGATGTGGGTGGCTGTTAGCCAGGCAGCTGGCTCTGAAGGTAGTGCCATGCCAGCAGCAGCACAGAAATAAGGGTGGCAATACTATACCAAGCCATCCTTACTTCTGCACTGCTGCTGGCGGTGGCTCTGCCTTCAGAGCTGGGCTCCCGGCCAGCAGCCGCCACTCTCCAGCTGCCCAGTTCTGAAAGCAGCGCTACCTCTAGCAGCAGCACAGAAATAAAGGCAGCAGTACCACAATACCCCCTACAATAACCTTGTGACCCCCCCAACTCTTTTATGGGTCAGGACCCCTAAAATTACACCACCATGAAATTTCAGATTTAAATAGCTGAAATCATGACATTTAAAATTTTTAAAATCCTATGACCCTGAAATTGACCCAAATGGACCATGAATTTGGTAAAGCCCTAATTATAATCCTCTCTTGTGCAAGCATAAACTCAAGTTATAGCAACATAGATGTATCATGATGATTAATCATTTTGAGTGAATTGCCAACTTCATGTCTTTTCCTCCAAGGGTCATGACTCGAAGCTTTCCACAGAGAGGATGACAGTTCTGTGTTTATGGCACTAGCCTGGAGCTTAGGAGACCTGCATTCAGCTCCCTGATTTGGCCCGTATTTCCTGGGTGACCTTGGGAATTTTGTCATCACTATAAATGGAAGGAAAGCCCCAGTGATTTAAGAGCTAGCCTAGGACTCAGAAGCTCTGGGTTCAATTCCCTTCTCTGCAACAGACTCCGTGTGAACTTGGGCAAGTCACTTAGCCTTCTCTGTGCCTCAGTTCCTCATGTGCGAAATGGGGATAACTGTACTTCGCTACTTTACGAGGGATAAACACAGACAATGGCGATACTACAGAAATGAATCATATAAGTACTCAAGACAGACAGAGCAGCCACATGGCTTCCCCTTACAAAAGCCACACACACAAAATATGCTATAGATAGCAAAAAGCTCCCCCACACACACACCCTACAGCATTAATGGCTTAGTTATGTTCCCACCGCTTTATCATTTAAGTCCATAAAAAGGAATTTGTCAACAAAAATGTGAAGGCATCCCTCTCCCTCTGCTTTTTGCATTACTTTAGTGCTACTTATGGAGAACAGAACCACTTTTCAGCCACTCTTAATTTCTTGCATCCCTTTTCTAAAGTAGTTTAAGATTCTATCAGTAAAAGCAAAGCCTTTCAAAGTATTATTCAATAAGATACATTTAAATCAATAGAAGATAAAAGCTAGGGACTTAAGTTTTAGTCAGTTTATTTTAATGGTAGTTCACATTCTGTATTATAATTAGGGCCATACCAAATTCACAGCCATGAAAAGCATGTCACGGACCGTGAAATCTGGTCCTCCCTCGTGAATGTGGGCTTTTGTGTGCTTTTACCCTATACGATACAGATTTCACAGGGGAGACCAGTGTTTCTCAAATTTATTTGAGCATAAGCTTTCATGGGCTAAAACCCACTTCATTGTATGCATGCAGTGGAAAATACAGCAGGAAGAGATATATACACACATACAAAACATGAAAAAATGGGTGTTGCCATACCAACTATAACGAGAGTAATCAATTAAGGTGTGCTATTATCAGCAGAAGAAAAAAAAACTTTTGTAGTAATAACCAGGATAGCCCATTTCTAACTGTTGACAAGAAGGTGTGAGTAACAGTAGAGGAAAAAATTAGCAGGGGAAATAGTTTTACTTTGTGTAATGACCCATCCACTCCCAGTCTTTATTCAAGCCTAATTTAATAGTGTCCAGTTTGCAAATTAATTCCAATTCTGCAGCTTCTCGTTGGAGTCTGTTTCTGAATTTTTTTTGTTGGAGTATTGCGACTCTGAGGTCTGTAACTGAGTGACCAGGGAGGTTGAAGCGTTCTCCGACTGGTTTTTGAATGTTATAATTCTTGACATCTGATTTGTGTCCATTTATTCTTTTGAGTAGAGACTGTCCGGTTTGGCCAATGTACATGTCAGAGGGGCACTGCTGGCACATGATGGCATATATCACATTGGTAGATGTGCAGGTGAATGAACCTCTGATAGTGTGGCTGATGTGATTAGGTCCTATGATGGCGTCCCTTGAATAGATATGTGGACTGAGTTGGCAACGGGCTTTGTTGCAAAGATAGTGTTTTTGTTGTGTGGTTGCTAGTGAGTATTTGCTTCAGGTTGGGGGCTGTCTGTAAGCAAGGACTGGTCTGTCTCCCAAGATTTGTGAGAGTGAGAGATCGTCCTTCAGGATAGGTTGTAGATCCCTGATGACGCGCTGGAGAGGTTTTAGTTGGGGGCTGAAGGTGACGGCTAATGGCGTTCTGTTACTTTCTTTGTTGGGCCTGTCCTGTAGTAGGTGACTTCTGGGTACTCTTCTGGCTCTGTCAATCTGTTTCTTCACTTCAGCAGGTGGGTATTGTAGTTGTAAGAATGCTTGATAGAGATCTTGTATAGAGACATTAAATATTTGAGTGATAAGGAAGAATGGTTACTAGAATGGCACCTGTTTAACGCAGACTTATTTATATTCCAAATGTCAAGATATAGTGTGGTGAATTCCCTTAAATTAGTTTCCTTTGGAGAATGCAGGAGTGTCATGAATCAAGTGAATGGAGAAGCATCTTCTAGACTTGCAAGTATGACACCAGCATGCAACTGAGCCAGGGCATTTTGCTTGCAATACTTTGTTGAGCATTAAACATCTTTCGCCAGATAAACTTTTTAAACAAGGAAAAAATGGTTTACTTTGAAAGTAAATATTCTAAAAGGAGGTTTCAAGATTTGATAATATACTCTGAAAAATGCTATTGCAAACATAGATTTAAAAGAAAAACAAAAAATGAAAAAAACAAAACCAGCCCAAATCTAGATAGAAACCTGTCCTCAAACAATCTGTGGCTAACATCTATCCCTACAGCCCCTTACCATAACTTTGCTTCCAGATGTTTTATTAAGGTAAATTTTTATTTTCAGAAGCATCACTAAAAGTTCTGTTAGTCCCATAGTTTAACTGAAATACAGTGTGGAGGAAAAATCTTAGCCCTCATGTTTAAAACATTTAATCGGAGATAATATTGGAACTACACAGCACACAAACAGGTTTTTGACCTGACTATTATTTTGGGTATTATTCCCTTACATGAAACTATCTGGGATACAAATATGCAAACAATTATGTTTATATTAATAGTCATATTGTATATGAAAACACTGCATATTTAGAAATTATTTAATTTATATAGTATCTTTCAGCTAAGGATCTAAGTGTACTTTACAAGGCTAGATTAACATTATTCCCATTTTCTAGGCACAGAGAAACTGAAAACAGGGTATTTAAGTAATTTATCTAATACACAGGAAGTTGGTAGCAAAGCCAGGAAAAAAAATGAAGAGCTCAAATCTCTGTTGACACCTTCCCACTGGATGCTGCACTCTCTCAAAGCCAGCAACTTTTAAAGATGGGTGGAGAAAGCAAAGCTCTTTCCTCACGGAGACTGGAGGGAAATAAGAGGTAGGGGTGTACCAGAGATCAAACAGGTGTCTAGAAAGGTAGGCCATGTAAATGCACAATTATCCTGGGGAACTTAATTGCACAAAATATGAAATCCAAAAGCTTAACCAAGCTTTTTTTTTTTTTTTAAAAGGTATTTCTGTGGATGAGAACATCCACAGTTATATTGGACACTAAAAATATACAAGGGATTAAACCCTCATATGCTTCAGGAATTAAACTAAATAGCTGACTCATTTTGGGAATTAACTTCCCCTATGAAAAAAATGAAATGTAGTGTCTGACAATCTCCACATTGAATCAAGGCAGAAAGGGTTGCACACACTACCTGCCAGCAATATTAACCCTAGCAGGGAAACAAGAGGAGGAAGCATCCCTCTAAGGACATGTTAACTAAGAGGTAACCTAGGCAATGGGCGAAGCAGTCAAGCCTGTGAATGAGGCTTGGACTGGACCTTATTGTTTATTCATTTGTGTGTTAACAAAGTCAAACTCCAAAGGGGATGTATTTTGATCCTAAGACAGCACACGTACTGTGTCATAGAATTGATGGGAATATCACCTGTCCAAAGCAGGTGATCATTATGAGGTTTTTTGTTTGTTTTGACATCTTCCTCTAAAGCATCTGGTGCTGGCCATTATCAGATAAAAAACAGACTAAATAGACCTCTAGTCTGATACAGTACAGCAGTTTCTGCGTTCTGATAAACGGTTAAAAAAACTGCACAAAATTTAATTAATGTATTCAAGCCTAAAAAATGTGTTCATACAATTAGTCATAAGAAAAAAAAAAAGAAAATTCTGCACTTCTCCCCAAACTAAACCATCATTTTACTTGACACACATGAACCTAGAGACAATCGGGAAGACACTATAGAAAAACAGAACTCAATCCCACCCATAAGTATGTGGAACGCAACACTGAAAATCTAAGAGTCAGCCCCTGTACAATTTAGTTTCTAAAATATGCTGCATATTATAATGCAGGACTAAAATCTAGAACACTGAAAAATTTAGTTCTACCTCACTATTGCACAGAAAAGCTTAGTTAAGTGACAGACTTCCTTCTCAGCTTATTCACACAGTAGGAACACATACATTACAGTTAAATAAGTTTGTGGTTTTTTTTTTAACAGCACCCAGAAAAAAATCAATGGCATGCCTTCCACTGAAAGATTAGCTAACATAATTGAATACTGGTGAAGAAAGGAAAAAAGATCTTCCTTCTAAAATTATTGATTTGTTTCTTGTTTGTGAGCCTCCACAAAGAAATTATAACTAAATCAGCTCTCTCCTTTAGATGACACTGAAATCCATAATAAATCTTCAACTGAACAATTGGCTAAACATTTTTTCCTTCATTTCAGGCCTACTGCTTCTTTTATGTCCGCTTCTATTCCTTTTTTTACAATCATTTGGATGTCACACTGGACTGGACACAATCTCCTCCTGTTTAGAAGGAAGGCAGGGGAACAACCAGTTGCAATTCACATGTCACTATGCAGAACCTTAGGCTATGGCTACACTTAAACTTCAAAGCGCTGCCGCGGCAGCGCTTTGAAGCGCTAAGTGTAGTCAAAGCGCCAGCGCTGGGAGAAAACTCTCCCAGCGCTGTCCGTACTCCACCTCCCTGTGGGGAATAACGGACAGCGCGGGGCTTTGACTACACTGGCGCTTTGTAGCGCCGCAATTTGCAGCGCTGCAGAGGGTGTGTTTTCACACCCTGCTGCAGCGCTGCAAATTTGTAAGTGTAGCCAAGCCCTCACATACCCCTCATCCTGCGGAATGCTACTCACAGAACCTGCTATGTAAATGGTAGACCCTGATTTCACTGCGTGTTACAAAATGACTTTCAGTGAATATGATCAGTGAGGCTGCTGCCATCCTCAACCTTATTTATGCTAAGAGGTATTTGTACAATCCCAGAAATGTTAAGAATGGTAGCCACTATCCCTAGTCAGTGAAAACTTTTAGAACTAGTTTGTTATTTAAAATATACCAGGAGGAAAGAATCTGCTGTCTGGGAAACCTATTTTAAGAATGAACTAACTGTAAATGTATCTTTTCTTTTAAAATATCTTTTAGCAAAAATTTGGCAAAAATCCATTTGATCTAGTTTTTTCAAAGTAGCAATAAAGCCAACTAACTATGAAACACTACAACACTCCCAAACCCTCTCCCACTCCAAATAAAATATGCATTTCAGATTACAATTTCATTCTGCATTTTGAAGTAGCAGAGATATTAAACCACTTATCAGGATTTAACAGAAATGTTCACCAACTTTCAACTACAGCAACATCAGAAATCAGCATTTAATCCCTACGTTATGCAAAAAAGTTGCTTTTTAATCTTTGTTTCAATCAAGTCAGTTTATTGAGAGGTACATGACAGTCATATTGAATGGCATATTTCCCAACACTTAACTGTTACCACATTTACTACTGCCCTCAGATCATCAAATCTTCTTTTCTAACAGAACATTCACCCATGTTACATTACAACAAAAGGTTAAATTTAATATAAAAATTCAAGCTGCATGATGGGAATTATTTTTAAAAAGGCCAGGTTTCTTAATCAAAATAATAGTTTAGTATAATGGCTGACCAAATGGCACAATACTCAACTTTCCAACCCTTCACACACTCACCAGTCACAAACTTTTCACATGTAGGCTGCAAGTTTCCTCTAAATTAAAAATCTGAAGATAATATTGTAAATTGTGCCAGCCATCTTCAAACCACAATCCTCCACTTGTATATAATTTTTTAACAGAACATAGCTCAAATCAGCATATATAGTTGGGGATGGTCCTGCTTTGAGCAGGGGGTTGGACTAGATGACCTCCCGAGGTCTCTTCCAACCCTAATCTTCTATGATATACTAGAAGAAAAATTAGACTATGGATCTGAATGGAATGCATATTTTCCCATAGCTCAGTTGCTGATGTAAAATGAACCAACAGGTGGGTTAATATGTTAAAATATGGCCTGGTGTGAAATTTCCCCCAAAGCCACCATCTCACCTTACACGTGCGTCTTCTCCAGGGTCCAGGCACCTAGTTACTGGAGGCACGTCTGCACGGCTCCACTAATTAGGTGGGTGGCCCTTCATTCTCTTGTGTGCGGCCGCCCAGGCGTGCACCTTAAAGGGAACCCTCTGCAGACCACCTGAATGGAGCTTGCGGACCACAGTTTGAGAATCTCTGCTCTATAGCAACGAGATATCACACTAAATAAAACTGAATGGACTTAACACAACTCCAAGTGGCAAAGGTTGCAGGCCATATGTTTTAGAACCAATAAAAGTTGAATAGCAGATATGACAAACAGCCATCCAGAGACATAACAGATAAAAAAAATCTAATTTATGTTTCACCACTTACGCTGTCATCCCCCTCCCAACACACACACTTTTCAATCTGGACAATGAAAATGGACAGGTCATTTTCGTTTTTGTTGGTGGCCAGTTTCTAACTTCTGCATTTTTTATTTCTTATGCACTACCACAATGCTACATTTTAGTTACAAAAACGCCAACCTATAAGAACCGCGTACTCTCAAGAGAGCAGCATATCAGTGCCCCCATGATTTGATTTAAGTGTCATTTTATTTTTATACAAACAAAACTTAGAGGTAATTAGCACAAAATAAAGACAAAATGGGATCTCAGAATTTGTGGGACAAGAGTAGGCTTGGCCCTGGAAAAAACTGCAATTCCAAGTGATGAAGCATTTTTCTTACATATGCGTATGAAAGTGCTGTGTACTGTTAGGACATGAACCTGCTACATACCCTTAATTCCCACTGAAGTAAGACCTCTACAAAGCTCCTATGTTCTAGCCAAGAGCATTTTTGGGTAATATTCTTTAAAAAGTGTATCAGGGTGTTTCAGAGTGAAGAACATTATGAACAATTGGCAAAGAGATTAGATCAATCATTAAAGAAGTATTCAAAAAAATTAGCAAGTGTCATATCATGTGCATTACTCTCCCATTCTATGATTATTTCTGTGTCAGAGAAGGAAACTAACCTTTGAGTTGGTAAGAACTATCATAATAAAAGTTGTAAAGTCCTGAATTATTTATATGAATAGAAGACATGGCTTTACAATGCACTGAATTCTGTATTCTACTAGTTTTATCAATTAATTATCCAAGAGGTAATAACTCTTCTAGTTACATGGTTAAGATATTTACCAAATTTCAAACAACTGGCTTTAAAAAACTGCATTCTAGTACACCAACCTAACTAATAAAATTATTAAAATAGAATCCGTTTTTCTATGCACTGTAAATGGTCTATTCTTCAGCTGATAAACGTCAAGATGTCTATCAAGGCTTCAAGAGGCTGGGCATCATGGGGTACACCGCACAGAGCTTTGGTCCTACAGCCCCGCTGGAGAGCGCAGCCATTATTAGTTTAAACTTCTCTGCTGGCCAAGTCACAATGCAATATTAGAATTATTCTTAGATGGATGATGGACCTGCTTCTCCTCTAGGGGAAAAACAGATATAACATTGACCGACATGGTCAGGGGAAGCAAAAAGCATGGAACATTTAGAGGACAACAATGGTCGCACAATAAAGCACTCCAGAATAGGGGTAATAAATAACACAATACTGAACAAAGCCGAAAGAATGAATAACATGGTAGTGCACTGTTCAGAGGAGTTATGATTTCCCTTATAGACAGTAAGGTGACAATACCAAGACACACCGAAGGTAGAAAGTGTGAAAGAACATTACAACCTTAAAATGGACTATTAAAGTTTATTTTTAAATTGCTCTCACACTAACTAAAATGCCTATTCAGAAGATGGATAAGTATGAATAAAACAAAATTAAAACAGCAATTGACCAGCGCGGCTATTACTAAATTAATATTACAGTGCTTAGGCTCAGCTAATCAACCATATGGGATTAAAAATATTCAAGCTCGCAGACTTACATTCCTCATTTTTGGTAAGTACTGTAGATAGAATTAAATCACATAAATGCATCTTCAACAAAGAAATATTCCTGAGTTTATAAACCTGATGCTAAAAAAGGGAGAAAAGGAGACGTTACCAAGCGTTCCAAAAAGTGGGAACCTTTATGTAAAACAATTCCTCCTATAGTAGTTTTGGGGACTGTACTTGTTAATTGGAAACACAACAGACACTCAATTAAAGACACGCTATAGAGATGTGATAGCAGACTTGCTAAACTTTACCAATGCCAATCATACTCTTTAGAAGAAGGCCCTTCACAATCAGCCATAAAAATATGATGAAAAAGATTTAGAGAGATCTGTTGCACTCTCAGGTGTTCTCATAATCCTTGTTTTAAGAACGCTAGTTCTTTTTAGAGAGATTTGTTGCTCCTTCCATCTTATTCATATTAAACCAGTTTGTGTGTCACATGGCTTTCTACAGCAACAAATAATATCATAAGTGGGAGATCACAGTAATAATGAAAAGATCCATTTATGTTTAAAAAGAAAAAAACTGGGTTTGGTAGTCTGTGTATTAACAATATTAATGGTATTACACCATTTTTAATGACCAGTGTAACAGCAGAGTACTCAAAAGATTCAAAAGCGGAGTTAAAAATCATAAAGTACAAATACTAAAATGTTGAATATAACTAACCCCCAAGCATAAACCTGAAAATCAGCCACTTCTACACAAGCAGAACTACTTAAATTTGCTTAGCATTGGACACATTTTAACATCAGGTTATTCCAATCTAAATAGGGCAGAGGTCCCCAAATGCCTCTCGATGACGTTGCTTGCCGCCAACAAGTGATGTCATCAAGAGGCGTCACCGCCGAAATGCCACCAAATTTTGGCGGCATTTCGGTGGATGCTTGACTGGCGCCTGCCAGACGAAAAGGTTGGGGACCACTGAAATAGGGTATTCAAATTTTCCCTAGGTGATAATCCCAGACTTCAATTGAAGAGTCCCAGGTGAGATTTTCAAAGGCATAAAGGGCAGTAACTACATAACTCCCATTGAAAATCAATCAGAATCGAGTTCCTAATTCTCATTTTTGACTTTGAAAGTGTTCTCCTGATACCAACAGCAGATTTGATAAATGCACATTCAAAAACAAGTGTGATGCTGCGTGCAATGAGATGGAGATCTTAAAAGTAGACTTAACGCAGTCTGTATAATAATGCACTGTACTGTAACAGTAACATGATTGTTTTTACAGTACCAGAGAATTCAAAACACTTGTAACAAATAAAAAGATGGCCACATGAAGTAAAGATTACTATAGGAGAGCAGTGAGGTTTAGATAGGGGTTAAGTGTCTTGTCAAAGTTCAAACAAGAAAGGAGTGACAGAGACACAAATAGAAGCTAAGAGTTTCAACTCCTTGTAGCCCAGCCCTAGCCAACAGACCTCATTCCCACAGAAATAGAGATTAGTATGCTATTTATTTCTTTTTGAGCCAATTAAATAGCATAGCAAAAGTAGCTCTCCACCCAACCACAGAAGAGGTTGTAAAGTAAATCTAATGTACCATTCTAACAGGTCTATCCATGCTACCAGAGTTCAGACGTACTGAAGTAAGTGGACAGAGATTTCTACAGAGAGAAATGCATTTCTGAAGTTTTTTAGGTAAGCTGCTGAAAGAAAAAGTAATTGCATAAGATTTAAAAAAAACACACAATTTAAGTGGGGTGCTAAGCATGTCAACGCAGTAGAACTGAGCTAAAGAAGCAGATAATTACTTGTCCTGAAGAATAAGCTAACTGTAAAATTTTTAGAACCAATTTATCTGTAACAAGGGCAACATTAAGAATACAGCAAAGAGTCCTGTGGCACCTTATAGACTAATGGACGTATTGGAGCATGAGCTTTTGTGGGTGAATACCGATGAAGTGGGTATTCACCCACGAAAGCTCATGCTCCAATACGTCCATTAGTCTATAAGGTGCCACAGGACTCTCTGCTGCTTTTACAGATCCAGACTAACATGGCTACCTACCCCTCTGATACTTGACATTAAGAATACAATTTCTTACTTCTATTGGAGACAAAGATTGGAGGGTGTTTCCTCAGTCCTCACTAAATAGAGTGCTAGCTTGTCATTTTAAAAAAATATGCAGGAAGGTGTTTTAAACAACAGGATCTGTAATCTTTAATCCTTAATAGCACTCTTCACACTTTTTCTTTAAGTAGTACTAACTGAAAATAAACACTGCAGAAGTGCAGATTAGCATTGTCCCAATTGTTGTAACACTATTGGACAAATTTATTTGGGGAGCTGCTATTTGTAAGCCGTTTAGTTATAAATCAAAACTTACTATAACAGTAGACATTCAATATTATAAAAAAATACCTTAGACATTTTAAAGTTTAAATATCTGAAAGTCAGCCACTATCACAAAAGGTCTGACCAGGTGATCCTCAACCAAGCAATTGGAGAGAAAAAAAGGCTTCAGACAGACTTTTGATCATCACCTTCTAATTCCTTATAGGAAATCCTTGTACAGTTTATTAGCTTTGTCATCACCCTGCAATTACAGGAAAAAGGCAGCTTCAACACCCAGATCTGGTACCCTGTATTGGTATTAACATTTAGACTACTAACTAACAACTAGAGGCTCTGGCTGCCCAGTCAGGCACTTTCAATGATACATATCAAAGTAGTACTGGATTGCAATTAACTTTATTGGCATCATAGTTGTCCATTTATTTCACAGCTAGAAGATGAAACTGCAGAACTGGCAGAAAAAAAGACTGGGCTCAGATCTGGTCAAGGACGGCCCCCTTTCTTCCATCTGTACTAGATGGAAAAATGCTGCAAAATCTTTTAACACTTTCAATCCCAGTTAAAATTCAACACTAGTGAGAAAGTATAAAAAAAGACTTATGGTCTCCAAAATTAAATGTTAAAAACTAAAGCCCCAGTACTGCATGTATTTGCAGTAATAAAGTTTGCACATGAGAACAGTCCCCTGGACTTTGATGGAACTACTCACAGTAGTGAAGTTAAGCACATTTGCAGAACTGGGACCTAACCTATGCCAGGAACCAGACAATGGGCAACTATTGGACCAAATTCCAGACACTGAAATCTCCTAAAGCTAAATAAGTGAATCAGTCTTCCTCTTGTTTACGTATCATCTTTTGTTAGGGTATGAACTATGGCCATTAGACTGAAGGGGTGGATTCTGCAAGCTTTACACTTTATCTGAATATCGAGTGATGAATACAATGACAAACTTGAGAGTTTTAGATAAAACAGGGCAATTGTTTGCAAAAATAATTTGCACCATCCCACCAAAAGAGAGATTTATCAGAGAAACAATTTGTAGATCTCGTGTAGAAAAAAAAAACTGTCTGTAAATCAAAACACAGTACTGTCTGATTTACTTTAACAGAAAAATATCACCAACAGAACTAGAACAATTAAGATGAGCACAACCTCCGTTCACACGTATCCAAAGCATTTAAACAGTCTTCTAATGGCTAATTTTTTTTTAAATGTTTAAGTAAGGAGAGGAGCATGTGATGCTTATACCATACCCTATTAAGAAATCTTTGATGAAACTGGATGAGAAAGTAAATCTAGTATGAGTACACATACTTCTAAGATAAATGGACTTGTGTCCTCAAATAATTATTGCTGTAGTTTGCTGCATATTTACTATTGAATATATCAAATACTTCACCAATTTTTTTAGTTCAGCAGTGCATGGTGAATACCATTCATCCAATAACTCACTTCAGAGCGCTACAGGTACCTTTTAGTACCCCACTTATTTACTAGAAAAAAAAACACATTTCTCTACCTGGCTCATGTCAAAAGGAGCAAATACTGCCCTGCCCTGGCTTCCAAACCAGCAGAACCGATGTAAATTTACTGCAAAAGGAGTACATGTGTCAGGTCACACTCCCTGTACATTGCAGAGCTGTACTCTATGTGCTTACTGTGCCCCAGTGGGTGAAAGAGACTGAAGAACAGCAATTGTATACAGCACTAATTTCTTCCTGAATGGGCATACTATGGTCCTGAAACTGCAATAGTGACCATAGAGTAGCTTCACTGATGCTCTGTCATCTTGAAGGGACTGAAGAAAGATAATCCTGCTATTCAGACTCTTGTTGAAGATTTTGCATATAATCAGCAATTCTTCCTACATTAGAACTTTATATGGTAGTCTCAACCCACTCTTGATACACTATTGGCTACTAAACTAATTAACCTACATTTCACTTGCCAATATAGGCATTCACAATATCTGGGCAGTGCTTTGGCAGCAGGGCTTCATAACCTGCCTGAACATTTTGGAAACTAAAAATGGAGACTTACTGTGTCCAGAAGGCTCATTTTTAAGTAAACTCAGCACTAAGAGATGTTGACTTTACTGCAGTGGAGGCTAAAACTTTTCATTTATTCCCTTAATAGCAACAGTACAGTCAGCAGCAGTGCAAGCTTGATCCATATGCTCTCTTACCAATATGCCTCATATCTAATGCGGAAGTGTAGACACACTTTTAGTTGATGATAGAATAGTTTGGTCTCCATGGCCCATTCTGGTCCTTAGCCTCACTGTTAGTTACAACATGGACACTTGTATGCTGGGGACTAGCCAGAAGCCACCGTTTTAACAAAAATGTATTTGAAATATAGAGTTCACCTCAAGTCTGCTATTTTTGACAAGGACTGTTTTAGTATTTATACTGTGTGGTAAGAGGAAGCCTTACACATTTCTCTGTGCCACTATTGTTCCCACCTTACCAAGGACAGGTGTTATACAACTAAATAGCAGGCTCTAAACTTGAACCCATAGCAAATAAAACTAGGCATGTTCTTAGGGTGACCAGCTGTCCCAGTTTTACAGGGACAGTCTTGATATATGGGGCTTTGTCTTATATAGGTGCCTATTACCCCCCACTCCCTGTCCAGACAGCAAGTGTGAAAAATCGAGTCACCCTACATGTGCCCATGTTAGTAACTAAAAGAGGGCAGAGAGTGGAGGACACAAATTTCTCCACCAGTGAAAAAGTCCATTCCTTGCAATGTGTAGTTAAGTGCAGTCTGATTAACATTCATATCTTTCAAGAAAGCTAAACTAGATCCTGAAATTTTCATTTTAGATTCATTACCGAGCCTGCTAGAAACATCCAATGCAGATTTCATTGCTGTCAAATAAAGATATTGCTTTCCTTAATGAAGAGCTGTGTGTCACCACGTGGTACAAAGCAAGTCTAGCCTGTTGATCCACTGCCGAAAGCCACCGAAACACCAGCATCAGCCTTTAATGAAATGCCAAATTGATTAAAAGATGGAGGTAGCTAGTCAGCACTGAGGTTGTACAGACACAAAAAGATTCTGAAATGTACTAACAAATACCTCAATGTCAAGAGGATGAAGGCAGGACATACTTAGTACAGGGCCCTCAACTTTGGAATTCCCCTACACTCTTGGTGTGACAGTGCCTCAGTTTGGTGAGCCTCCAGGCACACTAAGGCCTACTTAGAAATTCTCACTAAAGATGTAGGTTGAATTGTGAGAGTCCAGTTTTTATTTTTACCTTGATATGACTGGAAGAGAAGGAAACAATGTTTTTCCTGTCATTTTGCTGTGCTGTATTAATTTAAATTGATCTGTGTCTGTATGTTCACTTGATTTGAATACAAACAAAATACATATCCAAAGGACTATGCACCCATACATAATCAAAATTACAATCCATGTAAAAAACAAACAGCAAATCAGAGGCCAACCCTGCCACCTTTCCTTGCTAAAAGTGTTTGCCACTGTCAAGTCACAGCCCTAATACAATACAAATTATAAAGCACTGCACATATGATTTTATGGGGTGTGCTGTTTTACAACTAGGACAACTCTTCTCATGCCACTGGTAAGAGAGAAGCTGTCAAACTGAGAGAATATTGGAATTAAATAAATATGAAATATTTAGAAAGATCACTGTCATGGCCCACAGACTTCGCCTTTCTTTTGAAATTAACTATTCAACTTCACTGTAAACAAATGACCAAATAAGAAAATAAAAACATGCACAAGTCCAATTCTGCTCCCAAATTTACTCAAGAAATTCAAGTAAGTGGAAGTTGTGGAAGTTCTGGGAGCAGAATTGGACCCTGAGTGCTGAAATTCTAATGATATCCTCCTCTGTGAAGTGGAAATAGAAGGAGAAACTGAAATGATGAAAGCATGCTTTGCTCAAGGTCAACTTTTACACCAGGAGTCTGGGTAATAGACAAAACAATAGAAGTGTGTCCTAAATGTAATTAAGACACAGATGAGATATTGCATGAGTCAATCGTGCCAATATTGACATGTCACACACTGTAGGAATCACAAAATAAGAAGTTTTAAGAAAACATTCATAATTAAAATGTGTTTAAACTTTGTAAAGTTCATACTTGTGTTGTGCAGAACTTGAGAAGCTATAATTAGTTTCAAATTTACAATTGTAAATCATTAGTCTGATTGCAGGTAATACTATTTAGCATTTACTTGACATTTGAGATCCATGCTGGTAAAGAGGATTTTATTGCAATAATCTGATATTCCTGGTTAATTACAATATATTCAAATTAATGATATTCTATGATTGGAAGCTGAGCTCTCTTTGGAAAGTGAAAACATCATCATTAAATAGGAATGGGGAATTTCAAGAATGTTCTCAGGATAATGTCATTTGCACTGGTTCTGACCATAGACAAACCTAAGACACCATTCAACAACTGAGATTTAACCCTTTTTAAATAAGCAGTACACATTACTATGGAGATAGCTTGCAGAGATTTAATGTCCTGGCTTTGTGACACAGGGACTTAAATAGAGTATGAGTAACACACTGAAGTCACAGTCCTCATCTTCAGATGTCATACTATACCCGAAACAGAAAGGTTTGGTAGGGTAAGGGATGCTAAAAGGTGTCAAAAAATAATCCAATCACTTATCCAAGAGTCTCTGCTTCCCTGCAAGTAATTCTGTCAATTTCACCCAGATTGGTACAGACATACACTATGTACCTATATATTCATATATAATTATAGCCAGGAGAATAATCACTACCTCAAAATCATCTTACCCCAAGGTTAAGCTCTGCTATTATAATTTACTGTGTAGTGCTTTAGAGCTGCTGTTCAGCACAGACAAAAGGCAGAGTGCTTAGTACACATGACTGTAGTTTAATGAAAAACTGCCAATAAGAATCTCATTTCTCATGTAAATCTCAGATAAAAGGAAAACTAAAATACAAATGGCACATCCCTTCTTAAATTCTGCATTCATATTTATCTAACAGGTTCAAAATTAATCTCAACAATACAGAATCTCCTACTTTCCCCAAGGACATTTGCTATTATACTCCTATCCAGTTTCAATATTTTACAAATAGCCAATACATGTTCTCAATTTCAGATCTTTTTTAGATTCTTTGTTTAGCTTTTCAATAGGGAGGAGGAGAGATTTTCAAGGTGTTTTTTTTTAATCATTACTGCATTTTACTCTTATACAGATGTTAATCCATTAAGTAATGTGACCAGGGCCAAACACAGAACATCAATGTATTTAAAAATACCCACTTACTCATTTGGAAAGGAAGATGCCACACTCAGCTGCAGCAAACACTTTTTGAAATTGAGAGGTAATGTTACATATAATATACAAACTTCACACTCTGGGGGTGAAAAAGTATTCAGTGTCATACAAGCATTCAAATGATCTACAATAGTTGATCTGGCTTTATTTTAACAAAAAATACTGAATGATCTATGGACAGACAGAAGTGGAAATAACTTACACCGAATAAAAGAGCGAAATTACAATGCTGAAACTATAAAAGATCCCTGTTGGAAGGCCACTCTTTACTACAAGGCTGAAGTCTTGCATGAGGATTGAGTTTCATGGGTAGGTGACCACAGGGCAGTTTTTAAGCAGGTATGTCAGGACTAGTTTGTGAAGGGTAAGTCTCACTTTGTTTTCAGATGAGGGGAAGACTACAATAAATATTGCAATTCCATATATAACTTCATCCTGTCCATCCTTTTCCTTTTAAAATTGAGGGAGAGACTCCTTTGTAACAAACATCTCTAACTCTATTCTACCCCTACTATCATAAACCCACCTGACTCTTGCACATAAAAGTGCTGATTCTCTATGAAGGCCTAGCAAACCAACAAAGTTAATTATAAACTACTGGCCTGAGTGATAGCCTTTACTGACACCCTCTCCCCCACCCTCTCTCTAAGAGTATCATTAGCTCTCAAAACACAAGTTTCCTATAAACTCCACTCACATAACATAAACAACTTAGTTCCCAAAGTGTGCTTTGGAGTGGGAGCACTGTACCATGGATAAAAAGGAAAGCTGGAACAGAAGGTCAAATACAAATTAGTCATTCCAACATTACACTAGAATGACTTCTGTAGAACTAAAAATCAAACAGAAAGCTAGACACTTAGTTTAACATGAATCTGTTCCACTGTTCTGAGAAAGTTGCAGGGCCCACACCGTGGATAGACAGACTGTGCCAGAACATGTTTGCTCAACCACAAACTTCAATCACAACAACAGTGATTTATCTCAGGGAATTCTCCCAAGATAGAAACGGACAGATGCAAGAACTCTTCTCCTTCACAAGCTTCACATAGAATGGAAAATGGAAAAAATCCAGGAACAGTGTTCATGGAATTTTTGAGAGAGAAATGCTTTAAAAGTCCAAGTAACAACATAACAACATACATCAGATTACAATGGACATAAAGATAACTGATTCCTTCTAAGAGATGCAATTTCCTGCACAAAATAAACCCAATCTACTGATGATAAACTGAAGAGTAATGATGAAGTCAAATATTTTCAACTACAAAATTGGTACTGGTTATAATGAATACTAAGGGCAGCTATGCCAAAGCATTTGTTGTAGGCAGCCAAAAAAAAAAAAAAAAAGCCCTGAATAAACTAGGTGAAGAGTATAACATGCTAGAAAGGATTTTTACACCAAAAGAACTTATTCCAGGACTCCTTGGCTCTTAGAAAAGGATCCCACTACATAGGAGGGGAGATTATTTTTCCAGTGAGACTAGTGTACAGTGGACAATGATTAAACCAATTTATGGAAAAGCAGGCACTGCCCCAGCCCCCAGGCTGGGAGCAGGGTCCATTGGGCCTGGGGGTGACAGACCCAGAGCCCTTACATACCCAGTTAACTAGTTCAGGTACAAGGAACAGGGAACCATGCACCAGCCCCACAGGTGGCTAAGCAGGAAACACCTGGGTGCAGCAGGGCAGGGCCGAACCTGGCCCCGAGGAAGTGGCTTTAGGGGATAGGAAAGCAGAGCTGTGTGTACCCAAGCCGCCCGGGGGGAGTGGGGGAGAAAATGGAACAAGACCAGGTGTGCCCCAAGGAGTGAGGGGCAGCGGCCCGGTGGGGCCAGGGGGCACCAGGCAGGCTCCGGGGGGTGGGGCCAGGCCCGCCCTGGTGCCAGTGGCAGTGGGGCGGGGCCGGTCCCGGCCCGTCGAGGGGGAGAGTGAGGCGGCCCGGTGCCCAAGGGAGATGGGGCGGGGCCCGGGGCGGGGGGCCAGGCCCGGCCCGAGGGGGGCGGCGGACTCACCTGGGCGGACGGTCTTGAGGCGCACGGGCTCCCTGAAGTGGCGGATGACGGCCAGGGTGTCGCGGTGAGTGAGGCCGCTCACGGGGGTGCCGTTCACCTCCAGCAGCACGTCCCCGGGGCTGGGGGGCTTGCCGGAGAGCAGCACCGGGCCGGGCCCGCCCAGCTCGCCCAGCAGCAGGCGGCCCCCCAGGTAGGGGACCTCGCCGAGCTCGGCGCCGCCCCGCAGCAGGTCCGGGTCGGGCGCCCCGCCGGGCGGCGGCGGCCCCAGGACACGGCGCACTCCTGCACCTTGCTCAGCCAGTGCCGCTTCTTCCGCAGCGTCTTCGACATGCCGCACCATGGGGGGCCGGGCCCGCCCGCCGGCCCGCGCGGTGCCCCCGGCTCCGCCCGCCCGCCTCGCAGGGCCGCTCGCCGCCCAGCCCAGCCCCGCGCGCCTCCGAACGCGGCCGCGGCAGCCTCCCGACTGCTGCCCTCGGCTCGGCGGCGGCCGGCCACGCCCCCTCCCGCATGGGCCCCGCCCCCAACGCCGAGAGCCCCGACACGGCCGGACCCGCCCCCTCAGCCGGACACGCCCTCAAGGCCCGTCTGGCGCGGCCGGGCGGAGCCGAGCCCGCGTGACGTCAGAGGCAGAACTTTCACGCCCGGGAGCTGGAAACGGGCGTGGCACCGGCTGTCCGCCCCGTGGGCGTCCGACCTGCTGCGCAGGGTCCCTCCCGCTGCCTCTCTCCCCTCTGACCACTGCGTCAGTCTGGCCTGTCCTGCTGTCTGTCTGTCCACCCTCCTGCTGTATGGTCAACCTCCCAGCCCAGCCCCATGTCTGTCTGTCCGACCATCCACCCCCCCACCTGTCCTGTTAGCCCCCCACCCCTCCCTCCTGCTGAGGGTCCGGCCTCCCCGCATTTGTCTGTCCGGCTGTCTCTATGCCCATCTGCCCACCTCTCGTCCCTTCATCTAGTCCTCCTGCTATGTCTGTCCATCTGCCCCATCCCCTCTACCGGTCCCCCCATAGGCACTGACTTCTGCTGTCACCAGTGGGGGCTCAGCCCCCCACTCCACCCCTGCCCTGCCTCCATTCCAACCCCTTCCCCAAAGTGCCCACCCCAACTCTGCCCTCTCCCTGCCTCTGTACTCACCCCTTCCCCAAATCCCCACCCTGGCCCTGCTTCCTCCCCCTCCCTCCTGAAGTTTGTTATGCAGCAAAACAGCTGTTTCACGGTGGCAAGCACTGGGAGGTAGGCAGAGAAGCAGGGATGCGGCAAAGGCGAGTTGGGGAGCTTGGCTGCATCCACCAATTTTTCCCCATGGGTGCTCCAGCCCTGGAGCACCAACGGAGTCAGCGCCTATGGGTCCCTCCTGCTATCTATCCACCCGCATGCCCCCCCAGCACCCATCTATCTGGCTGCCCCCTGCTGTCTGTCCGTCCACCCCCTCATCTATCTGTCCCTCTTGCTGGGTCCACCCATGGCTATCCATTGGTGCCCCCCCAATCTGTCACACCTGTCTTTCTGCCCACCACCCCAGGATCTGTCTGTCTCACAGTCCCCCAATGTCCTCAAATGCCACCTCTGGGTACCCTCTCCTTTCTCACCCTAAGATGAGGACAAATCAGTGTCTGAAATACAGGTTGCTGCTGCTCCCAAAGTCATAGACACTCTCTTAATCCAGCTTTGAAAATAGAAATATAGCCACATATAATGGGGTTTTAAATTTATTTTATTTGAAAGTGTATATGAATTTATGTACAAATTAGGCATATCCATCATGCCCCTGGCTAACATACCAATGTTAGAAATGTAGAGCTGGAAGGGACCTCAAGAGGTA
The DNA here is from genome assembly GCF_016161935.1 of Mauremys reevesii. NCBI lineage: Eukaryota > Metazoa > Chordata > Testudines > Geoemydidae > Mauremys > Mauremys reevesii. The sequence continues at coordinate 139,117,299 of NC_052626.1, read as the reverse complement.
ACCTCATTCAGTCACCTGCACGGAGGCAGGACCATGTAGATCAGCTCTGACAGGTGTTTGTCCAACCTGTTCTAAAAAGCCTCCAATGATGGGGATTCCACCACCTCCCATGGAAGACTATTCCAGAATTTAGCTAGCCCTTATAGTTAGACCTAAATCTCCCCTGCTGCAAATTAAGCCCATTAGTTGTGTTCTACCTCCAGTTCATGTAGAGAACAATTGATCAGTCTTCTTTGTAACATATTTGATAAGAAAAGACTTATCAGGTCTACCTTAAATTAAGACTAAACATGCCCCTTTTTAAAAAAAAAAAACAAAAGAAAAACTTTCCTCATAGGTCAGATTTTCTAAATCTTTAATAATTTTTGTTGCTTTCCTCTGGATCCTCTCCAACTTAGCCATCTTTCCTAAAGTCTGGTGCCCACAATCTGATACAGTACTCCAGCTGTAGCCTCACCAGTGCCAAGTAAAACAGGATAATTAGCAGCTGTGTATTTCATACTATACTCCTGAATGATATTAGCCCTTTTCACAACTGCATCACATTGTTGGTTCATACTCAATTTGTTATCCACTATAACCCCCAGAGCCTTTTCAGCAGTACTACCACCTAGCCCAGGGGTGGCCAACCCGAGCCTGAGAAGGAGTCAGAATTTACCAATGTACTTTGCCAAAGAGCCACAGTAATATATCAGCAGCCCCCCCCATCAGCTTCCCCGCACAGCTCCCAGCGCCTCCCACCCACCAGCAGCCCCACCGATCAGCACCTCCCCCTCCCTCCTCGCATCTCCCAATCAGCTGTTTCGTGGTGTGCAGAAGGCTCTGGGAGGGAAGGGGAAGGAGCGAGGGCAAAGCAGGCTCAGGGGAGGGCACGGGAAGGGGTGGAGTGGGGGCAGGGCCTGTGGCAGAGCCAGGGGTTGAGCAGTGAGCACCCTCTGGCACACTGGAAAGTTGGTGCCTGTAGCTCCAGCCCTGGAGTTGGCGCCTATACAAGGAGCCGCATATTAACTTCTGAAGAGCCGCATGTGGCTCCAGAGCCACAGGTCAGCCATGCCTGACCTAGCCAGTTATTCTCCATTTTGTAATGGTGCAAATTACTCTACTTAGGAATTAAAATCAAATGCACTCATCTTTATTGAATTTCATCTTGGTGATTTCAGACCAATTCTCTCATTTGTCAAAGTTGTTTTGAATTCTAATCCTGTCCTCCAAAGTATTTGCATCCTCTCCCTGTTTGGTGTCACCCACAAATTTTATAAGCACACTCTCCACTCCATTATCCAAGTCATTATTGAACATATTGACTCGTACTAGACCCAGGACAGGGCCCTGGAGGACCCCCATAGATACACACGCACATCCAGTTTGACAGTAAACCATTAACTAACTACACCTCTACCCCGATATAAAATGAATTCGGATACAATGCAGTAAAGCAGAACTCCGGGGGGCGGGAGAGCTGCACACTCTGGCGAATCAAAGTAACTTCGATATAACACAGTTTTACCTATAACGCAGTAAGATTTTTTGGCTCCCAAGGACAGCGTTATATCAGGGTGGAGGTGTACTCTTTGAAAAACCATATTCAAACAACTGTGCACTCACTTTCTAATAATTTAATCTAGACCACATCTCCCAAATTTGCTAATGAGAATGTCATGAGTGTGTGTGAAAAGCTTTACTAAAATCAAGGTATATCACATTTTCTGCTTCCCCCCATTCACTGTCAGAGGGCTAGCCATGTTAGTCTGTATCCACAAAGACAACAAGGAGTCCAGTAGAACACTTCAATCTCCCTGGACATTCTATAACTGATTTAAAAGTAGCTATACTTCAACAAAAGAAACTTCAGAAACAGACTTCAAAGAGAAACTCCAGAGCTACAATTAATTTGCAAATTTAACACCATTAATTGGGGCTTGAAAAGGGATTGGGAGAGGCTGGCTCATTACAAAAGCAATTTTCCCTCTCTTGGTATTGACACCTCCTCATCAATTATTGGTACTGGACCACATCCACCCTGATTGAATTGGCCCTGTCAACACTGGTTCTCCACTTGTAAGGTAACTCCCTTCTCTTCATGTGTCAGTACATATGCCTGTATCTGTAATTTTCACTCCATGCATCTGAAGTGGGATTTTTTACCCACAAAAGTTTATGCCCAAATAAATCTGTTAGTCTTTAACAGTCTTTAAGGTGCCACTGGACTCCTATCCACTAGATCAGCATTCCTGTCAAAAAAAGAAATTAGATTAGTATGGCATGATTAGTTCTTAACAAGTTCATGTTGGCTATTACTTATAACCCTATTATCCTTTAGGCACTTACCAAGTGATTGTTTAATAATTTGTTCCAGCATCTTTCCAGGTATCTAATTTGGGCTGGCTGATCTATAATTCCCCAGGTCCTCTTTGTCCCTTTTTTAAAGGCAGATATTATGTTTGTCCTTCTCCAGTCCCCTAGGACCCTGCCCATCCTTCAGAACTTCTCAAAGAGAATTGCTAAAGGTTCCAAGGTTGCTTCTACTAGTTCCCCAAGTACCTGAGGATGAATTTTATCAGGCCAACTTGAATACATCTAACTACTCTAAATATTCTTGCATCCTTGCCCAATTGCAGAATTTCTTTAGTGCCTGGCGATTTAGCAGCTCAGTCAGCTTGTTTAGATGCATTTATAAATATATATAAATGCTGCTCACCAGAAGTCATTATATCTTCTCTCTGTACCATTCAGGCCTCAATTTTATGGGCACTTATGGATATGCTAACTTCACTGTGACTAATCACATGCTTAAAGTTAAGCACATACACAAACATTTGCAGGACCAGGGCCTTAAGACTGCAAGTTCTTAGAGTCAAAGTTTGGGTGCATTATAGTAATTGTTTAATAATGACAATAGTAAGTACTACTGTTTACAAGGCTAATTCAAAGTAAGTTTTATCATCTATGGATTTGAAAGTCTGCTGATTCACATCATTTCAAACTGGTGTGACCCACCCCTCTTAATTTTTTTTTTCTTCATTAGAAACTATTTTCACTGCAAATCTCTCTCACTATCTGAAACATTTTAAGAGTATTTGTTTCCTTTCTTGAAAGTACTGCTTTGCATTTAAACTGACTACATGAAAGGCCCCATTCAACTCTGAGATACAGGAATCTTAAGTATCTTTAAAAATGATTGTGTTTAAGTGTACACACTGTAATTCAACTTTCAGTACCATGAGGGTGTAGTAATACCATTGTTTGCAAACATAAAGGGGTGTGACCTTACATTCCTCAAACACTTACATTCCTTTGTAGACAAAGGAACAGGAAAAACAGGTAGCTGTAGATTCCAAAGGGTCCATGCACTGTATTATAAAACAATGTGTTGTTTTGTTTCACTGATCCCACTCATAATGTCCTGATAGTCACATCAGTTTGCACAACAATATAGACTACTAGCAATAACAGCTTTGAACTCTGAACTCCTTTTCCATGGTTAATATTAGTGCAGATTTTTGAAAATGACTAATCTTTCAGAAATGGCTATGACATGCGTTTATAACAAATATATACATAATACCTTTCTGTTAGTTTCCAGAGGCATACAAACCTCTATACCTCTACAGGCCCATATACCCAGTTCATATGGTAACTATTACTAAAAACAGGGAATCTACAAAAAAAAGTTAGTTGCACTCAGAAGAGCTGCTTGCAGAGGGGAAAGAATGGAGTCTTAAAAGTTGCATGAGCAGTATTATCTTGCAGTTGTGAGCATTCAGTTTCACCTGTTAGTTATACTGGAAGGTTTTTTCCTTAATGTCCTGCTTTCTTTTTTTGTTTGGAGGTATGGAAGCCATCTGAGATTGCAGAACTGCCAACCTCAAATGTTTTTAAATATTTATATATATACACACACACAAGTCAGGCCCCCCCCCAAAAATCAGGGGTTGACTTAAAAGTTATTAGATATAAAAATACATTTGGAGCTTTTTTTTTGCCTTCTGGGTTTTGAAACTTCAGTGTTCACATTTTCAAGCTGATCTACACAACCATGAAGCCTGGAACTTACTAATAAAAAACCAAAAACACTTTGCCAAAACACTTAAAGCTGAGATTCTGGTGAATTCATTTGACTCCAGGGCTTTAAGAAACAAACAAACAAAAGCAAATACCATAAGAGCTGGTTTATGTGATAAAGTAACTCCCATACTAACTTTAATCCATGCAGATTTTAATTTTCTCACTTTTGACTTCTATCTTTTTGTCTTGCTTTCTCCTTTTTATGCTAAGGACAAAGTCAGACTGAGTAGCCTAATTCCCTTGTCCCAGTTGAAAGAGGAAAAAATATGTGCAAACGGACCAAAGAACCTAACATTTAAAAAAACGAGTAGATAAATTCTGAACATATTAGTCTAATCTGTGTCAGTTTCTGTAATCTATGAAGAGATTTGCCACATCAGACATTTGGTGAATAAATCCTTAACAGAGAAAGAAAGAATATTCAGAAACAATTCAGTGATTTCAGATTGCTGAATGAACAAAACTTTGTTCTATTCATAGGTACCCATAAGGACATGTCAACATTTCAGCACCAACAGCCTTTATTCAAGACTAATGCTCTCAACAAACCTGTCTCTTTAGTGCCCATGTATCTTACTTCATGTATTCTACAGGAGCTGAATTCAGGAAAGCTATACTACTGTAATGAAAACTTTGAAGTCTATTCAGAGAACTGGCTGACAAATTTAATTCTAATTTATGCCATGCTGACAGTGAGTATGTTCACCTTTAATTCCTCCTCCTCTTCTGATTTACTTATTTCAGCTTGCAAACATGTAAAGTATTTGAGCTCTCCTACAGATAAGCAGAAGGAATGTGTTCTTTACAACCACCTTACCTAATATACTGGGGTGTGAAGCATTATATATTTACTGGGTGCTGATGTTTGAAATCTCAGAGAGCTAAAGCTCCATCAAAGCTGAGAAATGTATCCAAGTTCAATATGCATTACACAGTGGCTGCTGCAATCTTTCTTAAGCTAGCAGCAGTCAGCACATATACAAATCTCACAAAAATAAGACCTTAAGCCTGTACTGATATCCTAATTAAAGGAAGAAACAGTTTCAAGTCAATGGAACTCTTTGGTAGGTTGGGAAACAAAAGTTTGTTTATTGCACAACTGATGTTCAAAAGCAATCCAAACATTAAAAGTGCATCATAAGAATCCATTTCTAATAATAATTAGGGACAGGCTATTTCAGAGAGAATTTGGGTGTTACATTAGGACAAGTGCAAAATTATTTTCCTAATGTAGAACACTTCTAAAGAGAAATCCTGGTCAGTTTCTGACAAAAATTAACGTGGCATGGAATAGCATGGCATACCAGCACGTCAATAAGTGCACAGAAAGGGTCTATCCTGCTCCCAAAGTCAGTGGCAAAGCTCCCATTAGCTCCAGTTGGCACAGTATAGGATCCTCAGATAGGTCCATGCAGATTACTTAGCCTCAAATTTCCCCTTAAAGGGCCCAATCCTGCAAGGTGCTGGCATCCTCAGCTCCTCACTGACTTCTGAGGTATAGAGCACCTGGCAGGATCAGGCTCAAATTACATGTCTTCTAAAAGGATTTAAAGGAATAGGTTCCACCACTATGCCCCACCCTACTGTGAAAACGGGGATGGGGGAAGAGAGTGGCAATAACAGGTAAGTCCCTGGCCATGTGGTTTCATTCCTGATGTCATAATGAGACAGAACATTGCTGAGGCACGGAGTCCTCACACCAACAATCCCTGATTCTGGTGACTCCGCCTTGCCATTTGTCTCCCTTCCCGCTAAGTGAATCTATAGGGATCCGCAGTGGGTTTAGGGAGTAAATCCCCTGGCTTCTTCTACTGGGGGGGGGGGGGTCAGATCTCACTCCCTGATGGAGGAAATTATGAGGAAACTGCAAGTTTCAGTCTGCTGCCTTTCCACTCCCTTATCTCTGCACAAGCCATGCAGGGGAAAAAACGTCAAAGGCAGCCAGACTAATATGTTTCCAGTTTAGGTAAGAAGGAAGACTGGACCTCCAGAAAAGAAAAGAAAACAGCCGAGAAACCTTAAAGTTGCCTGTTTCAATGGATGGTGTGAAATGTGCGCATTAATTCTGGATACTTTTGGGGAACGGAATCCAATTAGAACAACAACAAACACTAAGCACAAAATGAAAAGCGGTTACACTAGCGTAGGGCTATGTATGTAGATTCATGACATGTTCCCTGCATGATCTACAGGGGCCAATGGGCCACCAGCAACATTATTTAAATGTAAGAACTGGCATTTTGGATAAACACTATGGGCAGGTCTACACTCAAAACGGTGCAGTGGCAGAGCTGCACCGGTGCAACTGTAGCACTTCAGTGAAGATGCTACTACGCAAACAGGAGACACTCTCCCATCAGCGCAGTTAATCCACCTGCACAAAAGAGGCAGCAGCTATGCCGACAGGAGAAGCCCTGTCATTGACAGTGCTTTCTACACGGGTGGGTGTGTGTGTGTGTAGGTCAGGATAACTGATTTTTCACACCCCTGAGTGATGTAGTTATACTAATGTAAGTTTGTACAGTAGGCCTGGCCTATGATGCTAACTGATAATAACAACAGCCTAGAGCAGGGGTGGGCAAACTTTTTGGCCAGAGGGCCACACTGGGGTTGCAAAACTGGATGGAGGGCCGGGTAGGGAAGGCTGAGCCTCTCCAAACAGCCTGGCTCCTGCCCCCTATCCGCCCCTTCAACTTCTCACCCTCTGACTGTCCCCCTCAGAACCTCCAACCCATCCAACCCCCCCTGCTCCTTGTCTCCTGGGACCCCCCTGCCCCTAACCTCCCCCCCAGCACCCCATCTGCTATCCCCTGCTCCATCCCCTGATTGCACCCCCGACCCCTATCTACACCACCGCCCCCTGACAGGACCACTGGGACTCCCACGCCTATCCAACCCACCCTGTTCCCCATCCCCTGACCCCTATCCACACCCCTGCCAGGCCCCCCGGGACCCCACACCTATCTAACCCCCCTGTTCCCCATCCCCTGACTGTACCCCCCTGCCCCGCAGAACCTCCATCCCATCCAACCACCCCCTGCTCCCTGTCCCCTGACTCATGCCACTGCCGTGCTGCCCAGCCATGTGGCAGCGTAACTGCGAAGGATTGGGGACAGCAGGGGAGGGGGCCGGGGTCTAGCCTCCCTATCTGGAAGCTCAAGGGCTGGGCCAGATGTGGCCCACGGGCCATAGTTTGCCCACCTCTGGTCTAGAAACCAGGACATTAGAGACTTGGAAATGGCAGAAGAAATGCAGTCTAAGTTTTTCACGTTATTAGGCTTTATGTCTCAAATGTAGGTAACAAATTATTCAGTGAGTGGAGTGCCCCTAAGGAATCCCAAACAAATCACTGGTGGAGGAGAATGGTTCAAAGCTAGACACTTGCTATTCTGCAGCCATAATTTTCTGGGATGGTCTGTTTGAACATTGTGTGACCCCAGGATAGTTATTTGAAGGCAAACTTTTAAGTGCAACATAAATTAGCTTACATTATAAGATGTGTTGCCACACAAGAAGATTTTACCAGGGGATTTTAATCAAGCTGTAAGAAAGTTGAGAAAATAAACCTAAGTATTACTAAAGATCTGTGTCAACTTGGACTGATTAAGCTGTGGTGTCTAGAATCATAACACGGGAATGGAAAAGGCATCAAATCCAGCAGGCTGTATATTAGCATCAACCCATACCTCATAGTCAGAAAAGCTGCTGAGTAAATCTGTGTGTTTTTATTACATACATCACCATGGCATGTAGACACCTAATATAAGCAAGAATAGCATCAATTCTGCCTCCCAGGACCATGTTCTCCCTCCCACATTTCAAAACAAATAAGTGCATAGCACACATTTGGGCACTTTGTAAATAACAATATTTCATACATATTTACAGGATGCTGTCGGTATCCAAAGCCTTTGCAGAACAGGTTTGTTCTCCAGTAATAAGAACACGGGACTGGGAGTCAATGTGCCTGGTTCTATTCTGGTTCTGTCACTCACTTGCTGTGAGTCCTTGGCAAAGTCACATCCCCTTTGTCTCTCAGTTTTCCCATCTGCAAACTGGAGATGCTTATTACCTAAAGTGCCATAGAATGGCTTGAACCTAGTACTTATGAAGTGCTGCAAGAAACTCAAATTAAAAGAGCTGCAGAGAGGCAACATATTATTGGATAAATAACAAAAAAATTTACCTTTTTTGAGATGGGTGATCCCAAATGGTACATAGCCAGGAAAACAGATGCATCTATTCTGCAGATGGGTCGTGTAGGTTTTAAATAGACAGCGGGTGTTTGGCTAGCTTTAGTCTTTGCAAATATTTAAAAACAAACAGGGCATGCTTTGATACAGGAAAAATCCTTTTCATCAGCTGTTGTTGTTGTGAATAGCTCAGTCAATATGTTTGTAAGCACTTCTGATCCTGTTTGCCGATTCCTGTAATTCTCACCCTGAAGAATCAAAGATTTTTAAAAAATGTAATTGCAACTGGTTGACATATGCCTGCCAGAAAGGCAGTTACAGATTGCTGTAGTTCTCACTCCACCACAGTTAAAAAGATGAACTAAGATTTCTTGTCAAAATGAATGAAGGAGAAGCCCAAGCAAATACCCCTCAGCCATTCATTCTGGGGCACACATTAAATGTCTGAAATGTGACGAGATGATCAGATACTTTTGGAAGCTGATAGATACCAAGCAAAGATAAAGGCCCAGTCAGCCAATGAACTCCTGAAGCCAAGGTGGACATAAAGGTAAGCAGCTTAAGACTTCCTGAAAGCCCAACAAAAAGGGGTTCGCTCATCAACTGCTGATCTTTAGATTTGCTTCTGACAGATACCAATGCAACCTTCAGGCATCCATATAAGAAACAGGAAGGAGCAATGCCAGACCAGTACCCCACTTGCTTCAAGTGAGGTTGTGGCTAAAATGAGGGCTGACTAAAAGTGCAGTCTTCTTTCTCGGCAGACTTACTCCCTCTGTACAATCAAGGTCATATCTACTGATTTCACTGGCCAAAATAAGGTTTTACTACTCTTTACCCTATGTAGCCGTGCAAAGCCTGTATAGGGATGAGAGAGGAAGCTGCATTCTGTTCTTACTCACCCATCATCCACCTAAGTGTTAGCTAAGTTCCAGTAGCAGAATGTTTGCTTCTGGGGATGATGCACAAACCAGAAAAAAGAAAACTCAGCAGCTTGATTTCCAGATTCTGGAGTGAATTTGGGATACTGGCATTTAGAACAAAAAAAATGCTCTTACTTGTGAATTGATCTAACAAGGAGTCACTGAGGGCAAAATTCAACCCCATGCAGAGAATAATACAACCCTTGCACTACTTAAATCTCACTTACGTGCTCAAAACATGGCGTACAAGGTGCACAGGCCTTGTGCTACCTCACTGCAAAGGGGTGAACCTTACTTCACGATTCAAATACGGAATCCCATGATATAGCAGTGTTACCCAGAAACCCTTCAGAATGCCATACTGATGGGGTGGCATCTCATACCCTGTTGTGGTGGGCATCAATGACTGCACAAGGTATAAGACAATGGAGAGATTCAGTCCCTTAAATCTCCTCAATTACCCTAAGGCACGTTGGGCACAGAGGTGCCTTCCATTGTATACAGTTCCTGAGCAATGAGTTTCGGTTGTCAAGCCCCTTAGCTTCTTAGTCTTTGGTGAAAACACAGGTGCACAGACAATTCCATGCATACACTCTTAATTATTTGAAGAACAAATCACTAGAAAGGTGCAGCAATTGGCTCCATATGGGTGTTGTCTGACAACTTCAATGCAAGCAAAAGGACAATCTATTTAGTAAATGTACAGAGCTATCACAGAAGGATCTTTTCTTTCTGTCTACTGCATCTAGGGCTTTATGTTAACCCCCTCAGCATGGTATCTGAGTGCTCTGCAGAGGTGTTATAACTAGAATGGGCCAATAATCTGATTTTCCTCCCTAGTTCACCCATGGCAAAATGAAAATGTGTTTTTAGAGAACTCTAAGTTTTATACGTGAAAACAACCTTGTAAGTCATCTGTTCCCTCACAGGCTCTGCCGCACTCTCTACGCAGAGGATCATACTAAATCATAGAATCATAGAACTGGAAGGGACATTGAGAGGTCATCTAGTCTACTCCCCTGCACTCATGGCAGGACTAATTATCTAGACCATTCCTGAAAGGTGTTTGTGTAACCTGCTCTTAAAAATCTCCAATGATGGAGATTCCACAACCACCCTAGACAATTTATTCCAGTGCTTAACCACCCTAACAGTTAGGAAGATTTTCCTAATGTCCAACCTAAACCTCCCTTGCTGCAATTCAAGCCCATTGCTTCTTGTCCTATCCTCAGAAGTTGAGAAAAACAATATTTCTTGCTCCTCCTTGTAACAACCTTTTACATACTTGAAAACTTATGTCCTGTCCGAGTCTTCTCTTTTCTAGACTAAACAAACCCAATTTTTTCAATCTGCCCTCAGAGGTCACGTTTTCTAGACCTTTAATCATTTTTGTCGTTCTTCTCTGGACTCTCTCCTTCCTGAAATGTGGCACCCAGAACTGGACACAATACTCCAATTGAGGCCTAATCAGAGTGGAGCAGAGCGGAAGAATTACTTCGTGTCTCTTGCTTACAACACTCCTGTTCATACATCCCAGAAGGATGTTCACTTTTTTGTTGTGACAGCGTTACACTGTTGATTCATATTTGACTTGTGGTCCACTATGATCCCCCAATCCCTTTTTGCAGTACTCCTTCCTAGGCAGTCATTTCCCATTTTGTATGTGTGCAACTGACTGGCCCTTCCTAAATGAAGTACTTTGCATTTGTCTGTATTGAATTTCATCCTATTTACTTCAGACCATTTCTCCAGTTTGTCCAGATTATTTTGAATTTTAATTCTATCTTCCAAAGCACTTGCAAACCCTCCCAGCTTGGTATCATCTGCTAACTTTATAACTTTATACGTGTACTCTCTATGCCATTATTGCAATCATTGATGAAGATATTGAACAGAACGGCACCCAGAACTCATCCCTGCAGGACCCCACTCATTATGCCCTTCCAGCATGACTGTGAACCACTGATAACTACTCTCTGGGAACGGTTTTCCAACCAGTTTTGCACCTACCTTATAGTAGCTCAAACTAGGGAAATGCAACCTAGATGATTTATGAGACGGTCATGTGAGACCGTATCAAAAACTTTACTAAAATCAAGATATATCACGTCTACCATTTTCCCCCTATTCACAAGGCTTGTTACCCTGTCAAAGAAAGCGATCAGGTTGGTTTGACACGATTTTGCTTAATTATTTGCTCCATTATCTTTCCAAGTACAGAAGTTAAGCTGACTGGTCTGTAATTCCCTGGGTTGTCCTTTTTTCCCTTTTTATAAATGGGCACTATATTTGTCCTCTTCCAGTCTTCTGGAATCTCTCCTGTCTTCCATGACTTCTCAAAGATAATCGCTAATGGCTCAGATATTTCTTCACTCAGCTCCTTGAGTATTCTAGGATACATTTCATCAGGCCCTGGTGACTTGAAGACATCTCATTTGTCTAAGTAATTTTTAACTTGTTCTTTCCCTATTTTAGCCTCTTCTGATCCTACCTCATTTTCACTGGCATTCACTATGTCAGATGTCCAACCACCACCAACCTTCTTGGTGAAAACAAACAAAAGTCATTAAGCACCTCTGCCATTTCCACATTTTCTGCTATTGTTTCCCCCCCCCCCCCCGCATTGAGTAATGGGCCTACCCTGTCCTTGGTCTTCCTTTTGCTTCTAATGTATCTCTAGAATGTTTTGTTGTTACCCTTTATGTCTAGCTAGTTTGATCTCGTTTTGTGCCTTGGCCTTTCAAATTTTGTCCCTGCATACTTGTGTTATTTGTTTATATTCATCTTTTGTAATTTGACCTAGTTTCCACTTTTTGTAGGACTCTTTTTTGAGTTTCAGATCATTAAGATCTCCTGCTTAAGCCAGGATGGTCCCTTGCCACACTGCCTATCTTTCCTACACAGTGGGATAGTTTCCTCTGGTGCCTTTAATAATGTCTTTTTGAAAAACTGCCAACTGTCTTCTATGGTTTTTCCCCTTAGACTTGCTTCTCATGGGATCTTACATACCAGCTTCCTAAGTTTGCTAAAGTCTGCCTTCTTGAACTCCATTGTCTTTATTTTGCTGTTCTCCCTCCTACCATTCCTTAGACTCATGAATGCTATAATTTCATGATCACTTTCACCCAAGCTGCCTTCCACTTTCAAATTCTCAACCAGTTCCTCTCTATTTGTCAAAATCAAATCTAGATGTAAATGTAAATATTCATGAACACTTTCTCTAGCCTGCTTCTGAATATTTACAGTCAGGATATAGGAGCTTCCAAGCTGCCTTCAGGAGACTAGTCCATGTTCTAACTCTTAATGAAACCTTTCCTGATCTCAGTTTGTTAATTTCCCCTTAAGGAATTTCTTCTCATTATTCATGGCTCTCCTTACCTGCACCATCCTGAACAGGAGGATTGGTTGGTCCATCAATGTCTACTAGCCAAGATGGGCAGGGATGCAACCTTGTTCTGGGTGTCCCTAAACCTGGCTGCCAGAAGTTGGGACTTGACGACAGGGGATGGATCACTTGATAAATTGTCCTGTTCTGTTCATTCCCCCTGAAGAATCTGGCACTAGCCACTGTCAGAAGACAGGATACTGGCTAGATGGACCATTGGTCTGACCCAGTATAGCCATTCTTACAGGTGTTTGCCTTTCTCAACCCTGATACCTTTCAGACATCTATAAGACTTTCATCATGTCACTTCTTCCTAGCCTCTTTCCCATCAATACACATGCAGTTCTCTATTCTATCTGCATCTATCAAGCCCCTGTGAGGATGTATTTCTTGTATTGTATCCATCAACTGGAAACAGGCTGCGTCAGCAATAGCAAGTAGGACAAGCTAGTGCACAGCCCAGGCGAGGGGAGCTCTACTGGTCCATATATTGCAGCTCTCAGTACTCTAAAGAAGTGATGGGCCCATGTTGCAAAGTTTGCATGCAGATCCAGATGTTCTTATAGTTTAAGGGTTGTTTGGATGTGGGCTTATGGTACAGGCCCCATCTTTATCTCTAACAGCTGTTGTCTCAACCTTCTGTGTTGTTCAGGCAACTGCAAGCTCAAAAATCACCCTCTGAGATCCATAATGAAATCCAGTGGTTTTGCATTTTCAGATTATTTGACAGACTTTGAATGGAGAATTTAAAATCCTTATTATGTACATCAGCTTACAATACAACATGCTGGTTTCTGGAGTAAGAGTTAATGCAGGAATAGAAGCTGAATATCCATCAATTCTGTGCATTTCATATATTAGCAGCTGAAGAACCATAACTGTTTTGCATTAAAACAAACTATCTATATTTTGGTTTTGGAGTTTATCCACTGTAAAACGGAGCTGTGTTGCAGAGGGGTAGTTTTTCCCTATACAGGAAACACAATAAATGCTAGATAACTGGTTTTTCCCCCTCACTACTTTATACGTTGGCAAAGCTTTTTATAAATTCTGTATCTGACACTGTTTATATTTCTTGACATTCTCTTGATTTTTTTTGTCTTAATTTGAAAATACTTAGGGACTAAGAGGTAAATGCAGCCCTAGAATAAAAGCAGGTAAACTTCCATTAAGTTAATGGAGTAGCACCCGCATATAAGGGATGAATTTTGCCCTATTATAACCCATTAAATTATTAATATGTAGAGAGGTAGTACTTACCTTCTCATGGATCAAAAAAATAAGAGTATGAACTTCACTTTGGCTGGGATATGAATTTTACTGTACTGTTCTCTACCAGCTGGGTGATTATTAGTTGAGAACTTGTGAGTAAAAGCTCTGAATAGAGGTTATGAGGTAGCAGAGACTATTATTGTTTTCATGGCACAGTTAGGTTGGGGTTGTACTCAACACTCTTAGAAGACCTTCTTTTATCTAGCAAGCAAATAAAAATAGTGCTGATGTTCCTATTACAGTGGTTCCCAAACTTGTTCCGCTGCTTGCACAGGGAAAGTCCCTGGTAGGCCAGTTTGTTTGCCTGCCGCATCTGCAGGTTCGGCCGATCGTGGCTCCCAGTGGCTGCGGTTCGCTGGTCCAGGCCAATGGGAGCTGCTGGAAGCGGCGCGGGCCGAGGGACGTACTCACCGCCGCTCCCAGCAGGTCCCATTGGCCTGGAGCAGCAAACCGTGGCCACTGGGAGCAAAAATTCGAAAACTAGAGAGACAGGAAATTTGGGGAAGATAGGAAGGATTTTGCAAGTTGGACTAAAAGTGTTTTGGGGCAAGAACCTCTATGTCTGTAGAGTACATAGTACAGCCTGAACCTGAGCTCAATTGCGGTCTTTGGGTGCTACCATAATATAAATAATAAAATAGTAGTTTGAGTAGATGCCTTTCCTAACTTGAATTGAAAAAAGTCCAAAGATTGGTAGAGTCCAAACTCTTCCTCTTCCCTGGGGACTGGCTTTACTAAGAAAGAAATTAACATTACATTCAGCATGGTCTTCTCTTGCAGGCTTGGCTGCTTCTAGGGTCTCTCCTTCCTTCTTGCTCAACCCACACTCTAGATCCTCTCTCCCTCCAGCTTGCTAGTCTCTCCTCCTTTATATCTAAAAGAAGTTATAAGTGAGCCGTAGTGAGTCAGCAGAATGCACTTAACCCTTTCCCAGCAGAGTCAACCCCTGCTAACAGGGTGGGATATATTTCAGGCTAACACTGGTAATAAAATCTAGATATACACATCACAGCAAGTAATATGAACTTTGATTGACCCAGGCCAGTTGGGAACAGCAGAGTAGTCCTGTTAGTATCCAGGAAATGGGCGGGCTCCTAAAGGACCTCCCCCCAGCTTAAGGGGAGGATCCACAGGTCTGTGATACCAACTAATTACGTGGGACAACAAATGAAAAAAACAGGATCGGGAGTGAGGTCATAGGGCTAAACGAAGGGAAAACAACAGAGTAGTCCTATTTGGTATCCAGAAAGAGGGCGAGTGAAGCCCGCCCACTGCTAAAGGACCTCCCCCCAGCTTAAGGGGAGGATCCACAGGTCTGTGATACTAACTAAATACGTGGGACAACCAATGAAAAACACAGGACCGGGAGTGAGGTCAGAGGGCTAAACGAAGGGAAAACAACAGAGTAGTAGAAGGGAGAGATACTGGCCACTGGATAAGCAGTTTTCTGTTCCCTGAGTGACCAGAGCAGGGGTTGCTCCAGGCTAATGAGAACACCTGACTCCAATGAACCTGCTAAGAGTCAGGTGAGGCTGTTAAGCACCTGTCTCTAATTAAGGCCCCTCTGATGCTATAAAAGGGCTCACTCCAGTCAGGCCAGGGGAGAGGAAGTGCGTGCAAGGAACTGGAAGCAAGAGGCGTGCAAGAAGCTGAGAGTGAGCAGGCATACTGCTGCAGGACTGAAGTACAAGCGTTATCAGACATCAGGAGGAAGGTCCAGTGGTGAGGACAAAGAAGGTGTTGGGAGGAGGCCATGGGGAAGTAGCCCAGGGAGTTGTAGCTGTCACGCAACTGTACCAGGAGGCACTCTAGACAGCTGCAATCCACAGGGCCCTGGGCTGGAACCCAGGGTAGAGGGCAGGCCTGGGTTCCCCCCAAACCTCCCAACTCCTGATTAAACACAGGGGGAATTGACCTGGACTGTGGCTTCTACCAGATGGGAAGGTCTCTGGGCTGTTTCCCAACCCACAGGGTGAATCTGTGAGGTGAGCAAATCCGCTAATAAGCGCAAGACCCACCAAGGTAGAGGAGGAACTTTGTCACAGAACATAAAATAAGTTTTAAAACTTTTTAAGGAAATCTTTCCCCAGCAATAATTACAGCTCATTGAAATAAGCTGCTTACACAGTCAGCTTAAATTAATTTGCATTTTAGTACAAGAAACTATATAATGAACACAGATGGAATTGACTTCACCTTAAGGCAGGAACATCTAGATAATGCTATCGGAGCTTAAGACTTGTTAAGAAATTTGCTTAAGAGAAAAATGAGCTTTGTAGGAAGATTTAGTTTGTTCTGTCTTGCTTCTCAAAAAGTCACAAAAAGCAAAGGGAGCACAAGGATTAGGGCACCAATTCACTTTCCAGAATTTAAATCATGGTTTACAATATCTCTGAAAGTGCAGGCTCTTGACTATTAATGATGCTGCTCTAAATTAACCCCAGAGTTGGGTGGTTGTTCCACCCAGAATGATTAAACTGTATCTCAACAAGCTAATCACATGTTGCTCCATCACCTAACCTCAGCAACAGTGCTGAGATATTGAAGGGCAGCAACAAAATGAGTCATTTTCTCATCCCTTGCTCGACTTTACAAAGGATTTGCACCCAATGAGCCTTTTTAAAAGGGACCAATTCGTGACATGAGTTAACTGTAAAAGAACAGTAGAAACACAGTTGCTCCAGCATTGCTAAGTCAAAGTTGCTACTTTCATAGCTACTAAGGAGGCTGGTACTTATCATAAAGCAGTTTAACCAACCGTGTATTGGACCATGCTGTCCACACAGGCAAATGCTGTAGAAGCCACGTGACTTAAAATATGGTCAAAATGTGTTGAAGTAATTCATATTTGTGATGTACATGAGGCACCTTTCTCCAGGGAGGCACTACCAGACAGGACACTGGACTTGGACTCGGACTCAGGAAGGCTGGGTTCAACTCCTTGCTCAGTGCTATGCTTCCTATGTGAGCATTAGCAAATTAATGTTTAACCTCCCTACATCAATTTTCCCATCTACAGAATGGGGATAATACTTCCCTGCTTCAGTGAGTACATGAGTGCTAGCACACCAATCCACTGGAACATTACATGATTGTACAGGAGGGTAGACGCCAATGCAATGCTCTGTTAGGACGTAGTCCACACTACAAGAAAGTTTTAGAACCGCAATTAAACCTGTTTTTGAATACAGAGCTTCAAGCATTGCCCTCAGGAGACCTCCATCTATTCTAGCTGTTCTTATGCAGTTTAAAAAAAGCCATGCTTCCGTTAAGAACAGAGGCGAATGTGCTTAAATTATTGTTTACTGGCTGCAGACCACTGAACAATTAGGAAATGAAAGTTTTGCATGTTTTCAAGGATCTCACTGTGCAGCCCTAATGGCTGAGAGCCCATTTGCACCGAACGAAAATCTGAATCTTTCCATTGTACCTCAATCGCTTTTCAGGCAAATGTCTCCAACTACCCTTCAAATGATCTGTTTGACAGTACAAATCAGTATAGATCCGAATGGGGTGAAAGATGATCATGTGATTCATGAACGGGACGAGGACTCAAGATCTGGACTGACTTTGTGCATCTGCCACAGCCAGCCTTCATATTTGTGAAGTGCTCAGATACAACAGTACCCACTGCCATAGGACAGCTTATAAATGACAGAGAGCGCGCACAATTTTCAGTGGGTTTAAGAGGTTCTCTCAAATTCAGAGACTATTTGCAAATGTCAGCTGTAGCTTCAGAGAACATGGTCAAAGCATCTTTTCCTAATTTTTTTTTAATCATGGTTTACAATAACTTTCCCTAAAATGTAATCATGTGTTTCCTCTACAGCTTGCAGGGCAAAAATGCAGCTGGAAACCTATGGCAGCTCACTGATTGAGAGGAGTTTCCATTAAAAGCTGCAAAGGTAAATGAATGGAGGAGGGAAGATTCGAAATTAAGATGTAGGATGTCTGTGTAGGTTCCACCACAGTGTTTGGCTGAGCAATGAACCTTCTTTAGACATAGGATTTACCCTAGTAATTCGGATCTGTTCGATCCACAATCCAGAAGTAGCTCTGCAGCTTATCGAGTGGGATTTTCCATTCTTAGACTTGCATCCTTTCACCAGATAAATTGCCCCATGTACTTTTTAGTTTAAAAATAATTATGCTAATGACAAACAGACAATAGATTTTCTGGACTGCTAGAAATAAAGAAGTTAATGTTTGTAAAGTAACATGTATTGTTATATATCAAAATATTGTTTCTACCTCTGTTTTTAGGACTTCTTTGGAACAAATGAGATGTAATATGTAGTTCCATAGGTTTTCCATTGTGAAAATCATTACCTTTTAGAGATGGTTTCTTTTGCAATCATTAATGAATAATGACAATATAATAATAACCTTCAAAGCTCACAATTCTAGCACCAACCTTTCCTCTGAGCTTATAATTAAGATGTCAGAATTAATTTGTCTTAGATAGCTGAGATTTTTTTCTGATTGATTCTAAACTTGATTTTATAGATATCAATCCTCAGCTCTTCCACATTAGCTGTACAGCTAATCTTCACCATAAAGAACAAAGCATTGGAGTGGAAACAAGGATCTGTTTATTCTTTTGATTTATGTGGATGTCAATCTGAGACTGTCAGACCTTTTTAAAAAATTTTTTTTCTTGTTAAAAGAAAAAATCTGCAAACATCAAGGACACCAAGAACCTCCACTTTCTTAGAAACATTAAATGATTTTGTTGCAGATTAAAAGAATGCCGTCATCTGGGCTTATTTTTTATAGTCATTTTCATGTTCTGAGTCTCTCTTTCTCTTGGGAATTCATGAAGAGCTATTCAGCATAGTATATAGGCCAGGTATCAGCAACCTTTGGCACATGGCTCGCCAGGGTAAGCACCCTGGTGGGCCGTGCTGATTTGTTTACCTGCCGCATCGGCAGGTTCGGCCGATCGTGGCTCCCATTGGCTGCGGTTTACTGCTCCAGGCCAATTGGGGTGGTGGGAAGTGACGGCCAACACATCTGTCAGCTTGTGCGACTTCCCGCTGCCCCCATTGGCCTGGAGCGGTGAACCACACCCAGTGGGAGCTCTGATCGCCTGAACCTGAAGACACAGCAGGTAAACAAACCGGCACGGCCTGCCGGGGTGCTTACTCTGGTGAGCCGCGTGCCAAAGGTTGCCAATCCCTGATGCAGGCTCTGAACAACTAAACTAAGACACACACAGGACAGACAAAAGTGGGTTCTGCTCCCATCTTTCTGGGATTTAGCTGCTTGCACTTGAATCTTGATGGTTTCTCACCAGACATTTTTATATTCTTAATATAATACATATTATTGGGCCAGATGCTCAGCCGGCATAAATTGCTCCATTGTATTTAATAGTTTGATAACTAAATGGGTTCTGAATCCAGGAGAGACTTTAGGAAGTGGCGGAATTGCACACTTTGAGATGGGAATATTCTTGTTGCACTTTTGCTGGGTTAGTTATTTGTTCACAATATAGCTGAGGGAACACGAGAATGGTAAATTGGGATTGAAAATTATGGTTCATCATTTAATGGAGATGAAAGTGATACATAGTAAGAGAGGCAGCTTGGTTCAGCAGATATGGCTCCTGAGCCTAGTTCAGTGTCCTGTGTTTACTTCTAGCTCTGCCAGTGACCTGCATTAACACCTTGGGCAAGTCACTTCTTCTCTGTCTGTTTCCCTCACCCTCTCATCTTGAAAATGGGGATGAAGATACTTGCCTTCCTTTGCAGAGCACTTTGACGGCTGCAGATAAAAAGATCTATATAAGAGTTGAGTATTGTTGTTATCCCATGTTTTATGTTCAATGATATTCCTTGGACCATCTATGAAATTGCACACTTTCTATTCTCCTCTTATGGGCACTTGCATCCTACTTAAAACCACTCATGTAATAGCCTTAATTGCAGCCGTGAACTCTTTTCATTGTAAATACTGTGCAATCACATTCTTATATGCCTGCACTTATGCTAATCTCAGTCATTTGATTTCTCTGGGTGATGCTGAAAGGATAGTAGCTCTTTCTTACACGTTTATTAAGGAAACGACTTTTGTTGTATAACGCTGGAAAAAAACAAACTCTCTTTATACAATAAAATCCTGACTATGAATCAGTCTTCACAGAAAAGCTCCATCTCGGCTCCTTTCACCATTCTGGGTCAATTGTTCATCAATGATTTTTTCCTCTAGAATTTGGAATTCATCTCAACATTCACTCCTTCCAACAGTGCAGACTACTGCACTCTGAACAAGCCTCTGTCCTTTTCAGAGAGTGGGGAGCTTTCATTCACAGTTTCTTTATTCTGGAAAATATGAGGTCTCAAATGACATGACATATATCAACACAGTTTATGTGCTTAATATCAGAGCTAAGGAAAATTCCCTGTGAGCAGTGTTAACCAAAGAGCCAATTACTGTCATTTTCCTTTGTCCAAATATTTTTCTAGCTAGACCTAAAAACGCTCCATGAGTGGGAGAACTGTTACTATAGCCATACAGGTAAAGGAAACCACAATGGACCTTTGATCATCCCCTATAAAGTCAAAGGGAGTCCAGGGCCACACAGGTAGTCAACGGCAGAACTATGAGTTCCTGGCTCCCTTTCTGTGCTCAGTCCTCTAAAACAAGACAAAAGAATAAGACAAGCAGATGAGAAACAGACAGACCTAACTGATCTGATCTACTGAAGGAGTCCATGCACACAACTGAAAAAACATAACAGTTAACACATAAAAATCCACTTGCCCATCTAAAGCTCATAGCCAAGGGGTTTCTGCAGTGTTGTAGCTGTGTTGGTCCCAGGATACTAGAGACACAAGGTGTGTAAGCTCGAAAGTTTGTCTCTTCCACCAGCAGAAGCTGGTCCTCACTCATCTTGTCTCTCCAAGGGCATTTTTAAGCATTTGGTTCTGGATTTGTTCAGTGCGTAAATGTCTTTTAAGTAGGGTGACCAGATAGCAACTGTGAAAAAACAGGGGGTGAGGGGTAATAGGCAAGGAAATTCCCAAAAAATGAGACTGTCCCTTTAAAAACAGGACATCTGGTCACCCTATTTTAAGGGACCCAGCAATTTAACATTTCAAAATCCCTTCTCCCTGCTGCATGCCAAGCTTGTTTTCAAAGTAATGTAAAGGCTCAAAACAGAAGCCCATAATTTTGCTAAGGTCAGCAAGGCTGAGCCAGTGGTGACAAGTCTGTAAGAAAAGTAAAGGTCAGAGATTGAACAGATACTTGGCAAGCATTGGTGTGCTTTGATAATTTAACATGGCGTGCGAGGGGAAACAGTAACTCATGGAGAGAGGAACACGAAGGCAGACCACTATAACTGAGGACATATCTCAACGGCATGACTAGATGGACACAGAAGGGACCTAGTATGTATCTACATGCATGCACCTTTTCTATCATGGTGCACGTGTGAAATGTGCTCCAAGGAAAAAGGCAACTCTACGATTACATTTTAACATATCCTCCTTCATACACCTCAGTCGCACTGTCAGTCTTGCTGGGAGGGAAAGAGACAAGCGGCTATATAAACCCAAAGCACAGCCCAGTCCTGGGACAACAACACTCTTTGAATGGGAAATGCTTTTGTGCTGTAATGTCTTTCCTTAGGGGGAATCTAGCACACACTTTCCAGGTAGGTCCCTTTGCCTAATCTAGATGGGTTGACTAGTCCGGACCCCACCCCAACAGCCTCATGCTGCTGTTAACAGATCAACCCTTAGGAGCATCATCCAGGTTATGACCCTCTGTTGCAGAGGCAGCAACCAAATCTTGCTCAGTTCTGCAGCCATTCATCCTTGCAGGACAATGCTTAGCCTCCAGTGACAGCTGCCATCCAGCTTCCCAGCCTTTCCTCACCAACTCTCCCTGCTGCATCCTTTACTGTCTTTCAACTCAGACTTCTTGCTCCCCATTCGCCCTAACACCTCTTGGCCCCAGTTAGACATTGACCGAGCCATGACTCTAGCAGTGCCTCTGCAAGCCTTACGAATCTGGGCTAAGCTCAGGCCACTAGGATTACGTATCTGTAATGTGGCCAGGTGATTTTTAACCCTGAATTCCTGGAGGGAACAGGAAACATCACCTTCAGTATGGTTTTTAATTATAGTTGACGGAAAAATCTTGTGCCATTAAAGATGGAATTTATTATATGGACATCCAAACACCAAAGTGTTTCCTTCAATCCACGTTCTGCTGTCTCATCACATACCCTGTGGGAATGTGGCAAGACATTACCTGTCTAGGCAAGTCTAGTTGTACCTAGGCTCAAGCAGACCAGATGTGAGCAGACAGAGTGCTTAAGGAACAATTCCCATTTACCAAAAGAGCTTTTGAAATCAGCTCCCCAAGCTCCCCTTCCTCATGTGAAAACAAGCGTTAAGAGGATAGGATGCATTCTGCATTGTAAGACATTAGGAGGAGTGGTCAGTGTTTCACTGGATGGCAAAAACATTGTAATCCTTTTGTGGAGATAAGTGGCTTATTGAAAATGTTGGAGAGAAAGTACTGTATGTGGTGC
This sequence comes from Mauremys reevesii, assembly GCF_016161935.1. Taxonomy (NCBI): domain Eukaryota; kingdom Metazoa; phylum Chordata; order Testudines; family Geoemydidae; genus Mauremys; species Mauremys reevesii. The sequence continues at coordinate 139,094,916 of NC_052626.1, read as the reverse complement.
AGACCAACGGAGAAACAGACATGTATGTTATAAATAAGAAGCAATCTGAACAAAGACAGAGGACAACCAGCACTCCAAAGGGAACAGCTGTGCCTAGATATGAGATAGTATCAGAGGGGTCGCCGTGTTAATCTGGATCTGTAAAAGCAGCAAAGAGTCCTGTGGCACCTTATAGACTGACAGACATTTTGGAGCATGAGCTTTCGTGGGTGAATACCCACTTCGTCGGATGCATTCACCCACGAAAGCTCATGCTCCAAAACGTTTGTTAGTCTATAAGGTGCCACAGGACTCTTTGCTAGATATGAGATAATATCTCTGTCTCTAGCCCTGCTGTTGTTACTTGCTCACTAAAAATATTTTTGGTGGACAGGTATCAGTGATCGTTGCAAAGGGCAGGAAAGTAACCTGACAACCTTGCAAGGCTGTGAAGCAAAGAGCTGAGTTGTTGAGCACTGCTTGGCAGGGTCTAGAGACCTCACAAGGCTGATAGGCTTGTGTTGGAAATACAAAATTAACCCCTCTTGGGAGGCCAACAGGCAAGTGATATGCACTAGGGACCAGTTTCAATCCCTGCCTGAGTACAAGTGACTGGCCTGGGTTATGAACATCTCCCCTTCCCTGGCTGTGGTGTAGCAGTAGAGCTACTCCTCCAACATCAGTGCTAGGGAAGACTGGGAAATCCTAACCTCCCATTCTTTCAGGGGTCATAGCTGGTGGACCTGTACACGACTGCTGCACACTCCAGTAATGGTCAACCCTCTATGGACTAGTGCACAGGAAGCCTCTGGCTAGCTCCCAGAATGTGTCTGCATTCAAATCCCCCTGCACCCAGATTGGTGATGGGGAAGGAAGGATGGAATTTGGCTCCTAACCTTCTGCCTTTAAATTTAACAGATTCCTGTTCTAAATTTTATATTCTGGGAAAAATAAGCTCCCCAGGGCAATTCTTTCTCTTTCAAGAAATGGAAGCCCACTAAAATCAGAGCTCTGAAATTCAGGTTTGGAAAAAAAAATTAAAACCAACTTAAAGCCAAAGTTTGGGATACTTGGGACTCATCTCTCCCGGACAAGTTAAATTCTCAGACATTTCAAACCAGGGCCGCCCAGAGGACTCAGGGGACCTGGGGTCTTCGGTGGCAGGGGGTCCCCGCTTCAGCGGTAATTTGGCAGCGGGGGGATCCTTCCGCTCCGGGACTCGCTGCCGAAGTGCCCCGAAGACCCACGTCAGGGCCCCCCGCCGCCAAATTACCGCCGAAGCAGGACCTGCCACCAAAGTGCAGCCGGCTCTTCGGCGGCGGGGGATCCCCGCCGCAAGTCTTCGGGGCACTTCGGCAGCGGGTCTCAGAGCGGAAGGACCCCCCCGCCGCCGAATTACCACCAAAGACCTGGCTGCACTTCGGCAGTGGGTGCCGCTTTGGCGGTAATTTGGCGGCAGGGGGTCCTTCCACCCCAGAGAGGAAGGACCCCCCGCTGCCGAAGACCGGGAGCGAAAGAAGCTCCGGGGGCCCGGGCCCTGCGAGAGTTTTCCAGGGCCCCCGGAGCGAGTGAAGGACCCCGCTCCAGGGGCCCCGAAAAACTCTCGTGGGGGCCCCTGCGGGGCCCGGGGCAAATTGCCCCTCTTGCCCCCCCCCTCTGGGTGGCCCTGTTTCAAACTGTTGTAAATAACTTGATTGTTTTCATGGCTAGAGTGGCCACTGGACGATCCCTGCTAGAAAAAAAGCTGGATCTAAACACCTAATCTCCAGAACTGAAATTCACAGCTGTTTAGAGGGCCAGCAGGAGGCCTGCACACAACTTATGTCCTCAAAATAAAGCTGGAGTGGTGCCAGGCCTCAGGTTAGGCCTCAGCACAAGGGTGCATTTCACCCTCAAATGTATTAAAAAGCCCCAGTAAGAGAGAAATAAGGACACTCACTAACTGTTTGAAGATGATCAGAGAATTCCTAGGGCAACACAGGCATGTCAGGGAGTCTTTGTAAGCTGTTCCTAGGGTTGCTAAGAAAGAGAATTTATTTTCCTTATTTAAAAAAAAATGCCCATATGGGGGGAAAGGCTCCCTATATGCAGCCCAAGGCAAACACAAGCACTGCAGCATCTCTCAAAGGATGTCCTTAGCAAATCAAATATTCATGTCATCTTGCTTCTCCGTGTGTGTTTTTATTACTAACAGATTTTCAGCTGATAACATACCACATAATAAATTATTTAACCGAACTTACTAACTTCTACTGCTTAATTTTTCCATTACACTAACATACTTCTGATGTTTATGAACAGAGTACTTCAGCCTTCCTCTGCATTTGGGTTGCTGCCTACTAAAAGGCAGCTCTGTTGTCTCTAGGAGGCAGAGGTGGGACTAACCCAGCGTGTGGTGCAGTTGATAATCTGCCCTTTCAGGTTCTTGCCTGGAATGAAAATGACAGAAGCTTCTCTCTCTCCAGGAGCTTATTAGTCCCTAGTACAAATGGAAGATAAACAATGAAGAGCCGTACAGACCAGTGATTAGAGGCAGGACTCCCAGGTTCGATTCCCAGTTCATCCATCCTTTATGTAGATTTGGTCCGTTTTCACTGTGAACCACTGGGGCAGGGACCTCTTAGGGGTTTAAACTACCAAGCATGTTTCTGGCACTACATTAATAGTGCCGCCGCCACCACCACAATAATAAATCCCTCCTTCTGTCTCCTGATACGTGCCATGAGAATAGCAATTATCTTTGTACCTCACAGGAGGGTTGTGACGCTTAATTAACTCATGTCTTTAAATGCTTTGTGCTCTCAAAGAGCAATGTGTTTAATTCAAATGTTAGTGAATCGTTACTACTGTATAGAGTTGTTATTATTATTTGTACTGCAGCAGTGCCCAGATGCCCAGGGCCCCATTGGGTTGGTACTACACAGACACAGAGTGAGAAACAGCCCCTGCGCTGAAGAGCTTTTAGTTTAAATAGACAAAATAGAAGCAGAGAGAGAGAGGAAGGGACTTGCCCAAGGTCACACACCAGGTCACTGGCGGAGCTGGGAACAGAATCCAGGTCCCATGAGACCTAAGCCAATGCCCTGTCCACCAGACCAACTGCCTCCCTGCATATAGAATTAAATTCCATCCCTCATACCAAGAGAATATAAGCAGGAGTTCTGTGATGAAGAAATATCCTCCAACACGCTACCCATGGATACCAGTACAGCAGTCCCTGTCCCACCCCATGGCCCTACTCTGTAGGAAAGAATCCCAGTGGGTCCATGTAGCAATTTCTGCCCTCCCACCTCAACTCTCACGAGGCAGAGCTGGGCTCGGTGACACACGGGGGATATGGACTATTGCCTCGCCATGTGCGCTCTGCAGCTTTTGCTTCGCCTCTTTCATGCCACATTAATTCTGCGGTTTCATTGCGTCTGGGGTTGTGTGGGGCCATGCAGGGTTTGCCTTGTTAGCACATGGAAGGGGAGAATGCAGGAGAGGTCAGCAATGAAAAGCAAATAATAAAGACGAGCTAAAACTCCTAGGTGTCCTGTGGAAGAGGGACTGGCCCATCATGTCCTGCAGGTTCTCAGCTGGTGCTACCCTGCACTGCAGGAAAGAAGGGGGCTCCTGGAATGCACTAGAAGCACTCTGCTGACATAGGCAGACCAGGAGCGGAAGCATGGCAGGGTTTAACCGTGGGGCCAGAGCATTCCTGTTCATCCAGCTGCACCTCTGGGCTGCTGTGTGACCTTGGGCAGGTCCCTTCACTTCTCTGTGCTCGTTTCCCCTCCCACCCTTCACCCGTCTTGTCTAGGATTGTAAACCCTTCAGGGCAGGGACTGGTTTTTCCTGTGTGGTGTCAGCCTCCTGCAGCACCTAGCACAACAGGGCCCCGATCTTGGCTGCAGCCTCTCAGTGCCACAGTAACAGAAACCCAGCGAGAAACTCTCCCTTGATCACACAAGAGACAGCCTTGAGCAGCGCTGCTGTGAGGCAGCAAAGCTGTGTCAGTGCCAATGAGCTTCTGAATGCCAGGCTGGTGTGAGGCCTCATGCAAACCATGAATGTCTAGTTGTACTCCCTGTAGAATCACACAGGGCTTAAAGCCACAGTGGCCCCTTGAAGACGGTGGTACATACACCTGATCCAAGGCCCCAGGTATTATTCTAGCCCCAGGAAGATCAGGGTCAGCGGTGCTCTTGGAACTCTCTAGCTATGGGGTTCTCAAACTGGGGGTCGGGACCCCTCAAGGGGGTCACAAGGTTATTATACGGGGGGCTGTGAGCTGTCAGCCTCCATCCCAAACCCCACTTTGCCTCCAGCATTTATAATGGTGTTAAATACGTAAAGAAGTGTTTTTAATTTAAAAGGGGGGTCACAGACAGAGGCTTGCTATGTGAAAGGGGTCACCAGTACAAACATTTGAGAACCAGTGCTCTAGATGGCATGTTTGGTAGCTCTCCCAAAGCAGTAGCTGACAAGGACACAAGAATGGCCCTACTGGGTCAGACCAAAGGTCCATCTAGCCCAGTATCCTGTCCACTGACAGTGGCCAATGCCAGGTGCCCCAGAGGGAATGAACAGAACAGGTAATCATCAAGTGATCCATCCCCTGTCATTCGTTCCCAGCTTCTCACAAACAGAGGCTAGGGACACCATCCCTCGCCATCCTGGCTAATAGCCATCGATGGACCTATGCTCCATAAATTTATCTAGTTCTTTTCTGAACCCTGTTATGGTCTTGGCCTTCACAATACTCTCTGGCAAGGAGTTCCACAGGTTGACTGTGCGTTGTGTGAAGAAATACTTCCTTTTATTTGATTTAAACCTGCTGCCTATTAATTTCATTTGGTGATCCCTAGTTCTTGTGTTATGAGAAGTAGTAAACAACACTTCCTTATCTACTTTCTCTACACCAGTCATGATTTTATAGACCTCAATCATATCTCCCCTTACGAGAGACAAGGGCTGCTCTTTGCCCATAGAAAAGAACCCAAATGGAATGAGGGATCTAATTGCTCACCTCAGGAGACTAGACCCATATCTTCCCACTTAGGGTTTCTGGTAATAGAGCTCTTTACCACCCCCAGGTGCATTGCAAATATTTACCCACCCTCAGCCCTGTGAAACAAGCAGGTTTCATCACCCCCATTTTGCAGACAGGACAACTAAAGTGCAGAGAGGTGCAGCGACTTGCGCCGGGCAGTCCAGTGGATCAGGGAGCATGCCAGGATGGCAAGCACCAGTCCTGCACTTAGACCATCAGCTCCTCCTATCACTCGCTATCGGCCAGGGACAACAACAATTTGGTGCACATGGAGATGGTGAAGTAGTGTCTAACCTGCCAGCTACAGGAGATAGCCCTGGCCATTAACTGAACCCCTGGGGCCATGGAATGAGCCAGCTGCCCCTAGCACCCCCCCACACACCTTGCTTCATTACCATGGGCGAGGCCTGAGAGGTAAAGGGTTTCCAATCTATCACCTCTAGCTGTGCAAACTGTATCTTAGGCAGCTCACCCCTCCAACCCTGCTTGGATTTTGCAGGAAGTTTTTAAACTCAGCAGTAATTCTGCGGTGGAATCTATAGCTGTAACAAACATTTAAATTACACCAGCCATCTCCACCCGCTCAGAACTCAATGCCAAAGTCTGCGTCAGACACCAACCTTCTGCAGGGAATCTAGCTGAGTCACAGGCAGCCTGGCCCTGCCTTGTTCTGAATCCATGCAGCATTTCAGTCCACAGCACAGGAGCCCACTCTCCATACATGTCCCTGCCCCACCACAGTTTCCAGCACCCCATTTTTCCATTGTTTTGCTTTAAAGAGGCACTTGCAACGTTTTCCCCTCCTCTGGAAGGGAAACCCTATTGTTGTGAAGAGTATAGCTGCACCATTCTAGTGACATCAAATGGTGATGGGGCATAAGCAACACACTGCATTCTGCAGCTCTCGAATATGAGGACAACCTGTTTTTCCCCTCAAAGTAGAGCATGGATGGTTCTGAGGCCTGCAGTCAACAGTCCAGAAAGTGTGCCTGCTAGATTTAACTGACAGCTTCCTCTGACCAGTGTGTGGCTATGGGGCCAACTGGATGAGCAGTTCAGCATCAAGTAATTATACCAAGCACAGACTGCGACATGGGTGGGTTGCCCTCCTTTCCGAGTGCCACTGAAATATCAAACTGCAGCGATAATATTCTAAAGCTATTGCCTATATCAGAGCTTACCGCTCTTAGAACCCTTGCTTATTGAATGCTGCACAGGGATTCCTACGCATAAGCTCTGTAGCTGGTGCTAACAATTGCTCATGCTGTGGCCATTCTAACTCGGAGCTCAGAGTGTCTCTGGACACTTTGAAATTCTGATTCAGTCCTGTGTCATTTTCAGAAGCTTTGAAATGAAAAACAAATAGTGACTTACATTCCTGCACCACCTTTCATTCGAAAGGATCCCAGAGTGCTTTACAAGCTGCACAGAATGATCACTCACCCGTCACTGAATTGCAGCTTCCTTTGGGTTGGCACACAGTCGCCATTCTGGAATGTGATTGCTCGGAATTAACAATGGATTGTTCATTCTGCAATGTCAGAGCGAAAAGTCACTGAGTGGGACAAGAATCTTTATTGGTTAGATTGCAGCATCGCTGCTACTGTAACAAAGATGTCAATCTTCATTTGCTCCCTGCATAGGTCATGCAGGTGAATGAACTTCTTGTGCGTTCACAAATTCTGAACGGAGGTTGTAGTACTTTGTTAATTCTATTCCAGGCAATGTGGCTCCTACAGACTGAGAATTTATCACTTAGGAAGATGACACATGGAGTGGGGCAAAAACGTGTTGGAAACTTGTTTAAAAAAAACAAATAAAAGATCACCCACAACCCACACACCGGTGGAAAAAAGGCAGATTTGGCAACACAAACATTTTGCAAATCCATATTGGTTTTGCTGAATTGTTCATTTAAAAAACAATCAAAAATCTAAATGTTTAATGTTGACATTTTCAAAACATTATTTTTCAGTTTGAAATTACTTTCTTCAAACTTTCATTTTATTTAAAAAAATATAAAAACATTAAAAAATGGTCAAAATAAAAATATGTAGCTTGACCCAAAGTGACCTTAAGTCACCAACATTTTTCATTTATGGTCCAACCCAAACAGATTCTCTCCAACTTTTAAAAGTTGCCAACTAACTGACAAATCCATTATTTGCACAGCTTAATCCACACCACCAGGCTTGGCTGGCAATAATATGTCAGGTCCTCTTGTATATGGGCCCAAATTGCTGGTTATGACCATGCTACTAAAATGTACTATTCTTGACATGACACAGAGGCACACCCTGTGCAAAGAACATAAGCAGCACACTTATATTTTTACACACCTTTTTATACTTATAGTAAAGCTGCCAACTTTGCTGCAGCCACCATTGCTGAGAACAAAATGTTAAAATCCTGCTAGCAGCTCTGCATGACAAGCTTGTGGGTCAGGCTGAAAGGAATTGCTTGGTTAAGGTGGAATGTCATAGCAGAAGCTATAAAAAAAAAGAAATCGCAAAGACTCCAGCTGCATGGTGGGAATCTGCTGCTGTTCTGGAGGGTCTGATCCAGCTCAGAGCTGAGCACCTTCCTGCATTTTCCACTCCCTTGGCACCTTACGAGGCCCAAGTGATAGAGCTGCCCTTTTAAAAGATGACACCCATATGGGAGGGAGATTAGCCCAACAGTATATGGAGGATGTGATGCCTGGAGGTAATTCTAAACCAGTGCTTATCTGAAGACAGCCTTAATGCTTAGCTGCTTATTAAAGACCTATCAAGACAAAAGTTAAACAGGCCATTAAGCAGCACTCCAGTGGATTAACGTCAGGCTGTCTCCCTTATGTTGTAGGTTTTCAAAATTCCTTTGAAGTTTGTGAATTAGAAAATCACTTTCCAAGCCATATAACTTTGAGGCTTAGATGTTTCCTAGCAGCTCTGTGGTAGAGGAACAGCTGACTAATCCGTTAGGATTTAATGAGGTTAACTAACACGCACAGTTTTGTATGGGCACTGTAGGTGGTATTTTGGTGACTAACATGAACAACAACAAACAGAGCGCTACAGAGATCAGTCAGAGGAGGGACCAACTGTATAGTGTCTGCAGAAGATGCTCTTTTCTCCCACAGGACACTTATAGGGAATCTGGTCTCTTCCCCATTAAATAATAATTATTAATTATTAACAGTATTTGCATGCAACTCCTCCTAAAGTCAATAGGATTCTGCATTTCATTTCACGGTGTTCATTTTTGATCTATAAACCCCAAATATAGTTTGTATCCTAACTAAGCAGGAAACCACCTCTCCCTCCACCAGGTAGCAGCATGACAGTTGGAGCATTTTCACTAACAGTCCATAGCATTTAACATATGGGAACAGGTGGTACATTGTAGGGCCCCTGACTCTGAAACTTGCTTCCTGCTATTAGTCTGTCAGAGCCTGAATCTACTGGCTTTCAAAGGATGGTGTGAGACCCATCTATTCATTCAGGCACTCAGGGTGGGGAAGAGAGCATAGTAAGGGTACTACTAATATTGAGTTATTTCAGTTCTGGAGACCATTTAATTTGACATGATTAATGAGCTATGTGTTATTTATTTAAACTTCTGCAGATATACTTAGAGCTTGTTAGATAAGGACACTTTAGAAGTCAATAAATAAATGACCGGCCTTAGAAAACAACTAGCACTACCTTGTGGGGGTATAGGCAGGCTATCTGGCACTTATAGGAGGGAAGTATCAGTGCCTTTCCCAGTTGCTTTTGGGGTGGTTCTTTGATATTCCAGCTGCTGGCAATACCTTCCCTCCCCCAGGCACAGTTAGACTGTTGCTTCCTAACCTGCAGGTGGAGTGGAGTTGGAAGAGAATGGACAGCTAGTGATTTGTCTGCATTCTTATCTGTTCATTAAAGAGCTTTGCAAAGCAGGCAATGAAGTAACTACTTCATGCACTGGAGACTGTACAATGAACTTAATTTCATATTTATAGTTGAAGCTGAAGCAGAAGTCACATGAGTTGACACAAATTCATTAGGATGAAATTACGGTGATCAAAACTTAGACTGCCCAATTATTTTTAGCAAGGAAACATAATTAACGGCAGGTTCACATCAAATACTGCCTGGTGCCACAAATCAGGTTCAGAGGCTGAAGAGTGCATTATATTATGAAAGCACAAACTCCCAGGTGGGAGAAGGAAGGCAGGATCAAAATAACAGCAGACCAGGGAGTGGAGTTTGTGTTTTAGTGGAAGGTGCTGGTCGGGCCTGGAAGAAGACAACCAGCAATCCCTACAGCTTTAGGCGTGTAGAACAGAACACCTGCCTTGACCACTTCCCTTATGAGAGAGGGTTAGGGGGACACTCACCATCAGATTGCCCCCTGGTGCCAAGGTGTAACCGTTACACTGCAGGTATCCTCCCCAGCTCCTGCGCGTCCTGCAGGCTGTCTGGGTCCTCCGTGGCTGGGCCCTTCGGCTAAGTCATATACAAGTTCAAAGTTCAGTTCCCTTCCAAGGTACTTAAAATGTCCATCACAAATACTCAGACTAATGCTTCTTCCGCCACTCCTGGGTTCAAACTCACAGCTCTTCCTGGGCTTCTCTCCAATCCCCTGGACTGTATAGGCCCTAGCTCTGGGATCCCACACAAAAGGAGCAGTTCCTGGTCCCCATTCTGACCCAACAGCCCCAGGACTGGCTCCCTGGATGCCTGGCCCCATGTGCTAGGAGCTGCACAAGAGCTGGCTCTACTCCTGTGGCTCAGCTCTCCAGCCAGCCCTCAGCTACTGGACTTTCCTCACCACTCTCCCTCCAACTGAGATCCCTCAGGCCCCTTATAAGGCCCAGGTGACTCATGGCTCATCACTTGCCCCGCCCCAACCGGGAGGCAAACAATCACCCCAGAGGTGTGTGGAGCATGTCTCTCACTGGGGTTTTCCCCTCCTCTAGCAGGCGATGGGGAAAGAGCAGGGGGAGGGAGAGGAGCCAGGCATACTGGCAGAGCGGTGTTGGGAAGGGAACACTGCTTAGAGGAGTTTCTCTAAACCCCAGTTGTGAGCAGCCTCTGGGCTCAGACCTAGCCCAGGAAGGCTCTGAGGGTGCTGAAGGCAGGGTGACCAAGTGTTTAGCAATCTGGAGGGAGGGATGAACAACAGGGATAATTCACTGTGATTGGTATTTGAAGCAAAAAGAGAATGCTTTTTAATTAAGCATAAAATGAAAATAAAAAATAAAAGGATTATTGGAAACTCTAGTGCAAGTAAGGCTCTTAGCCGTGACAGTCTCAGCCCCTTACAGACAACATCCGCTCAATTACTATTCCAACAAAGAGATTTCAGTCCCAGCTCACAATGTGGATTCAAGGCCAATTTTCTGCAGGTAAAGAAAAACTGTGCAGCACAGCTGTCCTCTGTAACTGATGTATGATCAATACTGAGCCGTGCTACTGGAGCTGGAGGGGCCATGCAAGTTAAAGCGCGTGTATGCAGATGATACTAGTCTGAAAGGTTCTTGCAAGCAAGCCCTCCGCCTCTCCCACACCTCTACATGACTGATGCTCTCTTCTTAACAAGGCAGCATGGGAAGCGTTCAAATGTCCTCTCTCTCCGGCCCCCCGTTTCTCCTGCTATAGGAACTAGAGCCATGGTTACAGTGAGACATTTCGGCTGAGAGAGGGAGGTGGCCATCTTAATTTCAGAAGACCTGCCACTATTCCCATCCATGCCAAGGTTTCGGTCTCAGCTGCAGCATTAGCTATGGATACATGACCATGGTGCCATGATAACAGATTCAAAGCCCAAACTGTCCGTGAAACTTTTGGAATGAACAAAGCTTTCAGGCGGTTCCAATGTCGCTGGGGGAAGGGTCAGCCTATGGTGGGGCGGGGGCATATTGCAACTTTTGGGGACGTTCTGTAGTTTTGCTGCAAGCCTTTACCCCACATCCTAAATTCCAAGAAGCTTCCCAGAGTCCTGTTCAGGCTGCTGCCCTAAACCTCCCACTGGAGGTTTCCTGATTAATCAAAACTGTTTAATTAAAATGATTAGATAAGGTAGATAAAAGGAAGCTCGTTAGTCTCTTCCAACAAGTCTAGATCCAATTAATTGACTGATCACCACATAATGTGATCACATTAAGTGACTTCCATCGTAGTAAGCACTAATACAGACAATTCCCCGGTTTGCTCTGACACAGTGAACCATAATTTTCAGAAATAGGTACTGAGGGTTAGGGCCCTAATTTTCAAAACTGCTCCAGCTCCTGTTAGAGTCAGTGGGAGGGAGGCTCATATACTCAGCACCTCTGAAAATCCAGCTCAAGGAGTCCATATGTAGTCACCTAAATAAAAGAGCCTGTTTTTTGAAGGTGCCACAAGTACTCCTGTTTTTTTTGCGATGGGCCATCTTAATTATCACTTCAAAAAGTTTTTTTTCCTCCTGCTAACGATAGCTCATCTCAATTGATTACACTCTGCCTGTTGGTATGCATACTTCCACCTTTTCATGTTCTCTGTATGTATAAATATCTCCTGTCTGTGTGTTCCATTCTATGCATCCGAAGAAGTGAGCTTTAGCTCACGAAAGCTCATGCTGAAATAAATTTGTTAGTCTCTAAGGTGCCACAAGTACTCCTGTTTTTTTTGCGGATACAGACTAACACGGCTGCTACTCTGAAACCTGTTTTTTGAAACTGTTTTTTGAGCACCTACATCTCCCAGTGAGCTCAGTGGAATCTGTGGGGTGCTCACACCTTTTGAAAAATAGGCCATTGATTTAGGTGCCTCAGTATGGATTAGGAGCCTAACTTTGGGCACTCATTTTAAAAAATATATATTGGCCAGGCTTTTTAGGGTTCTCAGCACTTATCTCATGCTGCATCAGCATCTCATCTTTGTCAGACGTTTGGGAAATGATCAGAAGACGGGGAGAAAAAAAGAAAAAAGTGTTTCCCTCAAGTCTGGAAAAAATATCAAATCTATCTCGAATAAGTACCCAAATGTATTGTATTTTCCTTCCTTTTCAGAAAAAGGGCTTTTAAGAAATGTATTTCACATCCCCTTACTTGGTGTCATAACAGGACATCAATTTAAAAGCAAACAGTTTCCCAGAGCACTGCAAACTGCCCCATGTTGGCAGCGATCTGCCACTGAGAAATGGCTTGGGGCTGCATCCCCCCAGGAACTGCTCTGATCTTGTGGCACCTTAGAGACTAACACATTTATCTGAGCATAAGCTTTTGTGGGCTACAGCCCACTTCCCACGAAAGCTTATGCTCAAATAAATGTGTTAGTCTCTAAGGTGCTACACGTATTCCTGTTCTTTTTGTGGCTATAGACTAACACGGCTGCTACTCTGAAACGTGATCTGATCTTGAGACTCTCTCCCTATAAGCACTTAGCTCACTGTGGCTTCCCATTTAATTTTAACAGCCTTTGCTGGTGTTAATAGGAGGGAGGTGGTGGAGGAGGGGCAGGAGGGAATGTGGAAGTGCTGGTAGGATGAAGCAGCATTTGCCATACTAAGTACCTCTGTAACTTAGCCTAGAGAGGATACCCAGAAAAGCCTCCACAAGTGCAAAGACTGTGGGGTGAGGGGGGGAGGTGAGCGTGCTACTTAGATGTTGGCAGTGAGTGGGACCACATGCGCTCAAGCCCCAGCCCTACCCCTAAGCAAGGAGCAGCAATGAGGTCAACTCTGAGTCACATGAAGCCAAAAGAGAAGGAATAATTGGCAAAGAACAAGAGCAATGATTTTTCAGGGAGGAGAGCAGCAGGGCCCTGGGGCTTCAGGAATATTTTCATATGGATTGGAGCCCTGGATGTTTCTGATACAACGTGCACAGCAAATCTCCACGAGAGCGCACACATGCACACTGTGTGTCTGCTCTGCAACAGTCTGCATCAAATTCAATACAAGATGGCGGCCAGAGTCCTCAGAGATTTAAAGGTGCAGTACACAGAAGCCAAAAGGCATAAGAGTTCTATTGTTAAATGCATCACGCTAAGAGATGTCCTGTTCCTGGAACATTCCTCAGCTAGTCAGAGTGCCACCTTCTCCCAGCAAGGTCCCCTCTGACAAGGAGACACTGATGAACAGGTTAGAATCAAAGCCCTGTTACCCCTTTCCAGAGCATGATCGAAGTAATGCAAAAGGAACGCCAGCAGCCAGGCATACATGGGCTGTCAGCCTGTGCTCTGACTATGCTGCATTTGTCTCACCTGGATCTTAGGTATGTATTTGTAGCTGCATGGCATGCTGCAAGCTCAGCACAGTTCATTGACATTCCTTGTGGAAGAAGAACTCTATCATGTCACCTACATTCCCTTGCTCCTGACTATAACTCGACACTGGGGAACAACAAAACCACAGCAAGATTTAAAGTTTCGAGCTGTTAGGCTCTGCACCTTTCAGTTGAGCCTACACAGAATGGGCTGTACATCATCCTCATAATGATACAGACAGACAGTAAGGAAGCGAGTCCTCAGAGTCAGCAATGATCTCTGTGGGAAGCCTAAAATCACCCACACACATTCAGAAAAAGTAACCCGGTGTGGCTAATATTTAAAAAGGTACAACCTGCTACAGACACTTACACTCCAAGAAAAACGCCACAAAGCCCAGATCCCAGTAGCTTCCCATTTCTGGGCTGGCTGCCCAGAATCCTGAACCAGAGGTTAATGAATTTTCTAAACTTCAGGGTCAACCTCCGATGCGCCGTGGTTTTAGTTCTTTCTTCAGTGCCAGCCAAATGCAATGATCTGCTAAAACGTTCCTCTCCACCCCTCACTTCCACTGCAGCTCAGCACTGCACTGCTCCTCAGCACTGCACTGCCCCTCCTCACCTCTTGTTCTGGGGCGGTTGTGGTTACAAACTAAGATGATAGATTTACTTCCTGGCTCAGGGTGACTGTCATGGGCTCATCAGAAGAAGCCTTGGGTTATGATGAGTCTACAGAGGGGGCCTTCCTTACCTGGGCATCGGACACTTTGAACATCGGGGTTGCCATTAGAGTTGATCAGGGCACTCACCTGAGATGTGGGAGCGCCAGGTTCACATTCTACATCACACAGATACCCAAACCTGAAAATGCACAAACACGAAACCAAACTGGGATCTGGCTGCTGATAGTTGCCCCAGCTCTGCCTGGCTGCCAGGAGCTCTTGCGGCCTAATAGGCATCCAGACCAAACCCATCATCTCCCTCTTTTTAGTGCTTTGGCCCCTTTGATACAGGTGGTGGAAAATACAGCGTCTTCCGCTCTGAATTCTGGCATCTCTTGTAATGAAGGAATTTGCAGCAGAGGATGCTCCTCGGCTGAGTCAGTGACTCTATCCCCAGCCTTGTCCAGGGCTGCGAAGTCCCTGCTGATACCTGCAGTGCCACGCCTCTCTCCTAACCCAGCTCACATTTACTCTTACTGTCTCGCACACTCTCACTCCAGGCTTTTCTCCACTCGCACGTTCTAGGCAGCATGGAAGGACGAGGTGCCGTTGGCATAGGGTGAGGGAACATGAGGGGCCTGTTTAGTGCTGGAATAAAGAATGGGCTTTTTCTGGCTACTCCTGGGAAGTATGTGGAGTGCATCCTAACGGGGTTGAAAATTATTTCTTCTGCTCTATTGCTGCTTCATGATTAAATGCCATAAATATTTATGATTTATTACAGCTGCTTTGGAAGAGATCTGCTTGTGACGGCTCATAGATCACAGTAGCACTAAAAGAAAATAAAACTATGTAAAACTGCTTCCCTGTTGCTTATTGATAACCCTCTCCTACAGCTCGCGCATGCCAAGAGACAGCGGTGCTGGGCAAGCTGGCCAGCAATGGCAGCATTTCCCGCCCCCCCCCCCCCTTTTCTTTAACTTTTCGTCTTCTAGGAAAAATTCTTTTAACGGGAGTTGAAGATTGCACTGGTCAGTTAACACCTCACTTATCTCCAAGCCCACAAAGACACTGCAAATCCTCACATGTACGTCAAGACTCTGACCGAGTACCAGCCAGACGGGCTCCAGCTGGCAGCATTTATGTGATTCATTAATTAAATCTTGCAGGGTGTATTTACTACACAAAAAAGGATGGGCTGCTGGTTAAGACACTGGATAGAGAGTTGGGAAATCTGGGTTCCAGTCCTGTACGACCTTGAGCAAGACACATAAGAACTGATAAACTTAACAGTAACAAGTCACCAGGACACAATCTCTCTGGGTCTCAGTTCTCCATCTATGCAATGGGAACAATAATCTTTCCTTTTTCTTGCCTTTATCTGTCATGTCTATTTAGACTGCCAGCTCCTCAGGGCTCGGGCTGTAACCTACGACCTGTTTGCAGAGTGCTTAGCACAGTGGGGTCCAGGTTCCTATTAGGCACACTAGCTAGTGTAACGAACAACAGGGCACAAAATCTTTAGGCTGTAACAGTCAAGTAATTATGGAAATTCTGCACTTTGTTAAACAATAGCTAACAACCCCTTTGTGCCAGATCTGCTGAAGGCAGCTGGTCCTTAAAAATAAAATTTAGAACTCAGTGCTGGTAGCAGCTCCCCTATATAACAAACAAGCATGCACTTCCTGGAGAAAAGTGTTTTGGTAAAGAACATTTTCCGGTTAAAGCAAGCTTCTGCAGAGCTCTCATATGCAGTGATGAACTGAAAGGGTTTTAAAAACTTATGGGGAAAAGTACTTTGACAGTGTCCTGTTAAAATTCATTCAGTTCTGGACTAGAACTTATACCTTTTCCCCAACCCATGATAAAACAGCCAAGGCAAAGTACAACGATGGGCATGCTACAGATAGAGACCCTGGCAACCTCTGCATTATTCAGCAGCCGAGGCTCAGCCACACTTAGTGCCAGGAGAATACAAGAGAGGGACATGCACACAGACCTCACACCAAGCAGCTCTCATGGGTGAGCTGGAGACAGGAGGAATGCGCCCAGCGATAAAAGTGTGGGCCCCAACTGCCAGCCAGCCTGACTCAGAGCCACAAAGGCAGGAACATTTAACGCTAAATTACAGCTTTATGCAAGATACCTTTGGGCTAGCCAGCACTGGTGATTCTGAGGAGTTTATACACTAACTAGCCAATGTGTTTCACTGCTGCATAATTCATGCCTTTTTAGCAGAGGATAAAAACTTCTCAGTTGCTAATGTGCAAGTGTTTATTAATGTTGAGCCTGTCAGAAAGACCTGGGGTTTGGAGAGAGCTTTTGAGAAAGAGCCAAAGTGTTTCCTCTGTAGGCAGCTTAGGAAGTCTCTCTTCACTCCTCTTTGAGTGGATGCTATTTCCATTAGGTAATAAGTGCCAGGTTGTTCTCCAGAGGCAGCTGTGCTACCTGGGCATCTTGGTGCTCCCTGAAGAATTTGAAGCTTTGTGGAAATAAGGGAGGGGGGGAATTACTGCATTTTTTTCAGTAAAATGAGGCGTCTGATGAGCCATCTTGTTCATATTTCTCTCTCATATGGAGAAAAACTAAATACACTTAGGAATGAACGCTCTTATCTCACCCATGTAGCCTGGATGGGAGCAGAAGCAGGTTGAAGTCATGCTCTCTGTACGGATCTTTATAATGCCGGTGACTATTTTTGAATCTGGAAAATAAAGGGCAGCTAATTCCCAGGAGACCTGGAGGGTGCATGTATTCACAGATGGGCAAACAAGAATGGACACACGGCCTCCTGCATCCAACAGAAAGGAGCCTACGTCAGAGCTATCTCTCACCTTGTCTTGAACATTTCCAGGGTCTGGGCCAGAATTTCCCTGCCAGGCAAATAAACTGCATTTGAAGATTATCCGTTATGATGAGAAAGTTCTTCTGAGACTGATTCACTGAAATGGAAAACTATTGCTGCTGCGAAACTCCCTTCCCAAAGGCGCTGGCCAGGACCGACAGCAGCTTTCGGAGAGATTTGGAGGTGTGTTAAAAGGTTATGGCCAGAAAACTGCTCTGCTTATTTTGCTAAGGCCCAGTAATTCTGTGCAGTGTCTTCCTGGATGCTAGAACACCAGTCGAATGCTCCTCCAAGGAGAGATTAAATAAGATGCAGCTCTACAGGAACTAGCATTTGGGAGCTGTGTCCAGCCCACTCTGAGATGCCAGGGCATGAGGGCCCAGGGAAAGGCCATACTTGGCAAACAGGCCATCATTGATAATGGCCTCTGAAATCCTGAGTCTGGTGCAAGAAGGAGCAGGGGTGCCACTGGAAAAGAGATCATTGAGCCCCAAGGCTGCGAAGGAACCTAGTCACACACCACAGGTACCACAAGGAGCATACCCGGGGACATGGAGGCAGGGATGGGGCTGCCGCTGGTATGGGCCAAAGAAAGAAAGAGACATTGTTTACTAACTGTAAACCTGGATACAGTGAGAAATCAATTCCCAGGGCCAGAAACTTTATCTCCAGCTTCTTGAACCGGTCGGAGGCTAGCTGTGCTCATGGTGTAGGATATCAGACACCTTGACTGAGTTACAGCCCTGTAATAAATCTTTCTATAGCCCATATCAGAGAGACTCCAACAACTGAATATGTAGCACTTAGCAATTGCACTGCTACAGCAAAATGGCTCAGCTCCTCACAACTGCTCCTTTTTTCCTGAGCAGGACTGCTTCGTACAGAGGTCAGAACTCAGTCTGGAAACCTCAGCAGATAGGACCCTGGCCTCTTTTAAAATATACATTGTCATTTCCTCAAAGGTTAAGCGTGATCACCAAATTGAAGGAATTGAAAATACTACTATAAATCCATTAAATTAATTGGATCCATAAACACTTGGCTGGCAGTAGTAATGCAGTGTCAATATATATACATAACATTATTGATTAAATAATAAGTTAACTTTGCTCTGTAAATTAAAAAAAACCTTATTGAAATGTAGGCTGATTAGAAGATAAATTTCTTTGCTCTAATTATCTTAATTACAGGCTTTTAATGGCAAGTAGATGTAGAAATAAAAACATGTAAATGGCAGCTTATAATGACAGCTGCACCTGGTAGCACTTCTGCACCGTTGATGGGGTAATTAATGTCCTGATTCCTGTTGAAGGAGGAAGGATAATGTATATGAATGGAGGAAGGCTGAGTGCAAGTGTGTGTGCATGCCTCTAATGTGAAGTCTCTGATAGGACCACAGGGAGATTCCACAGATATGTCACCCAGCTACTAAAAAAAAATATTGCTATGCCAGCAGTGTTCAGAAATCTAGTGTGGGTCCGATACAGAAAGAACAGTCCAAGGAAGAATAAGTGGGAAATGCGTCTCTGCCAGTGATTTCCCTACACCCCCCGCTGAATTTCCCCAACACCCCCCCGCTAGTTTTGTGAACTAGTTACATGCCAAACCTGGTGGCTGAACTTTGCGACTTTGTCCTCACTCACAACTATTTCATATTTGGGGACAATATATACCGCCAAGTCAGCGGCACTGCTTTGGGTACCCACATGGCCCCATACTATGCCAACATTTTTATGGCTGACTTAGAACAACGCTTCCTCAACTCTCGTCCCCTAATGCCCCTACTCTACTTGCGCTACATTGATGACATCTTCATCATCTGGACCCATGGAAAAGAAGCCCTTGAGGAATTCCACCATTATTTCAACAATTTCCATCCCACCATCAACCTCAGCCTGGACCAGTCCACACAAGCGGTCCATTTCCTTGACACTAAAGTGCTAATAAGCGATGGTCACATAAACACCACCCTATACCGGAAATCTACTGACTGCTATACTTACCTACATGCCTCCAGCTTCCATCCAGGACACACCACACGATCCATTGTCTACAGCCAAGCTCTAAGATACAATCCCTCAGACAAACACCTACAAGATCTCTATCAAGCATTCTTAAAACTACAATACCCACCTGCTGAAGTGAAAAAACAGATTGACAGAGCCAGAAGAGTACCCAGAAGCAGGGCCGGCTCCAGGCACCAGATGAGAAAGCATGTGCCTGGGGCGGCACATTGTAAGGGGCGGCATTCTGGCCAATCTTAGGGCAGCACATTCCGGCCGCCCTGCCGTGGTTTTTTTTTTTTTCTTTTTCTTTTTTTCCCCCTTTGGCAGCCCGGTCTGCAGCTCCAGAGCCCTCGGCCAGCTCCCCGCGCTCTGCCAGTCCCAGCCCAGCCGGGGCATGGACTCTGGCTCGGGGGGCAGGAACTAGCAATCCCCACCACTCCCTGCCACCTGCTCCGGCCTCCGCCTCCCGCGCTGCTCTGAGCCTGGCCCGGCCGAACCGCCTTTAAAGGAGTGGCTGAGCCAGCACCTCCTGCAGCCCCCGGGGGCTCTGCCAGCCCGGCCGGGAGAAGCACCCCAAGGCCAGAGGGGGGAGCCCCTCTCATCCAGCTGCAAGCAGGCTGCAGCGCCGCCCTTCACCCCCCCGCGAGCTGCCTTGACCGCCCTCCACACGCTCCTTGCAGCTGCTTTCCCCCCCTCCCCGCCTTCGGCAGTCTGGCAGGCAATAGGAGGAGGGTTGGGTTTTTTTTGCGCTTCGGCAGTTCGGCCACCGTTTTTTTGGTTTTTTTTTTTTTTGTCTGTGGGGGGCAAAAAAGCTAGAGCCAGCCCTGCCCAGAAGTTACCTACTACAAAGACAGGCCCAACATAGAAAATAACAGAACGCCACTAGCCATTACCTTCAGCCCCCAGCTAAAACCTCTCCAGCGCACCATCAAAGATCTACAACCTATCTGAAAGTCGATCCCTCACTCTTCCTGATCTCGGGAAACAGGCCTGTCCTCGTTTACAGACAGCCCCCCCAACCTGAAGCAAATACTCACCAGCAACCGCACACCACAGAACAAAAACACTAACCCAGGAACCTATCCTTGCAACAAAGCCTGATGCCAACTCTGTCCACATATCTATTCAAGTGACACCGTAATAGGACCCAATCACATCAGCCACGCCATCAGGGGCTCGTTCACCTGCACATCTACCAATGTGATATATGCCATTATGTGCCAGCAGTGCCCCTCTGCCATGTACATTGGCCAAACTGGACAGTCTCTACACAAAAGAATAAATGGACACAAATCTGACATCAGGAATCATAAAATTCAAAAACCAATAGTATCAGAGGGGTAGCCGTGTTAGTCTGGATCTGTAAAAGCAACAAAGAATCCTGTGGCACCTTATAGACTAACAGACGTTCTGCAGCATGAGCTTTCGTGGGTGAATACCCACTTCTTCAGATGCAAAAACCAATAGAACACTTTAACCCCTCTGCTCACTCAGTAACAGATTTAAAGGTGGCAATTTTGCAACAGAAAAGCTTCAAAAAACAGACTCCAACGAGAAACTGCTGAACTTGAATTAATATGAAAACTAGATACAATCAGTTTAGGCTTAAATAGAGACTGGGAATGGCTGAGCCATTACACACATTGAATCTATTTCCCCATGTTAAGTATCCTCACACCTTCTTGTCCAAACTGTCTTAAATGGGCTATCTTGATTATCACTACAAAAGTGTTTTTTCTCCTGCTGACGATAGCTCATCTTAATTAATTAGCCTCTTGGAGTTGGTTGGGCAACTCCCACCTATTCATGTTCTCTGTATGTATATATCTCCTCACTGTATGTTCCATTCTATGCATCCGAAGAAGTGAGCTGTAGCCCATGAAAGCTTATGCTCAAATAAATGTGTTAGTCTCTAAGGTGCCACAAGTACTCCTGTTCTTTTTGCGGATACAGACTAACGCAGCTGCTACTCTGAAACATGCCAATTTAGTGATTGTTTGGAAATTTGAATTGAAATTAAAACATGAATACACACTTTAAAAGCATATACAGTGTATGATAAAATACGTGTATCTGAAAAAGTATAATAGATTTGAAAAAGTATGAACATAGACGAGCTTCCTTATACAGCTGTTGTTTTTTATGACAATGTCAGTGCATTCATTTCGGCGATGTTGGCCAGCCTAATAATTTCAAAATGATGATTTGTAAGCAAAGTCTAAATGAGCTCTCCCTGACAGCTAATGATGAGCTGGGGGCTCGGGGGAAAGGCTTCAGGACCAGATTGTATTTACATTCACACCTAATCTACCTAGGTATCCAGCAAACAGAGCTGTGTTGCCCAAGTGATAGATTTTGGCTGGGGTTGGGTTACAAATCACTTGAATGTGGGGGTGGGGTGCGGGGAATGAAATGTTGTTCTTATTGTGTGAGAAAAGGACAGTAGAACTGTACTTAGCCTGTGCTGATTGAGGGCATTGGGAGAGAGTGGGGACCTGTCCCTCTTCACTATTTAAAGACAGAGCTGATTAGGCTCCATAGATAGTCTTTTGTTCTGTTAAGTGACCACTGCAGCTGAAATCATTGATAATCAGGTCTAAGTGCTTAGTCGTGCTGTGGGGACAGTGTTTCTGTGGAAGAGGCAGCCCAGGCTGCACTAGCAGTGAGGTTCCACACCTGAGAGCTCAGCTGAAATCACTGAGACTGGTGGAACCTCAAGAGACCAACTCGCAGAGGTCACAGTGGCAGGTGGCAGCAGAAGGTGACTGCGCAGGGCCATTGGCAACAGAGCGGTGGAGTGAACGTTGACACAATGGACGGCAGTGGCCAGATCGAACAGTGAGCAGCTGGAGGAACAAGCAAAGTGCCTTCTTGCCCCCCCACCTGGGAGGTGAACTCACGTGAAACACCTCTGAACTCTGAGTCTCCACTGACCAAGGACAACACCGATGAGTGGGGTGCGATGGAGGGAAAAGTGAGGGGCACGGTAAATAAACATTTGTTTGTTGGACTATATTTTAGTGACTTTGCTCCAGAATGCTAGATTTGTGACTGGGAATGGAAACTTATATAAATATATTTCCTAGTAGGCCAAGATTTTTAAAATGCATTATTTGCCAAGGTTCTTATCTCACATCGTTGCTCTCTTGAGAGGTCATTATGTTGGGGAGTTTCTGTACTAAACATTTTTATTATTATAATTAATTTTTACATAAGAATGGTCATACTGGGTCAGACCAATGGTCCATATAGGCCAGTATCCTGTCTTCCGACAGTGGTCAAGGCCAGGTGCTTCAGAGGGAATGAACAGAACAGGGAATCATCAAGTGATCCATCCCCTGTTGCCCATTCCCAGCTTCTGGCAAACAAGCTAGGGACACTCAGAGCATGGTGTTGCATCCCTCTCATCCTGGCTAATAGTCACTGATGGACCTATTCTCCAGGAATTTATCTAGTTCTTTTTTTAATCCTGTTACAGTTTTGGTCTTCACAGCATCCCCTGGCAAAGAGTTCCACGGGTTGACTTTATGTTGTGTGAAGAAGTACTTCCTTTTGTTTTTTTAAAACCTGCTGCCTATTAATTTCATTGGGTGACTGCTAGTTCTTGTGTTATGAGAAAGATTAAATAACATTTCCTTATTCACTTTCTTCGCACCAGTCAAGATTTTATAGACTTCTATCATCTCCCCCCTTAGTCTCTTTTCTAAGACGAAAATTCCCAGTCATTTTAATCTCTCCTCCTGTTTCACACTCCTAATCATTTTAGTTGCCCATTTCTGTACCTTTTTCAATTCCAATATATCTTTTTTGGGATGGGGTGACCCGATCTTCACACAGTATTCGAGGTGTGCACATACCATGGATTTATAGAGGCAATATGATATTTTCTGTCTTATTATCTATCCTTTTCTTAATGATTCCCAATATTCTGTTTACTTATTTGACTGCCGCTGCACGTTGAGTGGATGTTTTCAGAGAACTATCCACAATGACTCCAAGATCTCTTTCTTGAGTGGTAACAGCTAATTCAGACTCCATCATTTTGTATGTATAGTTGAGATTGTTTTCCAATGTGCATTACTTTGCATTTATCAACATTGAATTTCATCTGCCATTTTGTTGACCAGTCACCCAGTTTTGTGAGATCCTTTTGTAGCTCTTCACAGTCTGCCTGGACTTAACTATCTTGAGTAGTTTTGTATCATCTGCAAATTTTGCCACCTCACTGTTTACCCATTTTTCCAGATCATTTATGAGTATGTTGGCGGCCCATACCCCAGTTGGGGTGACGGGCATGAATGAATGAATGAATGAATGAACAGTAATGGTCCCAGTACTGACCCCTCAGGGACACCACTATTTATCTCTCTCCATTCTGAAAACTGATAATTTATTCCTACCCTTTGTTTCCCATCTTTTAACCAGTTACTGACCCCTGAGAGGACTGCCCTCTTATCCCAGGATGGCTTACTTTTCAAAAGTCAATTTAAATTAAATACTTTTTTTTAAATTTTATATATTTTAAGAAATCTAGACCCATTATGTGTTTTGGTGTAACTTGCATTATCGTTATGTTAAATTTGCATTATCCTAACAAAACATTTACTTTATTCATATCTCCTTTATATATCTCATTGGCCCTGACACACACACCCTGTAAATTTGAACACCCCCCCCCGCCCCCATTTCAATTCCTGGGGAAACCACTGCTGCAGAGATTTTCCCTGTAGGTACTTAGATTGTAAGTTCCTGTGGCAGGAACCTCCTTTTTGTTTGTTTGTGTCTGTGCAGCACCTAGTGCACTGGGGTCCAAAGCCATGACTAGGACTCGTAGACACGACAGTGAGGCAAGCGATTAATAGGTGAATGGCAGCAAAGGGACCCAGCCCTGAGCTGCAAATGGAAAATTCCTGCCACAGCTAGGGGCAAGAGAATGGGATTGACCTCTTTGCTGCCACCCCCAATGCAGATTTCCCACCCCCCCTCCGTGCTGCAGCCTGAAAACACACCCCAACCCCTGTGCCTTCATCCAAGCAACCATGCCAGAGAGCAGTAAAGCTCCTGCCCCGCTCTCTAAGAGGGATGAGCTTTCACTTGTCCCTGTGACAGGATCAGCTGGGCTCAACATTTTACCATAATTAGCTAATTAATTCATCATCTCAGCCTGACTAGCAGGTGCCCTGGCATGGATGCTGCAGCCTGCCTGGTGGAAACGAGGCCATGTGCCCTTTTGGCAGCAGAGAGGAGAATTGTCATGTTGCTTGAGAATGAAGCACAGACTGAAAGCCCTCCCTGCCCTATTGCTGCACAAAGTCAGCAGGGCCCTGCCAGCCTTGTTACTGTGTCCTGAGTAAAAAGTCACTTTTCCTGCACTGATTGCTAGGAGTTCTCGTAAGTACGTCGGCTCTTCTAATTTGCCTCAGCTGGGGATTTGCCATACATGGCATCTACTGTCGAACTCCCGCCCCCGCCGCCATTTCAACGCCGTGGGCTGCGTCGGGGGGGTTTGTGGCAGAGTAATAAGGAGCAGTGAGGCAGCCAGAGCTGTTTGGACTATGAAGAAGACTGAATTTAAATCTTAATGGATTCCTGGAAGTAAATAAAACTCCCTTGTGAATCGGCTCCAAGGCAGAGAGGTGAATGAGGGATTCTCTCCCAGAAAGCGTCCCACGGCCGAGTCTCCATTGGGATGTTCCTGTTGTTCTTGGTGCTGGCTGGTGCCCCCATCCCAGTGCAGTATCCCAGGAAAGAGCCATCCCTCTGTCATTTTGGCCTCCATCGCAAATGTTGACAGCCCATGCTGTACCAGTGATATTTCAGCTTGTCGGACAGAGCCTACCACATTGTCCATAGCAGTTTCTCAGAGATGAATGAATGGATCAGGAGAGCTCCATTTGCTCCTCCTCTTCCTGACCTGAGTGCTGTATTCATAGCTTTCCTGGACACTGCTTGTATCAGTCCCCAACCTGCATGGTCTCACTGGCACCCTGGGAGCCCAGGCAGAGGGTTCTTATAAATAAACTCTCTGTAAATGCTCCTCCAACCTGTCACAGATCACACCTCCTAGAGTTTTTACCATCAGACAGCAGTAGCCTAAGCAAGGCAAAACCAATTCTTCAACATGTGATGAAGCATTCAACACCTTGCTAGGGCTTCCAGATCCTGGGGCAAAGAAGCAGGACTCGGAAATAGAGTTGTCACTAAATGTTCTCCTGGTTTATTTGCCTCCTATGACCATCTGCCACATCTTCCCTAAAATATCCCAGCCTGTTAAGCAAGTGCTGATTGTGCTTAGAGAGGTCTGAGTGAGTTTTGCTGACTCACCAAGTTAAGGGACTCTTGATACACAAGAGGTGGAAGTACCTGGAGGAGAGAGAAGATGTCGGTTGTTGGCTGACCAGTTCTGAGAGGAACTTTAGGAACAGCCAAACATGGGAGAAGGTTTAAGTTTAACTACATGTTGTGGCATTGTTACCTGTGAATTTGAATCTTTCTTGTAACATTGGACATTGCTTAGGGCACACACGGCTCCATCATCTCAGTCTGCCCAGGGCTGCTCATTGCAGGTCCTTTTTGCTGTTAAGTCCTGAAAGTTTTCCCTCTCTGAGTACTGTTTGATGAGGGAATTCTTTTGGGTAGTCCCTGCTTACGTTTTCCTCCTGCTGCCCCATGGCATACCTGCCACGGCAGATGTACTGGCTTCATTCTTAGCATCTCCCATATTGTTACTTCCTGTATTAAAAGCTCAAACAGAGCCCAGGAAAGGGCAGAGTGTGGGCTCTGCGCAGTGGGTGGAGCAGAGTGCATTTAAGAACAGGTTGGGAGTGGGACTTACTCATGCTCTTTACCAGATTTCCACAAAGGAGCCTGTCAGACCCTGGCACCTTACAGCTGCTCGAGGTCTTGTTCACCATCCCAATGCGACAGAGAACTCCTGCAACATTCATGTTCCTCATTTGGAAGGAAGATGGATTTCTGTCCAGGGGCCCGTGGCCATCAGGTGGGGTTCAGTTCTGAATGAGGCAGCTTGGGACACGGACACTTCCATTTAATGTGGCATGTTCTTGTTTGTAACTAAATTATCCCCTACAATCTCTCTGGGGCCTTTGACTTCTGCATTCACCACCTGCGCCTGACATACTGGAAAATTTCCTGATTATCTGTCTGTGCTTTCTTGTGCAATTTTCATTTTATTCTCCGCTTAAGCTCCTTATCTTCACACTCTCTTAGCTTCACCCTGCAAATGGCTTCTGGTTATGTGCTTCTCACAGGCTTTTTTTCTTATCTTTAAAAGAGAAAATATAAAAAGTAATCATTGACTTTAGCCTATTGCTGCCCCCTTGGCTAGGCAAGATTGGCCTCACTTTGGGATAAGACTTGGCTGACCGGTGGGTTGTTGGTTTTTTTGTTTTTGTCTTTTTTCTGAACTGCTAATGAAAGCATAAGGCTGAGGACGTAGGCTAGAGCCAGGCCTAATGCCTACAGGCACTGCAATAGCTTCCCTTGCACAGGTCTGCCAATGCACCACAGTCCTCACGTGTAGCCCCTCCTGCTATCCCAGTCCTGGGCCTCACTTCTAGCTCTCTCAATGCGCCTCCGTCCTAATCAATAGCAGCCTCTACTGCTCTAGCCCTGCGTCCACTGTCCACTCTGCAGGTTCACCTCACGCCTGTGCTGTAGCCTTTCCACCTACTCCTGTCCTGCCTCCTTCCCCAGATCTGAAATCCCGGCTCTTCCAGTCCTGAGTCGCACACTGCCTGGATGTGCACGCTCGAGGCCAAGTGCAATAAATCAATTTGGTTTTGAAAGTGCAGCAGCAGCACAGATTGAGACTAAGGGATGGTGCACGTCGGTGTGCCAGGGAGAGGCCCTTATAAGAGCAAAACTTAAACAGTGACTGCTTTTCAAATGCAATATTCCCCAAACAGCCCCATGAAAGGCTAGAGGTGATTTTCAAAAAGGCCTAATTGAGTTAGGAGCACAAGTCCCATTGGAAAATGCACCTGTAAGTCCCAGACCTACCTTTAAATCGATACTTATGGAACATTTTAACCTACATCTGAGGCCCACTGAAGTAATCTGTGGGCCCTCTTGCCTGGCTCCACAGAAGCCGTTACCTAACACGCTCTCAGAACAATGCGCACAACTGCGGCTATCACCGTCAGCCCTGAGGCCAGTGCCAAACAAGCCAAGAAAGGAAGCAATGCTACCGTCAGCCCCATCAGATAAATGGGGCAGAGGAAGATCCCTCTGCCTGCCAAATGGAAAAGGGCCAAGCGGCCAGACTTGGCACAAAGTGCTATCAAATGAACAAAGTCACCCAGTGAAAGAGTTTCTCTCTCTCTCTAATCTTTCAGTTCTAGTCACTTTAGGTAAAAATATTCCCAGACAGAAGCATCACACAAATTTACAGTGAGCCTTACAGCAGGGCTGCCCAGAGGATTCAGGGGGCCTGGGGTCTTTGGTGGCGGGGGGCCTCTAGCTTGAAGAGAGTTGAGCACAGGCATGTCTTTGCCTTTCCAAAGCAAACCTGTACCATGTCAGACAGGAGAACAACTCCCCCACGAGACACGAATAGCCCAGCTGACTGCATGCTGAGGAGCCAGAAACCTGCATGTCACTGGGCAGGACTTAATGACAAATGGACATTTATGGTCCGAAATTAAAAGTATTGTCACAGGGGCATTAAATATTCCCCACTGGTGTAATGCAGTGCAGCACCATTGAAGTTAAGCTGATCTGCACCATCTGAGGGTCTGGTTCACTGGGAGTTCAACAGCAGTTTTTTATCTTGCAGATTTTAAGGATTCATATACATGCAAAATATTCCAGACTCCTGGCTGGTGGGGGCACTGTAAGAGGAATTAAATTTGAGGTTAAAACAAACCATCAACAAGGGCTACTCTCCCGATTACGCGTACTATGGGGGGGAATGCCACACCACGCAGGTGATCTTGCCACAAAATGCATGTTAACTCGCTGGACAGGGCACAACCAATTTCTCTACAGGGGCTCCTGGAGGTTGGGTTCTCTCTAAGTAGGTTATCAATAGCAGCTCTAATGAGAAGCTATTGGGACCACGCTTTATGGAGTGAAGCCAGAGATAAGAACTAGGATAAAGCAGCAGAGAAATGGAGAGCTGCTGAATACATTTTAAGAGCGAGTGTACAGGGATGGATCCAGTTGAAAACCCGTGTGTGCGCGCACATGTGCCCACATCTGCGTGTGTAAGAAATATCAGAAGGGAAAAGGTGTTTCAGGCACGTGGGCAGAGATTGATGTTAGCAGTGAAGAAACACATCCCCCTAAATCATGTTATAATAACCACGCCTGAAGAAGACAGCAGCATCATGGCAGGGGTGTCTGCTGCTGTAATAAATGGCTCCGCTACCTGAAGGTGCTGGAGTGTGTGTGACAGCCATAAGTACAAGGGCTCGGTTATTCTATCTGCAGAGGAGCTGGTTTCAAAAGCAGAGAAACATGCCAGGCTCAGCAGGTGCAGGATCCAGGTGGGTTCTGGTGTTGGGATG
This sequence comes from Mauremys reevesii, assembly GCF_016161935.1. Lineage (NCBI taxonomy): Eukaryota > Metazoa > Chordata > Testudines > Geoemydidae > Mauremys > Mauremys reevesii. The sequence continues at coordinate 139,066,647 of NC_052626.1, read as the reverse complement.
GCAGGGCGCATGGAGAGGAACCAGCCAGTCTGGTGTCCTCGCCAGCAATGTGGGAGTGGATCCAAAGCGCTCTTGGCTGGCACAGAGTTGCTGGGTTTCATTTAGGAGGACGTGCCCAGATCCGAGCCTGAAGCCAGTTCTGCTAGCACTAGGAAAACAAAGCAGTCGCCAACAGCCAAATGGCTGTAGCTGCACACGGCCCTCCCCGTTCCAGCTGGAAGCTTTGGCATTGCTTGTGTGCCTCGTGCAGAGGAGCAGCGGCACTGATCTACAGCCAGAGAAGGGCAGCTGCCAACCCAGGAGCCTTTCTGCTTCAAGAAGGTGCCTTGCTCCCATCCCTGCCCACTGCTCCATGGTGCATATTGGACACTATTCACCACACGCAGGCACCAGCCCAGCAAGCAGCTGCTTGAGGTGGCCAAGGGGAACGGGCAGCACATCTGGGTCTTTGGCGGCAGGGCCCTCAGTCCCTCTAGGAGGGAAGGACCTGCCACAGACTTGCCGCCGAAGAAGAAAGTGGCGTGGTGGAGCTGCCGCCGATCGTGGCTTTTTTTTTTTTTTTTTGCTGCTTGGGGCAGCAAAAACCCTGGAGCTGGCCCTGCACGCAGGTCAAGCCAGGCCAGCTGCACCACTAGAGCCTCCCTTATGGGAACCAGGCAAACAGCTCCACTCAATGTCAGATCCCTCCGCTTACGTGTCCTGCACCTGACCAAATCCATGGTTATCCTGCAGCCAGAGCTGCAGACAAAACAGTAAAATGCAGGAGAGTGAGACACTGATAGGAAAGGTTATTTGTGCTCAAGAAATTAACCTTACAGCACTCAGAGCTTCCTGCACTGTTGTATTCCCCATGTTCCTTCAGTACTGGGGTGCTTCCCACACTACGTCCCTGGAAAGGTGAGATGTTTGGGCAGGAGACGAAGACTACCAAGGGCAGGGGATACTGGTTGGCAATATCACCTCAGCACCTCATTCCCCTGCCCCACGCCCAGGCAATAGGGGGCAGACAGCACACTGAGGATAAATGCTCCTTTGTCTAATTCAAAGTATATGCAACATTTGATGTTTTAGGTTATTTTACCCCTGTGGGGGAAAACACTCACCCACACACTCACACCACTCCAAAAAATCATAATCATCGTCATTAATAACTAAGCATGATTTTCCACTGCCACTTCCCCTGATACAGGTGACACGCACACACAAACATTGATCACAACACGCTCAGCTGTGCACTGTGCTCCAGGTAACAAAGAGTACGTGCTTTCATGGCTACAGCTGGCCTATAAAAGGTTTATGGCCCTGCTCTATACTCAATCTTTGACAGATTTTCTAGCTGGTAACAGGATTGCCCTGAAACCTTTTTGGGGAATCTCATTTTTCAGTTATAATAATGATGTAGATATTTAACTTCGATTACATCCTACAAATATCAAGACAGGTATTCTTGTGCCTCTCCCCGTTAGTCTGCGTTAGCAAGACTACAATAATGTCCTTTTAGGCTCAGGAAGGTAGCAAGATTCATTCCCAGTGCACCTGATAAAGCCATTAATATTTCAGAGGCTTTCTTACAAATGAAACTAGAGCACAGATTTTTGGTGGTCTGGCAGCTGAGACTTTCTGCTTAATGAAAGTCAGAATTTCTCAACAGCACAAGAAATATTAGCTGGAATAAAGATCCTCTCTGTTCACAGCTCAGTCTCTCCCAACACTGGGAGCACCACAAAATGAACCCCATTACGTTGCATGCTACACAAGCGCTTTCAACAAGTTCCCCCCCACAAGAACAAAGAGTTTAATTTCTGCAAATAGATGCAGCCAAGCAGCCCTACAGAAAAGCTTGAGGAGACCAGGAAGACTGACAAACTCTGGATAAGCATGGGCTAGACTGGAACTTCATGCAGCTTGTAGAGGAGATAAGTGTGGTAATCAGACCTTCATATGTCCCAATGTCTCCTGCTCAGAGTGAGCCAAGAGCAAGTGAGCCATTGCTATTATTATTCTTTATTTGCATTGCTGTATAACTGGTTACTATATTCACCACTGCTGCCCTCTTCCATGGAAAGTTAGCTCAGCATCTTTAAAGGTATGTTTACACTTGGAACTGGGCGTGTGATTCCCAGCTCCAGGAGACATACCTGTGGTCTGACCAAGCTAGCCTGCTAAAAATAGAACGTCCCCATGGGAATGCGAGGGAGTAGCAGTCCTGAGTATGTACCTAGGGTCGTGGATGCCCTGAGTACGTACCTAGTGTTGGGGTGGCTCACCCTGCCTACTGCTTTCCCAAACTCTATTTTAGCCTCTAGCTGGATCAGGCATGTCTGCTCAAGCAGGGAATCACACGCCCAGCTCCCGGTGTAGACATACCCTTAGGAGCTCAGATTACATTCCCGACACGGGAGTGGCATGCTAGGAAGGGGATTTACCACTGCCCATGAAACCAAGCAAGCATCCCAAAAGAAGAAGTGAAAGCATCGGCATATGGGTGTCCTGAGCAGGACTGGGGCCTTGGTCAGCAAAATCTCTGCTGACCTGGGACAGTCAGTCTCCAGGCCAGATGGGAATTTTTTTGCATAGTGTATATGGATTTGAATCTGTCCCCGTACTGATGAAAGCTTGGGGCTCGGGTTATAACATGGAGGTTGTTTACCAATATGCTCTTGCTCAGGCTTCTCTCTTTCAAAGCAGGTCAGTAAGGGAAGGATGCACTAGCAGCATGCCTAAGACCATGGTCTTCCTGCATGTCATTTCTCACCTTGACAGGTCTCATTTTATGGGCGGGTCTTCTGTACCACAGTTAACACGACAGTGCTGGGAGAGCACTGTACAGTCACTGGTAAGAGATGTTTGCTTCACTGCATATTGCCAGGCCCAAGGGTACCTGCAGCACTCTCCTGGGCTAGAAACGCCTGCAAGAAGATTGAGTGCCAATCCTGCTCATACTGCTTGCATAATATGTGCATCAGAAACCAACGGGGCTTGTTTACATGAGTACAGAGAGTCAGCTTGAATGGTTGCATTGTTGCAACAACTGTTCTAACTGGTACCTCTTTCTGCTTAACCTTGATTTATTAGAAGTTAAAACTTTTTTTGTTAAGGAATCCAAGTAGTTCCTTCATGAAAAGGGGAAAGTGTTCTCTTTGTTAGCAGCCCAGATGTAGTTTCTGCCGTGTACAAATAAAGCCTATGTTGGGGATTGGTTTTATTTATTTATTTCTAGTGTTACGCAGGCACGAAAATTCTTGCTCGCCAGCTATCCATTAACCTTGATGCACTAGGAACATGCAGCTCAGTCAAGCATTTGAAATACTAACCTAGATATTTCATAGCAGTCACATACATGCACTGCCTGATAGACTCTAAAATACAAGAGTATACTCCCGTGTCGGGAATGTAATCTGAGCTCCTAAGGGTTTGTCTGATGGCCAAAGGTCATCTGGCCCAACTTACTGGGGCTCCACTAGGCTAGATAACTAGCTGCCCTGGCCTAGCTTCAGTTTATTCTAAAGTTAAAAACGTATAGATCATGGATTCAGAAATGCGTGCTGCATATTTACATTTCTCAGCTTGATGCTGATGTTAGTTTGGGAGACAAAACAATGAACAATTCCTAAAGTAAAGAGATGTAAAAAGGTGAAGCCCATGCTTTGTAAAAAATCCATGCTGAAATTCTTGCAGAATCAGCATTCTTAGGGTCTTGGAGGCACAGTTTTCAGCTTCAAGAGAAATATTACAAACCTTGCTAGATGTTCCTACAGGTCGTTAATCAATGTCATGTTGGAGAAGGGAACTTCCTAGGCATCATCCTTCAAGCTGTTCAATCGATTATGTTTGCAGCAGAAGCCTGAGTATATACCAATGAAGCCTTGACTCAGAGCTGCCCAGGGACATTTAATATCCTATTTGCATTGTTCAGTGGCTGTACACAGTGCAGCAAGAGAGCCAGCACTGGAGTCCATCGGGAAACTATATCACATTTGATTTTGTTGACACGCTAAGAAAAGCTTAGAGAAAAAACTGAAAACAAAGACATGTTAGGCAATGACTTACTTTACAAAAGAAAAGCTTTAAATCTTCCCATACAAGCTACATTTTATGGGCAAGATTTTCAAAAGTGATGAGTGATTTTGGGTATCCAAGTGGAGACACCTAAAAAGGGACCCAACTTTAACAGGGAGAGTGCTCAGTGCTATGGAAAAATCAGGATTCATTAAGCAGTCAAGATGCGCCCCCTCAAAAAAATGGTGGTGCCTTTATTTATGTTTAAAAGTCTTATCTTATGTGCCTCTCTCTGTGTGTGCAGGGAGTAGGAAGAAGGGGCACTTAACAGATAACTAAAATATTTGGTAAGCTACATGTGAATGCACATTCTGCATTCATTTCTTCAGAGATAAACATATTACCCTGCCAGATAAGTTATAGCTACCAAACCCCAGCCAGAGAATTCTGACAAGTTTTTGACAGTCATTATTTTAAAAGGATTTTTGAAATATTATGGCAAGTTTTAAAAATTCCTTTAAAATAATGAGTAAACTCAATCTCTCATTAGAACAACAACAAAGCAACATTCTGGAAATGTTTGAGTAACTGGCTCCAGCACTTCTGTTCATTTGGATGGCAAATGATCACTCTGTTCCCCAAGCACATAACAATGACAATGTGTGTGAGTCTTCAAACACACAGAGCCTAACAGAGTTGAATGAAGTTCCTCTGCTGTACCTCAGGTCCCTAAAAACACCCTGTCCATTGTACACGGCTTTGGAATGCATGTTGGAGATAATTAGTCTATTGTGAGAGCAGAAGGGCAGATATTGCTCTAAATCTGCCTCAGATTTGAAGGGTTTTTTTTCCCCTCTCTCAACATATGGATACAGGAAATCTTTGGAGACCCTGAAAGAGGAAGCTGGCTCGCTTTGAATTCCTAAACTGACTGAGCTTCTAAGAATAGACTCCAAAGGGAAACTCAAGACAAGCAACATATAATACAACTCAGCACCTTCACATGCTGTGCAATACTCTTGCAATTTCAGAAATAAAATATGATCCAGAGCAAACAATGATGAAGCACGTGAAGGAGGTTTGGAGGAGCATGCTATTATGTAAAGACTGTCAGGGATAAGGTTAGTAAATACCATTCCTTCCCCTGGGAGTTTTCCTTCTGGAGGAGTCATTAATGTACCGGAAGGATAACAGATCCCATTCTCTAATACTCTAGGTCATAAGCAAATTAAGATAGGAAAGCTGATTCACCATTAATCTGCATTAGGCATGGTTGACCAGTTCACCCATTTGATATTCACTCCGGATATGCATAAATTGAAGGGTTTAGGAGGTTAGGGCTTGGAATGTAAACCTTACCCTGAAAAATAATCTCTTTTCATCTGACTGGTGAAAAAGGGAAAGAGGAAAGTTTCTAAGGGCTTGTCTGCACAGGGAAAATTTACTGGTACAATGCCCTGTGTGAGCACACTTATTCCGGAATAAAAGAGTGTCTTGCTTTAGCATAAAAGAGTCCACAGGGGGCACTATACTGGTATAGCCAGAGCACTGTAATTATACAAGTATAGTTATGCTAGTAAATTCTCCTCGGTAGACAAGCAAGAAGCATGTTCGAGACCATCTAGAGAAAGAGAGACTGACCTGTTAACAGAGAAACAACAAGACCACTCTGAACTGCAGATGGCACAACGAGGTTTAGGCTTAGCACCCCATCAGTTAGCTTGGAAGTCTCTTAATTAAGCCTTTTGGCCCTGATTCGGGAAGGCATTTAAACACATGCAGACTTTAAGAACATGTGCAGACTCAGTGACTTCACTGTGGCTACTCATGAGCTTAAGCACCCTCCTGAATATGGGCCATAATGAGTCCAAGTCCCACAACACAGCTGAAGATCAAACTGCAGTGCACTTTCCCCCTCACACAGAAAGAGGGAGCTGCTTTGTTGCCATCGGCTGCTAGGAATGGTGGATAATGATGCACCCCTGGCCTGCCTTGGGGCTTCACGGGCCCACCACTTGGAAGGATACTTGGGTCAACAGAAGGTTCTCACACAGTGAGAAGCACAATGCAAAGACATTTAAACAGAGGGATGTTTCAGGTGACAGGGAAATGGGAGCAGTGTACTGGCCTGAAGGAAAGAAAACAAGGTCCCTGAATATTTTGTGTGTAATTAGAGGCACTCCATGCCTTGGGGTTTTAGAGAAGATCATAGTGGGCTCAGAGAATCCCAAATTAATGGGCAACAACAGGGAACATACCAAGGGAGGTTACAAGTGAGTGGTGTCTCAGCCATTCAGAGGTGGTATGTGACAGGCAAGAGTGCAAGAAGATGTGTACGCAAGTTTGGAATTATTTTCTCAAGTGTGGTTTACACATGCAGTTCCCCATCTGCATGCGCCCAGCCACAGCTGCCTTTCCAGCTGAGCAAGGTTCTCGCCACATACAACTCTCCTAACTGAGGCTTACCGCATCACCTCTTTACAGACCAGCTGCAGGAAGTGTTTACACACTTATCCGCCCTCTCCACTCCTGCTCCTGCCATCCCTGCCCATGCACAGATCGGATTGCAGGATCGGGGCCTTTCACAACCAGACACACTCACATACCTACTCACTGCTGAATGTGTCCTTATTGGTACCCATTATTAGCCACAGAAAGGGGGCTCTGTATACAACACCGGCTGCCCCTTTGAAAATTTACTCCTGGTTAAACGGCAGTTTTGGTGCCAGCAACACATTCGGCAGGTCTGGCTCCCCTCAAGGCCCTCTGTCTATAAAAAAGGTAAAGAGCCATTCTCACAGGCTAACATGGAGTCATACTGGCAGGCGATCAGGATTTAAGCCTGTTTTTCCTCTGCAGAAAACAGCTCTTACTCCCTAAGAGCCTGCAGATCTTAAAGGGACAGGGCTATGAAACTAACCGTCCACGTGATTGGGAAGAAACTCGGGGCCTGGCCAGGAACGAAGGAGGCTTCCTTCAGAACAGGCCGTCTCCCTTCCTGCGTGGGTGCTGAGCACATTTAATAACCAACAATATAAACTGCTCACTGGGATTAAGACAACCCACTCACTGGCCAGGATTAAAAACAGAGTTGTTCTCTCCTGCACAGATCACTGCTGCTGCTGGAGAGGATTCAGGACATGGGAGCACCTAGGGAAGAGAGATTTCTGTCAGGTCTGAAAGGCAAAGCGCCTGTGTCTGTTGGGTGCAGAGGAGCGGGGGTGCTCCAGGGGTGCTCCATACATGGAAACAGCAGGCAGCCCCAGAAATACGTAGCACAGTTCCTGGGGTTTGTAGGGCCAGCAAAACTTGCTGCTGTTGGGCACTGTAAGCAGCTTTTAGCAAAGCACCTTTCTCCTTTCGGCTCTGCTTTTCCTGCACGGGGCTGGGGGTTGTCCCGGGGATAATGCACAAACATTGCCAAGGACCACGTCACGTCTAACTTACATAAAATGGAGCGGGCTCTCTTCTACCCCAGTGGCACGGGGCCCTGGAGATGGAAGAGCCCAGTATGCAATGCTTCCAAGCTGTTACGCCAGATCAAGGTGGGACATTTCATGAAGGGAATTGTCGTCTCCATGGGCCACAACTTCTTGCTGAAGGAGAGGGGGTGCTTGGGCCCTCACCCAGAGCCCTGCAGGCCGCACCTCGGCCACTCCCTGCAGGAGGCAGAGAAACCAGGCACAGCTGCTGCTCAGAGGGAGGGTGGACGACGAGAAGCCCACTCCGAAAGTGCCAGCCCGGCTCAAAACAGAGCAGGGAACAGAAAAAACCAACAGCATCTGTCTGGCTCACCAACAGCACGAGATCCTCAGCCTCCGTGGCAGTGTCTGCGTGACCACGTGGGGGCTTTGGTCCATTCTAGTGGGGGACACACACAAGACCCTCAGAGTCTACTGCCGCGGCTGCCAGCAAAAGCTGCTAGTGCTTTAGCTCAAGCACTCGTCTTGCTATTGAGACTTTCAAAGCCAGACACAAACTCTATTCAAATTACAGGGAGCTGCATGTCTTGTGCTCTAGTCACTGCTGAAGGTCTCAGCCCACCCACGCCTGTCACGCTGAAGGACCCAGGCTGAAAACCTGCGCCAGCCCAAGCAAGTTCGTTACACATGCAGTAGGAGTAGCTATCATAGAATCAACGCTCCATGGGGCCACCCTCTTGTGGTGATCAGGTAGGGAATAAAGATACAAACCCAACCCTCCCCCCAGAATCACTCCTGTAGGGAGCAGCACCCGATAAACCCATGGGTGGAAAAATCTCCTGCTTGTCATTTTGGGCCTGGCCCATTGCCGCCCGGCATTTCCTTCCTCTGCTGCAGCCGGGCGTGATTCCCCCTCTCCTCTCCACACAACCGGCCATTTCCTTAAGCTGCCAAGCCACCAGGAGCTGGGACCTTCGGAGGGTAATTAAAACCAAGCCAGCACACAGTCCATTGTCTTGTTTTCACTCTTTCCTTTCCTTTTCCCCAGGTTCCTCCAGTTATCTCCCCCTGCACTTAGTGTGGAACTCCTTAATCCCCTCCACAAATCTGCTAAAAATGGCAGAACCAGCTTCAAACACAGTCACTGTCCATGAAACCTCCTGAGTCGCATTCAAAATGGGGGGGGACGGGGAGGGAGAATCTAAAAAACAGAACCAAACTCAAAATGCAACAAAACCCACGCACTCCCCCCCACCAGTTCCAATTCTTCTTTTGTCTCAATACAATACAACCACCTCCCCAGCCCAATTACTTCTCTTGCCATTGACATCACAATATTAAACTAAGAACTAAGCTGCTTTGAAAGTATAACCTACTTTAAAGGAGACAAGATTTAGACTAGAAGTATTTACTTTCTAGTCCCTGGCACTGTCAAAGCCACTGATGCATAATCAACAGCTCTTTAAATGAAGGCTCCCAAATACGCATTCTACATAGCTCTTGTAAGGCACCATGTGTAGTTTGTTGTTTTTTTCAAAATGCTAATTGATTGTTAAATAATGTGTATTGACATTGGATAGCTGCAGCATATAATAGGCACAGATCGGTGAAAGAGGTGTCGATCCTTCAAAGGTTGTGGTTTTATTTCGGGTGTACAGTGCATTTAGCGCTGGCGAAAGAAGTCCGACTGACAGCCCCGGAAACCAAAATCCTCTCTCTATTCCTAAAACAGGAGTATGGAGGAAGCAGTTATACAAGCTCCCCGACCCCTACCACGCCTCATCCGTGACTCCACTCTCTGCAGCCAACTCAGACCTCGGATTCTCTGCTGAGACTGCAGACAAGGGGCCCAGTTGTGATATTCTCTAGAAGCCAGACCTAGCAAAACAACTACGGGCTGGCAAATCAGATTGCAAGCTTCTCAAGGCAGGGACCAATACACCTTGCTTGCAAGGCACCATGCCCCCCAAATCCTACCAACAGACAGTAGTAGTGCAACAACTGTTGGTCTATCCCACCTTGTCCAGAGACCTAGAGATGAAACATTCCATACCCAATTCCCTAGAGCCACCCTGTCACCCTTAAGTCTTGAGGGCTCATGGATCAGTTCACCCAGGATAAGTTTTCTAAGGTATTTTTAATGACTAACAATAAATGAGAACAGGCTCCAGTGGAAAGACTGAGGCCCCAAACATCAGCCTCAGCATTTGCAGCATCTGAGAGAGAAAGAAAATATATTACTGCTGCCCTACCGACTATGGCTTCACTGTTGAAAAAGCCCCTTCCCTAGTGCTGTGAAGCCAGGATGCTCTGTTGCATCACGGTTTTTGATACTGAAAGGCCGCTGCTGGCTACTAACCCCAGACAAATGCCTAGTTCTGTCGCTTCCATGGAATCAGAAGCCACTCTTCACTGCTGCAGTTCACGCGGTGGCTTTAAAAGGTCACCCACACACAAGGGGATGCCAGCTGATTTTATACTTTTTCAACAAGCCATTCAAGTCTGTGAAGGTAAGGAGCATTTCAGAGCAGAGGGGTTTTCCTCTGAACCTGCTATTTTCATTCCCAGGAGCTACTAAAACAGCACAGAACTAGTCATCTCTTTGCTCACTCTGTAGTTAAGGTGCCTTTCTGTGTGACCTGAAAGTTTTTTTGAATACTCCTGTCAGTAAAAATTTTAAAAAATCACCTTCTTTTAAAAAACAACCCAAGCCCAACAAGTATCAATAAACCTGCTTGCTGGACATATATGTATTGAATTGCTACTTCTCCAATGCCTAAAGACAGATACTTTAGCAAAGGGGATGCATTCTGAAGTATTTACCTTGGTATGCAGGCAAAGACATGCTACAGCTGAGCAGAATGGCTTGGATGTTTTCTGAAAGAACATAAGACAGGAGAGATCCTGGAAGACTGGAAAAGGGCTAAGGCAGTGCCTCTCTTTAAAAGGGGGGAAAAGGAGGAGCCAGGGAACTATAGACCAGTCATCCTGACTTCGATACCTGGGAAGCTACTAGAGCAATGTATAAAACATTCGATTTGCAAATACCTGGAGGATGAAGGGTTAATCACTAGCAGCCAGCACGGATTTACTAAGAACAAATCATGCCAAACCAGCCTGATTTCCTTCGACAGGGGAACTGATTTGGACATCAGCAAGGCTTTTGACACAGTCCCTCATGACATTCTGATAAGTAAGCTGGAGAAATGCGGGCTTGGCAGAACTACCATTAAGGGGTACATAATTGGTAAAAACAACTGCAAACAATGAGTAGCTATTAATGGAATTATGTCAGATTGGAAAGAGGTTTTGAGTGGGGTTCCACAGGGATTTGTGTTGGGTCTGATGTTGTGTAACACCTTTGTTACCTGGATGTAGGAATAGAGAGCATGCTGACACAAAGTTAGGGGGAGAGTTGCAAACACTTCGGAGGATAGAGCTAAAATTCAAAAGGATCTTGATAAATTGGAGAACTGGACTATAGACAACAAAATGAAATTCAACAAAGACAAGGTGCTACACTTAGGGAAGACAAACCAAATGCACAAATACAGAATGGGGGATAACTGGCTTGGCAGCAGCACTGCTGAAAAGGATCTGGGAGTTTTGATGGATCACAACCTCAATATGAATCAACAGTGCGATGCTGTTGCAAAAAAAGAAATGCAATTTTAGGTTGCATTAACAGAGGCCTAGCATGCAAGTCACAGGAGGTGATAGTACCGCTCTACTCGGCGCTGGTGAGGCCTCAGCTGGAGTACTGTGTCCAGTTTTGGTCACCAATTTATAGAAAGGATGTAGAGAAACTGGAAAGGATCCAGAGGTGACAAAGATGATCAAAGGGATGGAATGCAAGCCATATATGAGCAAAGGCTGAAGGAACTGGGTATGTTTAGTTTGGAAAAAAGGAGATTAAGGGGGGATATGATAGGGGTCTTCAAATACTTGAAAGGCTGCCATAAAAAAGATGGAGAAAAGTTGTTCTCTCTTGCTACACAAAGGGCATGACAAGAGGCAATAGGTTCAAACTACAGCATAGCAAATTTAGATTAAATTTCAGGGAAAAACTTCTTAATTGTAAGAATAGTAGGACAATGGAACAGACTGGCGGGGGAGGTCGTGGAAGGTCCTTTGCTGGAGGTATTCAAAGAGAGGCTGGAGAGCCATCTGTCTTGGATGGTTTAGACCCAACAAATCCTGCATCTTGGCAGGTAGTTAGACCAGATGACCCTTGCGGTCCCTTCTAACCCTATGGTTCTGATTCTACACCACAAACTCAACAGTTCTCCAGGAGGTACTGTGAGTTCCAGAAGTACTCACATTCCAAATGGTACCCAATTATTTTGCTCCACATAACCACAGTCATCTTTAGTCAGCCAACAGGGACCTGACAATCTCTCAGGAGTAGATTAGAGCAAGTAATTTATAACTTAGATGAATTTAAACTCCTTTCATTCATAGATCATCTGCTGACAGATTGCACTTCTCATATTTATTCATTATTCATATAATTTCTGCTAATTATTTGTCTACATGCAACTTGTGAATATTTAATGCTCAAAATTTGAACTTTTTCATTGGACACAGTTCACAATATGTTTCTGTTATCTGATTTGATGTGCACAGTTCTTAAGATCAGGTTTCCATTGCAGAACTGCTTTGTAACAGTCACTTAAAATTTATCTTGGTCCTGTGAACAGGCTCATACATTAGACAGCCTGTGGAAAATTCACACAAGAGGAGCACGAATGTAGTCAGAGTTCATTAACAATCTGAATGAATATTCACAATTTTATTTTTTAAGCAGCATTCTCCTGGGTTTCAATTCTGGGTCAGCCATCCATCACCTCATCCTCAGCATTGCAACCCCACCTACAAAGAGTTCACTCAGATGTCTGCTTTCTAACACTGGGTTTGCTTGAAAGGTGCCAAGCATCAGAAATATTATTTAACCTTCCGGTCCTTCCTAATAAGGAGGTTCCAGGGCATCTCCAAGAAAAAGATGACCAGAGAGACAGCAACACACTACTCAGAAGCAATAGGACACAACTACAGATAGTTATGCCCTCTACTGAGGGAAACAATTCACTTCTGACTAGATGAAAAGTCAAATGCTCGTAAGTCATGCTTTTATTGATTTTTTTATATAATCAGGTTACATTACAGTGCCTGCCTAATCACTTGCAATAACCTAAGGGATGTGGTGGAGACAAAACTGTAGAGTACAATAACTTACATTTTATAGCATGTCCATAAAAAGGCACAGCAGATACAACTGGCAGTGGTGGTGCTCCTGTGGAGAAAGTGCAATTGAGGGCAGGTGAGGAGAGAAAGGCAAGATAAGTAAGTAAGGGTTTGGAGCAGTGACCCAGAGCTGCAATGAGAACTCAGTACCATCCCTGTGCTCATTCTCCCACTGTACTGGTGGGGATGCACTGAATCCTGTGCCTGGATTAAAACGTAACGTCTTCCCCCAGGCCGGCACTTAAGCTTGACAGCAGCAGGATGAGGGGCTCAGGTAAGCAAGCAAAAGAGTTTGCAGAAGGGATATAAACCCTCCTGTTTCCAAGTATTAGCCAGGGTTAAGAAGGAGCTTTCCCCATGGGCAGGTGGTGCCATAACTTGTACTGTTCCCTGAAGCGTCCAGTACTGGCCATTCACAGAGGCAGGGTACTGGGCTAGCTAGATCATTAATCTGACCTCTTACGGCAAATCCTCAGCGAATTGTCCCAGTGGCATCAACTGAGTCACAAAGACCCAGTCAATAGGATTACTTATGTTAAAGAAGCTTTGCTGGACTGGATCCGGACTACTAGCATGAAGTACTGTATATAGAGGCTGCTGTCCCATGTCTCATGGGACCATAATGTCACCAAACAAGATGATCAATAAAACAACCCCTTAAGACAAACAAATGAGCTGAACATTCAGAAAACAGAGTCATCACCTGTTTAGATTTAGAAGAAACGAAACAGTCACTAGAGACAAGAATAATTTTTACTAGCCAGTCAGATTCGTCAATATCGATTCCAGTCATGAGAAAGGAAGAGCTTCCCTGGCTAGACAGGGGATGATTTATACTCCTGTCCCTTTGCTGAGTAGAAGAAAGTTTTGGTGGCTGGCAGGCCAGTTGCTCACTGGAAGAGAAATCGATGATGCAGAGTCAGGTATTTTCTTAGTATGATTAGTTTATTCCCAAAATGTATGCATCTCCCACTTCCTAATACAGGGGTGGTCGCAAATGGTGCAAAGGCAGAAGAAACCTCATGTCAGGCATCACTGTCCTGTTCCTAGAAGCAACTGTCCTGCCTCTGTCTCTCAAGTCAGTCTTTTCTTCCTGCACCAGGCCCCAAACTGGTCACCTAGGAAACATTCCTAGCCCAAAGTGCTTTACTGGGGTCACTTGGCCTTCAGAGGTAAGTCTGGGCATCAAGCCCCTCACTCCCCCACCCTCCCATCCTCCCCTTGTGCAGCTACTGTGTTCTTCAAAGGAACCTCAGCGCTTTACCTGCCAGAGTGCTTTAGCCCACACAACTTCCTTAACAAAGGTGTGTGCGCTCAGAAATCAACAATCCTCAGTGGGCAAACCATTGACACCTTTCACCACCACCATGACAACAGGAGCTTTTCCATCTAGGTCAGTAGGGTAGGTTATTTGATGGTTACTTACTCCCTCTTTTTTATTATGACTGGCCGCAGAATAAAGGAAGGCCATTCTTTTCCTATCCTCACATTCAAATAGCTCCTGAAGTCAAGGCTCAGCAACTTCCAATGGCACTTCTCCTAAATGAGCTTTAGGTAAAGTTTGCTCTGATTACATAAAAGTGAAAGGCATTACGGTTCAGGACATAGGGATTCCCCGCAAAAAGGAACTGCATCCTAATATGACTATCAGGAACTTTACTCTTTTGCAAACCTTCCTTTAAATGTCACAGCCACTCCCAGATTAATGGCAGCCTGCTGCTCCCTTTACCAACACTTAATAAATAAATAATACCACCTAATTCTTATGCTTGCTCTCACATGTTTACAAGCTATTTACCAAAATAACAAATTGAGTCTCCAGAATCTGGACGAGCAGCAGCTGAGAGAGCAGGCAGGCTTTCGAAGGAATTTCAGCACATCACTCAGAAGGAATACAAATTCTCTTCATGCATTGCCTTCGTCGACTATGAAAAAGTGTTCGACAGCGTAGAGATCAATGCAGTGCTGAAAACTTTTGTGGAGCAGGGCAACGACACAAACTATATCAAACTACTAAAGGAAGCAAACTCTGACTGCACCATGGATATAACTCTGTTCAACACTCCCCTTCGCATCCCAGTCAGAAAAGGTGTGAAACAAGGAGACAGGGTTTCACCAAAACTCTTCACAGCCTGCCTCGAAATGGTAATGAGGCGAATGAACTGGAAGCGTGGAATCAGCATCAAGGGTGAGCAGTTAAACCACCTCAGATTCACAGATGATATCGTGTTGATTGCCAAAAACACTATCTAGAAAATGCTGCAAGAACTCAACACAAAAAAGCAGTCAAGTTAGACTGAAAATGAACTGCTTTAAACGAAATGTATGTGGTCTGATGCCTTGCCAAAAGCCCAAATAGTCAAAGGAGAACAAATAGAAGAAGTTGAACAATATATCTGTTTGGGCCAAGAAATTAACACAGGCCACGATCAGGAAGGCAAACTCTCGTGAAGAAAGAAAGCTGGTTGCTGTGCATTCAATTCTATCAAGGATGTTCTCCACAGAAAAATCAACAAGGCAACATATGCCAACTTCTTCAACTCCCATAGCAGGGTTGCCAGGTTGCAGCATTCATACCCTTTGCATCAAACATGAGGTCAGATAAATACTAAGTTACCGACCTCCACCTGAGTGAACCTTTGAGGAACCCAGACAGGAGCAACTGGCTGAGGAAGGGCCATTGCAGACGGATTTGAAACATTCCCATTTCAAAAGGGGCGAGAAGTCAAGCTCCCGCCATGCACAATGCTGTCACTGAAGAGCTGAGCAAGAAGAGAAAGACAGAAGGAGCTTTCCCACAATAGCCAAAGCCAAGGAATCTGGCAGAGAGAGAACAGACCCGACACTTTCACTTCTAGGCCACGACCCCTTCCAGAGGCTCACAGCACAAAATACGAACCGATCCCCGTTTCCTGGGAAGTGTAACATCACCCTTATTTTACACAGGACTGAGGACAGAAAAGTTAAAATATGACTTGTGCTAAGGCCCACAACAAGTCAGCAACAGAGCTGGGAATCCAGGAGTCCTCATATCCCTGTCCCATACTTTAACCACTATCATGCTCCCTCCTCGGGCAGGGAATAGAATCCCAGAGTCCTTGGTCCTCTTCCGACCACTAGGTGCCATTCCCTCCTCAGAAAGGGACCATGATAGATTTGAGATGACAAAGGACCAAAGACTCTTGGAGAATTTTAAAAGCTAATGCTTTGGTTTCTTTTCAAACTGGAGCTTACCAAAGCCTTCATTTTCATCTGCCAGGTTTTTCCATCACAGATGAAGCAGCTGCTCTCAGTAACGAGATTTCAAAGATCTCTCAGGAGAAACATATTCCTGTGAGGCAGTCCCAAGGGCCTGTGGAAAAGTGGATCAGTTTAGGTAAATGAGGAATGAGAATTCTCCAGCATCACCTGTGCACCTGAGTCTAATTGGGCTGCAGCTGCTGACTACACTGATTTTTTTTTATTTTTATTTTTTTTAAAAACACCCTGTCTCTTTCCTGGTTCTACTGGCAAAGAGCAGGGAC
The DNA here is from genome assembly GCF_016161935.1 of Mauremys reevesii. Classification (NCBI taxonomy): domain Eukaryota; kingdom Metazoa; phylum Chordata; order Testudines; family Geoemydidae; genus Mauremys; species Mauremys reevesii. The sequence goes on along the minus strand of NC_052626.1, from coordinate 139,050,458 downwards.
TTAACAGCTAATTAGGCATTTCCTCCACTAAATTCCCACATTTTCCTCATTCTCACTTTTCCCCTCTCAGGCCATGACTACACTTGCAGATGTACAGCGCTGTGAGTTAAACCTGCCTTCGTACAGCTGAGTAGGGAAAGCATTGCAGTCTGTCCACACTGCGCTGGCAGCTGTCACTGTTGTGGCCACATCTGCGGCACTTGCAGCGGCATTGGGAGCAGTGCATTATGGGCAGCTATACCAAAGAAAGCACCTCTTCCCATTCTGGCGCCGTGGGTTGTGGGAAGGGGGCGTGGGTACAGGGCATTCTGGGTCCTGTCCCAACGCCCCGTGATGCTTCGCTTCGCATCCCAGCAATCCCTGTGTTTCTGTCCACATTTGGACATCTTTCAATGGTTTCTGTGCAGCGCAATCTGTGTTCCATTTTGGTCTGTGGGAAATGGAGCCCGAACTGCTGAGGAGTATGCTGACGAATTTCGCCAGCACGTCACGTTTGGCAGTTGAGCTATTCCTTAAGATCCAAAGTGACAGTGAGGAGTCCGACGATGATATTGAGTCACATAACGCATACAACACAAAATTGCTTGTGGCATTCCCGGACATGCTCAGCACCGTGGAACGCCGCTTTTGGGCTCAGGAAACAAGCACTAAGTGGTGGGATCACATCATCATGTAAGTCTGGGATGACGAGCAGTGGCTGCAGAACTTTCGGATGAGAAAAGCCACTTTCATGGGACTGTGTGAGGAGCTCGCCCCCACCCTGAGGCACAAGGACACAAGATTAAGAGCTGCCCTGCTGGTGGAGAAGCAGGTGGCTATTGCAATCTGGAAGCTGGCAACTCCAGACAGCTACCGATCAGTTGCGAACCAGTTTGGAGTGGGAAAGTCGATCGTTGGAATCGTGTTGATGCAAGTGTGCAAGGCCATTAATCGCATCCTGCTCAGAAGAACCGTGACTCTGGGTAACATGCAGGACATTGTGGATGGCTTTGCACAATGTGGAGGGGCGATAGATGGGACGCATATTCCTATTCTGGCACCACTCCACCTAGCCTCCGAGTACGTTAATCAGAAGGGGTATTTCTCTATGGTTCTCCAGGCGCTTGTGGATCACCGTGGGTGTTTCATTGACATTAATGCAGGCTGGCCCGGAAAGATGCATGACGCACGCACCTTTCGGAACACAAGGGAGAGTCTTCTACTGCAATGCGGCTTCCGCCCTGGCCCATATGCAGCTTGCCTGTATGCAGCAATGGTCCCTCGCAACACAGTGGTGTGGACACATTAGCCTGACTGGGACAAGGACCATGGTAGCTCTCCCAAGCAACCTGCACAAGCGCATTGCCCACATTCTGGATGAGACTTTCAAAGAGATTACCAAGGCCAATTACTGCGATGTGATAGACCACCTCAATGCGCTATTCCGCCTCTAGGCATGCATGCAGCCCTAACCCTCCTCTCCCAAAGAGCCTGCACCGAAAAAATTCCTTTCCGGAAAAAAAGCCGCTTACTGGGAACCTGCTCTTCTGTTTGTCCTCCACCAAGTACCAGCCGCTGTGACTGGCTACCTTCCTCCTGGCTTAAGAAGAGCTCCTGGCTGCATGCTTCCAGGGATTCTGGGGTGTCTGCCCCTGCCCCAGCACCCTCACTCCCGCTTTCCTCCTCCTCCTGCTCTGAAGTGTCCATGGTGGTGCTCGGAGTGGAGGTGGGGTCACCACCAAGTATCGCGTCCAGTTCTTTGTAGAATCGGCAAGTCACGGCGGGGGGGAGACCCAAGTGGCTGTTTGCCTCATGGGCTTTGCGGTAGGCACTCCGCAGCTCCTTCACTTTAACCCTGCACTGCAAAGCGTCCTGGTCATGGCCCCTTTCCATCATGTCCATTGATATCTGCCCGAAGGTATCGTAATTCCTATGGCTGGAGCACAGCTGGGAATGGACAGCTTCCTCCCCCCAAACACTGATGAGGTCCAGCAACTCGCCATTGCTCCATACTGGGGATCGCTTGGTGCGTGGAGACATAGTCACCTGGAAAGATTCACTGATAGCACTCCACACCTGGCTGAGCAAACGGGAAGGGGATTTTTAAAATTCCCGGGGAATATAAAGGGCAGGTCTGATGGTTGGTCACCTGAGGCCAGGGCAGTAGAGTTCGAACTGATGACCAGAGTGGCTAGAACAGGCATTGTGGGATACTGCTGAATACTTCTGGAGGCCAATCAGAGCACATTGGGTGGCCACGCTGGTGCCGGCGCAATAAACTTTATTCCTCTCGGGGAGGTGGAGTACCAGCAGCGCTGTAGCCGCAGAGAGACAGCGCTGTACATGCCTTGCCAGTGTGGACGGGGAGTGAGGTACAGCGCTGTGGGCGGCTTTATTGCACTGTAACTCGCAAGTGTAGCCAAGGCCTCAGATTTGCAAGAAGCTCCAGAGATTCTTTGCTTTTCAACAATCCTGGAGACAAACTCACTTTTATTAAAGCCCTGGGTTTTTTTTTAAAGGAAGTGGATCAATATGAGTAAAGCAGGTGTGAGTGCATGTGTACGCCCGTGCCTGTGCATGTGGTACTCCTGGGGGAATTCAGTGCTAAGAAATTAAAAATTCTGTGCACAATATTTTAAAATTCTGCCTATTTTATTTGTCAAAATAACACAATATAATCAAGCCATTTCAATTATTTTGGTAATTTATTTCAAAATACCTGTCAGTAATTATGTCTGTAACAATACAGACAACAAAAAAGATTCAGGAAATGTTTTGACAAATAGATTCCTTACGAGGCATATTATTATAGAACTGTGAGTAATAATTCATTTAAGCTACAGCACAGAAATGTATTTCCCGCACCCCTCAGAAGCAGTGCAAAGGCTTGGGGGAGTCAGGGCTAATGGAGCGGCTGAAAGAGAGGGAAGTAGTTGCTGAAAAGGACCTGGAAGTGATCCTGGAGGACTGTTGGTTGTGGGTGGGAGAAGTATGGAACAGGTTTTTTTGGAGGGTGAGGGGGGATTGTTAGGGAGTTGGGAAGCCTCCATCATGCACATCCTGACTGACCCTCTAGCCTCTCCCATTCAGTCAGGCACATCTGCCCGTCCCCATGTATCCCTGCACCCCACTCAGCCACCCACCTCCCCCTGTCCCTGTGTGGCTCTGCACCCCCTCTCCCCATCCCAATGTGTTCCTGCATCCCCACTCCCATTCAGCCCTGGCTCAATGCTGTCACTCCACTAGCTCCTGTGCCCCCGCCACAGTCTGTCCCCCCCACTAACCCTTCTGAACCTCAGTCTGTGACCCACCCCCAGCAGCCTCATGTGCCCTGTCTGCCCCCCCAGCAGCCCTGTCTGCTGTCCGTCCCCCTCATATCCCATGCCTCCTCACCTGGCTCTGTGGGCAGGGTGCTGTGAGGCAGGCAGCCTCTGCCCCCCTCCCTCTCCACAGCTGGCTGCTCTGGTGGTGAGGCAGCTGCCTTCTCTTCCGGCATCACATCAGCCCTTAGTGGGCGAAAGGTGTAATTGCAACACCTCCCTGGAAGACACTATTATTCTGCAGAGGAAAAAAAAATCTGCGGGGAACATGAATTCTGTGCTCGTGCAGTGGTGCAGAACTCCCTCTGTAGTAACGTGGGCACATGTTCGCATATGTGCTCCTGTTAGAGGGTGCGTTTCTGGGCTACAGCTGGTATTATGCATTCTGTGTTATGGAAGCACTAAGCAAGCTTCAAGTTTCAGAGCACATCACACAAGTGGAGTTATGTTTTCTTTGTTCCCTGCCACCAGGCGAAGGGGGCCAAGACCCTTTGGCTCCACCCAGCACCAGCAGGGAGCTGTGCTCAGAGAGGTTTACAGAAAACCACTACCCTGGCATGGGGAGTTCGGGTTTTGTAATATTGAGACGGCAGTGGCACTCAGCACGCCAGATGCTGAACAGGCGACATGTTCCCTGCCCCAAAGAGCTTCACAGCTAAACAATGACCCATGAGAGCATTACACAGAGAAGGAAGAGTGGATATTTTTTGGGGGGGTGGCTTTAGTTCTTTTGCACATGTCTTGGTATAAAGAACACATTTCCAATCCCACCCCCAAAGTCTCCTTTGGGGCAAGACGCCCCCCTCACTCCACACATCCCATCCTCTCCACTATCCAGCCAATCTCTGTCCTCATCCACATGGTCACTCCAAGCCAATCATCCTCAACCTCTGACAGGAGCCATCCCCTTTCCTTAACCCAGCTTCCCCTGCGCCCCACATTGCTCCTGATGGGAGAGGCTCTGACGACTCCCAAGGCTGTTTCTGTCTTTCCCCGGCACCCAGCCAAGCTGCCTGAACAACTGACTTGTTGGCTGCGCTTCTTGGGCTGGGACAGTTTGACCCTTCACCCCATGAAGAAGTTGTTCCATGGTCTAAAGAGAGATTTCACAAGACCTGGGCTGGGCTCTTCCTCTCTTCCCTCCTAGTCTCCGGTGGGCAGGGAGCGCTGGCTGGGATGAGCTAAGAGCTGGCAAAGGCACCAGCAGCACTGGAGAATGAGCCCTGTCAATATTGCCAAAACTTGGATAGTGACAATACCAGTGTCCTCTTTCCACTTTGCTCTGCTGCTGCACCTCAAGGGAACTGCCACCTAAAGCAAGACAGGGCAGCCGGGCAGGAACCAGATATTTCAGTCTGTTTCCAATTTTTAATCCTTCCAAAACAACGAAAAAAAATAGAAGTTTCCTGCACAACAAAATTCTGAAAATGTTTTGTTTCAAGTTACTGGAAATGTTTCACTGAGAAAACCATAATTAGTTCCAATTTCATCCTTTTAAACTTTTTTAAAGGTTCATATAGATTTAAAACAAAATAATTTTGTTCAGAAAAGTAGTTTTGAAATGAAAAATCAAAATGTTCCATTGCAAGAACGTTGAACTGTTTTCCAACAGTGGCCAATGCCAGGTGCCCCAGAGGGAATGAACAGAACAGGGAATCATCGAGTGATCCATCCCGTCGACCATTCCCAGCTTTGGCAAATCCTGAAATTGTCATTTAAAAAAAATGTTTTGAATTTCAAAAAATGGCGTTTTTCTTAAAAGAACCTATTCAGAGGAACAATTTCTGACCAGCTGTACAGGAATATGCCTGCTGGTGCCAGCTGTGGTGGTGAAGTGAACACCTGTCCACTGTGTCGGTCAGTAACACTGTTCTGGTCATTAGTTACCAGCCTGGACCTCATCTGAACAGCAAGGGCACAGACTGGCCATTTAGCCTGCTGTAGCCAGGGCAGCAGTGCTGTGCCCAGGATTTCTATCCCTACGGTTCGGAGCTTGGGGTTTTTTTTTTGTTTCAATTTATGAACTATGTCCAATGAGACTTGCAAAAACATTTTAACCTACATGAAAGCTGGAGCATAATCCTCTCTGCTTTTAGCCCATCTCTGAGATGCAGCTAATGCTGCATGTGGCAGCGTGCAATAGGCTTTAGCATTCCAAACAGCCTCATTATGACGCAGACGGAAAGCTCAGGAACAGCTTAAACATAACATGGGAAATGTTTTCCTTGGTGCAAGCCAACAGACCCTAGACAGCAAAGCAGACAGCGGTAGCCCCAGTACACATTTCTGTCTGGTCTGGTCCCTAATTAGATTTTACTGTCCTAGCCTAAATGGATAGGCATTAACTAACTCCTGAACCAAGGTGCAATTAGTTGGGCATAAAAGAACACTGAAGGGATACTAATTACATTCTAAGAAATGAATGGAATTGAGTCAGAGAAGCAGAAAATTACCTTTGTGGGAAATCAGCGTAATAGTTTAAACTGAAGCAGCAGCAACTGCACGGACACCACTGAGATTCAGGGCTATCTCCCCACCTTTTTATATTTATGGCTACAAAAGTCATAAGCCTGCATCTAGATAGAGCCCAGGCAACAGCAAGGGCTGCAATAGATGTTGCATCGTGCTGGTGTGTCACACTGCAGCCGCCTGCACGGCACCTCTTGTTAGTGGGCACATCGTCATTCTGGCATCTTACCAGCACGGCTCATAGGCAGTCAGGTTCTAGCCGCACTGCAGACTGTTTGCTAGAGTGGGGATTTCCTAGCCGTGTGTAGAGAACCCCATGCAATTGTCTCTGCTCAGATGCCCAGGATATGAGGAGATATGCAATACATTTCTCAGCATTGAGAAAAAAGTCCTGCAAACCCATATCTGCACCTGTTTGAGAGAGACTGTTCTGGCGCTGAATTGCTGAAAATGAAAATTGTTTTTTCTGCACGTAGAACAGAGAGCTCACCCATTGGCGTGTCCCTCATGGTGAGGCATGGAATTCCAGGCTCCTTCCCCATTTAATGCTCCCTGCTGACTGCTGGTTCGGCCCTGCTGTGGTCTTTCCGTGGCCCTCTGGCAGTGTCATGATTGGTTTCCAGCCCTTCCAGAGTCAAAGTCCTTTTCCAAGTCCAATGGAAATATAAAGTCAACTGAACCTTCAGCCCCAATTGGGCCCAGCTGCCTGTCCCTTTGTCTTACAGGCAAGCCTCATCTATAATACAATGTCGTCACCTCTGTCAGGCTCCATACCTCAGTCCGCCCCATAGTCTAGGGCTGGCAGTGTGCTCAACCTTCCCAAGGTTCCATGCAGCCTGCTGTCCCTCAGTGGTTTCTGATCTTCCTGCAGCCTTGAGGCTCAGCTTAGGAGCAACCATCTGCTCCCTTGCCCTTCCTACCTTCTATCAGGCCCCTTCCCAGACAAAAGGAACTCTCTACACCAGCGGTTCTCAAACTGTGGGTCAGGACCCCAAAATGGGTCACGACCTCATTTTATTGGGGCTGCCAGGGCTGGCTTAGACTTGCTGGGGCCTGGGGCTGAAGCCTGAGCCCCACTGCCCTGGGCCGAAGACAGGGCTCAGATTACAGGCTCCCTGCCCTCTCACCCTTGAGCTTTGGACCCCAACCCAGGGTGATGGGGCTCGGGCAGGCTCAGGTTTCAGTCCCCATCTCCCCCCGCCCGGGGGAGGGCATGTAGTAATTTTTGTTGTCAGAAGGGGGTCGTGGTGCAATGAAGTTGGAGAATTGCTGGTCTACACCTTCTCGCCTGCGTCTCCTCCTAGCTGACCTCTAGTCTCTTCTAAATCCATCCCCTTCACCTGGCCACACCCGCTCCAGGTGCAATCGGTGAGGTTATCAGCACTCTCAGGTTTCTTTAACCCTTCTGGTGCCAATACGGGGCCTTCACCCATCACATGTAGGCAGAAAGCAGTTCTCCAGGAACGCTGATGATATTTCTGTATGTGTCAGAGTCACAAAAATTGTGTGTCTCTGCCCCCAAAGCTGTATTTGAAATGCTAATTTTTCTCTGCATTAAGTTTGCAAAAATACTTATGGGGTGGGGAAAAAAGGGGGTGAATTTTCACTGCTCAGGTCTGTGGGTTTCTCATTCCTCCTATTGTCACCACCTGAAGTACAAACCCAGGTGAGATTGTAGCAGGCTTATGGTTTCGCTGGAAAAAACAGTCAAAATCTGCAAAAATACTGGCTCGTGTGTATGCAAAGTTAAAAGGAGAAAGCTTTTTTCCTCTTTAAAACTTCCTGCCACTGAAACAAAAGCCTGAAGAGGAGGCCAGTTCCTAACCTCATGTGGTAACGACAGCTTCTTTTGATGTCTACTGGAAAGAAGAGAGTTCTCGGCTTGTACTGACCTCATTCATGACTTCGCATTTGAATCGGGAAGCTTTGCAGCCCTCTTTCCACTAGGAGCAAAACCTAAAGCACAAGGAAGACCGAACTCTTGCTCTTCTGCAGCAGGAATGAAACTGAGAAGGGCGTGATAGAGCACGCGAGCCAGCGAGAGAAGCTGTGATAGTGTGTGAGAACCCTACCTGGTTTTAGAGAGCAAAGGATGAATCCCGGCCCAGCGTGCCCCGCCCATGGCACAGGTGCTCAGGGGGCAGGGTTAGAGGAGCGGGGGCTTGCTAGGTAACAAGGGGGCGTGGGGAGGATGCCTTTAGGAAGGTCAGGTTCCCTGTTCAGACTCATATCACTGTGGTGAGCCCCAAGCTGGGAAGTTTGCCCATTTACTCTATTTCTGCTGGTTATTTCCTGGTACAAGCATGGGGCCAAAAACTTTGATTTGTGTAAATCCACTTGATTTCAATGGAGCCAAGGTCAAATTTGGCCTTTTCTTCATTAAAAGATGCAACCTACCAGCTGTGCCTGCTTTTTCTGGTTGAGCCATACCCATTCCAGCAGCTCACAGGCCATTCACAGATACGTTAATACCCAAAGTCTCTAATACAGATAATTGCACAGTCGGTTCCTCCCCCTGGAAGTGACTGTAGTTCAGACCTGCATTTGGATGGCGATTCCTTAACCACCCTCTGTCACTAAGACTATCGGGGTCAGTTAATAATCTGTTTCACACCGGATCTGTATGTTGTTCTTTGCAGGGCTTGCTGGGTTTCCATATCACGATATGGATAGCTTTAATCTCAACAGGTACCACTGCTTTCTTGAATGAGTCTCGTTGGTCATTTGGGCTTCTTTTACGATGGAGTAATTCCAGCCAAAGCCACAGGCATGAAAGCAGAGCCACCACCTAGTGCTATTGACACTCACCAGTACTTCAACCAGCTGGATCCTGAGTAGGCTTTTCTTGCTTCCTTCTCCAGATGCTCAGTATCAGCCACTTGCCTCGGCTGGACTCTTGCCGAAACAGCCCTTTGCTATGGGTGCTGGAACCAGGGGTGCAGCCACACCCCCTGGCTTGAAGTGGTTTCCATCATACACAGGGTTGAATTTGGTTCAGTGGCTCTCAGTGCCCCCACTGTACACATTGTTCCAGCGCCCCTGCCCTTTGCTGGAGATTAAATGGCTCAGTTGGCCACACAGCAAAACCAATGTTATTTTTTACTACATGGAACATAAGGAAAATGAGCTGGTTCCAGGAGGTAAAAACAGCCTGTGACAGCAAGGTCCAGTGGGGAAGGCCCCAGGATTTGTGCCATCGTTTACATGACCTTGGGCAAAACATTACATCTCACTGTGCCCCTGCCCCCCAGCTGAGACCATTCGGATAGCGATACTTTCTCCTCTCATTTAAAAACTACTGAGATTGGTGGGGAGTGCTGCATAATTCTTATTATGCAGCGTGTTAACCAGGGTTCTGTGTTCTTATTTCCCTCTACTCGAGGTAAAGACAGAGTACCCCTCACCACAGGAGCTCAGATTATGAGTCCAGGCTCAGGTGGTGCAAAAGACTCAAGTGCTACCCCCCTTCCTTATATACAGCTGTTCTGCAAGGACTGGGCTGACAGTACAAGAAAAAGGCATCAGAGGGGACTCTGTCCTTTGCTATCAGTATTGGGGAAGTGCATTTTAACAGCAGAATGCATATAGGATAGGCTGTCCTCATTGCAGTTATTTACAGCAGCCCTTTTAATTAGCTGTGCACCGCTAATGAGCATGCGCTTGTAATGCAATGCCCGAGGAATTAGTCACACAACTGCTGTTAACGCCATGGGAATTACATTGCTAAAGCCTGATCAAATTGACATTCTATCCATATCTGTACTATGGATTCAAATCCACAGAACACTAGTTTTCCACATTTAGGTCACTGCCAGCTAAAAGCCAGCCGGTGCCAGGCAAGGGGATGGAGACAGGGATATGAAATTTTATCTTTAGGTCCCTGGTTTTAATTCGATCCAGGGTGATCTCAGCAAGCATATAGGTTCTTATGCCATGCCCATCACCATGGAATCTGCATGTGCACCGTTGTAACGCCTTCTTCAGTGAGACCTCAGTCCAGACCAATAGCCACACTCCACCGACGGCACCCTTATTGGCCGTACGAGCAGAGGGGTTCTGGGGATACAGACAGGCCTTTATGCTCCAGGGATGGAAGTCTGACATCCACTCAGCACTAGGTTTGATTTACAGACACACGTTAACGTGAAGATCAGCTAGAACGACAGAGTCAGCTAAGGACAATGTGCACAGAAAGATAACCCTACCCCCCCAGAGCACACCGCCTGGCCACCCCTTCAGCAAGAGACCTGCATTGCGCTCTGAAAGTCCTACACATGCAAGCTCGACAAGACCAATGGAGCGTGCATGGTGGAGAGAATTGTGAACATCATCATCACGAACACCCCAGCTGACCTTGGCTCCCCAGATGGAGCACAGGGAGCAAGATGCACTGTGAATCAGCCATGACTGAAAGCATGGAAGGCGTCACTGATCAAAGTCAGCACTTCGAATCACACCCAGAACTAACTGGAAACCAGGGCAACCTCCAGAGCACAAGTGTCACCTACTCCCTGTTTGCTTTGTGTAATGACATCCCTGGCTGGGACACTGCAGGGACCTGGAAGCAGGAGCTTCTGCTGCTTGAGCTAAAGGAGGTGGCAGCAGACTCATAAACCTCTATATGTGGCCTAGCCAACAGAGGGAGCCAGACAATGACTCACATGATGTCATATGGCTTACAGCTACTGCAGGAGGTGAAGCTTGAGTGACCTCCAAGGGCAGCCCCACACGGAGGGCACTGCAGTGACCCAACCTGGAGGTGACAAGGGCAAAGAGGGGAGAGGGAAGCGAGAAAGAACATCACTGCCAAGAGCAGATAAAGAACACTATGAGTGGCTGCTACTAACGACAGATCCAGGAGCAGCCCACAAGATGGGCTCTCTCTCCGGGAACATTCCTTTATCACCTCTGCTGTCCATTCACACCCCACGTCAATTCCATGGTATTCCTATTTGCATAAACCTCCTTGTATTAACAGCAGTGACAGAACAGTTGGCCATGAAAAACCCACTTCGGAAGCAGCAAAATCAACAAAGGAACAAGGTTTCTGGTCCTCCCGGAGTGAACATTACTTTCTACATTATGTCCACGGCAATGGGAGCATTATAAATTCTTAATGTACATAGCCAGCCTAAGTTTTAGTCAAGCAAGCTTTCATCTAGGCACAGGGAGAGTGTAGAGACCTCACTACCTAAGTGTGCTGAACAAGGGGCAGAGACAGTGCTATCAGCACTGCGGTAATTCTGCCAGAACGTCCACAGGGCTCAGGTACCTCGGAGGTAGGAGGAGACAGGCTGAGTTTTAAGATTTATTGTGATGAGGGTCTGCCCAGCATACAGCCATCTCCTCTGATGCTGGGGCACACACGCAGGGCTCTAGGACATTTGTGGAATTAAATGTAAAAATAGAAACTAAGACAGGCCTCTCTATAAAGGCTGATCCCAATCTCCGGAAATGGAATTGAATTCTGCATAGTAGCCTTTGTCACAGGTGGCACGGGGGTCATTACTTAGTCCTCCAGGAAGAATACAAATATTTCAGGTCAAGGAGAAACTACATACTGCATAAAAATCATAAAGTGCATCCCGGGAGGTGAGGAGGGAGGGAAAAGGAGAAAAATTTTAAAGATGATTTAAGAAGGAAATCCTACAAGCACCCTTAGGGCAGCTACGTGTGAGTGCGTGTTTTCTAGAACTTCTCATCTAAACCCCACAAGTGCAAACCTTAAGTCTTTCTTTCAACAGTTTGCAAATACCTTGCATATATATGCACACCTGCCCCTGGAAATTTCCACTACATGCATCCGACGAAGTGGGTATTCACCCACGGAAGCTCATGCTCCAATACGTCTGTTAGTCTATAAGGTGCTACAGGACTCTTTGCTGCTTTTGCAAATACCTTGACTATCCCCTTTTGATTATTTTTGAAATCCTTCCAGAATTCTAATTAGCCCTTAAGTATTCTCTAACCATTTAGCAATATTCAAAAAGACTAAGATACTCTGTTCACACTTTCCCAGCAAACTTCCTGATATTAGCTCATAGCACCTTCCTGACTGATAATTGCTTGCAATAATGGCAGCTAATTCTTCACAAATGAAAATCTCCTGATTAAGACCCATTCAGAGATCACAGGCAAAAAGAGATCCAGCATCATCAAGTTTCCTTCATAGGGAGCTTCTGCCAAACAAACCCAAATCCTCAAAGGTCTGCCGCTACCTAACTGTGCTGCCACTTAAGAGCCACCCAATCTACCATCTGACCAGCTAGGCATCTTTTCCCAAGCATTGCACACGTCCTGTGGATCAGCCATGAAACACCTGGATAGCAGAAGAATCTCCTGAGCTACAGCGCACAAGGGGTATGTTGTGGGGACAGGAATTCCAAAGCAAACTGCAGTGTCTACTGGGTTTATTAACCTGTCAGCACTGTGAATGCTCTGACTGCAGATCTTTTCTGTGTGGTTTGTTACAGGAGTGCTCTGTATCTGTACATATATAAACAGCCAACCTGCCACTGGATGGCTCTCGAGAATATAGAGCACAGTGCCTGGGTTTTGCAGGACCAGTAAAATGCATGGTTGATGTGCACTGCAAATAACTTCCTCCAGCTGCTATTTACACCAGCTCTTACTCTGGTTTTTAAGTCAGAGTCACGGCAGAGGGAGGCATCGCAACACTCCGGACACTTTCCTTTTTATTGTCCTGTTGGGTTGATCACAGCTCAAGCCATCAGGACCATTCCTGTGTCTTGTACTGCAGAAGAGTTATTACATTCCCTGCAGGCACATCTCTAATCATAGACACCATAGGTAAAATCTCGCCCTACTGAATCAATGGGAGTTCTACCACTGACATCAGTGGAGCCAGGATTTCACCCCATAACCGTATGGGGGGCTGTGTCTACCCTTCCCTCACCTTTTACTCTCTACGGCATCCCCATCAGCACAGCAGCTTTTCATCCAGGGCCATTCCAACTCTCAACCCTTGATTCCAGCACCCCAGGGCCTTCTTTGAGGAAGGGGTGTAAGAACAGTTCTGCTCCCTCTTGGACCTGCCGAACACAGGACTGGATTTCCCCATGCAGAATAGCAGTGGGAGGCAGAAGCTGTGCAATCCAAACTGCCTCTCATGTTGTGCTACTGGGCTAGACCACACAGGAACGATGCTGCTTTAATGCTGTCACGTGGCGCTGATTACAGGAGTCAGCAGCAGTTGTCCCCAGGAAGGCAGCATGTTATATAGGATGGTTTTCTTGGACATATGCTGGTAGGGTGACCAGATGTCCCAATTTTATAGGGACAGTCCCAATTTTTGGGTCTTTTTCTTATATAGGCTCCTATTACCCCTGCATCCTCATCCTGATTTTTCACATTCGCTGTCTGGTCACCCTATATACTGGTAATAAACATCTGCTTTGCTTGAATCTGCCTCTAAGAGGCTACGGGGGTCAGATAGCTGGGGTTTGGAGCCAAGCTTGTTACCTAGCTGGAAATGCCGCCTAGAGAAGACATGCATGAGATTGGCCTCTCTTCCCCTTTCAGGCAGAGACTTCACCCTGTGCAGAGCTCTCAGCCCAGTTCTCCAGCCTGGGGGAAGAGGTCCCTGTCTCTAGGGTTTTGGCAATTAGGAATTACATTTAAAGCCCAGTTACCAGAGTTGGGAATTTCTCAGGACTTTGGAAGAGAGTTTGAGATACAAGCTCTAGCTTTGCACTCTTCTCCTCTGCATTCAGACAGACACAATCTTTATGTTCATAATAAAGCCTCTGGCTGATTTGTGCTTATGGGAGAAGTGCATAGAATTTGTTGTGCAATATAACAAATAAAAAATTTATAAAGCAATCCAAGAGGTGGTGATCTCAGCACCGCTGCCACTTGTTACCTGGCTGCATAAGAGCAGGAGCAGCTGCAGCTCTGATGTTTGCTCCAGCCCTGATTCACACGCTGGTTTTATTTATGGGATGCATTATTTACTGCCTTGACATGCAGCTAATTTAAAAATCAGATTTATCAGCAAAGCACACTGTTCCCTTGCCACGCCAGGGAGCATCACGTTCAGCAGAATGTTTCCAGAGCAGGAATGCTGAATAGGCAGATTCTATCCCAGTCCGCCACTATTTGGCATTGAAATCAGACTAAATATAGATTGTATCTGAGTCAGAATAGGCAAGGCTGGTACAAAAATCAGGCACATGCACTGGCTAGAAGGGGACCTGCACTGCTCCGCCCCCTCTGCTCCTACACTGGATCTGAAGGAAATTCTCGTTAAAAAATTAAAATGTGATGTTTGGAGAAGAGTCGCCTGTCTGCTCAGTGAGACCCCCCTCTGCCCGTTGCTAATCGGGAACGTCCAGGACAGCTGTGCGCCTGGGGCAGCTATGCCCTCCTGCTGCTCATGCCACTATGGCTATGCTCCACCTTTAGAGTGCTAACTCAATCACAGCTAGTGTGGCCATGTCTCCTTGAGCTGGGAACGCCACCTCTCAGTGCAGACACACCGGAGCTTTGCCCCAACCCTGGCAGGGAAAGGGTAGATCACAAGCTCCCACATTCTCCTGTTCCTTTCAGCTGCTTGCAAGCTCAGAAGAATGTACCATCTTTGCACTAGAGCTCATCACAAGTGGGGAGAAACAGAGGTCAATATTCTTGGCATCTCCTCAGTGGCTTTATGTGATATGGACACTCTTTGGCAAAAAATCAGAGGCCAAGGACTGAATGTGAATTCCCTTCTCAGTGCCAGCAATGGTGGGGTGGAATGGAGGGATGTAATGGGGCCATGCTGCACAGGGACTGCCATGCCCACCAGTTGCTTTTGCTGCATAGTCAGTATCCAGGGAATTCAGTCCAACCCTTTCACCAGCACCCACTGCGCTACTCTGCCCCCTACAACACACACGTGTCGTTTAATCCATTTCTCTCCAAGGCAGGAAATGCAGCGGGCACAAGGGAGAACCTTGAAAAGTCAGAGGAATACTCCTCTGCAGAGACTCCAGGGGAACAGGACACTCTCTAGCAGGTTCTGTTATATTCCTCCCCGCTGAGGCTCCCTGGCACGACGGTGACAAGAGAATCTGTACATAAATAAGTACATGGACTTGATTTCTGCTGCTATTGGAATGGAAGATTCATGACCCAGAATGCAGAGTTACAGCAAAGAGAGGGGTTCTGTTGAACTGGAAGAAATAAGATTAATTTGTAACATCTCAGAGAAGTATCACACTCAGACTGGAGCTTCCGAGTATATTAACACTCATTTAACCGAGGAGTCCTAGTAAAGGCAGCCGGAAGGCTTAGATGTGTGATGTTTATGACTTAGAAGGGATTTCCCTAACATAGGAACCAATTCCACATTAACACACAGCATAAGCCTTGAATATTCAGGCATCAGAATGCTGCAAAAGCCCCAACAGATGTTCTAGCATATCAGTGTGTGGAGATTTGAAAATATGGTTCCTGTTTGTGTCTGAATTCTGGTAAAACCGGCAGACCCCAAGTGTGATCAGGGACCCTTGGGGCTAGCAACGTACACACAGGGACTATGAGACAGGCCCTGCCCCAAAGAGCTTACAGTTTCAACAGGCAAACCGGACAAAGGGCGGGAGGGGAAACCGAAGCAGAGAGAGGGGACATGACTTGCCCAAGGTCACCCACCAGGTCAGTGGCAGAACTGAATCCAGCTCTCCTGAGTCCTGCTTCAGTGCCCCTTCCATTAGGGCACGCTGCCTCCTGTGTGCCCTAAAGGAAACCAAATGACAAGTCTAATACAAAAGTGAATCGCATTTGGGAGGAGTTTACAACATGGTTAAAGTCAGTTACGGGGACAGATTGCCTGCTAAGGATTGATAGCTATGCTAACATGCTGGATGTAAGTTTCCCCCTTCCTCATTACAAAGGAGAGCTTGTCACCAGGCCCTCTGGCTCCTTTCCCCATGGGCCCAGAGTATAACAGATCTCCCCACCCTCTATTTGTGTGTTGGGGGGAAAGGCAACACTTCATATTTCCCCATTGGGACCCAAACTCTGCCCTTTGTCCCTAATGGCTGTGATGACAGGACCCCCACACAGAGGGTTTCTATGCACAGCTGCCATCAGCTCCGAGGGAAGAGAGGGATAAGCAGTGGGAAGGTGAGCTGCCCATTAACCACAGCAATTGGCTATTAAGAGAGGGAAGACAGACATTAATGATGCACTTGGATGACGTCGGTCAGTTGTGCAGAAGGCTGTAGCAGGGAGTTGTTTATATACATCCATGCCACACAGGGAGGGCCCTACCAAATTCACGGCCACGAAAAACACGTCACGGACCATGAAATCTGGTCTCCCTCCTGTGAAATGTGGTCTTGTGTGCTTTTACCCTATACTATACGGATTTCATGGGGGAGACCAGCGTTTCTCAAATTGGGAGTCCTGACCCAAAAGGGAGTTGCGTGGGGGTGGGGTGGGGGTTGCAGTATTGCCATCCTTACTTCTATGCTGCCTTCAGAGCTGGGTGGCTGGAGAGTGGTGGATGTTGGCCCAGCACCCAGTTCTGAAGGCAGCACCCCACCAGCAGCAGTGCAGAAGTAAAGGTGGCAATACCTTCCCCTGCCACCCTTACTTCTGTGCTGCTGCCTTCAGAGGTGGGCGGTTGGAGAGTGGTGGCTGCTGACTGAGGGCCCGGCTCTGCAGGCAGCAGTGCAAAGTAAGGGTGGCAATACCACACCATTCCATCCTTACTTCTGTGCTGCTGCTCTGCCCTCAGAGCTGGGCTTCTGGCCAGCAGCTGCCACTTTCCAGTTGGCCAGCTCTGAAGGCAGTGCCGCTGCCAGCAGCAGCGCAGAAGTAAGGGTAGCAGTATCGCAACCCCCCCCCCCACACACACAATAACCTTGCGGACCTGCCCCCACAACTCCCCTAAAATTACAACACTGTAAAATTTCAGATTTTAATAACTGAAATCATTAAATTTATGATTTTTAAACTCCTATGTCTGTGAAATGGACAAAAATGGACCATGAGTTTGGCAGGGCCCTACACCAGCTTCCCCCATCACCAAGATTCATCTGTTTCATCCCCCTAACACACAGGACCAGCTCAGAGCCCAACAATTCCTATTTAACAGTAGGTGGTTCCCCTTTCTCCACCTCACATGACAAACCTACCAGCAAACACTTCAGAAACTGCTAATATGTTTCCTGTACTTAATGCGTTATCAGTAGATACAACATCCTTCAACTGAACAGCCCTGGAGGTATTGTTTTAGTGCCAAGAGGTTTTAGTATGCAGCAGGGAGCGTCAGCCATTCTAGAAAAGGGGCCACTCTGCATAAAGAGTTGAATGCAATCAGAGCTCATCAAGAGATATCCAAATCTATCTAGCAACTGGGGTGCCATCTCCCCTCTTCCTTTCCCCATCTGCTGTCCCTCCCCTCACCCCAATTCTTTTCTCACTCATACATGAATCCTTTTCCTCATTAATCTTTCTGGCTTAAAAATAGAAGCAGCGTAATCGGATTGGAGCAGGAGCCATTCTTGCTGTGGGCCCCTTCTCTTCCCCAAAGATTTGCTGACTGCCTCCTTTCATGCTGCCATCTGTTGTGTACCAGGCAGATGCATTCAACCACCAATAAAAGATGAAGAGGATTAAAAAAAAATAAACTAGGCAAACAAACATCTGCTGGCTGACAAACCTGCAGCCTCCACTGACGCCAAATGCTGGTGATGGGCATCGGCTGGAAAATTGGAAAAGGAAAGTCATGCAGCTTGGCCATACACACCCCTGACCAGCTCCAGGGAGAGCCACTCACTGGGCAGGATGCGAGGAGCAGAACACAAGCCTGAGATCCCACCCACAAAGGGACAAGGTTTTAGCAATGCATCACTTGCTGCAGAGCGGTGCCCAGCCTGGAGTAACTGAGCCCATTTTCCTCCTCTGTACCAGCCAGTTCCAGCCTGTGGCGGTGCCAGGGCTTCTGCAAAATCCAGAGTTGCTCCACACCGGTTAGAGGGCATGCAGCAGAACAGGAGGCACATGCAAGCAGGGACTCTAGTAGTAACTACAAATGGACCCTAATGGTGAGCTCGGCTGTGAAAAATGAGGGAAAGGCTGAAAAATGTCACAGCACATGGTGATAGGAAAAGGTGCAAAACGAAGACTGAATTAGTCCAAACACAAAGGTCTGCTGATATAATTCAAGGGTGATGTTCAAATCATGCCTGCTAAATCAGAGCAGTGTGGGACCGGAAATCAATGAGCCCAAATTTCTGTGTCAGAAATTAGGCCCAACCAGTGGACAAAATAATGAGGGAAAGGGATATTGCACCCAGCACTTCCATCTGGGGCCCCTAAAAAGAGACTTTTTGGGGAGGGGGGAAAATATGGATGGGCAGCGGAGGCGAAGCAAAGGGTAAAGTCAGCTGACTGAAAGAGGAGAGAAGGAGCGACTGCATCCCCACTATCTCCTGGGCCCCCCTCCTAATCCAGAGAGAGGTCCTGACTAGATTGGGCCAGAGAGTGGGGCCTGGATGACATCACCACCTCCACCAGCTCCAGCTAAATCCTATACACCACTGGGAATGCGAGACTGCCTCCCTATGTGTCCTTTTCCTTCCCTACTCTATTTCTTCTTTCCTATCCCTCCCATCTTTGGTTAGGTCTAAGAAGAGTCTGGCTTAGCTGGCCAAGAGAGCATACTTTGCAACACTGCTCTGAGACAGTACAAGCTTGCCAGGCTGTAGAGAGTCTGATCATACCGTGGGCTGGGCTTGTGTTTCTCCAGCAGTGAGGCTGCAAATGAGAGTGAACACCAGTGACAGACGCTGCATTTTCTACCTTTGCTGTCTCCCCCTTTTTTGTGTGGGGGGGTTTGCCTTGTTCTTTGTTCTAGTAAAGGGCACTGGCCTTTAACAGCAACAGTGACAGCTCCAGCCCATCTCAACGAACTTCTTCTCTTTCCCCCAAAAGGACCGTTCTTACGCTCTGAGACACTGTCAAACAAAGGGAGTTTTCCTTCTCAAGACTCCCTCCAGCTAGAGGGAAAGGGAACAGGGGATGTTATTGTTAGAACAAAAGCCTAATTTAATACTTTACCTTTCAAACGCTGTAACGTCTTCCTTCTCTTCTGCATCTTTAACAGAAGGCTAAAAAGATCCTAAGCAGGCTGAGGTCTCTGTATCCCAAACCCTGAACCTTGTTTAAACACAATTTAATGTTGGGACAGTTACAGGGATACCTTTGACTCTTTGGGCCCTTTATTCTATCCGAATTAATACAGGCAGACCCAGCTAGGTCTAGGCACACAGGCTTGAATTTCCAGTACTGGATGATGGACAGACGCATGCTGCACATGCTTGTATGCAGTTGGGAGCTACCAAGTCAGGGACAGCAACAGTTACTAGACCTACTGGCAAGTACCGGCCTGGAACCTGGCACTTCAGAACCAAACAAAAGCAGTGGGCGTGGAGCAGATGCTCTGTCCCAATATTAAGCCCCAGCACAGACGAGCTTTCTGGCCCCCAGAGGCTGGACACGGCCCGCAGCATGCTCCCACCAAACAGGTTGTCATTGGTTGCGGGTCTTGAACCTGAAGCCCAATGAACAGCCCCAGCAAGACCGTCTGTGGGGCGCCCTGCCTCCTTCACGTCTCTGCTGAGCGAGTAGCAAGCAGCTCTTGTGCCTGTCTGCACGCGGGTCTGTCACACAGGAAAGGGTGCACATGGCTCAGGCGTGGCCCTCACTCCGAGGCGGCGGAAGCGTTCGCCAGTCTCCTCACCCTGCTTGCCTTTTGCATCACAGCGTGTGTTCGCTGACTAGGCAGAGCAGCTTGAACATGGGCACAGGGAAAGGGGTCTGCGGAGTTCTGATCCCAGCTCTAGCACTGACTGCCTGTGACCTGGGCTTAATCACTGCCTCTTGCTGTGCCTCACATACTCCACCTGTAAATCGGAGACAGCGATGGCCCACCCTGCTGGGAGGTATAACTATCCCCCCCCCCCCGCCTGCACACACCTCCCCGAGGGGCAGGATAGAGTCTTTTACACAGTGATTAAAGTAAGGGGTGAAACAGGAGGGCAGATCCCGCTGCACCAGGCTAGGAGGAGCTGGAGTTGTGTGGGTGTTTACACAGGCTCAAGCCAAGTAAGGGAGGAGCTGTGGGGGTGAAGCTTAACCCCTGCTTTCAGATCACATCCCCAGGAGCTGTTACTGCTAACAGGGGGGCTCACCGCAGCCAGTCTCCATCTCTCCCCAGGTCTCCCGGCTGGTGCTTGCAAAAGGCAGTTTCCCGCTGGCTCGAACTGGCCTGTGCCTTGCACTGCACCCTGCGCGCACAGCACCACATCCTCTCTGCCAGCACAAGGGGCTTGGGTTAACGCTTCCTTACCCGAGACAGGAATAAAACCCTCTTCCCTACAAGCCCCCTTGAATCAACCAGCACGGCAGCTCCATTAAACCAGCCAACACCAGCTCCAGACCATGCTGTAGATACAACACAGCTTGTGCTCCCTTTGAAATGGATCTCATTAAAGGGTCCCTGACAGAGTCACCATAGCGAGGAAATCAATGCCTCTCAGCAAGATGCCCAGCTCTGATTGCTACCCTGCTAGTCATGCCCACCACCCAGTCTGCGTTAGCCTGAAAGGATCTGAATGAAACCGCAACAATGGAGTCCTGACCTGTTCGAGTCCAAACATTTAAAATCTCTCTCTGCCAGGAGAGAGAGAGGGACAGCACGTCTGAAAAGGAGTCGAGGAGGAGGTGAGAATCTGATACTGTCTTATTCCATTCAGCTCGGTGTCCGGAGTGGAAGGCTCACATCAGGGGAGTCTGCACAGCCCAACAGTGGGGATTTATTTTCTTTTACATTTCAAAGAAAACATCCAGGCTACAGTCCTCACTGGAGACTCTTAGGCTAATTGTCAAGCTTTTGCAAGCTAGCAGCTTTGGGAATGAGAAGAGACAAGCCTCAGAGCACTGCAGCTATTTGCATTTCCACTTTCCCCCTGCCCTAGCCCTAAGGCACAGGAGACTGGCGAGTGGGAATGCTCAAAGCACTCTGGACTCAAGGGACAGACTGAGGACATTACTTCAACAGCTCCAAAGCCCGGGGGCACGATGGGAAGGTTGGCTGCAGAATCTCCAGTAAGGGCTCGGTCCAGAAGTCTCCCAGCACCCTCAGACTCAGACTGCAGGCACACTGGGGTAAGCCATGGAACCCCGCGTGCTGAGGAACACAGCTTTGCTTTAAATCTCTCTAGGCTCTTTTCATTCTGTGTTGTTTAAAGACATTTGGGCTCTGATTTCCAGATGTGCTGAGCACACGCAGCTCCCACTGACTGCACCTGAATTCCAAGTGGCCAGGCCCTGCAGGGGCACAGGCTGCTATTGCTGCATGCTGGCTCCAATACTCCCAACATCAAGGACTGGGCTCTGGGCATTACACCTCTACCCCGATATAACGCTGTCTGTGGGAGCCAACAAATCTTAACGTGTTATAGGTGTAACTGCGTTATATTGAACTTGCTTTGATCCGCTGGAGTGCGCAGCCCCCCCCCCCCGGAGCGCTGCTTTACTGCATTATATCCGAATTCATGTTATATTGGGCCGCGTTATATCGGGATAGAGGTGTATTTTGCCTGGGATCATACAGGGCACCCTCAAAAGGAAACCAGGGTAGCTATCAATGTCCTTATGGAAGGATGGGGAGCACAACACAGCCCCATGCCCACCAAAAGCCAAACAGCTACGTGTCACCAGCTCCTCATCCTCAGCTCCTCATCCTCAGCCAACCTGCAGTGACCCGTAGCCCAGTTCCTGCCGGTCCTGTCCATCACGTGTCTTATTGTTGCAGCTGGAAAGATTCCTTCTGCTATCAATGCCACCTCACTTGTCTTCTGCTAGCCTGAGATTTCTTGACCTGTACTCAGGATGGGGCGTGGAACTGGGGTGATTTACCCCAGTAGCCTTTTCCAGACAACTGCTCATCCATACTTACTGGCTGAGGTAAGCATGGTGTCATCACATCCAAGACAGTCCGTTCAGACTGGCTGCATTATTCATATTCAAGGTCACACTGATGCATCTAATTGCACTGAATCAAACTGAAAACTGAAGTGCCAAGTGCAATTTAAACTATTACTGTGAGTTCCTCTTGGCTAATTCACCTTCTTCAGCACTGATGAAGAAAAATAAATCAGCATCATCGTTCAATCCCAAGCAAAATCTAGTGCATTGTGCAGAGGCAGGCACAGCAAGGTGGGTCCGTGTGAACAACTGCAGAGAGCAGGGACTGTTGGACATACGCAAGGTGCAGCACCCACCCTTCCTCCCCAAGTAGCCATGTGATCTCCCCCCCACTGTGATACCACTTCAAGTCAGGAGTGGACAATACATTGCTGTTCATCAATTCCCTGCAATAATTCCCACCCTGTGGCGGCACCTTCCAAGTCTGAGGGAAGGGATGGCACCGGCCCTGGGAGCTCACAGTCAGAGGTCAGGGCAGGAAACAACGCAAGGGGATTTACTCTAGAAGCCAGCAAGACCCACTCCGGGCAGCAAGTCAGTAGTAGGGGTCTGCAACAGAGACTTATACGTACTCCAAGAAAGAGCCTTGTGGCAAGCTTAGGGAGGCCGTGCCACGCCGTGCCTCACCTCACGAGTTATGGCTGGCATTGCAGCAGTGCCTAACAGCTCCGAATCCGGACCCCACTGCACACAACACACACAGTGCAATAGGCCCTGCCCTGGAGAGCTTCCATCTTTTCTAAACACCTGGAATGGCATCTCTGCCCCCAGTCAAGGGAGATCGCCTCCATGCTCAGGGCCGACAGAAACTTGCAAGGAGGAGGCCAACACAAGTCGGGGGGCGGGCAGTGGCCTTGGAGGCGAAGTGGCTTTGCTTCTCCCCCTTTGGGCATTTGCAGTCCTGGTTCACTTGTGGACTGGGTGGTTTTGTTCCTACTCGCTACTTCACTGGTGACATCTGGCCCCTTCTGTTTAGTTTCATAGATCCATAGGCCAGAAGGGACCATTGTGATCTCCTGGGCTGAGAAACTCCCCCAGCAGATCTGTCAGTGAAACCCTCAGTTAAAAATGATAATGACGATTCCATCATTCTGAAAAGGTGATGACATCAGCCAGCCCAATTTGCTTGCAGAAATGTGAGTAGCAGCTCCCAGCTCCCTTCTATCCAGCTGCTTTGCTGTAAAATACCACACTGAGAAAGCACCAGAAACTTTGGGTGCTGTGAGATGAAGGTGAGATAATGAGAAGAGGAGACAGATGGGAAGGGATTTTTTCTGTTCCTTCCCCCCTGCCCACCCCCTTTTCTCCACTGTCTGAGCTGCTTCACTTTGTGTGTAACGGGAAGGAGATTTTATGATGTTTCCTTGGCATTCTAGGGCCTGTATCGATTTCTTTATAATTGCATAAAGTCTAAATTGCATGATTCATGATCCCATAGTCTCTTCTGCACCAGATGGGAATTTCATAGAACTCCCATCACAACTTTGAAAAAAGTGTACGATATGAATTGTTTAATGCATTAAGTGTCTAGGACAGAAACACGAGCAAGGGCAGAACAAGCAAAGGCTAGAGTGGAATGGATCCACACATCGGCCTCTGAGTCCGAAGCCATTCCTAAGCTCAGTGCCATCATTCACAGAGCATCGCTGCCATTGCTGGTGCCTGAGAAGGTCCATCTCAGATGGACAGATCATGTTTCTCCAGCTCTTGAGTTTACTAAAAGAGAGCTGGAACTCTTAAGAATTCTCTCAAGAGATTTCCAATCCTCCTTCTTGAGCTGAAAAGCACAAACAACAGGCTCTCTCCTAGCACACCAGCCCTTCCTCTGCTGTTTGAAGCCAGACCATGCTGTGAATACTTAACCTTCAGAGAATGGTTCCTCTGTTATTTTAGATGACCTGTCCCCAGCCACTACACTGGGACCAACCGAGAGTCTTCAGGGCAGAAATGTGGACAAAAACATATAAATGACCTTAACAGCAACAACCCAAAGCCTTCTGAACATACAAATTAAAGTTAGCAGAGACCCTCTTCTGGCTGACCCATTCGCATTCTAGCAGGAATTTGTACAGTGCTTGTCACAGTGGTTGTAGGTGCCACTTCACACAGTCTGGATTGGGAACAGTGAACCCCAAAGCAATAAATGAACATAGGGAGCAAATTCATCATGACCCCAGCCTCCTGCACTGGAACCCAACGGGCAGACACAGAGACACATCAGCAATTTCAGAGTGCTTAGAGCTGACTCTGGGCGGGGGTGGAGAGTCTTACAATGCATTATAGATATGGCAAGGTTTGGGCTAAGCCAGGTTTCCAGTGGGGACTAATTCCAGAAGGAAAGGCCTCCTGCTGAGAACACTCTAATCTCTCTCATCTCCCCGTTTACAGTGCCATGCCTTTCACCACCTGTTTAAACACCAGCAGCATGATAACCATGTTCAGTACAATTTAAATGCATCAGCTCCGATGGCAAATATTTCCCTTTGCTGCATCCTTCACTGCCTGTGGCTGGCTAACAGGTGCTATTACCCCAACCTGAGCTGGTCGTGGCTTGGTCATCTCTTGCAGGAGTCGTCCTTCTTGATGCAGAGCCAAATTCCCCAGCAGGGGAAGATTGTCACACTGCCCAGAATCAGCAAATCAGGGTCACCAACTTATTTGCCTGACCCCTCCCATGTGGTGCTCAGGGCAGAGGGAGAGGCACACAACCCGCACAGTGCACACAGCTGGTGTTTGGGGTACCTGCACCGAAGCCTGCTTTGCAGTCAGAACTGCTGCAGTGCGGTGAGTCCATGGCCAGAGGATTGACCTGGATAAGCAGCAGAGTCACATTCTCCCAGAGCAGCATTTTCTTAATAATAGAAGGCAATTTCCCCATACAGGGGCTGGAGATGTGGCCATTCACTCTCTTCAGCTGCTGCTGACAGGATGGGAAGGAGCTTTAATAAGATGCGATTTGACAGTAACACAAAAACAACAACATTAAGGAAAGAATAATGGCAAAGGCAGCTGTCAAAAACTTCCTGTTCTGTGACAGTGAGAGTGAAATCAGAGCTGTCAAGCTTAAGTAGTGGAGTGAAGGGCAGCCAAAAGGAAAGACCAGACCATGCAGGAAAGGCCAGGTACTACCAACTGCAAGGAAGAGGAGAGCACTTACGATTCCTGTTCCCTCTAGCATGGCAGCATTAGTAGCATGAGACACCGCAGGAGAATTCCACTGGAAATCTCTCCCTGCTGACTATTAAACCTGAAAATCTTCCCATCAAACACCCTTCACATCTCTAGTGCCTCCGCCTCCAAGGATCCAAAGGGATGTTCCAAGGATATACGTGCGGTGCCACTGAAACGCAGTCAGCTCTGGAGTAGATGAGTAGCAGTCAGACAGCACAAGCATTATATTGTGCAGGGAACAGGTGCTCCATAGCTCAGCCTCCTGAGCAAATGTCACTACCTGGTGAGGTAAGAGTGAACAGAGGAACAGTGAATCCACAGCAGCGGCGCATGAATCTGGAGAGAGAGCCTTGTTAACAGAAGCAGCAAAGAATCCTGTGGCACCTTATAGACTAACAGACATTTTGCAGCATGAGCTTTCGTGGGTGAATACCCACTTCTTCAGATGCAAGCAGTGGCATCCTTGTTAACAGAGGGACTGGACATTTATATAGATCATACCAATATCCGGAGACTGAGTTGTAACAGTTAATGTTTGAAAACTTTTTGGAAAAGCTGTAACACCTCATGCTTCCGGGGTTAAGAATCTCTGATTACTAAGGATGAGGAGGATACCTTAATTCCACAACTCCCCACTCTACAGTTCGTGCACCTTCCTCTGGAGCATCTGGTGCTTTCGCCATCTGAAACAGGCTACTGGGCTCGGGTCTGACCCAGTCTGGCTACCACTTCAATCCTCTCACCTCGTCCAAATTCCTGGAGCAGAGCAGCCCTAAATTCTGTGCCTCTGGCCCATTGTCAGTTTCACCCAAGTAGACGTTGGATCTTGAGCAACAGCATTTGGGAGGAGAGCAGCTTTTGCTGGTATGTGTTTGAAGCACCACAGGTATTGGGGCCTCATTAGCCATTTCTTGGTACGCTGGGGCTCCTAATGGGTGTGGCTTGAAGCCATACGCCTAAGAAAGTCCAGCGCTCAGGTTCCTGATCACTCTGCATCCCACATGCACCTTGCTACCAGCTAAGGACGAAGGGACAGAGAAGCCGTTACAGTTGAAAGAGCTTCCGCAGCAGTAGCATTTGCTACCAGATCAGTTGAAGGAGTCAGCACTTCCCACCTGCTTCACTGGACACTGGAAGGACGGAGAAAGCGTGGGATGAAAGAAGAGGTTGGGGGAGGGTGTGATGTCAACTAAGACAACTAAGGCCTTGAAACTGGGGTATCACCATGGCTGGTGATTACACATGGAACATGCTTCTCCTCCCACAGAATCTCTCTCGAGATCAGATTATTACTAAGTAAAATCTGTTTATTCACATTTGAATATCGGTGACATCTCTGCAGAATTTTTGGAAACCTTCTTGACCCAATCGGTAGCTTCAAGCACTCAACAGCTGACCTCCCAGTGGCCTACCACACATCATCTATCCATGTCCCTCACTGATGGTCCCCTACAGTCGTCCCCTGCCACCGTTCCTTCCACGATAACTTTCTCAAGGAAGTTATTTCCCTCTCTCTGTCTGATGTGACTAAAGTTTGTACCTGTTGATTCCTGACAGCAGGGTCTGCTTCTCTCCAATAATATTTCTAACAAGCGTTTTCTCTTCCATCCAGGCGATACGCAAGAGTCTTCACCAGCACTACATCTCCAAAGCTTCAATTTTCTTCTTGCCATCAGCATTGGTTTCCCATGACTCACATCCATGAAATGCTATAGAAAAAATTAAGTTTACCAGTCAAATCTTTGTACGTTTTTAGAAGTCATGGCTTTTCCAAACTTTCGCAAGGGAAGCCATCATTGAGCAAGCTATCTCTTGTCTTCTACAAAGGGATCTCACTAAACTGGGTGACTGGGCAATAAAATAGCTGATGAAATTCAGTGTTGATAAATGCAAAGTAATGCACATTGGAAAACAATCCCAACTAGACACACAAAATAATGGAGTCTAAATTAGCTGTTAGGACTCAAGAGAGATCTTGGAGTCACTGTAAATAGTTCTCTGAAAACATCCACTCAATGTGCAACGGCAGTCAAAAAAGCAAACAATGTTGGGAATCAGTAGGAAAGGGATAGATAAGAAGACAGATAATATCATATTGACTCCATATAAATCCATGATACGCCCACATCCAGAATACTGCTTGCAGATGTGATCACCCCATCTCAAAAAAAGATATATTGGAATTGGAAAAGAATCAGAAAAGCACAACAAAAATTATTAGCGGCATGGAACAGCTTCTGTATGAGGAGAGATTAATAAGACTGGAACTTTTCAGCTTGGAAAAGAGACGACTAAGGAGCAATATGATAGAGGTCTATAAAATCACGATGGGTCTAGAGAAAGTAAATAAGTTGTTATTTACTTTTTCATAACACAAGAACTAGGGGTCACCAAATGAAATTAACAGGCAGCAGGTTTAAAACAAAAGGCATTATTTCTTCACACAATGCAGAGTCAACCAGTGGAACTCCTTGCCAGAGGATGTTGTGAAGGCCAAGACTATAATAAAGGTTCAAACAAGAACTAGATAAGTTCATGGAGGATAGGTCCATCAATGGCTATGAGCCAGGATGGGCAGGGATGGTGTCCCTAGCCTCTGTTTGCCAGAAGCTCGGAATGGTCAAAAGGGGATGGATCACTTGATGATTACCTGTTCTGTTCATTCCCTCTGAAGCACCTGGCATTAGGCACTGTCAGCAGAGAGGATACTGGGCTAGATGGACCTTTGGTCTAACCCAGTATGGCTGTTTTTATGTTCTTAATTTTTTTTTGAACAGCCTCTCTGGTTGGAGATGTCTGATCCCAGATAATTTAATAATTTATATCATACACTTTTTTTTTTTTAAGGTATGATGGGAGTTCTATGAAATTCCCATCTGGTGCAGAAGAGACTATGGGATCATGAATCATGCAATTCAGACTTTATGCAATTATAAAGAAATTGATACAGGCCCTAGAATGCCAAGGAAACATCATAAAATCTCTTTCCCGTTACACACAAAGTGAAGCGGCTCAGACAATGGAGAAAAGGGGTGGGCAGGGGGGGAAGGAACAGAAAAAAATCCCTTTCCATCTTAGGCCTTTCACTTCTATTAGACAGGAAAGAAGAGCAAGTTAGCTATATCTGTTTAGCCATTCATAGGATATAAGAGCAATGGAACATTCAGTGATGTTGGAAGGCAACAACATTAAAATTGGTAAGAGGAATCAGACACACAGTGAACATGTGGAACTCTCTGCCACAAGGTATCACTGAGCCTAGGAGCTTAGTAGGAGTCTTTGAAAGATTAGGCGGGTGTCAAGCTAATGAGAACATAGGATCATAGGACTGGAAGAGACCGCCAGAGGTCATCTAGTTCAGTCCCCTGCACTCAAGGCAGGACTAAGTATGATCTAGACCATCCCTGACAGGTGTTTATCTAACCTGCTCTTAAAAATCTCCAGTGATGGAGACTCCACAACCTCCCTGGGTAATTTATTCCAGTGTTTAACCACCCTGACAGTTAGGAAGTTTTTACTAATGTCCATCCTAAACCTCCCTTGCTGCCATACGCGGCAGGTTTGTATAATTTTTGGTGGGGCCCAAAATGGTGGTGCCCCTCCGCTCCCGCCAGGTGCGGCTCTAGAAATTCCACCACCCCAAGCAGGGCGGCGCGCTGCGCCGCTTGCGCCACCCTTCCCCGGTCCCACGGCCGGGGCAGAAGTGCCTGCGGACGGTCCCGTGGTCCCGCGGCTCCGGTGGAGCATCCGCAGGAATGCCTGCGGGAGCTCCGTCCGAGCCGCGGGACCAGCCCACCCGCCGCAGTCATGCCTGCGGCAGGTCCGCTCCTCCCAGGGCTCCTGTGGACCTCCCGCAGGCATGACTGCGGAAGGTCCGCCGGAGCCAAATGCCGCCCTGCCAGGACAATGCCGCCCCACGCGCCTGCTTGGCGCGCTGGGGTCTGGAGCCGGCCCTGGCTCCCGCCCTGTAAGCCGATATAAAATGAAGCTACAATGCATCAGTGCCACAAGATTACAAAGGTCAATTAAAAGTGGAAAGTCAGAAGCAGCACTTGCCTACTTCAATATACAGTATTATATTTTGTTGCACCTGTTGTGATGATGTGGGAATGTCCTTAATATTTTCTCTGAATACTGTGTGGGTGCCTCAGTTTCCCCTGCAAGATGCCAACTGAAGGTGTTGGGGACAAAGATCAGGTGGCCTCCTTGTCCGGAAGAGACACAGAGGCCAGAGGAGGGAGTGTCAGTTTGGAGCTGGCTGGGGAAATGGGGAGAGACCCAGAATTTGGTTCTGGGCTCCCCACCCCCCAAGATGGACCTGACAGAGGGGTTCTGTTTTCTGTACCTACAAGCTCTGTTTAAACTGTGTTCCCGTCATCTAATAAATCTTCTGTTTTACTGTCTGGCTGAGAGTCACATCTGACTGCGGAGTTGGGGTGCAGGGACCTCTGGTTGCCCCAGGACCAGCCTGGGCAGACTCGCTGTGGAAAGTGCATGATGTGGAAGGGCATGCTGAATGCTCTGAGGTCAGACCCAGGAAGGTGTAAGCTTCTTGCCCTGGAGACAGTCTGCTCCAAGAGAGGAGGCTCCCCCAGAGTCCTGACTGGCTTTGTATGGAGTTGTTCCAAAGCATCACAGCATCCCCTTCCACACCGTGCACTTCCCAGAAGTCCGCACAGGCACTGACACTCCCTCCTCCGGCCTTTGTCTCTTTTCCAGGCATTAGGAGGCCACCCGATCTCTCTGTTCTCCAACACCTTCAGTTGGCACCTTGCAGGGGAAACTGATTTGGGAGAAATGAAGTAAAAGCTGCCCAAACCGAGCTTGAGCACACCTGAATTTTGAGGTGTTCAAATCTGGAAGGCAGGTGCTAGGGGTGGGAGAGGGCTGTGGGCTCCATGGGGGAGCATGGCAGCAACTGTCTGGAGCTGCACGGAGCCAGATACGCTGGTCTGAGTGGCACAGTAAGCGGTTTGGGGGTTGGAGAAGGGGTAGGGAGTTCCGGGGGGCAGCCAAGGGACAAGGAGCAGGGGGGGTTGGATGGGGCAGAGGTTCGGAGGGGCAGTCAGGGGACAGGCAGCAATTGGATAGGCATGGGAGTCCAGGTGGTTTATCAGGGGACAGGTAGAGGGGTTCTGGGGAGAAGTTGGGTGGGGTCTCAGGAGGGGGCAGTTGGGGACAAGGAGAAGGGAGGCTTAGATAGGGGCTGGGGTCCCAAGGGGCAGTTGGGGCAGGGGTCTCGGGAGGGGGTAATCGGGGGACAAGGACCAGTGGTGCTTAGATAGGGGGTGAGGGTCCTGGAGGGGCAGTTGGCGCAAGGGTCTGGGGAGGGGACAATCAGCGGCCAGGGGCTGGGATTCAAAGGGCTCTGGGCTGCTGGCAGCTGCGGGGAGCCCTGAGCCCTTTAAATCCCAGCCGCCTCCCTGGCTGGGATTCAAAGGGCTCTGGGCTCCCTGCCCCTGGGGCAGTGCAGAGCCCTCTGATTCCCGGCCGCGGCTGGGATTTAAAGGGCTCTCGGCTCCCCGCGGCTGCAGGCAGCCCAGAGCCCTCTGACTCCCGGCCGCGGCTGGGATTTAAAAGGCTCTCGGCTCCCCGCGCTTGCAGGCAGCCCAGAGCCCTCTGATTCCTGGCCGCGGCTGGGATTTAAAAGGCTCTGGGCTCCCCGTCGCAGAGGGCAGCGCAGAGCCCTCTGACTCCCTGCCGCGGCTGGGATTTAAAAGGGGCGAAACCTAGCTCCAACTATTGGTGGAGCAGAGCCCCTGACTGTAAATATTCCTGGGGCTAAAGCCCCAGGAGCCCATATAAGTCGGCGCCCATGCTTGCTGCAATTTAAGCCCATTGCTTCTTGTCCTATCCTCAGAGGTTAAGAAAAATAATTTTTCTTCCTCCTCCTAACAACCTTTTACAGACTTGAAAACTGTTATGTTCCATCTCAGTCTTTTCTTTTCCAGACTAAACAAACCCCGTTTTTTCAATCTTCCCTCACAGGTCATGTTTTCTAGACCTTTAAACATTTTTGTTGCTCTTCTTTGGACTCTGCAATTTGTCCACATCCTTCCTGAAATGTGGCACCCAGAACTAGACACAAGACTCCAGTTGAGGCCTAATCAGCACAGAGTAGAGCGGAAGAATTACTTCTCCTGTCTTGCTTACAACACTCTTGCTACTACATCCCGGAATGATGTTTGCGTTTTTTGCAACAGTGTTACGCTGTTGACTCATATTTAGTTTGTGGTCCACCATGGCCTCCAGATCCCTTTCCGCAGTGCTCCTTCCTAGGCAGTCATTTCCCATTTTGCACGTCACTTAAGAAAGGACAGAGTATTTATGGGTATATAAACCTTCCTGTCTCAGGGTACGATCCAAATACTGCCTGGACAATAGGGCGTTTTCTCGCATCTTCCTCTGAAGCATCTTGTACTGACCAGGGACAGGAGACTTGGCTACGCAGACCACAAAACAGCAGTTTTTAACATTTGGGGGTTTTGCACTTACCCCTTAGTGTTTGACTTGCTCTGTGCTCCAGGAACACAGCCTCTTTGCAGTTATCAAAATGCGGCAATTTCGAGCACTCAGCAAGAGGCAGCCCATCATCCCTGAGCGACCTGGGGTTTCATAGCTCATGTGCAGTTGTCTTGGGACACCTCCTTGAAGTTAACAGCTGAACACGCTGCAAACTCCTGATGGAAGAGAGTGGCAATGACATAGGAAAAGAGCCAGTATTTTCTAATACCTTTGGTAGATATTTGCCAAAGGTCACAGGGAG